>NC_141685.1:1184044099-1184644099 GCF_964263255.1 Lissotriton vulgaris | reverse complement strand
TTCCACACTACACTCCACCCCCATTTCACTGGCGTTTCAATTTACGTGCACTTACTGATAATGTATATGATGATACGATAAAAAAAGCGATCAAAGAATATTTTCACATTAACGAACTGGTCGTGGAGGACCCAGTACTTCTTTGGGAGGCTTTTAAAGCCACTATAAGGGGGTTCTTTATTACAACTACCATTGGAATACTAAAAGACGTCCGACATCAGATAAAACGACGTGAAGAACGCATGAGAGAGCTTGAGAGAGAGTTTGAAGCCAGACAGGTACACTCAGAGCACCAAACATTCATCGATGATGAAATTAAGTATTTAGACCGAAAACACACTGCAAGAACATTTGGAGAAGGGGGTAGGCCAGGCAGGATGCTAGCACATAAAATATGTGAAGGCAAGAGTCACTCAGCCGTGCTACGGATCCAATCGGATGATGGTAAGATACACACACAGGCTGAGGGCATATTGCAAAGCTTTGTAGACACATATTCCTCACTATACAAATCGCAACCGACTGCATCAGGGGAAGAAATTCTCCAATATCTGGATGATGTAGCAATAGGGTGGCTATCGGACGGACATAGAGAGTACTTAGCGATGCCAATCTCAGTGGAAGAAGTTACTGATGTAATTAAGACCCTACCCCACGGTAAAGCGCCGGGCCCGGATGTGTACACCAATGAATTCTACAAGCAATATGTAGATCTTCTTGCTCCACACATAATGGGCATGTTTGGGGCAGCGTTCGACCAGAAAGAACTACCTCCCACACTACGAGAGGCTGTAATAATAGCTCTCCTCAAACCCTCCAAAGACCCGGAAAAATGTGATTCCTATAGACCGCTGTCACTCATAAATACTGACTCCAAAATTCTAGCGAAACTACTAGCAGTCCGCCTAACACCATTGATGACGAAATTGGTGTTACCGGACCAGGCAGGATTCATCCCCACACGATCAACATCACACAACACTCGATCACTCTTTGCGTTATCACACTATTTACAACCCACTACAAAAGCGGCGGCGGTGTTACTCGACGCCGCCAAGGCTTTTGATTCCATAGAATGGAGATACCTGTTTGCAGTGCTGCAGAGGATGGGCTTTCCTAAAAGGTTCATCCAGTGGGTGACACTGATATACACCAACCCATGTGCTAGGGTACGTGTCAATGGGTATATCTCTAACACGTTTGCAATTGATCGAGGCACCAGACAGGGGTGCCCACTATCACCCTTGCTGTTTGCTTTGGCGCTCGAACCCTTAGCTTGCATAATCAGACAAAACTACAAAGCATCGGCCCTCCGTTTCAACGCTAGACCTCTACACATATCTCTATACGCGGACGACATGCTCTTATACGTCCTCGATCCAGAGACACATTTAAACGAATTAATGAGAGAATATATCAAATTTGGAGGCCATTTGGGGCTAGCGATAAACTGGTCTAAGTCTTCGATTATCCCACTCACGGACATGACAACACCGTTTGCGACTGAATTTCCGTTAGAATGGCAAAGTGACCCCATCCGATATTTGGGAGTGCTATATCACAGAGACCCGGTGGAGGTAATTAGATCAAATTATGGGGCAGTGATCTCTAAACTGGAGGATAAAGTACAAAGGTGGGTTCAATTGCCGTTGTCACTTGCAGATCGCATTGCGATAGTTAAAATGAACATACTGCCTAAACTGCTCTATCTTTTTAACAATATACCCATCACGCCCCCTGCCGAAGTATTTCGCCGTATAAAAACACTAGTGTTGAAACTCATATGGGCAGGCAAACAAGCCCGTATAGACCTTCAGACACTGTGTCTCCCAAACGCGCGTGGAGGCTTTGGAGTGCCAGACTTTCTGCTATATTTCCTGTGCGCTCAGGCACAATATGCGGCCTATTGGTACCACGAAGTACCATATCTCTCCCACACAGCTATCGAAAGTGATGACGCAGCTCCGATTCCACTGACAGCAATTGTATCCCACACCAGACAACCACTGCATGCGAGAGACATCAACTCGGTAGATACGACGGTTAGAGCCTGGCAGAAACTAGCTCAATTAGCGCATAAGACACCGCTATATGCACCCGCAATGCCACTGCATCACCACCAAGAATTATCAGTAACCGGGGAAAAAGTAGGTATGACACTGCTGCAACGGGCGGGGATTGACAAAATGGGAGATTTATTCAACGACGGTGAATTTCTGGAAATTACAGAGCTTATATATATTCAGAATAAGTCACCTATGTTTCTATTCACATATCACAGGCTGAAGAGTGCTTTGAAAGACTTTTATCCTGCGTTCCCTACTGAACCTAAAAGCCTGAACACATTGCAAATGGTTATTACAACACCAGACATATCTCACATGGTATCCAGATTATACTCCAAAGCACAGGAGGAAATACCGCACGACATAGGACGGGCCAAAACACGATGGGACAGGGTATTAATAGAACCACTAGCAGACCAGGACTGGGCGCAAGTATGTGCACTAACACAGATCCTTACTCCGAACGGAAACCTAAGAATCATTCACTATAAATTCCTCCACCAAGCATATTATACACCCGCACGGATGTGTAAATTGGATGGTCAAATGGAAGATAGATGCAAGAGATGCGGCCTAGACAACGCAGATTTTCCACATTTAGCGTGGAACAGAATAAAAGTACAGGAATACTGGGGAGAAGTAAGCAGAACCCTCTCCGTTATGTTAGGTACTGAACTGGAGTGCACAATACAGGTTTGCCTACTGGGGCTAATTCCACACCTAAAATCCCCTAAACGAAAGTTCTGTGCGGTTTCGCTGTTATTGGCCAAACGACAGGTGGCACAATGCTGGCACAGTAGAAAAGTACCTAAGGTTTCCAGATGGTTGCAAGATATGTCCAGCTGCAGAGACAAGCTTATGATGTATGAGGAAGAGTTGCCAGCGAAATCCAGATCTAAAGACTTTTGGTGCTATCTAACAGATTATCTCCTCACATTGGAAGAGGATGTCGAGAGTGAAGTGTAAGGCTAGATTAGCTAGTTTAATATCTGTGAGTGAGTCAATGGATGTCTGGCATGGTCCGCTGTACCACAAAACTATCACCATTTCTGAATCCACAAGGGTGGTAACTCAAAGAAGTATGGAACATAAAACACATTATGATTAGGTCTCTAAGTTTCAGTTATGGGTTAATTTCTTTGATTCCAGTTGTAAAAAGGAAAAAAAAGTGCAAAACGTATGACCACTATAGCAATATTGTTATATATGAGACGATATCATTGATGACGTGTATAACCAACGTAAACATCCATATGGAAAAGTATATCTGACCTGCGTCGGTATTACTATGGTTTTGAGGCCGGCCTCAGGGTTGTAGGCCAATAATGATGTACTTTTGTAAAAGATCAATAAAGGTTTTGCAAAAAAAAAAAACCTGTAACCGTGACTTTCCCATATAATTGTAGTGAGCCCGAGGTCATGCTAGCACACTGTACCCATCCTCTGTTGGGTCCCTATCTACTCACTTTGGGTGGTTCCTTGGGGTCCCAGCGATTGTAGGTGTTCTAGATTCTGTCTTGACTCAAGTCGTGATTGTTATACCACTATTTTAGTATATGGTTTGGTCAACCCCTGGAGCCCACTGTGTATTGTGATACAACGGTTCAATTGATCTCCTATTGTGTGCCTTGTGTTCTATCCTCGTGTAGAGGATACTAAAGAGTGCTATATTAATAAATACATATTTTTAATATAACTACTGTGTAGGTCTCCTTCATTGAGTCCTTCAGGAGGTGATTTGGTAAAACAAGCTCCTGTACATTCCTTCAAGATTAAGCCTGAAGGCTGCTCTCCACAGCTACCACTAGGATAGCTTTTTAAAGGTTATCTTTGACCTTATACATCATAAGGGTCGTTTAGACTGGTGCAAGGTGCCCACTTTAATTAGTGGGCAGCATATACCAAGCCAACCTCCCACAATATATAAGGACAAAGCCCAATTCTTTACCTCTGAGGTCAAGGCTAGAGAATTCTTACAGGGTATTAAACCGTAGGAAAATGGCTGATATATGATAGGATCAGGCGGGCAAGTTATCATGTTGTGAATGGCTATGTATAAATCACAGTGTGCTTTATCTGGGTATTAATCACTTTGGATTGGGCTGGACGAATTTGGGAGGGGGCAAGGCAGGGGGTTTGGCAATTATACGAGACTTTCCCTCACCCTTTAGCCTCCTTGTTTGGGGTGTTAGAGGGTGCTTCTGCTAGCAAAGGAAGCGTAGGGGTGGGGTTGGGGGGGAGTTCTTGGGAGTGGGGGTGTTCTTCAGGGTCACCAGGGGTGAAAAGTGAAATCGAGCCAATAAATGATTTACACAGCTGGTACGCACAAATAGTGTGATGTTAAGGGAGGAGAGCATTCTCAAAGTAACTTAAGATGGGGGAATGACGGCTAGATTATCTATCTATTCGTTCAATGTACCTGGTCTTAATGATAGCGACAAGAGGAAAGATTGGCCCAGGAAATCCAAAGGAAATGCCCTGACGTGGTCTGTTTACAAGAGACACATATACCTTGGGGTAAGCGTAAGGTTATCAAGGAACTATGGTACCAGCTTTTGGTATGTAAATCTCAAGGAACTACTACAAGAGGTGTGGCTATTCTTGCTAGGCCTTATATTCTTTCCTGTGGCAGGATTTTGGCGACAAAAGTGGGCGGTGGGGGATAGTTGAATGTTCGTTCGGCAATAACAAATTCACAATATGCTCTGTATATGGATCGAACTTTGATGCGGCTCAGATATTGGATTACCTGAATATAGAAATGGCTTCTTGGGCATCCCATTTCATACTGTGTGGTGACTTAAATATTCAATTGGAGGAAGCTATATAAGGTCCTGCTAGTAACAAATATCTGGGTCGGAAATCTAAGGTTTACAAAGAGCTACAACAACTTCTGTATGAACATGGTCTGGCAGATGCATGGCCTAGCTTAAAACATCCTGAATCGGGGTTCACATATTTTTCGTGCCCACATCAAAAACTCGCCAGACTAGATTATTTTTTTGAAGCGAAAAACTATCTAGCAGAGGCGCAGATACAAATTTATCCCAGGGTCACCACACACAATCCATTATTAATAAAACTTATAATGCAGGGCTTGGTTCGGTCCCATGGAACATTCTCATTTGATAGGAAATTACTTTTTAATGATCAGTTTATTCCTCATATTCGACAATAGCTAAACCAATTTTTGTCTATTAACAGCAGTTCCACCACTCATGGAATGGTTTGGGATGCCTTAAAGGCAGGGCTCCGAGTGGAAATTTTGAGTTTTGGATTGTAGTTCGAAAACATCAGTGACCGGTCATACAGGAGCCATACATAGACCTCCAGAATGCAGCGTATGCTCTTATACAAGCTTTGCAGGGGAACCTTGACATTAGTCGGGTTCAAACGGAGGTAGCCAGCTGCAAGGCTAGGATAAATGCTCTTTGGTCAAAAGATAATGCCAATAAATATTGTCTTTTTAGAAGGGATTGTTATTAATACTGTTAGGCAACAGGAAGATGCCTCCCAAAAAGAATTGGGTACAAGGATGTAAATTCCGCAATCACTGCAATCGAAGACTGAGCCGCGGGACTAGGTGAAACACTTATGGAAATACTCAAACTCTTTAGGACCTTTTACGAGGAACTGTATAAGGAGGATCCTAGTGGTCAGGAGAAAACTCAGTCCTTCTTTAAAGACGGTTTTAGAAAGATGCTTAGTCTAGATGACCAGAAATATTTGTAAGTGCCTATAACATTGGAAGAGCTTGTGGAGGCTGTTGGCTCTTTAGCAACAGGCAAGGCTGCTGGGACAGACAAACTTCCATTAGAATTATATAAAGTCTTTGTGTCGGAACTAAAATCAGATATGCTTAATGTGTTTTTGGAAGCACAGAAAGGTGATGCCCCGGCATCATGGGATGTAGCTAATATTATCATTTTTTTTTTTAAATCTGTTTTATTGTTTTCAAAGCAAACTGCGGCATGATTTACAGGTTTTACATATTCACATAGCACTATCAATATAATATAATATCATTTTTAAGAAGAAAGATAAATTCCAAATACTGCCTGGGTCGTATCGATCAATTTCACTTTTAAGCTGTGATTGTAAAATATATGCGAAGATTTTGGCCACACGACTTGATCGAGTGATTACCCCATTAGTCTCCATGCGTCAACACTTTTTTATTGCAGGAATAGGCACGGTCAACCACATTAGCAGGATGGTTGCTGTGTTGGACTATGCTACTGTTCAGCAGCTTCCCCATGGAGTAAGTTTACTAGACGCAGAGAAAGCGTTTGACTGTGTCTCCTGGGAATTTTTATGGGCAACTATGAAATGGCAGGGCTTTGGCCCCGGCTTCATGAGGGAAATATGAACTATGTACAAGTCTCCTACGGCCCGGATATGTGCGATGGGGCACGAATCTGATCTAGTGCCAATTTCTAGAGGTACCAGACAATGGTGTCCGTGCTCCCCTCTACTCTTTGCTCTTTACATCATTCCATTTTTTGGTCTCGTGCAGCACGAGACCTCTTGTACGGGCTTCAGAAAGCTGACCACACGCTTGTGCGTGTGGTTTTGCTTTCGCAGCCTGTCACTGGCTTTAGCGTGCTTTTGAAAAAAAAATACGGCACGCAATTGGGCAAAGGCGGGCGCATGTCCCGCCTTTGCTCCGCCCATTTCAATCGGTGTCTAGCACGCGCATCAGCACGGCACAGACGAGGGACTCCCTCGCCCCCCGCTTCTCTGTGGTGCGTGCGCACCACTAGTTTCGATTTCCGCCCTACATTTGCTTTCTTTGTGCTTTGTTTCTTGTTTATGTAAGGGGTTGACAGGTATGCTGATTCAGTATTTACTTATTTTTCTCAGGGAACACTTTCTCAGGGAATACTTGTGGTAATTTCGTTTCGGGTAATGCTGCTTGTGAAATTACCACATAACAGGTAACACTGATTTGGTCAGCAGCGCCAGTCTGAGCCCATACAGTGCCATTGAACGGGGACTCGTAGTGAGTGCTTTGTAATGAAGAGAGGCATGTCTCAAAGATGCTCAGCAATCACAGGTCTTTTGTCCTTTTTAGGAGAGCTTGGCGGAACAAGAGCAGCAGGCCTCTGCCCTGCCCCTCCATGCTGCAGGCCCAGATATCCGGTCTGCTGTTCTCGTTGGCGGAGGGATAGAGTGTTAGGTTCCTACGCTGGTGTTGTACATTCGGTGGGTGTAGTGACTAATGGAGCTGCTTAGAGTCAGCCTTGGTGCCAGCAGGTGTTGGCACGGCTTACCCGCCAGCTCAGCTGCTTTGCCCTGCAGGGACTCCAGCCATGCCAGCTCTGGGGTCACGGCCCAGCCAATCCGCGCAGCCCTCTCCGGGGTGCAGCACAAGAATACTGTGGGCACAATATTGTCTGATGAAATGTCTTGAATATCACATAAGTGTCGCCCCATTGAAGTTCATGGAAGAGATATTTTTGTTTTGGCAACAGTCATTGCGCCATGATGATGTTTACGTCCCCTGATGGGCTGACTATCCTCACTTATGCCCGCCGATAGGCTGACCTATCGTCACTTATGCCCGCTGACAGGCTGACCTATCGCCGCCACCCTCTGCATCTCAGTCATGACCAGTGACACACCTGCTGCTCCGTCACTGTGACCTGTGCTCTGCTGTTGCACCCCAGTGCCAACCTGCAGCGCTGCCCCCAGGGCCATGTGTCACGAGTGCATGGTTTTACCACTTTCCTGTCTGTGGTGCACGTGAATTGCCCCTTGCTTATCCTAGTTCAGCCAGAAACGGTTTCTAGGAGAATCGAGGTGCGCGGGAGTGCAGGAATTGGTAGCAGCAAGTCCTGCTAGGTGTCGTGGTAGCAAAACAATGCCAGGCTTTGGCAGTGTCTGGTGTATGTTAGGACTTCTGCCTTAACGTGTCGTGTTCTATAATGTTGCGTCCTAGTCACAGTTGTCATACTCGGCTGTTCAGTAGGTGTCTGTGCTGCGGTGCCTGGACGTGCAGAGTTCTGTTGGACGTTAACCAGTTTCTTTCTACAGTTTGTTTGCTTAGATGCATGCTACCTCCCAAGAAAACCCCTCCGCTACATTTAAAGACCTCTGTTTGAAAATCTAACTTCAATCTTTCATTTTAAAAGTCTCCCCCTAACCTTCAACCGTCTGCATGCACACACACTCTGTCACAAGCCTACCCCCCTTAATCTCGTTTATTGTATGTTTGTAAACTGCCAACATCTCCTTTCATTGCCGACAACCTACCCTCTTTTGAGCCATACTCATACAGTTTAGCTAAACATTGCCTCCTCTCGTCCATCTGTTAAGTCCACCATCAGTTTCTAAGAAGCCACATGCCCTTTATTTGGACAAAACTCTGGTTACAAATTAAATATAGCTAAGACGCAAATAATTTGTACAAATCAAGAAGTTTTTATTGACTGCAGGGTCACAGAAGAGGCAACCTACTTGGGGATCCGTATAAATGTGTGCTTGATAAAATGGTACTTTCCAACTGGGACCCCATGGTTCGTAAAATCAAAAGGGAACTAGATAGGATAGAAGGTTTACATCTTTCACTGGTAGGCAGGCGGAATGTTTTTAAAATGAATATTCACCCTACAGTTTTGTATTACTTTAGGTCTGTACCCTTGGAACTTAAAACAACAGCTTCAAAAACTACAGTCTATATATAGCACCTTCTTGTGTGCTCAAGGTAAACCCCATCAAGCTTTGAAATCGCAGGGGGGCTGGTCAGTACCCAATTTCATGTTTTATTATTGGGCATGCCTACTTCAGCATATGGGAATATTATTGGTGGGGGGCAGGGTAAGTTGTAGTAGCTGAATTTCAAATTCTGTTAGGAATTGAGGCTTAGAGGGGGTTCTATCAAAATTTAGAGCCTAGCTATTAGAAGAAAACCCGCTTTAAGGTGGTGCTCGCTGCTTACAGGGTATGGCTTCAGGTGCGGAGGTATATGCAGATAGGACAGAATCATTTTTATACACCTACTCCATCTGCAGCACTATTGCCATCTATTTTCTCTGATACCATAATGGTCAGATGGAGACAGAAGGGTGTCATAACTCTGGGACAATTAGTGGATAAAAATGGTATACAGTCTTACTCCTCGCTGGTCTCTGAATTCGATTTGCCAAAAGCGGACTTTTTTAAATACCTGCAAGGCCGGGATTCTTTATTAAAAAATGCAAATGTAGGATTTCTATCCCAAAAAAATAACTTACTAGAGACAATTAGGGGGCGGGGGAAGATTGGTACTCTATATCCACTTCTCATTGAAGCGCAATCTGATGATTGGGAGGCGCAGAATTTAATATGGAATGCCAGACTATCGCAGCCAGGGGACATATTACATGACTCGATTGCTTTGGCTGAAAAGCTTTTGGTATCCTCCAGCCTTCAAACGCAACAATATAAGACTGTATTTAATGTATGTTATACTCCTGCCAAAATAGCATGTTGGGGCTGGTTAAATGAGGGCAAATGCACACGGTGAGGGGGGAGAACAGGCTGATAGTCTGCATATGTTTTTCGCGTTATGCTATTAGGAATTCTGGAAGACTCAATGGTTAGTGGAGAGATGTACACATTTAGGTATTTGGTATTTATAGCCATGCCTGTGGCTCGATTGTGTATAACTTCATTATGACGACAGAAAGAACCACCACCATTTGAAATGTGGGGGGAAGGAGGTTATACTCTATCTGTAACTTAGAGCACAGTCTTTATGCTCTTAAGGGGTTGCGAAAACTGGGATGGGTAGGGTGATATGGGGTGTTGTAATTGATCATTTGACAGACACCAGGGTGTAGGCATGATCCTCCTACCTACTACCTCTCAAATGTTGCTCTTTTTCCCCTTTGGTTTTCTTTGTTTTTTTACTTCTTTTTTTTCTTTATTTGGTATGATTTGACATGTACGTTGAACTTAATGAGGGTTTTGTATAATTATGATTGTTTTACATCATTGTTGCTTTTTTACTCCCCTCATGGATTTAAAAATTGTGTATGGCTGCTGAGACACTTTGTCTGATATATGTATTATATGTATTAACTCATTAAAATAAAAAAAGAGTATGCTCTTCTCTTGGGTGGAGAGATGTCGGCGTTTCAGAGATTCTGGAACTTTTCTCACAGGACTTCCTATTGACCAAAAATGTAGCTTTGTTCCTTAATCTAATGTTCTGCATTTGTTGGAGTTTCCGTGCAATCCCTCATATGACTTCCCGCTCAGTTGACAGAGAACCTGAACGTCTGCAGAGATGTAAACAAAAGCTTCTTTGTGCTGTTCAGGAAGGGTTGGTAGAAGAAAATGAGTAACCTGGTGCTGAATTATCTTTTTAAGCCTCCCTCCTTGCCACACAAGAAACCATGATGAATTATGCCTTCCCCAGAGACTGGGAAGCGCTCATAAGAAATTTAACTTTACAGGTGTTTAGTCTTCTTCAGACAGATTGTTCTTTGTGATAAGAATTATCTTTATTGAAAAATAAATGAAATCATTAGAAACCAGTATTCATAAAATCTATTGCACCATTTAGCTAAATGGTGCAATGGATTTTATGAAAAAAGATTCTAATGATTTCATCTATTTTTCAATAAAGAAAATTCTTATGACCGAGAACAATCTGGACCAGACACCTTTTTAGGTCTCGCCTGTGGCAATGCGCTTGCGCATTGCTTCGGCTAGATTATAGTAAGCGGAAAAGAACAGTCTACCAAAATGGCTGTGAATCGCATACAGTTCATGTGATCTATGCGCGTGCACAGAGCCAGCCATATATCACACAACCATTTGTCTGTGCCGCAGCATCAGACTTGAAAGACTGCTGCTCCCCCGCGTGCACATCGCACACCACCATTTGTCCGTGCCTCGGCATCTGACTTCAAAGGCTGCCGCTCCCCCCTGCCCCCCCCCCCGCCACAGCAATGCCAAGAGCTTGTTTCTGGACGAAAGTGAAAGCCTACTGTGCTTGTTTACAGTACCCTTGCTCCTCAAATGCTGTTGCTGTGTTCCCATCTCGCTAGGGACACTCAGCCTGAAAACACTCGACTTGCTAGCTGCAATGGTACATCTGCTATCCTTTGCCTCTAGACACGTTGATCCCTCGCAGACTGTGCTGACTCTGCCCCTCCTGATTTTTAAACTGACCAACACGGGCACCACGCAGTCTCTTCTCTCTGTCTTAGGATGTCTGCCCTGCCACCATTTACTTTGTAACCCTCACCCTCACCCCTCACCCCTCCTCACCCTCACCCTTCCTCACCCTCACCCCTCCTCACCCTCACCCCCCCTCACCCTCACCCCCACCCCCCTTCCACCCCCCTCACCCTCACACCCCCTCACCCCGTCACCCTCCTCACCCCGTCACCCTCCTCACCCCGTCACCCTCCTCACCCTCACCCCGTCACCCTCACACATCCTCACACATCCTTACACATCCTCACACATCCTCACACATCCTCACTCACCCTCACCCACCCTCACACACCCTCACACCCTCACCCCTACACACCCTCTCACCCCCTCACACCCCCTCACCCACCACATCAATCAGGAACACCACCACATCACTCAGGGACACCACCACATTACTCGGGGGCACCACTCAGGGGCACCACCACATCACTCTGGGACACCACCACATCACTCTGGGACACCACCACATCACTCGGGACACCACCACATCACTCGGGGGCACCACCACATCACTCGGGGGCACCACCACATCACTCGGGGGCACCACCACATCACTCGGGGACACCACCACATCACTCGGGGGCACCACCACATCACTCGGGGGCACCACCACATCACTCGGGGGCACCACCACATCACATCACTCGGGGGCACCACCACATCACATCACTCGGGGGCACCACCACATCACATCACTCGGGGGCACCACCACATCACATCACTCGGGGGCACCACCACATCACATCACTCGGGGGCACCACCACATCACTCAGCCCAACCACATCATCACTCACCACCACAACAGCACTGTCCTTGCTTGCTACCAACAAGCATTGCCATAGCCAATAGGACTCGCATTAGGAAAGTGTAAGCTATTGGCTTTGTGAGTAACAATGCTATTCATTTATATATTTTCAAAGCCAACACATATTAAAAAAATGTGTCATTTCCAATCCCAATAGCTCACACTTTCCTAATGCGAGACCTATTGCATTGCAAATGCTTGTTTTAAATTGTCATGGATAATCTGATCTTATTTGAATAAAGAAAAATATTGTAATTTGATGGGTGCTGACTCCATTCTCATTCATGTGTTCTTGGGATTTTTCCCAATAGGAAGTGTAGAGGGATGCACTTTCTGGTTGTCAAGCACCATCACCAAACTATTTAGCAACGTATAGTGTTAGTTGCGGTACTCATTGCCTTAACCCTCTTTGTGTCCTTTTATCTCCTTCAGACAAGCCTGTATCTGCATGTTTTAGCTATTTATCTGATATACTTGTAGCTGCAGATTCCTTACCTTTAAATTTTCCAGGTGTCCGGCTGGATCCAGAAACGTTTGCTGAGCAATACCCTTTGCGCATGACGTCGGATGGCTTCATTCGACTCTGCGTGATGTAGTCGGCGTTGTTAGCGCCGGTTATGACGTCATGGTGCCTATATAGGAGCCATTCAGGTGCACGGACGTCTGTTCTTTTCTTTCCGTGCCAGTTAAGCACTGTTCCGGGAAGAGCTACCCCTCTGCCGCTTTTTGGCAGGCTGTTTCTCGACATTTGTCAATTCTAGGATTTTTTCCGCCTTCCTGTGCGAGGGATGTCTTTGAGGAAGACCGGTTTCAAGGCGTGCCGGGCCTGCTCCTGTATGATGTCGGTCACCGATCTCTATATCGTTGGTCTATGGTGTCCCGAGCGTGACCACAATTCAAAGTCCTGCTCAGACTTCCGGGCCATGGCTCCGAAGATCTTGAGGGAGTGGGAGATGAAGCTTCCTACGGACCGGCAGTCAACTCGGACCAGAGAGACTCTGCAGAGGTACCAGGCCCGATTGAAGAAGAGGAGGTTGCGGTACCGCTCCTGGAGCCCCACGTCCTATTCCTCCCACTCGAGGTCTTCAGGACACTCTGGGAAGAGGCACAAGAAAAAGAAGAAGTCCAAGCGGACGTCATCTAAATCTCAACTCTTGTCCGTCATCAAAAGAGGTAAGGAGCACCCACACTCTAAGCACGGTTCCGTGGAGCCAGAGTCGACTTCGAGCCTTCACCCCTTTCGGGGACTCCCGCTTAAATAAGAGTTTCACGAATACATGCGCCGCTTATTTGAGCGGAACTATACCTCTGGTGAGCCTTCAGGCCCCGCAGAGTCAGAAGGGGCACCATCGGGTTCAATGCTGTCTACTTTGGCCATGGCACCAGTGGGGCCTCAGGGATCTGATCCCAGATCCGGTTCGACGCTGGTTGTGCCATTGCATCCTCCCCCGGCGTCTGACCTGAAGTCAGTTCCTATGATGTTGCTGATGCCCATTGGTGGTGCTAGCCCCATCCTCACCCTGATGACATGGAGCTGCAACGACATCGCTCAGCGCCGATTCCGAAGTCGACAGAACACAGAGGTTCTATGTTGTCACCTGAGCACTTTGAAGATGTGCTAGGCTCAGGAGAGGACTGGGAGGGGCCTGGGGACCCTCTTGAAAAACCAGGATGTCTCTGAGGAGAATTTGGAGTGGTATAGGGAACTTGGGGAGGCCATTGGAAAGGATACTTCCCCAGATACTGGCATTCTCTGTCCGCCAACAGTGGCTATGGAGGAGGGGGCACCCTATGCCATGGTTGTATAAAGGGCAGCTGAGGTCCTTGGACTAGAGCTTCCCTTATTGCAGGGCAGGACTTATCTCCAGATTGAGGTGCTTCAACCTGGGGCTTCCACATCCGAACCTCTTTTTGCCCTTTAATTATGCACTTACGGATGCCCTTCTAGGTACATGGTCCAAACCTAGCACAGGGTCTCCTATGAATAGGACAATTGCACGCTGGCTTTGCCCAGCTCTAGGCGATCCAAATTTCCTCACTCAACACCCCACCCCAGAGAGTTTGGTGGTGCAGCTCTACTTCCCAGGGTGCTTTCCCTTCTTCCCCACCAGATAGGGAATCCAGGAGGCTGGACTCATTCGGGAAGAAGTTGTTTTCTTCCTCCAGCCTGGCTTTGTGGTCGGTGAATATCATATGCTTAGTGGGATGTTTCTCTCATTCCCTTTGGGACACAGTTGTGCAACTGCTGCCACAAGTCCCAAAGGAGGCCCAGGCTGTGCTCTCCCAAGCTGTCAAGGATGGGAGGGATGAAGCAAAATTTACTATACGGTGTGGCCTAGATAAAACCAATTTTCTGGGCAGATCGATTTCAACGGCAGTGACCTTGATGCGCCACGCCCGTCTTCGAACATCTGGCTTCTCAGGCGATGTCCAAGCCAATCTGAATGACATGCCCTTTGATGGAAAAGGCCTTTTTGGGGAAAACGCAGACTCTGCCCTGGTCATGTTCAAGGACTCTCGAGCTACGGCCAGATCCTTGGTCCTCTCCTCCACCTCCCATGGCCAGTCTTCCTTTCACCCCTTTTGTGGCAGCCAAACGGGTTTCCTGTCCCCCCACCCCACACAGACTGCCCAAGCCATGTGAGGACGTGGATGCAGTGCATTCCAATCCTAGAATGGATGCCAGAAGTCATCGACCACACTGCCCCCAGTAGCCGCAGCATCCAAGCACTCCTAGGCTGACTCTGCAGGACCACACTACTCCAGTTGGTGGGAGAATTCGTCATCATCTCCCCCACTGGAGATCTTTAACATCGGACAAGTGGGTCTTGCAGATAGTCCAGGAGGGCTATTCTCTATCTTTTCTTTCTTTTCCTCCTCCTATTCTGCCAAATCAGGAATGACTGACAGCTGATCATTTAAAGGTGCTCCAAGAGGAAGTTACAGCTCTTTTGGCCAAGGGGGCTATAGAAAGGGTCCCAGTTTCAGAAGTAGGCAGTGGCTGTTATTCCCGCTTTTTTCTGATTCTGAAGAACAAGGGGCTATGGCACATTTTGGCTCTTCAGACCATCAATCACTTCCTCAAAAAGGAGAAATTCCAAATGCTCACTCTGCCCTAGACCAAGAAGACTGGACCTGCAGGATGTGTTTTTTCCCCATCTTGCCTGGCCACATGCATTACTTGCAGCTCCAGGGAGGCCGTGAGCACTTTAGGTTTACTGTGCTCCCCTACAGCCTTACCAATGCCCTTTGGGTCTTCACTGAAGGTGATGGTGGTGGTCGCAGCTCATCCTCGTCAGTGAAGAACCCCCTCCGACTCACCACATCCAGCACGAGTGACCCCACTCCAACACAGAACACCTCCACTTTTAGATCCATACCAGCCCCAGGAACACGCTACGCGGCACCCTCATCTACAGAACGCCAGGACCTCGCACCCAGCCCACAACTACCATCGCCGAGCTCTCCGCACCCTACGCCATCACCTCCACGAACCACATTCTACTTGGGAACCTTAACTTCGACAACGACACCGACTCCACCCCTCTCCTCGACAACCTCACCAACCTAGGACTGAAGCCGCTTGTCAACACACCCACCCAAAGAGCAGGTCACACCCTCAACCCCATCTTCGCGGGAGAAACAAACATACGCTTCAGCCACACCACCCAGCCCATCTGGACGGACCACCACTGTGTCCACTTAACCTTCAACACCGCCACCGCACCCAAGCCCGCCCCGCGCCAGAACTGGAGCAAGGCCACAGAGGACCACCTCAACACCACCCTCCATTAAAACCCCCCAGCGCCACGACCAACACCAACTCCGCAGCCAGGGAATTTCACCGCTGGGTCTCCTGCTGTGCCGACAAGCTTTCACCCCTCCACCACCCCACCAAACAACGACTTCTGAAGGCCGCCTGGTTCACCACAGAACTTCAAGAAGCCAGACGCTCCTACAGACGCCTAGAGAAAAACTGGCAAAACTAGAAACCCACAGAAGCACGGAACAACCACATGAGTGCCCTGAAGGAATACCAACAGCGCATAAGACACCAAACAGACCTTCATAAGAGAAAAAGTAGAGATCAACGCAACCAACGCCAAGGAACTGTTCAACGTCATACAGCAGTTCACAAAACCCACCTGCGAATCCACAGGCGTCGCACCTTCCCAGGAACTCTGCAACAAGCTCAGCTCCTACTTCCATCTGAAAATCAAGGTCCTCTATGACAACTTCAGCGAACCAGTGCCAGACACCACACCCTGCCCACCGCTGCGATAAGCCTACCATCACGTCCTGGGATCCCGCTACCGTCTAACTCATCGCTGCGACCATGAAGAAAACACACTCTGGAGCGCCAACGGACCCCTGCCCACCTCACAAATTCCACAGGGCCGCTGCAGTCATCGTACCCGAACTAGGACGTACCATCCACGCCTCACTCAGATCCGGCATCTGCCCAGACAACTGGAAACGGGCAGAGGTGAAATCCATCCTCAAGAAACCAACAGCCAACCCAACGGACCTGCAAAACTACCGGACCATCTCTCTCCTCCCCTTTGCAGCCAAAGTCACTGAGAGACTCGTAAACGCCCAGCTGACCGCCTTCATCATAGAAAACTCGATCCTAGACGCCTCCTAGTCTGGATTCCACTGCAACCACAGCACTGAGACCGCCCTCCTTGCTGCCACTGATAACATCTGCATACTACTAGACCAGAGACACACTGCGGCCCTCATCCTTCTAGACCTCTCCTCAGCCTCCAACATTGTCTCACATCACATGCTATCAGCCAGACTTCACGACACAGGGATACAAGGAGCCGCCCTTGACTGGATCCAATCCTTCCTCTCCTGCCGAACCCATAGGATTCAACTCCCTCCCTTCCACTCCCAACCCACGGAAATCACCGGCGGAGTACCACAGGGATCATCACTCAGTCTCACGCTCTTCAACATCTACTTGGCCCCCCTTGCCGCCATCATCAAACAGCACGAGCTCAGCATCGTTTCCTACACTGACTACACCCAGTTCATCGCCTCGCTCACAAAGAATCCCGAAGACATCCGGCATTTCCAGGAAGGAGTGAAGAACATGGCAGCCTGGATGAAAGACAGCTGCTTGAAGCTCAACTCAGAGAAGACTGAGGTCCTCATCCTCGGACCCTGCACCTTCGCCTGGGGCAACACCCGGTGGCCCTCCGCCCTCGGAAGCTCACTCACGCTCTGAACCTCCGCATCCTCCTCGACTCCTCCTTCTCCATGAACCACAAGATTAACGCCTATGCCTCCACTAGTTTCAACTGCCTTTGACTCCTCCGTAAGACCTTTAAATGGATTCCCCCTGACTGTAGAAGGAACGTCACTCACGCACTCGTAACCAGCAGACTGGACTATGGCAACTCCCTCGACGCCGGAATCAACAGAACTCTTCTACACAAACGCCAAACCATCCAGAATGCCGCAGCCAGACTCCTCCTCGTGAGTGACACAGCGTCACGAGCACATGACCCAACACCTACGAGGCCTCCAGTGGCTTCCCGTCGAGAAGAGGGTCACCTTCAGACTCCCCACCCATGCCTACAAATCCCTCAACAACATAGGAACCAAATCCCTCAACGAGAGAGTATCCTTCCATGTACCCAAGAGGATCTTCCGCTCCGCTGAGCTCGCCCTGGCAGAGGCCCCCAGCATCCACAGAAACAGAACCGGCAGCCAAGACCTGGAACGAGCTCTCTGTGAACATCACTCTCCCCGACCCTGCACATGTTCAGGAAGGACCTCAAGACATGGCTCTTCGACTGATCCAGAGCTGTTTCTCTCCCCCCTCCCCCTCTCCCCTTCCCTTCCCAGTGCCTTGAGACCCTCACGGGTGAGTAGCGCGCTATATAAAACCCTGATTGATTCTTCCCCTACCTCTATGACTGGCTGTGGAAGGCGTCCTTGCCCCAGACAGGGTTCGCCCACCTTGCAGACTAAGGCAAACTTCCTGCATTGGCTGGGGTTCTTTGTAAACGTACCAAAATCACACCTGACTCCTTTTCAGATGCTCCCTTTCATAGGAGCAGTTCTGAACACAGTGCAATTTTGGACCTATCCTCCCCAGCAGCGAGCCAGGATATTTAGCCTATGATTCCGATATTTCAGCCTCTATCCTGGGTTTCGGTAAGACTGACTCTGAGGCTGTTGGGCCTCATGGCCATTTCTCATCTGGTTAGTAAGACACGCCAGGTGGCGGATGCGGCTCTGCATTGGGACTTGAAGTTCCAATGGGCACAGCATCGGGAGAATCTCACCAACGTGATTTAGATCTCAGAGAGAACTGCAAGAGATCAGTACTGGTGGTTGAGGAACTGCGATTAGGTCAATTTCAGACCCTTCTCCCATTCCCAACCAGATCTCATAGTTGTGACCGATGTGTCAATTCTGGAAGGGGACACTAGAGTGGGCTTCACTTAAATTTGTTGGCGCTCCAAGCGATTTGGTTGGCATTGAAAGCATTTCTTCCAACTGTCAAGGTGAAGTTGGTACAGGTGTTCACTGGCAACACCACCCCCATGTGGTACTGCAACAAACATGGCGGGGTAGGGTTGTGGGCCCTTTCTTTAGAGGCTCTTCGTCTCTGGACATGCATGGAACAGCAAGGCATAACCCTGGTAGTGCATCACCAGGCAGGTTCTTTGAACGCCACGGTGGACAAACTCAGCCTAGCGGATCACGAATGACGTCTCAGTCAGAAGTGGCGCAAGGTCTCTTTCAGCAGTGGGGAGAACCTTTGTTAGATTTGTTCGCCTTCGAAGAGACTGCGCGGTGTCAGCGATACAGCGCGCAGGAGTTTCCAAGGCAGCTATCGCTTGGCAATGCTTTTTTACGCCTTTCTACCCATACCACTCCGGCCAGGGTTCTGAAGAAGAGCGACCGGGCCCAAGTCATTCTTGTGACTCCAGACTGGAGGAGAGTCTGGTATCTAGAGCTTCTGAGAATGAGCGTCGATCCTCCAATCAGGCTGCCCCATCGGGAGTTTCTTCTGTCATAGTAGCAGTGAAGGGTCCTCCACCCTAACCTGTCAACTCTGTGCCTCCATGCGTGGAGATTAATCAGCGACAGTGGATCGCTTTTGACCTTCCTCCGGAAGTCATTAATGTTATTCTGGCAGCCAAGCAGCCCCCCACTAAGACGGTATATGTCTGCTGTTGGCAGAAATGTGTATTATACTGCACAGAAAGGTCCATTGACCTTCTTTCTGCTTTTCTTTCCACTATCCTTTTATTTATTTGAACCCTTGCCTAGCAGGTATCTGCTTTGGGAACTCTGAAGGGTTACCTTTCTGCTGTCTGTTTTTTTGCGGTTGCCAGACCAGTCCTATCCCTTCAAGTCTCCTATTGTGAATAGATTTCTAAAAGGGCTGGCTCACCTGTTTCCACCCATGCCCTTTGTCATGCCAGAGTGGAACCCTAGTTTGGTCCTCACCTAACTGATGTATGTTCCCTTTGGACCTTTGCACAATTGTCCCCTCTGGCTGTTGACAATCAAAGCAGCCTTTTATTGGCAATTACATCTGCCCGAAGGGTGAGTGAGTTGCAGGCGTTATCACGCTTGCCTCCTTATCTTATGTCCTTTCCGTACAAGGTGGTGCTTCGCACCAGGGCATCCTTCTTGCCTAAGGTTGTGACCCCGTTACATCTAGGTCAGTCCATCATTTTGCCCACCTTCTTTGCTCCCCCGCATCCTTCTAAGGAAGAGGAGTGTCTCCACCATTTGGACCCAAAAAGAGCATTGTCTTCCTACCTTGACTGCACTAAAGAGTACCGGGTGGATGACCAACTCTTTGTGGGGTACGTGGGAGCAAAGAAGGGAAGGGCAGTGCAAAAAAGGACCCTCTCTACATCAAGATCTGTTATGCCTTGGCACCCGGGCACCCCTGAGGAGTGCCTCTGGATATCTTGATTGGGGCAGTCACCGATTCTCCTACCCTTATCCTGGCGGTGGAGGAATTGTACAGGACCGCCACTAACTGTAGGAAGATGTCACCCACGCCCATCCTCTTCAATACTGATGTCATGAAGGCCCATTCCACAGAATCAAAAGCCTTCTCTGTGTCAAGGAAGAGCGCAGCTGCCTTGATCTCTGACTTAGTGTGCTGTATCGTGCCAAACACAGTGCGCAGATTGTACGTCAAGTTGATGCCCTGGACAAACCATGATGACCCAGACCTGACCAACTGAGGCACCGGCTGGGTCAAACGATTAGCCAAGATTTTAGCAAATAATTTGGTGTCTACGTTGAGTAGTGATAGGGGCCTGAACGATGAACATTCATTGGGGAGTTTGCCCGGCTTCAAAAGCGTGACTATTAGGGCTTCTCGAATGGAGGGGGCATCTCACCCTCTCGCCCATCTCCTCAAACAAAGTGACTAGTGGAGGACCAGGAGCTTTTTAAACTCGTTGTAGAATGCAACAGTGAGGCCTTCTTTCCCGGAGCGCTACCAGAGCGCATGGTCTATAATGCGGTAAGGACTTCCAAAGTATCTGGCAGTCTCATAAGGTATTCCCTGTGTTCGTCAGCCAACCATGGCAATTTGATATGTTCTAGGTAGTCTAGAATCGCTGCTCTGTCCGAGGGCGCTCTGGAGCAATACAAATCTGAATTGTACTGACTAAATCTATCTGCTATTTCAGACAGGTCTCTTAGCAGCTCCTCTGTCGCTGTGCGTAATTCCTTGACTCTAGCCAACTCCCTTCTGTCAAGTAGCAGTGCTGCTAAGGTTGCACCCAGACGTTCCCCTTCCCCATACGTTTTCCCAACCACATATATTTCTCCATATGCTTATCCTTATTTTCAGCAGTTTCATGGTATTCTTCTTACGGCTTTTTTAACCCCTCTGCAGTCTGATAGTCACCTCCCCTGTCAAAGCCACCTGCTCCAGGTCGGCCAGTTGTTTCTCAAAAAGGTCTAGTCATCCTCTCAGAGAGCAGAGGACCCCCAGTGTTCTGATATGGCTACCCTCGTATGTAGACTTTGAAGGTTTCCCACAAAGTGGCATAGCGACTTACAGAGCCAATATTAGTATCAGAGAAACACCGACATTTCAGGTTTATAAACACTGTCTAGTAGCGAGTATAGCTAAAATCGCCACGTGAATGGGGTGGGTTTCATCTGCGGGTTCTCAGTGTCAAGCAGATCTAGTGAGTGGGCTGAGTAAGAGCGAGGGTGAGTCGCGCAAGTGTGAATCTGGGGTGTGAGAAGTTGGCCTGATGTATGATGTCCACAATTCTGTGGGCATCTTGTATCAGTCCAAATAATCCCTTATGGTGGTGGTTGTAAGTCAACCTTAAAAAGACAAGCTATCCTAGGGGTAGCATGGACTAACCAGACTTCAGGCTAAACTCAAGAGGGCATGTGAAGCCAGCTGTTTTACCATATGCATTCCTGTAATATCAAATGAAAGGACACCACATAAGTTATATATTATAAAAATATATGTATTTATTCTCAGAATAATCCCCTCTACTCTTTATGAGTATAGAAGCACAAGCCTTTAAACAAAAGCACAGTTTAACATATGAAAGTTGCAGTTTATGGATGAGGCCGGTGGCCACTCAAACCCTATATCAAATAAGTGGTATAAGTATCACTAATCGAACAGTGGTAAGTCCTAGGGCCTTGGGAATCGCTGGGGCTACTCAGGACTAGCAGTGATGAAGTCGGGAGAGGCCCGCGGGACTCGGGTGCAGCGCTAGAAGCACACTCATGCACCAATGCAAAGTCAATGGTGCATAAAAGTTATTGAGTTACAGATTTGGGAGTCTTCCGACTGGGCTAGAATTACCAAACTTTAGACTTAGACACTAGAGGTGTAAACCACTACAGGAGCACTGGCGTTCATGAGTTACCTCACCCACAGGAAGCGGGTGCATAGGTGCCAAAGTGTGTCGGGTTTCGTCGTGCAGTTTGATGGTGCCTGGAGATGAAGATGCTGCAGGCGGACAGGAGAGAAGAGTCCGGGTGGATCCAAGATGTACAGTACCTGAAAGCAGAGGGGACAGAGTCTGGGTCACTAGCCAGTGAACAGGAAGGAACCAGGCGATGTCGGGCGCAATCAGGTTGTTGTTGAGAAGCTTGTCTCCGCTGCCACGTGAACTCTGGGGCACCGAGGATGTCCTGGAGTGAAACACGAGCTGTCCCACGAAGGCTCTCGCTGTCGGCGGTGTCGGCTTCCGGATTGGAGTTAACAAGCTTTTGCAAGTGCAACCCATGCAGGATTCGAAGATCACTTCTTACTCGGACCAGCAAGGTCAGAGAGGGTGCTCCTTTTCAGGGGAGCGAGGGCCAGTCTGGAGCAACCAGACTAGCAGTGTAAATTCAAAGGTTCGTCTGTATTGGGGCCGCTAGCCAACGGGCAAGCGACCGGACCAACGCGTGGAGCAGGAAAATGCAAAAGGGCCCCACGCAGCACTCGGTGAGTGTGGAGGGGAGAACTTCATTGCAAAAGCTGCTCAGGGCTGGGGCTTCTCAAACCCCAATGCACAGCTTCGAGGAGGCCTCGGGAGCTGCACGGTCAGCACTTCGTAGTTTTTCCAAGATTGCCGGCCCCACGCTTCAGGTCGCCTCCACGGGTCTCAGATTCGCTGGGACTGTGGATCGGGCTGTTGGCAGGCAGGAAAGCTGGGTCTTGTCGATCTGTCGCTCGGGTTCCGGCGGGAACTGCAACAAAGCTAACGGTGACGTGCTGGATGGTGCCTGTTTGCACAGGGTGGTCACTCCTTGACCACAAGGGAGATTCTTCAGTCTTCTCCGTCGAGTAGGATGTCGAAGGGTCCAGAGTTTCGTTTCATAAGTTTCAGTCAGGATAATCTGATGTGCATTGGCACTGCTCCCACCTTTATTCCAAATCTGGGGGCTGGATTACCTGCTAGGTCCCTCCTATGGGTGGGACCCAGGAAGGGTGTAGTTACACCCCTTTCCCTTTGTCCAGTTTCGCGCCAGGACTGGGGCTGGAGTGTCCCAGAACCGGTTTGACTGGATTTTGCATGGGACACCTTATGTGCCCCAGGCATTGTCTAGTTTCATTCAGCCCACCCTGCCCCAGTCCACTATCTCCTGTCTGGGGAGGTGTAGCATCTCCCTGTGACAGGAAACCTTTTGTCCAGGCCTCCCCTGCCAAGTTTCGGTCAGCAGTAGGAGGTCAGACTTGTGTCTGTGGCAGCAGCATCCATTTTGTGATGCTGAGGCTCTGGTTAGGATTAACCGCGTTTTAAGTAAAGTAACATGCCTTCTCCCTCTAGAGGGGTGGAATGCTACCCCGTCGCCAGAACTGGTGAGGGGGTAGTATTCCAAAGTGTATGACACCAAACACAACATGTTTTGATAAAGCCAAACCAAAGTTAACAATAACCGCGAGGATTATAATGCACTTAAGAGTATATGGTATGGCAATATCCTGGAACAGCAGTAAGGAAATGGTTCCGACCACTGCAGACAGGCTCAGCTCATGCTAGAGCACCATCTCTCATAAAACCAAGCACTCTGCCTCAAGGATTGTTAATGCCTGCCATAGGAGTGACTGATAGGTATATATGTGTCCAGATATAGGTTTAGATATAGGTATACTATATCTAAGCAAGGGGTGATCACACCACCTTGCCCCAGCTGAGTGATCAGCCAGTTGTGTCGATTTAATGGCCAGCCAGGGGTGGCAAAAGATATGCTGCAGCCCCTGGTAGGCCTTGGATACACCTATGCCCTGGGCACCTATAGTGCACTGTACAGGGGCTGATAAGGTGTCCAGTACCAAATTGGTGTTGTACCTAGGGTACATGGAGTCCATTTAAAGAGAGAGCAGATAG
Organism: Lissotriton vulgaris; assembly: GCF_964263255.1. NCBI lineage: Eukaryota > Metazoa > Chordata > Amphibia > Caudata > Salamandridae > Lissotriton > Lissotriton vulgaris. The sequence continues at coordinate 1,184,620,169 of NC_141685.1, read as the reverse complement.
CCTGGGACTCTGATTAGCAGGATTCCAGGCCAACTAAGTCGAAAACCAGCTAAACACTAGGCAATAAAATCTGGGGTAACCATAGTCAGGTATCCTCCTACATAGGGGAATAAAGCTCTTGAAGTGAACCAATAGTCAATTCTGGTGTGGAGATCATGGGAGGCTGAATAGTGGGTGAAGCATCCAGCACCCTCCCCCCGGAGAACGTGTGCGCCAGACAGGCCAGGCCCCCAGAGCGATCCGGGTCTAGAACACAGTTATAATCCCCGCCCCAGAGTTGTGGCAGCGAAGTTTCGCCCCGCAAACACTCCAGCAGATCTTAATAGAATTGTGCGTTATCAAAGTTAGGACTATAGATATTAACAATGATAAGATCCATTCCCCGCCCATTACACCTGGAGATGGCATATCTCCCCCGTGTCTGTCTCAATAGCTTCCAAAATGATCCCTGATTTAGGGTTAACCAGAGTGAGTAACCCCATTGCGTCTGTGTGGAAAAGCGAGCTGCATGAAAAGGGCTGTGCAGTCGTCTGCGCATTAGCATTTTGCTGTCTGTGGGCAGGTGAGTCTCCTGTAAAAGCGCAACATCTATACCGTGTCTCGTGATGTAAGCTATCACTTTTCCTACCTTTCATAACGCCATATGGTGGGTGACACACCGGAGGATGTTGCCTCTTCGCCGCAAAGTGTCTCACCAAGGTAGAAATAGGGTAATGCTATCCAAACATATAATATACATCCAGCAAAAAGCAGTAGGTGGTGGCTCGATGTGACTAGGGCTAGTCAATACCACCACCTCCCCAAAGGCTCACCCACTAGGTCATGGTATGTCATGGTATATCAACTATAGCCATCAATTGGTCCAATGTCACAGTGGCTGCTCCAGTATTCTATTCGGCGATAGCGGTCTCCAATTGTCGGGCTTCAATGTCCCCATGGTGAGAAGTTGGCCTGGCATATGCTGTCCACTAGTTGTAGTGGGCACATTGCACCAGTCCAAAGAACCCTTATTGATGATGGGTTTAAAAACAACAATTATTGAAAGCTATCCTAATGAAAGCTATGGAGAGCAGCCTTCAGGCTAAGTCTTGAAGGAGTGTAAAGCAGCTTGGTTTACCTTATTATAGCCTCTTGAATGTCGAAATGAAAGGAGAACCACACCAGGTATATATAACATATATGTATTTATTACTGAACACTCTCTACTAACCTCATTATGAGATTAGAGAACAAGATACACAATATCAACTCAATAGAACTTCAGTAAATAGCACAATATACAATCAGCCCCAGGGAGAGACCAAACCATATATTAAAGTGGTATAAGAACTATGACTTGACTAGACACAGTGCCTAGAGCACGTAGAATTGCTGGGACCCCAAGGAACCACCCAAGTTAGTGACACAGGTGACCCACAGGGGACGTGTGCACTGTGATAACACAGCTGTGAGGTCCGATAACTTCTATGGGGAAAGTGGCGGTTGGAAATTTAAAGTTAACCACATGAGTGCTAAGGCAATTTCCCTCCTGTGCTGAAAACTGTTTTTCCCTATTATTCATGACGAGCTGAGCTCGTCATGAGCACACGACCAGTGTACTGCATGACGAGCTAAGCTCGTCATGAGCCGCGAAGGGGTTAAAGGACACTTAGGAGAGGACTTTGAGCAAACCCCTTTAGACTTAGGGGGTTCTAGAGCTAACACCCAGGGGAGCACTGGAGTACTAGAGTTACCTCACCCAGGGAAGCCGGGTGCATAGGAGTCAAATTTTGTTGGGAATCGTTGTGTTTTTCATGGGGACCTGCTGCAAAGTGCTCCTGCCGTGAAGAAGAAAAGTGTCCGGTATGATCCAAGCCTGGATCGAAGATGTGAAGAACCTGACAGCAGAGGGGACAGAGCTAGGGTCACTTGACAGTGACCAGGGGCACGATAGACGAATGCCCACCGATGTTGGGTGCTTCAGGTGCGGATAGGTGAAGCTTGACTCTGCAGCCACGAGGACCAGAAGGCGTTGACTACGAACAGGAGCTGGATTTGAGCTGTCCCACGAAGGATGTCGAGTGCTGCGGCGTCGGTGCTCGGATTGAACGCAACAAGCCTTGGCTACAGCAACCCACGCAGGAAGAGAAAAGATGCTTCGGTGTGGACCAGCAAGGTCCGAGGGACTCCCCAAGTGGTGGAGAGTCAGGCACTTCTGGTGCAACCAGGGAACCCCAAGGAAAGTTAAAGTTGTCTTCTTAGGGACCCACAGGTTGACGGGCCAGGGATTGCTAAGGTACCTCGAGAGAAAACACAAAGGGCCAGCTCACGGAACACTCGTGGAGTGTAGGCCGGCAATCTTCGGTGGAATTGGTGCTCAGGGTCTGGGCTACAAGTAACCCAATGCTCAGCCTCCAGGATCGTCAAGAAGCATATGCACTTGCAAATGTGCACGGTGTCCAGAGGTTCCAGTTCCATGGTCCCCACGAGGGCTATGGGTCTCAGCTTTGCTGGGAGCTCTGGTCAGCCTCTGGGAAGTCTAGGAACCCACCGTCTCGTGTTGCAAATTCTTCGGAGTCCGGAGGGAGGTTTGGAGCTGCAAACCAGTCAGATGCGTCTTTGGTGCCTGCCATGCAGGGGAGTAACTTCTTAACTCCAGGGGAGATCCTTCAGTCATCTAGCGCCTTGTAGATCGTCGAAGTTCCAGGATTCAGTATCAGAGTTTCATCTAGGTAAATCTAAAGTCCTGTAGTCAGGGGTTCCTACTTTATACCCAAGGAAGAGGTGGGACAAACTCTGGGGACCCACCTATGGGAGGGTTTGGAAAGAGGGGTGGCTACACCCATTTCCTTTCTCCAGTTTTACGCCAGAGCAGGGGCTGGTAGCCCCTGCAACCAGTTTGAACTAGGGTATGCACAGGGACACCAAGTGTGCCCCCAATGCAGACTTCAAAGCACCCACCCAGCCCCAGTACACTAAAGCCTTTCTGGGAGGTGGTTACACTCAGTCGGAGGTTTGTCTCGAACCGCCGAGACAAACCTCCGACCGAGACCTAATGATTGCATAGTACTCCATAAAAAACCCCAGGCAACTCGATCGAAGGCCTTTCCAGCATTAGCATCCCAATCCCCTGACCCAGATGACCTGCAACATTAAAACCCGCAAAAGCTGTGTTTATATGTGCAACCGTAACCCTACCTGGGACAAAACCATGTTGTTCTTCAGAAACCAATAAGTAGACACTTGGGGCAAGGCGAGAAGCAAGAAGCTTCGAGAAGATTTTGGCATCTGCGTTAATAAGGGAAATCGGTGGATAAGACCCAAGACCCAAGATCATCCACAAGTTTGCCCTTTTTGGGAAAGACCACGATATTAGTTTTGTTCCAGGAAGGGGGAGCATCCCCTCCCTGCAGTATATCGTTGACCAACTCGAGAAGAACTGGTAAAAGCACTTCCCTAAAAGTTTTGTAGAACTCCAGCGGTATGTTGTCCTCTTCCACCGCCTTACCGCTGGGCAAAGCCCCTGAGCTAAGTTCAGGTCGGCATTGGTGTCTAGGCCCAAAGAAAGAGAGACATCCAAACAAGAGAGAGCACTCTCTTGCAGATAAAGCCTAGCCACTTGTTGGTTGTATGTATCAGTTTCCTTATATAAACTACCATAAACATCCTGAACTGTTCGGCTATATCTTCAGGTTTTGTATAAAGCCCTTGATGGACTTGATGTGGGAATTAGCCCGCTGATCTGCAAGTTGATAGGCCCGTACTCTTCCCACCCTCTCTCCTTAATCATATTGCTTTATTCTATGCTTTAGGAAATTGTTGGCAACTTTATCCTTCAGCCTTCTATGAAGTTTGGCTTTTATATCAATAATCTGGTCATATATCTGTTGTTCACCTATATCCTTTGACGCTATTGCACAGGCATGTTGCTGGTCTAGCCGAGTATGTTCATTGGCCAGCTGCGTAAAGTTTAGTCTATTCTGCTTGACTACATACTGGAGAGTAGCCCCTCTCACACATGTTAAACCGTCCCTAAAAATGGCAGAGGACGAGGTGTGGAGATTGATCAAAATAAATTCCTTCAAAACCTTCTGCATGTGAGTAACAAAATCCGGATTGCTTAACAAATAGCGAGGAAAAGAAAACTCCCTAACATGATACTGTCTAGACCATCCAAGATTTACATTAATCATAATGGGATTGTGATCAGAGGTTACCTTTGGACATACGGTCATTGATGCGTTACCCAACAACCCATAATTAATAAAAATCATATCAATCCTGGAGTACTGTTTATGGGGGTGAGAAAAGAATGTAAACCCCGGTGTTGTAGGATACAGTGTCCGCCAGGCATCATCCAATTGATGAAGATGCAATAAATAACGTATGGCAGCCCTTACCTGGATCATTCTGGCTCTTGCAAGTATATTGGTAGTGTCAATTTTTTTATCCAAAATAAAGTTAAAGTCACCCATTACAACGAGGTCACCATCCCAGTCTAGAAGTTCACAATTTAAGTAAGAAACAACATCAGGACAAGTCAACATTAGGACCATAAATCATACAAACTGAAACCTTTTTTTCCAGAGATCAGAAGCTGCGCAATTGCCCAGCTGCCCCGACTATCATCAAGGTTTCGAAGTACAGTTATTTTAGAGTATTTATCTTTCAATAACGCAACGCCCTTTATAGATGCCGTCTATGAAGTGCAGATAATCAGGTCATAACCTAATTGTTTGAAAAAGCTTCTGTCTTTATAGACCAGATGTGTTTCAGCCAGTCCCACTATTTGGGGCTTAAATCCTTTAAGCTCTTCCGCCACCAATCGCCTTTTACTGGCCTTATTGAGCCCACAGACGTTCCAGCTCATGAATTTGACTCTAGACATTACAAGAGTTCAGATTGGCCGAGTAGTGATCTATCCATACCAACATATGTATTTTCCCGCCCAACAGAAGCTCATTTTTATTTCCACAAGTTACCTGTGCTACTTAAAAAAATCTGTGACTGTTTAACCCCCTTCTTCCACCCAGCTCCCTCAAACCACCCCCAATCTCCCCCACCCCGTTTCTTGGAAAAGGGATCACCCCCCTTAAGGCTGTCCTGACCAACAGCAAGTGAAAGACATCACGACCACCCCTCCCCAAGGGCCCCCAGCATACCCACGCACCTTTCCCCCTCCGTCCACACCACCCCAGCAGATAAAACATAATAAACATCCAGCAACTATTACTGGGAGTAGCGAAAGAAAACATTTAACTATTGCACAGTTATATCCTGTAACAGCATTTCCTGCTACCCAGTACCTAAAAAAAACACAAATGAAGAAACCAAAGAAATAACCCCAGGGTGTAACACTGTTAAAGAAAATGAAAAACTTCGTTTTCATTTACTTTAACAGTGTTATTCCCTGATGAAGGGCTATGTATTAGCCCGAAATGCATTGGAAACGATAGCAATATAAGGATGCCTCATTTATGAAGTTTGGAATTACTCAAAATGAACTTTTTTTGAAATATATTACAAAGAATAAACAGATCTTTTTTCTACATTACGGACAAAACAGTGTGGAATCCTCTTATTTCATTGAGAGGAAAAACGGAGTTCCCCCAGGGATGGTCCCAGTGACCCACTGGAACCACATTCACTCTAGGTAAATAGTATACCATATACTAGGGGCTTATAAGGGTACCCCAGAATCCAATCTGGAGTGTACCTAAAGTACTGGTAATCAATTTAGAGAGGAAGCAGCTAGGCTAGGGTCCTGGTTAGCAGGGCCCCAGCCAGACTAAAGTCGGAAAACAGTGAAACATCAGCAAAAAGTGGGGGTAACTATAAGAAGCAGATCCTACTCTTCTACATACCCCCGCCCCCCCCCCCCCCAACGGAGGAACATTAAACTAACCTTGACCAGTTGAATCTTCACGTTCTAAGTGGAAATATCCGGAGAGTCCATCTGGATTGTGGTTACTCCCAGGTCGATATTCCACTGTATAGTCCAACCCCTGTAGGGAAATAGACCACCTCAAAAGTTTGGGGTCTTCACCCTTCATCTGTTTTAGCCACAAGAGGGGATTATGGTCAGTCTGAACATTGAAGTGAGTGCCAAACATGTATGGCCTCAACTTCTTCATAGCCCAAACCACATCAATAGCTGACCAACGTTTCTCTCTGGGGATCAGCCTTCTGCTAATAAAAGCTGCTGACTTATCCTGACCATCATTCAATTGTGATAACACAGCCCCAACCCCCAACTCAGATGCATCTGTTTGAACAATGAATTATCTGGAGTAGTTAGCACTTTGCAGAATGAGAGCAGTGCACATGGCCTGCTTCAGGTCATCAAATGCCTTTTGACAGGTAACTGTCCATCCACTGAACTTTCTATGGCATTATTTTAGAAGTTAAGTGATTCAGAAGGGTCTCTATGGATCCATACCCCTTGACAAATCTTCTGTAGTACCCAGTCAGGCCCAAGAAAGCTCTGACCCGAGTCTGGGTGGTTGGAGCAACCAAGTCTATTATGGTCTGGATTTTCCTCTGCAATGGTTGAACCTGGCCTCCACCTACAAGGTGGCCCAGGTACACAACCTGGGTCTGCCCTATCTGGCACTTAGTAGCCTTGATAGTTAGGCCTGCTTCCTGTGGGGCCTCCGAAACATTTCTCAGGTGGACCAGGTGATCCTCCCAGGTGGAGCTAAAGACAGCAATATCATCTAGATATGCTGCCCTATAGTCTTCCAGACCTGTTAGGACTTTATTCTCCAACCGTTGAAAAGTGGCAGGTACATTCTTCAAACCAAATGGCATCACCACAAATTAGTAATGCCCACTAGGGTTAGAAATGCTTTCTTGTGCTTAGCATCATCAGCTATTTTGATCTGCCAGTATCCAGCTGTCAAGTCAAATGTGCTGAGAAATTTGGCTGAGGCTAAAGTGTCTATGAGCTCATCTGCCCTGGGTATTGGATGAGCATCAGTCCCAGTGACTGCATTGAGAACCCTGTAGTTTACACAAAACCTCATCTCTTTCTTACCACCCTGTGTGTGAGGTTTGGGCACTAAGACTACTGGACTAGCCCAAGGGCTGTCTGAGGGTTCAATGACTCCCAAATTCAACATATTCTGGACTTCAGTACTGATACAGTCCCTGACATGGTCAGATTGCCTGTAAATCCTATTTTTAACAGCTAGACTGTCCTCAGTGTCCACTTCATGAGTGCATCAGGTAGTCTGACTTGGAGTCAGTGAAAACATATGCCTATACTGATTGAGCACCTTTCTGCAATCCGCTTGCTGCTGGGCAGTGAAGCTGCCTGCCAAGTCTACACCATTCCCTGACACATCATCAGGGTTCTGTGAGAGTAGGTCGGGGATTGGATCACTCTCTTCCTCCTGTCCCTCATCAGTTGCCATGAACAAGCCCATGTCTGCCCTGTCAACATATGGTTTCAGTCTGTTAACATGGAGTACCCTATGGGGACTCCTGGCAGTTCCAAGGTCTATCAAGTACGTAACTTCGCCCTTCTGTTCAACAATTGTATGGGGGCCAGTTCACTTGTCCTGGAGGGCTGCTGGGGCCACAGGCTCCAACACCCAAACTTTCTGCCCTGGCTGGTAAACAGTCAGCACAGCCTTTTGGTCATGCAAGGCATGTTGCAATTCCTTGCTAGCCTCATGGTTTTTGGTGGCCTTCTTCATATACTCTGCCTTCCTGGAGTGGAGACCTGGTACATAGTCCCCAATATCCTGTTTGGGAGGTTAGAGAGGTAACTCCCATCCCTCCTTCACTAGACCCAGTGGACCCCTAACAGACTGTCCAAACAGAAGTTCAAAGGGGCTTTAACCAACCGCCTTCTGTGGAACCTCCCTGTAGGCAAATAGAAGGTAGGGCAAGAGGATGTCCCATCTGAGCCTAAGCTTTTCTGGGAGACCTTTAATTGTGCCCTTTAAGGTTTTTTTTAATATCTCAACTAAACCATTGCATTGTGGGTGATAGGGTGTGGTGAATTTGTAATTCACTCCACAATCCTTCCACATAGCAGTTAAGTAACTAGACATGAAGTTTTCACCCCTGTCTGATACTACCTCCTTAGGGAAACCCACTCTCGAAAATATTCCCAGGAGGGCCCTTGCCACCATAGATGCTGTAGTGGTCCTAAGGGGAATTGCCTCTGGGTAACTGGTGGCATGGTCCACCACCACCAGTATAAAACCTATGCCTAGATGCTGTCTGAGGATCCATGGGACCAACTATATCAATCTCCACCCTCTCAAAGTAAACCCCCACCACAGGTAGTGGTATCAGGGGGCCTTTGTGGTACCACCTGCCTTACCACCTGCTTGACAGGTGACACAGGAGCGACAGCACTCCTTGGTGTCTTCAGACATATGTAGCCGATGAAAGTGAGGGACAATCCTGTCCCAAGTCTTGTTTTGGCCGAGGTGACCTGCTAAGGGAATATTTTGGCCTAGTGTTGATAGGAAGTCCCTGAACTTCAGAGGTATGACCAACCTCCTGGTGGCTCCAGGCTTGGGGTCTCTACTCTCTGATTATGGGAGTCCATCATCCCAATAGATCCTATGGATTCCACTAGCATTCCCAGCAGCCTCAGCAGCAGCCTGCTGTCTGAGGGGTTCAAGAGAGGGGCAGCTCAGCTGCTCCTGGCTCAGATCTGCCCTGGAAGGACCCCTGTCCCCAAGAACTCAACCTGATCAGGTTCAAGCTCATCTGGGACAGTTCCTTCCTCAGGACTAGGATCATCTCCCTCAAGAGACTGACCTGTGCTCTGAGGAGTCAGGGAGAAGGCACTGCCTTCACCCTACTTCTCCTAATCTTGAGAGGCTCCTGGTCCATTCTTCCAGAATCCAGGGACTTTTCAGTTTTAGAAATGTTGGCCTGTAACCTGGTCACAGCAAACACATGTGCAGGGATACCTAGCATTTCTGCATGAGTCCTGAGCTCTACTTCAGCCCAAGCTGAAGTTTCTAAATCCTTGCCAAGCAAGCTTTCAATAGGGAAGTTTGCACTCACCACAACCAGGATCTTGTGTCACCATGGTGACACCTGCTCCTGTGTCCCTGAATGCCAAAGCCCATTTTCCATTTATCAGAGGCTACTGTCTGTATTTGCCCAGATTACTGGGACTGACACAGGAGGATGTATCCGTGCCTTCATCACAGATCAGTATAGCCTGAGTTGGAACTCTGACTAGGCCAGAGTCCATCTCAGAACCCAGGGTTAACCCTACTAAACCCTTATTCTGAGTACCACCATTTGGAGCTGAACTAGGTGGAACAGTTGCCTTAGGGACAATGGTGGCTAGAGTTGAGTCTTTGGATCTATTACAATCACTAGTCCAATGGGGTTTCTGTTTACAGATTTTACACCATGGTTTATTTTGGTCTTTTCCTTTGTTAGATTGGGACTCCCCCACCAAATGCAGATTTTTGGGGGCCTTGAGAAGACTTCTGGTCTTTAACATTTTCCCCACCCTTATCAGGGTTCTTAAAATCTTGCTTCCTGGAGTCACCTAGGTTCTGACCCATTTGTCTGCCTTCTGACCCAATTCTTGGGGGATAGGTCAGATTAGAGTCTACCAGGTACTGATGCAACAGCTGATTTGACAATTATTAAGGATCTGCTCCCTCATAATTAAGTAGTACAATCCTTCAAAGTCACACACCTTACCAAGTAACCAGCCCTCCAGAGCCTTAGTAGCACAATCTACAAAGTCAACCCAGTCTTGAGACTGTGCCTTTTGGCTGTCTCTGAACTTAATCCTGTATTGCTCAGGGGTTAAGCCAAACCCATCAATCAGGGCACTCCTCAAGACCTTATAATTATCAGCATCCTCTTCTCTTACAGTGAGGAGCATGTCTCTGTCTTTGTCTGCAAAGGAGAGCAACAAGATTGCTGCCCACTGCTCCTGAGGGACCCTCTGTACTTTACATGCCCTCTCAAGTGCAGTTATCCATTTGTGGATGTCATCCCCACTCTGGTAGGGAGGGATAATCTTGTTCAGGTTCCTATGGTCATGAGTATGTTCCCTACTTCAAGGGACACTGTTGCTGCCACCATGGGGCTCTAGCCTCAACTGTTTAGAAGCTCTCTCGAGCTCCAGGGAATCCTTGTCTAAATCCAACTGCTCTTTCCTGATCCTGAGTTTTTCTTCCTCAAATGCAAGCAGTTTGCAATTTCTATCATGAGAGGACTCTCTCCTGTTGGAGGCTGAGGTCCTATGAGAGACAGAGGTCCCTACAGATGAACCAGAATGGTGAGATTCCCGATAAGGAGATCTAGACCTTCTAGGTACACTGTTAACTCATCCTGGAGGGGGGGGGGGGAAGAGAGAGCCACTGGGGCTCTAACCTTCATTCCCAGGGAGAATTCGATTGTCCAGGTTAGAATCATCATGTTCTTCCTGGTCAGCATCAAGGTCTAGCTCCTGAAGGTTTTCACCTCCTTGCCTTTCCTCTACTGCAGCCCACCCAACCTGCCTACCTCATCAGACCCTGGGGTCTTTCTGAGGTCATCTAAAAGCAATACCTCTATGAGGCGTTGGGCCTTAGGGTTTTTCCCTGTCTTCAATTTCCTAGATACGTTTCCCAATTCTGGAAATGGGACATGGTCATACTTAGTTAATCTGGTGTCACTGGCTTTAGCCCTTGAAGACATACTAGCGTGGTGTGGTGTCTGCACCTACCTACTCTAGTGGGACTTATAAACTCTCTCTTGAGTTGTAGAAAGGGTGTGCTAAACCCTTGACACACAACTCTAAGTTCAGTAGAACTTACTGTATTCTAAACTTGATTTATATGTACCTATGATACATATAGTGGTTTTCAGTTAGTCACTCAAAAAGATTATCTGGTAAAGCAATAGCAAGCTTAAATCAACCGCTGCACACCAATGTGAGAAGTTGGACTGGCATATGCTGTCCACTAGTTATAGTGAGCACCTCGCACCAGTCCAAACAACCCTTATTGATGATTGGTTTAAAGACCTTGTAGGAGAGTAGGGTCTGCTATCCTATGGTCACCCCAATTTTTGCTTTTTGCTTCACTGGTTTTCGTCTTAATGTGGCTGTGAGCCTACTAATCAGACCCCCAGCCTGCTGTTCTCTCTCTAAATTCACATACATGTACTATAGGTACATAACCCAATTGGAACTGTACTCCTTGTCAGCCCCTGTACCATGCACTATAGGTGCCCAGGGCATAGGTGCCACCAAGGCCTACCAGGGGCTGCAGCATAGCTTTTGCCACCCCTGGCTGGTTCTTAAATTGACACAACTGGCTAATCACTCAGCTAGGGCAAGTTGGTGTAATCACCTCTTGCTTAGATATAGTATACCTATATCTAAACCTATATCTGGACACATATAAACCTATAAGTCACTCCTATGGCAGGCATTAACAATCCTGGAGGCAGAGTGCGTGGTTTAACGTGAGATGGTGCTCGAGCATGAGCTAAGCCTGTCTGCAGCTGTCGGGAACAACTCTCTAAGCTGTTCCGGGATACTGCCATACCATATACTATTCCCCTCTCAAGCCCTCTGCGACTCCCTAGCCTCATTCTTCCACAACAAAATTGCAGACATCCACAACAGCTTCGACAACCAACCCGGAGACCAACCCACCCAACCATATGATGAACATTCTCCCCCCTTGAACACCCTTAACGACTGGAACCCAATCTCCACTGAGGACACCATCCGCCTGATGAACTCCATCCACTCAGGATCCCCCACAGACCCATGTCCTCACCACATCTTCAACAAAGCAGACTCCGTCATAGCACCGCACCTCCGAGACGTCATCAACTGCTCCTTCAACTCCGCCACCTTCCCGGAAAGCTGGAAACACGCTGAACTCACCGCCCTTCTGAAAAAACCCACAGCAGACCCCACCGAACTCAAAAATTACCGCCCCATATCACTCCTTCCTTTCCCGGCCAAAGTCATCGAGAAAGCTGTCAACAACCAGCTCGCCGCTTTCCTCGAAGCCAACAAATCCCTCGACTCCTCACAATCTGGCTTCCGAGCAAAACACAGCACTGAGACCGCCCTCATCGCAGCAACAGACGACATTCGAACTCTACTGGACAATGGAGACACAGTCGCCCTCATCCTCCTCGACCTCTCCGCAGCCTTCGACACAGTCTGCCACAGCACCCTTTTACAACGCCTCAGAAACATCGGAATACAAGGAAAAGCACTTGAATGGATCACCTCGTTCCTCACCGGAAGAACCCAGAGAGTCCGCCTTCCACCATTCAAGTCCGAGGCCTCTGAAGTCATCTGTGGCGTACCACAAGGATCCTCACTCAGTCCCACCCTCTTCAACGTATACATGAGCCCCCTCGCGGCCATCGCACGCCAACACAACCTCAACATCATCTCTTACGCGGATGACACTCAACTGATCCTTTCTCTCACCAATGACCCCAACACCGCCAAAACTAACCTACACGAAGGAATGAAAGAAGTTGCCGAATGGATGAAACACAGCCGTCTGAAACTGAATTCAGATAAAACTGAAGTCCTCATCTTAGGTACATCCCCCTCTGCATGGGACGACTCTTGGTGGCCGGAAGCCCTTGGAAAATCACCCATCCCGACAGACCACGCACGGAACCTAGGCGTTATCCTGGATTCTTCACTTTCAATGAACAGACAAGTCAGCGCCGTATCCTCATCCTGCTTCAACATTCTTCGCATGCTCAAAAAAACATTTCGCTGGATCCCCACCGAAACCAGAAAAACAGTCACCCATGCTCTGGTCACGAGCCGACTGGACTACGGAAACACCCTCTACGCAGGTACCACCGCTAAACTCCAGAAGAAACTCCAACGAATCCAAAACGCCTCAGCCAGGATCATATTAGACATCCCGCATAACGAACACATCTCTGATCACCTGAAAGACCTCCACTGGCTACCCGTCAATAAGAGGATCACTTTCCGACTGCTAACCCATGCACACAAATCACTCTACGACATCGGACCAGAATGCCTCAACTCACGACTGTCCTTCTACACCCCCTCCCGCCAACTACGTTCTTCCAGCCAAGCCCTCGCCACTGTACCTCGCATCAACAAGACAACCATGGGAAGCAGATCCTTCTCATACCTGGCTGCTAAAACATGGAACTCACTCCCCACTTGCCTTTGCCTTACCCAGAACCACCTAGCATTCAGAAAGCAACTTAAAACGTGGATATTTGACAAGTAATCCTCTTCCCCTCCCTAAGCGCCTTGAGACCCTCTGGGTATGTAGTGCGCTATATAAATTCTTTGACTTGACTTGACAGCTCCTCTACACTAAAGTCACCTCACGTGTTCGTATAGGGCGATACATCTCACCGGCATTCGCGGTGCAACACGGCACGAGGCAGGGCTGCCTGCTCTTGCCCCTGCTTTTCGTCCTAGCGGTAGAGCCGCTAGCAATACGGTTGCGACAAGAAGGTGAACACTGGGGCATTCCTATAGCTAATACCGTACACCATGTTTCTATGTATGCCGTTGATCTTATATGCATTAGAGACCTCACCGAAGACTTAACGCCTATTTGGGGCACTCTGACAGAATTTGCAGAGGTCTCGGGGCTCAGAGTAAACTGGGAGAAATCCATGGTGTACCTGTTGTGAGAAGTTAACCTGGTATATGATGTCCACTATTCTAGTGGGCACCTTGCACCAGTCTAAACGACCCTTACTGATGGTGGTTGTAAAGTCAACCTTATAGACAAGCTATCCTGGCGGTAGCATGGACCAGCAGTCTTAGACTAAACTCCAAAGAGCATGTGAAGCTGTTTGTTTTTACCAATTATAATCACTTGAATACCAAATGAAAGGTATATATCAAATATATATGTATTTATTTCTAACACAACCCCTCTGAACTCTTTGAGGTCAGAGATCGAAGTACATCAAGAGTTAATTAAATAGCATACGATAAGTTGCACAAATGCAGTTTTGCCCTAGGGGCCTCACAAACCATATACTAAGTAAGTGGTATAAGAACCACTTCAGAAAGAGTGAATAGGCCTAGAGCCTAGGGAATCGCTGGGGCTACACTAGACGACCAAAGGTTAGGAAGCAGGAGACCCACGGGAGACGCGTGCAGTGTCTAAACACAGTCGCGAGTTACCATTGACTTAGAATGAGGAACGTAAAAGTTACAAAGTTATAGATTTAGGGAACTTCCGGATGGAGTACGACAAAACCACTTTAGACTAGGACACTTGGATAGTTAATACCCACGGGAGCACCGGAGTACTCGAGTTACCTCACCCAGGGAAGCCGGGTGCATAGGTGTCTTTTGGTGCCGGGTTTGGTCCATGTTTCCTATGGACATCTGCGAAGAAGTGCTGCAGGCAACCAGAGGAAAAGTGTCCGGGTGGATCCAAGGGTGGATCGAGGAATTGAAGAATCTGAAAGCAGAGGGCACAGAGTCTGGGTCACTAGCCAGTGATCAGGAAGGAACCAGGCGATGTCGAGGAGATTTCAAGTGAAGAGGTGAAGCTTGTCTCTGCAGCCACGAGGACCAGGAGGCGTTGACGACGACCAGGAGCTGGATTCGAGCTGTCCGACGAAGGATCTAGTTGACTGCGGCGTCGGTATCCGGATTGGACCCAACAAACTTGGCAACCGCAACCCACGCAGGAAGTGAAGATTGGCTTCGAGTCAGACCAGCAAGGTCTGGGGAACTTCTCCTTTGGAGGGAAGCTAGAGCAAGCCTGGAGCAACCAGGCCAGCAGTGTAAATTCAAAAGACGTCTTCAGAGGGCTAACTAGCCAGCGGGCTAGCAACCGGGAAGACGCGTCGAGCTGAAATGCAGGAGCAGGCCCCACGCGGCACTCGTGGAGTGTAGAGGGCTGAGCTTTGGTGCAAATGGCGCTCGGGTCTGGGGCTTCTCATACCCCAATGCACAACTGCGAGGGTACCTCGGGAGTCGAGCAGTTAGCAAAATGCAGGAAGTCCAGGGTGTCCAGTCCAATGTCTCTCGTGTCCGCCACAGGTCTCAGCTTTGCTGTGGATGTGGATCGGAGTCGGAGAAGTCTGGGAGTCCAGTTTCCTGAGTCGCTGAGTCTTCGAGTTCCGGCAGGAGCGTCGACAAAGCAAACTGGCAAATTACTGGTGGTGCCTGTTTGCACAGGGTGGTCACACCTTGACCACAAGGGAGATGTCTTCAGTATTCTAGTCGATATAGAACGTCGAAGGTCCAAGAGTTTCGTATCAGAGTTTCATTCCAGGATAATCTAAAGTCTGTAGGCACAGCTCCTATCTTTATACTGATTTTAGGGGCTGAATTACCTGCTAGGTCCCTCCTATGGGTGGACTTGGGAAGGGGGTGGTTACACCCCTTTCCCTTTGTCCAGTTTCGCGCCAGAGCTAGGGCTGCAGTGCCCCAGCAACTGGTTTGAACCGGGCTATGCATGGAGCACCTTGTGTGCCCCTGGCAGTGTCTGGAAAAGCATCTTTCCATTCAACCCACACTGCCCCAATTCACTACAGGCTGTCTGGGGAGGGAACAGGAAACCTATTGTCCAGGCCTCCCTTGCTGGAGTTTCGTCCAGCAGCAGGAGGTCAGACTCGTGTCTGTTTCAGCAGCATCCATTTTGTGATGCTGAGGCTCTGTTTAACTTTAACCGGGTAAAGCAGTAACTACATGTCTTTTCCCACTAGAAGGGTGGAATGCTACCCCCACCACCAGAACTGGTGGGGTGGTAGTATTCCAAAGTGTTTGACACCTTACACGACATGTTTTGATAAAGCCAAACCAAAGTTAGCATTAACCGCGAGGATTATAATGCACTTAAGAGTATATGGTATGGCTATATCATAGAACAGCTGTAATTAATTATTAATTAATTGTGGGTTTGTAATGCGCTAGAATCGACTCCCGAAGGAGTATCTCTGCGCAGTAGACCGCTGGGGAACCCGTCCTGGCTTTCCATGTGAGATGGTCCCTACTGGGTATCTCCAAAGTGAAACCAGGCATCCCCGGCGTATGTGGGGGGCCGTTGTGGAGATCAGGCAAGCTAATGCCCAGAGTTGCCAAGTGTGATCCATGGTTAGAGTAGGCACCGAGGTGAGAATTATCGAGTCTTCTGACCCTGGTCCACGACCCTGCCGCGTCGGGAATTGAACCCTGGTCCTGGGCCGTCCTCTGCTCTCGGGTCTGCCGCCTCTAACCAGTGAGTCACACCACTCCACTATATATAAGGAGATGGTTCCGAAAGCTGCAGAGGGGCTCAGCTCATGCAGGGCACCCTCTCACATAAAACCAAGCACTCTGCCTCCAGGATTGTTTAGGCCTGCCATGGGAGTGACTTAAAGGATACTATGTGTCTATATATAAGGTAGATATAGATATACTATATCTTAGTAAGGGGTGATTACACCACCTTACCCAAGCTGAGTGAACAACCTCTGGTGTCAGTTTGGATGGCCAGCCAGGGGTGTCCTAATACATGCTGCAGCCCCTGGTAGGCCTTGGATGCACCTATGCCCTGGGTACCTATGGTACACTATACAGGGGCTCACAAAGGAGACCCAATACACAATCAGGTATGTACCTTAAGTACATGGAGTCCATTTTATAGCGAGAGCAGATAGCCTGGGGCCTTGAATAGCAGGATCCCAGGCCAACTTAGTCGAAAACCAGCAAAACACTAGGCAAAAAGTTGGGGTAACCATTTAGTCAGATATCCACCTTCCTACACCGGTTACATCCGACCCCCCCCCCCCCCCCCCCCGGGTTTGCCTCTATCACATTCCGACTGACCTGTATGAAGGTAACCACTGTAAGGAACTGGCTGGTATCAGGTCCTCGGTGGGGTTCTGGAAAAATCTCCCGTTACCCCTGATTGGCCGGGTGGTCATTGCCAAAATTATCGTTCCGCGGCTCTTATACTACTTCACAAACTTGCCAATAATCACGCCCAGAACCTTCTTCCGCGAATTAGACTCACTCCTCAGCTCGCTGATATGGGGTGCGAGCAGACATAGGATAGCATTAGCGAAGCTACAGCTACCCACCACACAAGGGGGAGTGGCCGCTCCATCCTTCGAATCCTATTTCTTAGCCGCACAATTACAGTGGCTATCCTATTGGACGGCAGGCAGACACGTAGAGGAGACATACACTACGAATGGTCCAGTGGCCATTCCAGAAATCCGCCGATTACTATTACCTGGCACTAAACCTAGACGTTCATACCCCTTGCAGGTGGCGGTTGCACGTCTGTGCATGCAGAGGATAAACCATATATCGCCTGCGCGACCCCCATACTCTTCCCCTTCTTCCGCTAGTCGGATGGCCCATGAAGGAACACTACTATACGTCTCACACGCTCCGCATCTGGAAAGACTGCAGCATCACTGAAGCCGAGTGTCTATTCGAGGACGGCCAGCTCAAACCCTTCCAACGACTACTAGAGAATTATGACCTCCCCGCCGGCCAGTTCGTACTCCATTGCTAACTCCTTGCTCATTATAGACAATACCATGACCTTCCGACAGGGGAACCAACGATACACCCGGTCATACACGCAATCTAACACATGGGAACAGGACGTCACTTGGTAACATGGCTCTATAAAGCTATCAAGGAACTCAGTTACAAGGCGCTAGAGGCCCTACGGGCCACCTGGGAAGACTAATTAGGCCGCTCACTACATGAGAAGGAATGGGAAAAAGCTCTTGAAAACCCGAAGAAGGTGTCTCGAAATGCACGTTTCAAGAATATACAATTCAACATCCTACATAGAGCGTACTTGACACCAGCGCGCCTCCAACGCTTCTACCCCAACACCCAGTTCCTATGCCCCAGATGCCGTTCACAAGCGGCAGACTTTCAGCACATGTTCTGGAGCTGCCCCACACTACACTCATACTGGCGACACATCCATAAGTCACTCGGGGATCTTACTGGACTCACATATTTGAATACATGGGAAACTTGTGCCCTGGGTATCTACCAGAAAAGAAAACAACACAAAGTACCCCTCAGATTTGCCTCACTGGCTATTTTACTGGCCAAACGCAACATTGCCATGCACTGGGGGTCTCCCACAGGTCCCCCGATCGCTGCCTGGGCGGGGACTGTTCACTAATGGGCACTAGCTGAGAAAGAGGAGCTACAGAAGGAGGAGGTGAAAGGGATGCGCAAAGACCCCGTATCACTGGACTGGGCTATCCTACTGAACCACTTCAAACAATCACTGACCCATGATGACCCGGGAGACGGCCCTCACACACCGCAGGACACAAAACCGCAAACACAGACCGCAAACATCGACTCCAGATCCCCTCCAGCAACACGTATAGAAAGCCATTAGCTCTTTAGTGCTATGATATCTGCCTCAATGAGCAGTCGTACCTCTTGCCGGATTGACCATAACCCCTTCTTCTCCAACCCAGTTCTGTTCAGAAATATCCTATGGAACCACCTCCACAGTGACATAACATTGGACTAAAAACTGGGCGACGAATGCTACATTATGTCTTAATGCTTTGGATCTGTAGTTCGATAACCTGCTACATGATGCAATATGTCACAGTAAATGCAAAATGCCAATTAAAAATATTTTTATTAAAAAAAGAACATTACTTGACTAGACACAGTGCCTATTGCACATAGCATCGCTGGGACCCCAAGGAACCACCCAGGGTAGTGACACAGGGGACCCACGGGGGACATGTGCAGAGTGAGAACACAGCTGCGAGCTCTGTTAGCTTCTATGGGGAAAGTCGCGGTTGGAAAGTTAAAGTTAAAGGACACTTAGGAGAGGACTTTGAGCAAACCCCTTTAGACTTGGGGAGGGGGGGGGGGGGGTTCTAGAGCCATAACCCAGGGGAGCACCAGAGTACTCGAGTTACCACACCCAGTGAAGCCGGGTGCATAGGTGTCAAATGGTGTCGGGAATCGTCGTTGTTTCCAATGAGGACCTGCTGCAAAGTGCTGCTGCCGTGAAGAAGAAAAGTGTCCGGTGTGATCCAAGCCTGGATCAAAGATGTGAAGAACCTGAAAGCAGAGGGGACAGAGTCTGGGTCACTTACCAGTGACCAGGGGCACGACAGACGAATGCCCACCAATGTCTGGTGCTTCAGGTGCGAAGAGGGGAAGCTTGACTCTGCAGCCACAAGGACAAGGAGGCGTCTACGACGACCAGGAGCTGGATTCGAGCTGTCCCACGAAGGATGTCGAATGCTGCGGCATCGGTGCTCGGATTGAACACAATAAGCCTTGGTAACAGCAACCCACGCAGAAGAGAAAAGATGCTTTGGTGTGGACCAGCAAGGTCCGAGAGACTCCCCAAGCGACCAGGGAAGTCCAAGGAAAGTTAAAGTTGCCTTCTCAGGGACCCACGGGTCGACGGACCAGGGATCACATAGGTACCTCGAGAGAAAGCACAAAGGACCAGCTCAAGGAAGACTCATGGAGTGTAGGCCGGCAGTCTTCGGTGGAATTGCCACTCGGGGTCTGGGCTACAAGTAACCCAATGCACAGCCTCAAAGATAGTCAAGAAGCATATGCACTTGCAAATGTGCACGTGTCCAGGGGTTCCGGTTCCATGGTCCCCACGAGGGCTATGGGTCTCCGCTTTGCTGGGAGCTCTGGTGAGCCTTTGGGTGTTGGGAACCCACCTCCTGTGTTGTAAATTCTTTGGAGTCCGGCGGAAGCTTCGGAGGTGCAAACCGGTCAGATGCATCTTTGGTGCCTGCCACGCAGGTGAGTAACTCCTTTTCTCCAAGGGAGATTCTTCAGTCATGTAGCGCCTTGTAGATCGTCAAAAGTTCCAGGATTCAGTATCAGAGTTTCGTCCAGGTAAATCTAAAGTCCTGTAGTCAGGGGTTCCTACTTTATACCCAAGGAAGGGGTGGGACAAACTCTGGGGACCCACCTATGGGAAGGTTTGAAAAGAGGGGTGGCTTCACCCATTTCCTTTGTCCAGTTTTGGGCCAGAGCAGAGGCTGGTAGCCCCTGCAAACGGTTTGAACTGGGCTATGCACAGGGACACCAAATGTGCCCCCAGTGCAGACTTCAAAGCACTCTTAGAGTGCACCTTCCCAGCCCCAATACACTTCAGCCTGTCTGGGAGGTGGATACACCTCCCTGTGACAAGAAACCTATTGTCCATGCCTCCTTACTGGAGTTTCCTCCAGCAGCAGGAGTCCAGACTTGTGCCTGTGGCTGGCAGAATCCATTTTGTGATGCCAGGGCTTTGTTAGCTGGTTCCGGGTATACCGGTGCGGTCACGTCTCTCTCTTTAGAAGGGTGGGATCATTCTCCCACACCAGTTACTGACGTAGGGGTATGATTCCAAAGTGTTTGACACCAAAGACAACATGTTTCTGTGCATCCATCCCAAAGTTAGCATTTATAGGGAGGTTATAATGCACTTAAGAGTATATGGTTTGGCTGTATCACAAACAACCCAGGAATAAAGGTTCACAAAGTTGCAGAGGGGCTCTGCTCATGCATGAGCACCCTCTCACATGAAACCAAGCACCCTGCCTTCAGGATTGTTTAGGCCTGCCATTGTGGTGACTGATAGATTTACATGTGCAGTGATATATAAAGATATAGTGAACCTATATCTCAGTAAGGGGTGCAAGCACCACCTTACCCAGGCTGCAATAGCAAACCTGTGGTGTCATTTTGGAAGGCTTCCCAGGGGTGGCACAAATCATGTTTCATCCCTGGTAGGCCTCTGGTGTACCTTTTGCCCTATGTACATAGTATACCATATACTAGGGGCGAATAAGGGTACCCCAGAATCCAATCTGGAGTGTACCTAAAGTACTGGTAAGCAATTTAGAGAGGATGCAGCTAGGCTGGGGTCCTGGTTAGCAGGGCCCCAGCCAGACTTAAAGTCGAAAAACAGTGAAACATCAGCAAAAAGTGGGGGTGACTATAAGAAGCAGATCCTACTCTCCTACACCCATCTTCTTCCAGAGGTTGCCCCCCCCCCCCGGGTTTGCAGATCAGAGACCAGTCTCAATCCCACCTACCCGTCAAAGGATCCTTAAAAGTACCAGCAAACCACCATGCTAGTCTTGCTATTCCAGGTCGCCACCAGCTGCCTTGGCCAGCTTCTCAGAGTCTCTGCTCCGCTTGTCTGATTTTGAGTATTCCTTGAGGGACTTTTGTAGGGACTTGGGTTCTAGGAAAATCTTTGATTTGTCATTCATGGTGACCCTCAACCTGGCCGGGCAAAACATTGCGTAATCCACTCTCATAGCCAATGCTTTGAAGGAGCGAACTGTCCCCTGGCCTCCTGTAGCTTCATGGTGAAGTCCGGTAAAATCGAAATCAAGGAGTCTTTTTCTCTTCGGCCTGCCTCAGCACAGCATCCCTGTCCCTATAGTTCAGTGGTTTTGCAATGACTGGGCGTGGCTGCGTTCCAGGAGGAGACCTGGGGCCGAGGGAGTGATGGACGCGCTCAACCACAAACAAGGGAGAGAGATTGTCGCAGCACAGTAGCGTAACCAGGAGCTTCTCTATAAATACCTCCATGTTGCCCATGGCAGTGGATTCCGGAAGGCCGGTAAGGCGAATGTTACTTCTTCTTGATATGGCCTCCAAATCCTCCGCCTTGTCTTGCAGCACTGTGAGGATTTTCCCAGATTGCTTCTGGGCAGTGTCCTCCTCCGTCTGTGCCTCTTCTATTTCCGACACGTGTCATTCAGCCATGTCCAGGCATTCGGCATGTTTGTCAAGCCGCTCTGACATCCGATCCATACGATTAGCTAGGGAGTCAATTTTTCCGTCAATAGACAATAGACTTTTCTGCATAGCCGGCAGAATTTGTCGGATATCCTCAGCCGACTCCTCAGCAGTCTCTCTCTGCCTTTCGGGAGACCGGGCCTCACCCAGCTCCCTAGTTCTCGAAGTTCGTTGCTCAAACTGCAGCTTGGGCTGAGATTTATCCACCTTGCCCATTTAGATGGGAGGACCAATCTGCATTGCGGCAGCACCCAGGCCCAGTGTCACTCCAACCGCAGCCCACTGAAAATGAGCTGCTAATCCAGGTCAAGAGGCGGTTGGTAGGCTAAGAGCAGCAGCTCCAGGGTCCACTGGAGGGAGAACAGTGAGGTGGAACAGGGGTAGGAGGACTATCGCTCTGCCGCAATTAGGGAACGATGGCCAGCATTCACAATTGATCAAACGTGCGCTAGCTGGACAGGATCTTATAAGATGTGGGCTTTGGTTGACAGGCATGTGCTGCGGGCCCCTCCAGTTATCCTGGCATTTAATGAGGGGTCTCTTCGCGTCGCAGGATGAATGAAAATGGACAATTGCCGCTAGGTTGTATTCAGGGGCCATGCTCACCGAGTGGACTCAGCTGTGCCAGATCACTTCGCACAGTTCATCTTGCCGCCCAAGAGTACGGAATAGCAGGGCACAAGTCACACACTCTGTGGGTGCAATGTGTGTGGGCTGCTCTGTCCCGGCAGCCCGCTGTCGCACAGGCACCTCCCTGGGCAGCAGCAGTCAGTGCTCCTCGTGGGCCGAAGTCGCTCCAAAAACCGGGGATGAGGGGCTCTTTCAGGCGATTGTTGGCGATGTACTGCTTGCTCCGTCAGCAAGCAGCTGAACGACCTGCCCAACCTGCTCCCGTATGGACCTCTGATCTCAGCTGTGGGTCCCCAGGCCAGGTCTCTCGTGTCTGGAGCAGTTGAGCTGTTTCGAGCAGGGCTTGCACCACCGCCTCCACAAGTCCCTGAGGGGCCAGGCGACAACAGTAACAATAGTCGCGGCAGGAGCCTAGCTCCCACTTCCCCCCCTGCGGGGATAATACGGTCAGACTGGCAGATCCAAGTTCTCTGCTAGCCACGCCGTCTCACCGTCACCAGTGCAAGCCGTGCCAACAGGCTGCAGCAGACCTCGATCGCTCGCAACTCCTCCTTGCTCTCCGGTCCTACCGTGAGAGGCTACACGGGCACCGGCCGAAGGTGCTCCACTAGTGCCTTAATATGCGAGGAACAAGCAATTCATTCTTAGCTCGGATGTCCGGATATCTTCCGGATACTCTCGAGGGCTTGCAGAGCTCGCCCAGGACACGGCCATCTTGAGCACCGGCAAGTTCCCCCCCTGAAATGTGTATATTTATTTGTTTTGAATAGTTACATTTAATTTTAAATACACATTTGGTCATTATATTATTTTAAAATACTTACTTAAAATTCACATTTTATTTTTTAACATTAAAATAATGTAAATAGTTTAGAAAGGCTCTTATTCATTTTTTAACGTTATTTCCTATAATGTTTATTTTAAGTCCCTTTCTCCTCCATTATGTTTTGCGGTAGGGTGTTTCAGTACCCGTTGTTAGCCATGTGTGGTGATGGACCTACTCCAGCTCTGAAATGCTGTACATTTACGATTGTTAGTTTTTTTTGGGCTGTAGTAACAGTAGATGGCCAGTTTGTGAATAGCATTTGGCTTACTGTTTTGTGAGTGTGTGTCCCTCTCTGAACCCCTCCATAGCTCTCCTTTAACCCTTTGTTACTCCTTCCAAAACCTCTCTCCTTTAGTCGTAAGTATTCCCCTATTTGCAACCACTGCTTCGACCCTACCACATTTACAACTTAAACGTAAACCTATGTAAAGTAAAGTAAAATTTTTATTGTGTATGGTTAGTTAAAACCTTTACAAAAAGGGTAAATTTCAAAAAAGCTTATTCTATTAAATAAATAATTAAAAATGCATCCTTTTAGGAGAAATAAAGTCTGACTTTCATTGTCGATCTTCATAGTCACTTATATCACTGTGTCTTTAGGTTTTGACCCATTGATCGCCTCTTTTTCGATTTTCAGCAGTAGGAGGCTCGCTTCCTGAAAGAATCTGGTAGCCCTGCAGGCTATCTACAACTGTTGGCTCTTCAGTGCTAACATAACTGCCGACCGGCATGTTCTAATTTGGAAAAGGCGGAATAATTGAAGGAGATAATACCGTCTCAAGTTACTCAGAGAGGGACAGATGCACAGGATGTGGATCAAAGTTTCTTCGGAGAGACCACAAAGTCTGCACTGTGCTGTTGGCCATGTTTGCCGCCATGCCGGGATCTGATCTTTTGAGATATAGGTTCCCATCCGTAAGTCGTAGTAGCATTTGTTGTCTGGATGGTGTTATGTAATTAACTAGATACGGTTGTGGATCGCATCTCTCATACGTGGCCAATACCATCCAGCCGTGTTTTTTCTTGGCCAATGCTGCTTTATCAGTAATCCATGATTTGTGTTTTGCCGCACCATTGGCTACTTTTTTGAAGGCCGCGAAGGTGTGTTTAGTGTTCCACGTCTCTTGCGTCTCAATGCTTCTTCAGTGTTTTCCATGTCTTTTTTCCTTTTGTTAGTTTGTTAATTTCAGACCAACAGTGTGTCCTCCTGAGCTGCTCTTAGTTTCCAGCACGTTTTTATTAATGCGGCTTGTCTAGCTTGGTGCTGGTTTAGTAACCCAAATTCAAGGCGTACCTGCGCCTGAGATGCAAACTGCGGGATTTGATAAAGATGTTTTAACAACGCTGACTGTTGGAGGTTCAGGAAATTAGCGTCTTTACCTCTGTATAGCTCGGAGCCATACGTGAGGGAGGGTAAGAATTTGGCAGCAATCACTTTCAGCAGATATTCATTGGATGGACATTTTAGTTTTGTTTTTAGTATGTTTAAGGCGAACAACATTTTGTTAGCCTGGGCTTTTCTGTGCAGGGTGTGTTCTCTTAATGACCATCTCGAGTCGACCAGTACTCCCAGATATTTATAGGTGCTACTTTGCTCTATGTTGTTTCCAGCGATGTACCATCTGAATGTTTGCTGCCCTGGCTGAGACGCAAAGCAGACCACTTTCGTTTTTTTGCAGTTGAATTGCAGCCCATGCGTACAGATGTATTTGTGCAGCCTTGTTATGGCACGTTGGAGACCCAACGGGGTCTGGCTGCAAAGGACTATGTCATCGGCGTACTGCATACTCCTTATTTTGTAATGGGCTAGATTTGGAGGGTCTGTTTGGATCTCTGAGATGCTCTTATTGAGGTCCACAGTGAAGATGTTAAAGAGGGTGGGGGGCAATACACATCCCTGCTTGAGGCCATAGTGGGTGGGGTTTTTTGGTGTTGTTCTGTCCCCGTTGCCAAGTTTTATCTTAACCCAGGTGGATGTGTACAAATTTATGATGGCCCGTAGCAACTTCAGAGGGATGTCCCGCTGGCCATCTTTTCCCATAGGATCTCCCTTGGTACTGTGTCGAAAGGCGCTTTTAGATCGACAAAACAGGTGTACAGTTTTGTAGTTTTGGCCATTGCTTTGTCAACAAGAAGATTCAGCGCTATCAGGTTACATGACATGTTGGTTCCAGGCCTAAACACTGTTTGGGTGATTGGGAGGATGTTGGTGCGGCTAACCCAATCTTCCAGTGCTTTCAGGAGATTTGATGCGTATGCCTTGGCCTCTACGTCAGTGAGCGCAATCAGTCTGTAATTCGCTGGATCTGTTCGCGCGCCTGCTTTGAAGATTGGGTGCAAGATGCTCCCTCTCCATGACGGGGGAATACTTCCTGATTGAAATGCGTGATTATACAATGGTGTGAGGTATTCTGGCCAAAACAGTTGATCATGTTTAAAAAGACCATTAGGCAAGCCGTTCGGTCCCGGTGCACCTTTTGCCCTCAGTTTTTTCAAGACCATTTGGACTTGGCATTGCTTAATCCAGTTTGCACCGAAGGTTTTATCTTCTTCATGCTTTTCATTCAACAGGTGGGAGGGGAGATGTTGGTTCCTTTCATGCGCATAGGTCATTTGAGTTTGCTCTAGATGGTGGATCCAGTCTTCCTGTAGTATATTCACATTAAAATCGAGACCTGCTCCATTGGCTACTTTGTTAATTTCTGCCCAGAATTTCCGGTTGTTATTCGATTTACTGGCTTATAATAATTGTAGCCAGATTTCTGTTTTGTGTTTTTTCTTTACGGTCCATACTTCTCTTTAGGTTTCGCCCTGGCCGTAGCACTGCGAAAGCAGTGCTCCGCCCAGGGCGAAAACTTATGCCTACAGTATGGGGCTTCGTCCCGCCTCTGTCTTCCATTGGCTAGCTCCATAAATGGAGGCTAGCCATTGGAAGAGATTGGCTGTCAGTCACTATTTCCCTGTGGAACGCGATTCGGGGGCGTTTCTGGGTCCTTTTTTTAAGTCCCACCCTCTCCTCTTCCCATTGGCTGGAATGTTACCTTCCAGCCAATGGGAAGGGGAGAGCACGAAAAACACGCCCCGAATCTGCCGGCCGGGACACCCCCGTGACGTCATTCCTGGGCCGCGCTGTGATTGGCTGCCGGCACGGGACCTGACTTGTTTTTTTACTTAGCACATTTCATCATGCTTTTATTTATGAATGGTGTCCGCATGCTACAGGGAACGAAACTCGGGCAGACTGCGGAGTGTACACTTTACCTTGGAGCGCGCTGGGCCCGGAAGAGCGCCTGGCAGTAGGCGATAGTGAGCCACGAGACCTCAGAGCAGTGATACCGGGCAGTGAGCAATGTGTACGGAGGAGCCGCGTTCCATCACACCCGTGACGTCAGCAGATCACTGACTCACACTTACCCACCGACGCGCAAGTCTTTTTATCAGCATAGTGACGTGACTGCATCAAGTATGGTGTAAAATAAGTACCATTGAGGTGGGTAACAATAAACGTCTGCTGTTCAGCGCCAGGTAAAACCCGGGCTTTGTAGTCCGTATATATGAAACGCCGTAGTTTGTCTCCATGCCCCCTACATTTATGCACAGGGTCGGAGGGGCTCAGGTTGTTGGTTTGTGTAATGCGGGGCTAGTAGTAACACTCTTCCAATGGTCTCTCTAGGCACCCACACAGCCCTTTCATATTACATTTTGCCTCAATCTGTGATGCATAGACCGTCATCCTACCGTCGGTCTGTGTCCATGGGTTACGCATACCAGCACGATCTGACGTCTTTAACTTTTCTCATAGCGTCTTCCCCCGACCTTCAGGCCATTCTAAGTGCTATAAAGATGCTGTGCTGTTACCTACAAGTGGCATCGTTGGGCCTCTGAAGTTGTTGAGCAATGAACTCTCCGCTGGACCTGGTGTGTCTCTAGCCGGGCCCTGCTGGTACTGTCCGGCTTAGAAGCCCGAGTGGGCCCTGGCATACATACCTGAGGTGACTGCCAATAACCTCCAAGCACCGAGGATGGCAGAAAAAAGGTTCATACTTATGTCGCTGTTAATTCCCAAGTGTATAACTGAAGAACGGTAAACAGTTTTTTGTGGGGGTAGGGGCGGAAAATTATAGTAGGGTGTCTTCAACATGCTGCTTTGTGTGCTCCGCCCTGGTGCCAGTATGTGTATTTGTGGAGAGCTACATAACTTTATAAATAGGAGTCTAGAATAGACCTTTGACCTACTTAGTTTGTAAGCGCTATGTGGAGGCTGGGCGCTACAATCCACCAGCACGTCCGTACTTATATGCTGGGGCCCCCCAGGCCGGCTGATTTCCTTTTTTTCACCGATTGTCTCTCCTTACACATCACCCTGGGATGTACAAACAGCAGATTATATGCAAGGGTACATTTGTTTAATATAATTTTGTTGTTGCAATTGTACGGTCACCTGTTTAGCTTGTGGTATATTTTCTTTTTCTTCACCACTTTATTTTTCTGGACTATCAAGGCAGTACAAAAAATGATTTAAAATATAACTATAGCACCAGCTTGCCAAGGTCAGATGTAATCACTGGAGTTCTATTGGGTCTGGCAAAGGTGCAATCTAGAAAGGAATATTTTCTATTTATAACTTCATCATGACTTGCACTTCAGATGCACTTCGTGTTTTCCATAAAATATTTGGTTAAGCCCAAGGGTTACTCTCTTGGCCTTGTGATTCTCACACCTGGAGTGGCCATATATATGTAAATACTGCCTGCCCTTTTGAGAACTTGCATCTTTGAGGTAGTGACTTGCTGTGCGCACAAAGATCTCTGTCTGGGCTCTGTGTGTGTGTGTGTGTGTGTGTGGTAAACAGACAAAATATCGACTAGAAAATATCGAATGGACATAATATCGAGTACAAAATATAGGCTGGACAGAATATCGAATGGAAAGAATATAGACATCAAAAATATCGTTTTAAAGGTAAGTAATGTAATATCAAATTTTAAAATATAGATAGTCAAAATATCGAAGTACATAATATAGGTTAATTAAAATATCGAACATTTAATAATATCGATTTTTTTATAGTGTATTTTATGTGTTAAAAGTGTTTATTTATGTTACAATGTAATTTAATTAATGATTTTAATGTTATTTAAATTTTGCGTAATTTTATTCTGTAGCGGGTTGTGGGTTTATAGGGGAGTAGGGTGGGAATTAATTTAATTATAATTAATTAAATATGTGAATTTATTTGTTTATAATTAATGTTTATGTTGTAATTAATAACATTTTAATTGCCAATTAATATTTTTTAATTGATTAATTGATGATTATGTTAATTTAACTAATTTAATTTCTGTAGCGGGTTGTGGGTTTATAGGGGAGTAGGGTGGGAAGTAATTTATTAGAATTAATTAAATATGTTAATAATTTAGGGGTATTTGATTTGAATTGTTAAGTAAGTTTTTAATTACTAATTAATTAATTGTTACTCTTTAATTAATTAGTATTAATAGATAACTAATTGTAATGATTAAATTAAATTAGTATTTGTAATTAATTTTTATATTATATTAAATTGGTAATTACTTGTAAATAATTTTTTTATAGATATTAAAATATATATATATATTTTTTTATTTAATATATGAAGTATCTACTTTCCCTACTGTTGCACTCTCTGGAGTGGGAATAGTAATATTTACCCCTACGCTATCCAACGCTTTCCCTACTGTTTCACTCTCTGGAGTGGGAATAGTAATTTTTACCCCTACGCTATCCAACCCTTTCCCTACTGTTGCACTCTCTGGAGTGGGAATAGTAATTTTTACCCCTACGCTATCCAACGCTTTCCTTACTGTTGCACTCTCTGGAGTGGGAATAGTAATTTTTACCCCTACGCTATCCAACCCTTTCCCTACTGTTGCACTCTCTGGAGTGGGAATAGTAATTTTTACCCCTACGCTATCCAACACTTTCCCTACTGTTGCACTCTCTGGAGTGGGAATAGTAAGTTTTACCCCTACGCTATCCAATGCTTTCCCTACTGTTGCACTCTCTGGAGTGGGAATAGTAAGTTTTACCCCTACGCTATCCAACGCTTTCCCTACTGTTGCACTCTCTGGAGTGGGAATAGTAATTTTACACTTCCGCTATCCTACGGTAATTATATTTGATATTTTTTAATTATATTATGTTACTATATATATAGGTTTTAACAAATATGATTGAAACATTTTTTTTATATAACTTTCATTAATTATTTAATTATTATAATGTAATTTAAGTAATTTTAAGTATATTTTACTAAATTTTTAATAATTTAATTTAATAAAGTCGATATTTTTACAAACTATATTTTTGTAAACAATATTTTTTACTCAATATTTTTGTACTTACCTGTTTGTAGATACAAAGTCGATATTCTGTCTGTCGATGTTTTTTCGTCGATATTTCTGGCACTCGATATTATGTCCCTTGATATTATGTCAGTGATCCTGTGTGTGTGTCTGTGTTGGGCTCTGTGTGTGTTGGGCTCTGTGTGTGTTGGGCTCTGTGTGTGTGTTGGGCTCTGTGTGTGTGTTGGGCTCTGTGTGTGTGTGTTGGGCTCTGTGTGTGTGTGTTGGGCTCTGTGTGTGTGTTGGGCTCTGTGTGTGTGTTGGGCTCTGTGTGTGTGTTGGGCTCTGTGTGTGTGTTGGGCTCTGTGTGTGTGTGTGTGTTGGGCTCTGTGTGTGTGTGTTTTGGGCTCTGTGTGGCTGTGTGTGTGTTGGGCGCTGTGTGTGTGGGGGGGGGGCTCTGTGTGGGGGGCTCTGTGTGTGGGGCTCTATGTGTGTGTGGGGCTCTATGTGTGTGTGGGGCTCTATGTGTGTGTGGGGCTCTGTGTGTGTGTGTGTGGGGCTCTGTGTGTGTGTGGGGCTGTGTGTGTGTGTGGGGCTCTGTGTGTGTGTGGGGCTCTGTGTGTGTGTGGGGCGCTCTGTGTGTGTGGAGCGCTCTGTGTGTGTGTGTGGGGGGCGCTCTGTGTGTGTGTTTGGGGCGCTCTGTGTGTGTGTGTGGGGCGCTCTGTGTGTGTGTGTGTGAGGCGCTCTGTGTGTGTGTGTGGGGCGCTCTGTGTGTGTGTGTGGGGCGCTCTGTGTGTGTGTGTGGGGCGCTCTGTGTGTGTGGGGCGCTGTGTGTGTGTGTGGGGCGCTCTGTGTGTGTGTGTGGGGCGCTCTGTGTGTGTGTGTGTGGCGCTCTGTGTGTGTGTGTGTGTGTGTGGCGCTCTGTGTGTGTGTGGGGCACTCTGTGTGTGTGTGTGGTGCTCTGTGGGTAGAGCTCTGTGTGGGTCTGTGTGTTTGTGTGTGGCATTTGCGAGAGATTAAGCTATTGGCATTGTAAATGACAATGCCATTTATGTATCTTTTTTCAAAATCAACACATAAATAAATAAATTGTCATCTACAATGCCAATAGCACTAACTTTTGCAAAGGCGAGACAGTTGCATTGTAAATGCTTGTTTGTATGTTTGCCTTAGAATGTGTATTTGCCTCTTGATGTCATCACCCCTCTTTATGTCTTTCCCTTTAAGTTTTCTGATTTTCTGATTGAAAATCCTCTTTTTGCTCCCTATTGCTCCTAAGTGCGCTTGATGTGTCTTAGAAAGTTTTCTTTTGTTAGTCTGCTTTTGTTGACCAAATTTGTCAGTCAGGGTGGCGGTCATTTTTTCCCAGTTATCCTGGTATGCTAGTGGGGTTTTTTCGTCGTCTTCTGCCGCCGTGGTTTTCACGTGATCCATGATTTCACCTACATTCTTTCCGTTCCAAGCCAACCGGTTAAGGTTGTAAAGGGTCGGAGTTACTGTCAGATCTTTGGTTGCTGGTGCCCTTAAATGTTGAGATCTGATCTCTTGTGGACTTGTGGACTGCGATCACTCTCCAGTTTATGGATTATTCTATAGGTGACTACTGTTTGTAATACCTCAAAGTCCACCAAGGTATAATCCAGGATTGATTGAGCCTTTTTGCAATTCTGGTCGAGGATGCCGGCTGGTCCTGCGAAAATCGTCCGTTCAAGGTAATCAGTCCGATTTCGGCTAACACATGGGCGCACATCTTACCATATTTATCTTTTTTACGATGGTCTGTTAATGTTGGGGGGATTGGTTTCCCGTACAGCTTGGTTCGTTGGATGTCGTATGCGGGATCTGTTTGTAGTAGGAACATATTCAGGTCACCAGAAACCACCAAGCCAGCCTGTGGGTAAATGGCTTGCAAGGATTTAAGAAGTTCTTTGAGGGTCAGAATTTTCTCTAATTTGCTCTTTGATGCCGGATGTATATAAATATTTCATATGACCAGTGACCGACCCTCTTGCGAATCCAGTTGTCCTGAACTGGGCTCGGGAGGGAGAGTGATTTTAATGCATTGGATCCATGTTAGACCTGACTCAATTGACTTAAGTGACCATGGGATATTGGTGTTCAAGTAAATCGATAGACCTCCCGCTGCCCTGCCCGTTGGACCTCTTTTGATGGCATAATGTTGGATTACTTTGAAGCCATTTATGTGATCCGGTGAAGTTGACCAAGTCTCTTGGAATAGTATAATGTCAAATTGTTTGAGGAAAGCTATTAGTTCAAGGTCATTTGGTTTTCCTCCCAGTCCATTTATATTCCAAGAGCATAACTTCAGGTTCGGTTTTCATGCTTCGTCCCTCATGTTGTCCGCTGAGCTTGCCGTTGGGGGTAAGACTTTTCGCATCTGGCTGGTGACTCCTGACCAGCCTTGATGGATGATCCGTAGGTTGGACCATCCTCCCTTGCTACTATCCGAGCAGCCGACTGCTCCCCGGAGAATTCCACTCTCGGACTTTGTGTTTGCATCTGGCAGCATGGATAACGGGCCCGGGTATCTTTCAGTTTCGACTGGTCTTATCTCGATTTCCCATTTTGCAAACTCTTCCCTATGTTGCCAAAATTCTTTGGCCTTCGAGAGATCCTTCCATGTTACCACTGTCATTTCTCTTCCATTTGCATTTGGAATTGTTTTGAATTCAATGCTTTTGATGTGTATAGTCTTCAGATGTTTCAATGTTTCGATGGAGTTTGTGAGTTTTAAAATAGCGCTCCGGTTAAGGATGTCGTGGTTCCCCCTAGAGCTATAATGCGGGATAAGTTCGTGTGCAAGTACCTCGGCTAGATGAGATGCCTCTAACTCCACCTGCCTGATTTGAGTGGTTTTTGAGTTATTCGCTCGCTGGCCCTGGTGTAGAATATTTATCTGAGCTGCAAGCTTTTTCTCAAATACTGGTTGTGAGAGACTAGCACACTCTGATCCTTCTGTAGGAGGACTTTGTTGCGTAAACCTATGTGTGCTCAGATTCCCACACATAAAGGATGTCAGAGGCGAAGAACTCCGCATGTGGGTATGTGAATAGCATTTTGTAGTATGTTAGTGGTACTGTTGTAGTACTACTAAATGTACTACAAAATGCTGTTTTGTGGATAGACCACCATGATTCCTGGCAACGTGTGATAGGTAGTTTGCTTTAGCGAATGTCAACATAGGCACACCATCCTATTGTTTGTTTTTAGGGTGCAGGTGATTTCCTGCTGTCTTGCATCAGCCTATCTCTACTCATTGAACACTTGCATTTATTCTCCTATTTTGGACTTCATAATACGATCTATTTTTCCTATTTAAGTTAATCATTTTATTGAAGATCAATTCAACAAACAAGAACAAATCTTTACAAGCCAACTGTATATAGACATCCTCCAAAAACAGAATATGATTCATCTCTGGGTTGTAATCCAGAATATAATCTCATTCATGCCCCACCCAGATAACCACGTAGTCAAGGGTAAAAGAAATAAATGGAGAAAAGCATCTAAAATTCGATATCAACTGCTGAAATACTTAGCAATGAGTGAAATCAGTCCGTTTTCAGGAACAGATCTCTCTTTTCCGCCACCACTTCAAGCCTGCTTCACATATGATCTTTTCATGGTCCTGCGGACTGCCCTGTTTCACCTTCACTATACATTTGGCCTCCTTATCACCCATCAGGCTTTTCATTGACGACCTGTAAACCTTCCCCACCATGCCGAAAGATTATTCAACATTACGTTTCAAGTATACTCTGGATCTCTGTAAAAAAAAAAAGGGGTCCACTCTTCTTCTCAAACTGGTATGAAAAGCCTAGTGTGCTGATGTTTGTTTCCTGCCAAGGCTCCTCCCTGTTATTTATTTTGGGACTCTAGGTGGACCATGGCTGAAATAGCACAGGTTGCAAATCCTCAGGGGACCTTTCAGACTCCTGAAGACCAGCAACAGACCTCTCTACCTCTGGGGGTGATGTATTTATTGGTGTACACGGTTACCTCTATCAAGGCAATGTTGTATATTACTCTGTTGCCCTGATGGATTTTCTGCCTGCCAAATTTTGAAATGAATGCCAAGCTGGCAGTCACTTATAAAGTATTTGCAGGTACCACCGTCACAGCTGTTCCTGTCAATGCTTTTGTAAGTTTGGCGTTTATTTTTTTTTTTTCAAAAAGGAAATCCTGAAGCAGGATCGCTTGATTCAATCCATTAATCAGTCAAGGATTAGTAGAAATGCTGCAACAAAGACTGAGAAAGTTTTGCTATCTGAAAATGTGCAGGGTGCATGTAAGTAGCCCTAGTATCCACCCTGGCAGTTAATGTGGTTAGTGGGAATATCCTGGGTAACAAACATTTTCAAAATTAAGTACATTAATGTTACATTCACGTTTGCTTGGCATACTTGCAGTAAAATAGAACTTGTCTATCACTGGCTTTGCAGATTTGTTGTTTGCATGCATAGGACGCAGTTAGCAGTTAATAATATTTTGTGTTACTATGTGGTGAAGCCAAAATCAGATTATCGAAAAATAAAAGATTAAGAGCTACACATTCCTAGAATATTACGTTATATGAACATTCGTTGCCATTGAGCTACCATTGTACAATGTCAAAAAGCGTAATTATGGATACTGCATAAACATATCACTTCTTTGTATTATCAGTACATTTATCACATCTTTGTCTTGTCAGTGTAGAACATTTATGAGTGCTTTTTTTTTTGTAGGCTGAACTGGATATAATTGACAAGTTGTCTAAAATGGTACCATGCGAACATGAGGACCTGTTAAATATCACTCTTCGGCTTTTGCTAAACCTCTCCTTTGATACGGGTCTGCGAAACAAGATGGTGCAATCTGGACTTCTCCCAAAGCTTACAATACTTTTAGGTACGTTTCTTATTCTACTAAAAACAATGAGAAGTAATGGAGAATGATTATGTGCTTTAGGGTAACACCTGCATCATGAAGCATAAATGTCAATTCTATGTGATTTCATATGACCAGTAATTGCATTGCATACGGTCGATGTGAAATATTTGTGTTTGTTTTTGTACTTTGATGAATGCAAAATGCTTTGAAAGCTTTACATCATCTTACTTTTCTGATTCTAGTTATCTGTTATCCAGATACACAGTGTTATTGTTCCAGTAGCCCTAGAAAGAAGCCTTATATAGCAGTGGGGCGAATGTGTGCTGTACATAAAAGCAATTATCTCAAATTGTTTGAAGGGTTATGGACACAGAATGAGGTTGGACATCATCTTCAAAAAGTGTTGTGTGAATGTTTGTTTTATTATCTAAAACTGTTTTTCATTACATTATGCTAAGTTATTGACATTCATGTATCACACATTCTACAATTGGCATGGCCTTTTAGCGCTGTAGGTAGTCTGATGACCTTTCACATGATGATATCACTCCGACCAAAGTCATCTTGTGATGCATTACCTTTATTATGTGTGTTTATGATGACCCTAGTCGGCATTCCAAGATAGTGGCTATGAAGGCACACTATAGTACAAATGAAGGGCATACCCCTATCTAGTCACAAGGACTTGGTCAACAGCAGAGCTCCAAGATTGGTTAAGATGATTTCAGTAATATAATACTTTTCACTTTTCACTGTATAATACTGGATTCCCATTTCCTTACATGAATGAAGCAAGTAAAATCCAATAATCAATATTTGTGCACTGACCATGAAGAAGATAAGAGTTGCCATGTTTTGGGGAAACATGAAAGAACATTCGATGGTAGAATTTTTGACTTACTATTTTTTTTTTTTAAACTATTTGTTCGAGGCATATGGGCTGCAGATGGTACATTATGAATAGATCGCCATCTGGTGTTGGGCTCGGATGATTGCACTTTGTTTTTCTCTTGGAGAGTCTTTTGTATCTTGGTGACTCCTCCCTTGGTTGGTAGTGCGCATGGGCATCGGCTCCATCGGGTTCGGATGAGGATCGAGACGCTCCAGATCAACTTCAGAAGAAAGTGATTTATCGGCGCGTATTCCCTTTCCAATTCGACGGTATTGTTATCGAACGCGTTCATTTCCATTCCGACGCGTTGCAAATTCAAAATTGAAGAGAAAAACTTGGATCTACGTCGAAGAACAGGGGGCCTTTCTCGACGCAGTCAAGCCCGGAGTCCATGGAAAGGACTCCATTCAAAAAATGTCCAACGTGTGGTGCTAAGTTCCTACACAAGGACCTACACGGGATTGGTGTCAGTACAACGCGATGTATTACAACGCGTTCCGTTACAACGCGTTTTTTACATCGCAAATACCATTACAATGCATGCCATTACAACGCATGGCATTACATAGCAGATACTTTTACAACGCATGGCATTACATCGTAAGTATAGGTAAGTATATCTTTTAAAAAAAAAATGTAATAAAGTTAATTAAATTAATTTAAAATAATAAAAATAATATAACATTTTTAAAACAGTAATTAATTTAATTATAGTAATTTAATTAATATTAAAATTGATATTAATGTAATATATTTAAAATAATATAATTAATGATATATAAAAAATTTATAAATCGAAAATAATATAATGTAATTAATAACAATAAATATAATTATAATTTAATTAAGTTATAAATAATACATAATATAATTATATTTAATAAAATTAAAAGAATTTAATTAATTAAACATTTTTAAATAATATAATTTAATTATCGTTTATTAATACAATTAAATTAATAATTGTAAATATAGTTATTATTTTAATTAAATTAAATAAAATTAATTTAATTAATTTTATTTATATAAAGTCGTAATACCCCTGTACCCCAAAACCCAAACACTGCCCTAAAACCTAAAAACACCCCTGTACCCCAAAACCCAAACCCTGCCCTAAAACCTAAAAACACCCCTGTACCCCAAAACCCAAACCTTGCCCTAAAACCTAAAAACACCCCTGTACCCCAAAACCCAAACCCTGCCCTAAAACCTAAAAACACCCCTGTACCCCAAAACCCAAACCCTGCCCTAAAACCTAAAAACACCCCTGTACCCCAAAACCCAAACCCTGCCCTAAAACCTAAAAACACCCCTGTACCCCAAAACCCAAACCCTGCCCTAAAACCTAAAAACACCCCTGTACCCCAAAACCCAAACCCTGCCCTAAAACCTAAAAACACCCCTGTACCCCAAAACCCAAACCCTGCCCTAAAACCTAAAAACACCCCTGTACCCCAAAACCCAAACACTGCCCTAAAACCTAAAAACACCCCTGTACCCCAAAACCCAAACCCTGCCCTAAAACCTAAAAACACCCCTGTACCCCAAAACCCAAACCCTGCCCTAAAACCTAAAAACACCCCTGTACCCCAAAACCCAAACCCTGCCCTAAAACCTAAAAACACCCCTGTACCCCAAAACCCAAACCCTGCCCTAAAACCTAAAAATACCCAAACACCCCAAAACATATACATCAGTACCCCAAAACATATACTCCTATACTCCTACTTATTTTAAAAAATACTTAAATTAATATATTTAATTTATAATATTTAAAAACGAAATAAATATTTTTAAATAATTAATAATAATTAAATCAATTATAAAATATTAAATAAAATAAAAAAAAATTTAAATACTTACCAATACTTACGATGTAATGCCATGCGTTGTAATAGCATCTGCTATGTAATGCCATGCGTTGTAATGGCATGCATTGTAATGGTATTTGCGATGTAAAAATCGCGTTGTAACGGAACGCGTTGTAAAAGATGCGTTGTAGCGGTAACACACCACCTACACGAGGTGTGCAACCTCTGTCTATCGCCTGAACACGAATCCAGGGACTGCGAAGCCTGTGCAGCATTCTCCTCCAAGCTAACGATTAGAAATCGTCGAGCTCGAAGACACGAGGTTTCCAGAATGCAGGCGGAGGCGATCCCGGAGCTGTTCGGAGACGAGCAAATCGAGGAAGAAGAGGACCAGTCGGGGTCGGAAGGGGACCAGTCGGAGGTCGAAGAACTCATCGAGCAACAAACCGTGAGTGACGACGTCCCCTTACCGAAAAACCGACCCCGTGCGGTAACGACCCCGCCCTCGGGCCCGGTCAAACTGCAGAAAAAAGTTTCCGACGCCCCGCCCTCAGGCCCGGCAACGAAACCGAAACTGAAACCGAAACACTCGGACTCCCACCATGTCGGATCCGAGAAAAGGGCGACATCGACTTCGGCACCGAGGCAACAAACAAGGGAAAGCTCGGTATCGAAACATTCCATGTCGAAACATAAATATGATTTATCGCCCAAAAGACACTCGATACCCAGAAAGTCGGAATCGAGCAGACATTCGGTGTCGAAAACAACAAGATCTGACGATCGAAAACAAAACAGCTCTCGGAACCAGGATCTTCGGTACCGATTCAGGAGCAACAGACAGATCCCAAACAAAAGATCTTGTTTATTGATCCACAAACTGGGAAAGTGGTCACGAAGAAGAGAAAGAGTGAACAGTCAGAAGATAAACCTCTTCCTTCAAAAAAGAGAACAATGGGGACAAATATAACTCCTGCTGCTTCTCCTCGACCTAGAGTCACACCCTCTTCTCCTATTCCTCACAATAGGCCAAATATTCCTACACCCTCCACACCAAGACCAGCTACACCTCAGTCAGATGTAGACAGTGATCTAGGGGAGGGAGAACCTCAAGAGGATGACGAAACTATCCCAGATGAGGAGGACCCATGGGAAAATTATGATGTAGGGTCAGATGAGGACAACGACCCAGAGCTATATCCCTCAAAGCCTTCACCACCTGATGATAACACAGGTTTTGTGCAGCTCATTAATAGGGCAGCAAAATATCACAAACTAGATATGCATACAGAACCTCAAATAGAGGATTTCTTGTTAGAGACTCTACCTAATGCACAGAGAACATCAGGTACTCTTTCTATGTTGAAGGGTCTTCTTAGTCACACAGAGGAAATATTCGAAAACCCAGTAAGAGCCAGGGTGTTAAACCCAAGAATTGATAAAAAATACAAAGCGGCTCCAAAGGACCCAATATTTATTAAAGGGCATGTACCTCTAGACTCGCTGTGGTCTCAAACGCTCGTAAAAGAGCAAATTCATTATCTACAGGAGAGGCTCCTCCACCAGATAAAGAATCAAAGTTAATAGATGCATCAGGCAAAAGAGTAGCATCACAGGCAGCGAATAGCTGGCGTATAGCCAATACACAAGCACTACTCGCACGTTACGACAGGGCACATTATGATGAGTTAGAAAAACTTCTCACACATCTCCCAAAAGAACATCAGAAGAAGGCAGATCAATTAATACAGGAAGGTAAAATAATAACCAATACTTCCATTAAGTGTGCATTAGACGCAGCAGACACTGCAGCAAGATCTATTAACACCAGTGTCATGCTAAGAAGGCATGCATGGCTTAGAATCTCAGGATTCAAACAAGAAGTACAAACAGCCCTACTGAACAAACCATTTGATCAGAAGACACTGTTTGGCTCAAGCACAGACGAGACCTTAGAAAAAATGAAGAAAGATACAGAAACGGCTAAGTCAATGGGAGCATTGCAACAGCCAACACACAGAGGTTCCTTTCGTAGATCCACCTATAGAGGGGGCTCAAAGAATACAGGAACGAATCAGCAATCCACCTCCTTCACACCAACATCACCCAGAGGTAATTCAAGAGGCAGTTACAGAGGTAACAACAATAAGGGTAGAGGCCGCGGAAATAATAACAACCGCAACGCCTCAACACCAAAACAGTGACTTCATAGAACTTCCCCCAGACCACATAACACCGGTCGGGGGACGTCTATCACAGTTCCTACCTGTCTGGGAGAACATCACATCAGACAAGTGGGTGAGACATATTATCCAACATGGTTATTGCCTAGAACTCACAGCTACCCCACCAAACATCCCCCCCAAACAGCGTCCAATAAGTCAAGATCATCTGACATTGTTAAGAGAAGAAGTTCTAGCACTTCTACAAAAGCATGCAATAGAGAAGGTTCCAAAGGATCAACAAGGAACAGGAGTATACTCTCTATACTTCCTGATCCCCAAAAAGGACGGGTCCCTAAGACCAATATTAGACCTCAGACCTCTCAATGCTTACATAAATTCGGAGCATTTCCACATGGTCACGCTCCAACAAGTACTCCCTTTACTGAAGAAAGGGGACTTTCTTTCTACACTGGATCTAAAAGACGCTTACTTTCATATCCCAATTCACAAAGCCCACAGGAAATACCTAAGGTTTGTGTTAGAAGGACAACACTATCAGTTCAAAGTCCTTCCCTTCGGTGTCACAACAGCACCAAGAGTTTTCACAAAATGCCTAGCTGTGGTGGCAGCACACCTAAGAAGACAACAAATACATGTCTTCCCATACTTGGACGACTGGCTAATAAAGGCCAAGTCAAAAGAAGAATGTCTTCACAACACACAGAAGACAATTCAATTGCTGCACCACCTAGGGTTCACGGTGAACTACAAAAAATCACACCTGCAACCAAACCAGATTCAGCAATACCTGGGGGCTACAGTAGACACAGAAAAGGCAATAGCATACCCCAACCCAATCAGAGTACAGACAATGGTCGGGTTAATACAAAGATTTCAACCACAACACTCACTACCAGCACGAGTGTTTATGCAACTATTAGGCATGATGTCCTCCTGCATACTGCTAATACCACATGCCAGACTACAAATGCGCCCACTACAAGAGTGTCTAGCGACACAGTGGAATCAGGCTCAAGGTCAGATTACAGATCTGGTGTTGGTAAACGACCGGACGTATCGCTCTCTGAAGTGGTGGAACACAGAAAACATTTCCAAGGGACGGTCGTTCCTAGAGCCAATTCCACAAGTGATAATAACAGCGGACGCATCGCTCTCCGGATGGGGAGCGCACATGGACAGATACACAGTGCAGGGGAAGTGGAGTGTGCAGCAAAAGAAACTGCACATCAACTACCTAGAACTATTAGCAATATTTCTAGCACTAAAAGCTTTCCAAATGCAAATAACAAGCAAAGCAGTCCTGATCAGAACAGACAACATGACTGCAATGTATTATATTCAAAAACAGGGGGGGACACACTCTCTCCAACTGTCCAGACTAGCACAGGACATATGGAGATGGGCCATTCCTCAAAAGATCTACCTGTTAGCGGAACACCTACCAGGAGTTCAAAATCAGATAGCAGACATCCTAAGCAGACAGTCAGAACAAGTACACGAATGGGAGCTGCACGACCAAATACTGCAGCCATTCTTCCAAAAATGGGGGCAACCAGAGATAGATCTGTTTGCCAATCATCAGAACGCAAAATGCAAAAACTTCGCATCCAGGTACCCACACCACCGGTCCCAGGGCAATGCACTGTGGATAAATTGGTCCAACAAATTTGCTTACGCATTCCCTCCTCTACCACTAATTCCGTTACTGGTTCGGAAACTGCAGCAACACTCAATGACAATGATACTAGTGGCACCCACGTGGGCAAGACAGCCGTGGTTCACCACGCTGCTACAACTCTCACAAGTACCACATCAAAAGCTAAGATTATTACCCATGCATCTTACACAGAACCATGAGAAATAATGCACCCAGATCCCAAACAACTGAACCTAGCGATCTGGCTCCTGAAGTCATAGAGTTTGGGTATTTAGATTTACCACCAGAATGCATGGAAATCATTAAACAAGCAAGACGTCCTACCACCAGAGCATGCTATGCAGCAAAATGGAAGAGGTTTGCTATACACTGTAACAGTAAGCACATCAACCCTCTGGACGCATCCACTAAACAAATCATTTGCTATTTACTACACTTACAGCAATGTAACCTAGCATATACCTCTATCAGAGTTCATCTCGCAGCCATAGCGGCGTACCTACAAAACAGGCAACATCTTTCACTGTTTAAAGTACCAGCAATTAAAGCTTTCATGGAAGGACTCAAAAGAGTCATTCCACCAAGAAGACCACCTTCCCCAGTCTGGAATCCCAACATAGTGCTTACCAGACTAATGGGGCCACCCTTTGAACCTATGCATAGGTGTGAAATACAATTCCTCACATGGAAGTTGGCCTTCCTCATAGCTATCACGTCACTTAGAAGAGTAAGTGAACTGCAGGCTTTTACGATTCAAGAACCATTTATGCAGCTACACCAAAATAAAGTGGTTCTTAGAACAAACCCAAAATTCTTACCGAAGGTTTTTTCAGCATTCCACATCAATCAGTCAGTGGAATTACCGGTTTTCTTTTCAAAACCACAAACAGTAGCAGAAAGAGCCCTACATACATTGGATGTTAGAAGGGCCATATTGTACTATATAGAAAGAACACAAACTTTCAGAAAGACAAAACAGCTATTTGTTGCGTTTCCTTCTACACATAAAGGCAAGCCCATCTCCAAAGCGGGCATTGCCAGATGGATTGTAAAATGCATTCAAATATGCTACCTAAAGGCAAAGAGAACATTAACTGTTCCTCCTAGAGCTCACTCTACACGTAAACTAGGAGCATCTATGGCATTTTTGGGAAACATTCCACTAGATGACATATGCAAAGCAGCTACCTGGGTTACACCGCACACCTTCACAAAACACTATTGTGTAGATGTGCACACAACACAACAAGCTAGAGTGGGACAAGCAGTATTAAAAACATTGTTTCAGACAGTTGCAACAGACACGGGCGACCACCGCTAGGGAGAGAACTGCTGTATAGTCTATTCATAATGTACCATCTGCAGCCCATATGCCTCGAACGGAATATGCTACTTACCAGTATGCATCTGTTCTTGGCATAGAGGGCTGCAGAGTGGTACATGCCCTCCCAGCCTCCCCGGAAACCTGTGTCTGTTCCAACATTATCTTATTTAGATACACTTACATGGGCACTCTTATCTGTATTCTACTATACTACTCCATCTAACCCTACTATGGCAAAACAATCTAAGGATGGAGCCGATGCCCATGCGCACTACCAACCAAGGGAGGAGTCACCAAGATACAAAAGACTCTCCAAGAGAAAAACAAAGTGCAATCATCCGAGCCCAACACCAGATGGCGATCTATTCATAATGTACCACTCTGCAGCCCTCTATGCCAAGAACAGATGCATACTGGTAAGTAGCATATTCCTTATTGATGTGTTTTCCACAGTTATACAACTTGGTAAAGCTATCACATCATATACTTAGCAACTGTCACAGGTATGGCTACACCAACTACAGGAGAGCGCCCTGTGGAACTTGGGACAGCAATACAACAGGGAGTAACACCTGGGGTGTCTAGCCCTTGCTGAGGCATGTTTATTAGTG
The DNA here is from genome assembly GCF_964263255.1 of Lissotriton vulgaris. Lineage (NCBI taxonomy): Eukaryota > Metazoa > Chordata > Amphibia > Caudata > Salamandridae > Lissotriton > Lissotriton vulgaris. The sequence goes on along the minus strand of NC_141685.1, from coordinate 1,184,577,298 downwards.
CTTGATGCCATTGTTTGTTGTGTCTTCAGTTTTGGGCCAATGGGTGTGTGTACTTCTAAAGCAGAAACTTTTGGGGGAAGGTAAAGTTATGTAGCAGTGCGAACTGTGGTAACTTGACTTCAAGTAGACGATGGCAGTGACTTTGAGATAGAGTTGGAGCTTCAGGGAAGTTGATGGGGATTGGCCATGTTGCTGAGTCAGGCCGGCTCTCTGCTGGGGTCAGGTATGGTGGTAAAATGAGGGTGGAGGAGTCGGGGCTGTAGCATCAGCCCAGTGGAGGGCTCAAATTAGCGTGGCAAATGGAAGGCTGCTAGGGGAGATCTTTTGCTCATAAGTGAGGATAGAAATGTATTGTTCTAAAATAGTTTTGAAAGAAAAAACAATTATTGATACGAGTTTACATATTTCCACTTGCTAGGACACCGTACTGGTATGAGATTTGAATGTTGTTTTAACCCTTCTGGCATAATTCTTTTAGGCCAGAAGGACAAGTATTAATCTGGTGAATTAAAGAACAGTCTCCTACATGGCATTATGTTAGTTTTTGAAATTAGCTGCAGAGAGCCTTAGAGAGTCCTAAGAGGCCCGTCAATGGGATTATATATTGTTTTAGGCCTCATCGTATTTTCTGCTTAAAGCTTTTTTTGATTTTCATATAAAACCAGAAATTCCTTTGTCGATTTTATATGCTAAATATTCTCCCAACAATTTGTAAATGATACAGGCCTTGTCATTTTACTTAGTTCATACTAAATTATTTTCCTTCTTGTATAAATTTGTGATATGTCATTGCCCTCAGCCAGGGAAGCAAACTGTTTTAAGGTGTTCTTGTGTGCAAGACTACTGTAACTGTCATGGTTTTTAGGCCATGTAGATATCCATTATCATTCGATTAGGGCCATATTCACATTGGTCTTTTAGAGACCGGTCTTTCTCAACCTTTCCTTTAAGTGGTAACATTTCATGCAGCTTCATTTATTTATTTATTGGTTTGTAAAGGGCTGGCTTTTGGTAAATCAGCATTTTTTTAGCACTACATCTTTCCTAGTCAAGTATGATGTCAGCAAGTGGAGCGTGACTAAACTATAAGAGTACCTAAAACTACTTGCAGTATCTGCTGACTAGGAGAAGGACTTTAAAGGGACTCTACCATGTAAATAGAGAGAGTGATGGTCGCTTGCTGTCTGACAGGTGGGTGAATGCCTCTTTGAAAATGCTGCTTTACAGGTTGCTCTTGAAATACATCATTCGGTTGGTATCTTATGTGTGGACGTAGTAAGTTCCATAGGCTTGCGCCTAGAGTTCTGAGGCTGTTTTTTGTGCTATTGCTTTATCAGAATTTCATTGTTTAACAATTTAGGTGGATGTTCTTCTTCCAGGGGGTACATGTTTCAGACATGTTATTTTTCTACTTTGGTTTGAGAAGTAGCATAGTCAGGTGTAGACAGTGCCGGTTTAAACCCTGTGTAGGCCCCTAGGCAGTTAATATTTTGCCACCCCCCTGTAAATTAGTGGGATAACATTGAACTAAGTAGTGTGCACGTCAGCCGCTAGTCTGAGATGACCATCACTACTGTACATGAACCCCTCCCATGCTCATGACGAGCCGAGCTCGTCATAACGGTCAGAACCCTCACATGCGGGGCTAATTCCCCCTCAGTGCTGAGCGTTCTGAGGAAACTGGTGTGGCCGTGACGAGCTCAGCTCGTCATGAGCACACGAGCACCGGGGCGCTGTGCGCGCCCTGCCCCCCAGCACAGCGGGGGAATAACCCTGCAGCCAACGGGTTAAAGGAACGTAGTTTGCACCAGATTGTTTTTCAAAATGACAGCTTCCAGAAGATGAGCTTTTAAGAGACAAACTTATGTGAATCTGATGCAGTCTCGAGCCTGTCTGCGCGCTGTGCCGCTCTGCTCCCACGGCTGCATTGCTGTCTGTGCCTGCTGCCTACCTGGTCGCCGCTGAGCTTGCCTGCATTTCCATTGTATTCTTGAAGTGCAATTCCACTCGGTTTTTGCGTTTTGCAGTGCTCCCCCCCCCGCCTCCATTTTGTTGATTGTTGTGCTCGTCTTTGGCCCACCCCGCCTCCCAGCTGAGACGCCCTCCCACTTAGCTCATCAGCGCTTCCCCTCCTGAAGTCGGCGTGACTCGCTCCTCTTCCCAGAGCTGAGTGGTCGCTCCCCAGGGTCCCTCCAAGGTCGCTGGTATCGTATATAGCGCTTTGCCCTGTGTAATTGGAACTGCTTTGAGTGCCTGTGCCTGCAGATCGCCATTGAGCAAACCTGCTTTGTAATTGACTTGTACTCTGATTTGTACTAACTCGAGCCTGTCTGCGCGCTGTGCCGCTCTGCTCCCACGGCTGCATTGCTGTCTGTGCCTGCTGCCTACCTGGTCGCCGCTGAGCTTGCCTGCATTTCCATTGTATTCTTGAAGTGCAATTCCACTCGGTTTTTGCGTTTTGCAGTGCTCCCCCCGCCTCCATTTTGTTGATTGTTGTGCTCGTCTTTGGCCCGCCCCGCCTCCCAGCTGAGACGCCCTCCCACTTAGCTCATCAGCGCTTCCCCTCCTGAAGTCGGCGTGACTCGCTCCTCTTCCCAGAGTTGAGTGGTCGCTCCCCAGGGTCCCTCCAAGGTCGCTGGTATCGTATATAGCGCTTTGCCCTGTGTAATTGGAACTGCTTTGAGTGCCTGTGCCTGCAGATCGCCATTGAGCAAACCTGCTTTGTAATTGACTTGTACTCTGATTTGTACTAACTCGAGCCTGTCTGCGCGCTGTGCCGCTCTGCTCCCACGGCTGCATTGCTGTCTGTGCCTGCTGCCTACCTGGTCGCCGCTGAGCTTGCCTGCATTTCCATTGTATTCTTGAAGTGCAATTCCACTCGGTTTGTGCGTTTTGCAGTGCTCCCCCCCCCGCCTCCATTTTGTTGATTGTTGTGCTCGTCTTTGGCCCGCCCCGCCTCCCAGCTGAGACGCCCTCGCCCCTCCCCCTCCACTCTCCATATATGACAGTAGTTCCCGCGCGCAGCGTTTACGCGCAGCGTTCGCGCCCAACCCGCGCCGAAGGTGCGCCAAAGGTAAGCCCGTCTACGCCCGTCCGCGCCTGGACCGCGCCCAGCGCCAGACCCCCTGCCCCTCGCGCTCCACAGCCCTCCTGCATTACCTATGATGCCTCCACCCTCCTAGCCCTTGACCCCGGTCGCGCCCCCAACTGCGTCCAAGCCGCTCCTGGACGCACCCATGGACCTTTCGCCTGCTTCTCCTGCAAATTTAGCGGCACCGACAACATCTCCGTTACGACTACACCACAGATTCCCGACCCCAACCACCTAGAATGCATCCTTCTCAACACCCGCTCGGTCCACAGGCACGCCATTGACCTTTGGAACCTACTAGACACCATCTCTCCTGACGTCGCCTTCCTAACGGAAACATGGATGAACGCTTCCTCCGCCCCTGACATCGCCATCGCTATCCCTGATGACTATAAGATCACACGCAAGGACCGCACCGACCATACAGGAGGTGGAATCGCTATCGTCCATAAGAAAACAATCCGCATCTCAACCAGCTCTGATGCCAACCTCGCCAACTCCGAACACCTTCACTTCCAGATCCACATCGACCCCAAGACCACACTCAGAGGCACCCTCCTCTACAGACCACCTGGACCACGCGCAAAATTCAGTGAAGACATCACGGACTTCATCACTCCACACGCGCTCCCCTCCAAAGACTACATGCTTCTGGGAGACCTCAACTTCCACCTTGAAAAGATCAACGACCGCAACACCGCCACCCTCTTGGACAACCTCGCCAACCTCGGACTTAAACAACTGGTCACTTCCCCCACCCACATCGCAGGTCACACTCTCGACCCCATCTTCACCTCCAGCAACCATGTCTCCTTCAGCCACACTACGGATCTCCTCTGGACTGACCACAGCTGCGTTCACTTCATCTACAACAAGCCGAAACCCATCAACCACCCCCAACCAACTCTGCAAAGAAACTGGAACAAAATCACCACAGAGCAGATCTCCACATCACTCCTTCAATCCTCCCCAGCCCTCTCTTCTAACGCCAACGAAGCCGCCTCCAACCTCACCGTTTGGTTATCCAACACCGCCGACACCTTAGCACCACTGAAAAAACGTCAACACAAACTTGGCTTCAAGAAGGCCTCATGGTTCAACGACGACCTCAAGAAATCCAAGAAACTGTGCCGCTCCCTTGAAAAGGCCTGGAAAAAAGACCCATCCACCAACAACAAGGACGCCTTCAAAAGCGCCATCCGTACTCACCACCAACTGATCCGAAAAGCCAAGAAAACAGCATTCAAAGATCGACTTGACAACAACGCCCACAACAGCAAGGAACTTTTCAACATCGTCAAGGAATTTTCCAACCCCTCGGCCAACTCCAACGACATCACCCCCTCTCAAACCCTCTGCGATTCCCTAGCCTCTTTTTTCCACAACAAGATTGCTGACATCCACAACAGCTTTGACAACCAACCCGGAAGGCAACCCACCCTACCATCAGCTGACCATCCTCCCCCCGTTAACACCCTTAACGCCTGGAACCCAATCTCCACTGAGGACACCATCCGCCTGATGAATTCCATCCACTCTGGATCCCCCACAGACCCATGCCCCCACCACATCTTCAACAAAGCAGACTCCGTCATAGCTCCGCACCTCCGAGACGTCATCAACTGCTCCTTCAACTCCGCTACCTTCCCAGAAGACTGGAAACACGCTGAACTCACCGCCCTTCTGAAAAAACCAACAGCAGACCCCACCGAACTCAAAAACTACCGCCCCATCTCACTTCTTCCATTCCCGGCCAAAGTCATCGAGAAAGCTGTCAACAACCAGCTCTCCGCCTTCCTCGAAGCCAACAAATCACTCGACCCCTCACAATCTGGCTTCCGAGCCAAACACAGCACTGAGACCGCACTCATCGCAGCAACAGACGACATTCGAACTCTACTGGACAATGGAGACACAGTCGCCCTCATCCTCCTCGACCTCTCTGCAGCCTTCGACACAGTCTGCCACAGCACCCTTTTACAACGCCTCAGAAACATCGGAATCCAAGGAAAGGCACTGGAATGGATCACCTCGTTCCTCACCGGAAGAACCCAGAGAGTCCGCCTCCCACCATTCAAGTCCGAAGCCTCTGAAATCATCTGCGGCGTACCACAAGGATCCTCGCTCAGTCCCACCCTCTTCAACGTATACATGAGCCCCCTCGCGGCCATCGCCCGCCAACACAACCTCAACATCATCTCTTACGCGGATGACACTCAACTGATCCTATCTCTCACCAAGGACCCCAGCACCGCCAAAACTAACCTACACGAAGGAATGAAAGAAGTCGCCGAATGGATGAAACAAAGCCGTCTGAAACTGAACTCAGACAAAACAGAAGTCCTCATCTTAGGTAAATCACCCTCTGCATGGGACGACTCCTGGTGGCCGGAAGCCCTCGGAAATGCACCCATCCCGACAGACCACGCACGGAACCTTGGCGTCATCCTGGATTCTTCACTCTCAATGAACAGACAAGTCAGCGCCGTATCCTCTTCCTGCTTTAACATTCTTCGCATGCTCAGAAAAACATTTCGCTGGATCCCCCCCCGAAACAAGGAAAACAGTCACCCACGCTCTAGTCACGAGCCGACTGGACTACGGAAACACCCTCTACGCAGGTACCACCGCTAAACTCCAGAAGAAACTACAACGAATACAAAACGCCTCAGCCAGGCTCATATTAGACATCCCACGCAACGAACACATCTCTGGTCACCTTAAAGACCTCCACTGGCTACCCGTCAATAAGAGGATTACTTTCCGACTGCTTACCCACGCACACAAATCACTCTACGACATCGGACCAGATTGCCTCAACTCTCGACTGTCCTTCTACACCCCCTCCCGCCAACTGCGCTCTTCCAGCCAAGCCTTCGCCACTGTACCTCGCATCAACAAGACCACCATCGGAGGCAGATCCTTCTCATACCTGGCTGCCAAAACATGGAACTCACTCCCCGCTTACCTTCGCCTCACCCAGAATCACCTAGCGTTCAGAAAGCAGCTTAAAACGTGGATATTTGACAAATAATCCACCTCCCCTTCCTAAGCGCCTTGAAACCCTCTGGGTATGTAGTGCGCTATATAAGTGTTATGACTTGACTTGACTTGACTCTTTCTGGTTTATGTACTTTAAGTTGTTAGTGGGTACATTACATGAATACAGTATTTTCTCTATAGAGTTTTTAATCGAAAATTTTTCTTTGAGTTGTTTCATTGTTTCTATCTTTTGGAAACAATTTAAGAAAGCTTCATTGTAATTTTCTTTCAAGATCAAATCAATATTATTTTGATCAGTTGTCGCAGGCCCCTAAAAGGAGTGCGGCCGCAAGGCCGGTGCCTACTTTGTCTAAGTGGTAATCCTGAACTCTGGGTGGATTTAATGTCGACATAATTCTGGAATCGAAATTGGTAGAGTGAGATGATGTGTGTCAGGAGTCTCATAAATAATAATTAGTATCTGGAAAAGGGAAGAATCTTGGGGGGCCAGAATGGTGTCAAGGTGAACTAGCCTATTTTGTCTTGTTGGCATCGACATGAGAGGAATGTGTTACATAACTTAAGTGTTCTTCTGTTTGTCTCTGCCTGGTTTTCTAATTATTATTTTTGTAGAAATCTTTTTCTTAAACAAACTCGACATCAGGTACAGTTCACAATGGTAAATGAAGAGGGTACAATGGATACAAAAATACACACGATTACAATAGGATAGTAAATTGTTAATCATGGAGAAGGGGGGTCATCGCTAATTGATTAAACAGGAACTTATGGTCTATGTGTATGGATTGCGGAGGATACACATTTCACATTGTCCCACATCAGTGGAGAACAAGAGATCTTCACTGATTTCTGGAATTGCAGAACCGTCCTGGTCTGAAGCTTTATTGTCTGTCATGTAACAGGTTGTTGGATTTGATGAAATCTTGTAGCTGTTTTTTGATCTCACTTTCGATGATTTTGCTAATGAGGTAGAGAATTCAGATGGATCTCTAGTTTAATAGGTCTGATGGGTTTCCAGTGTTTTGTCTTCAGTAGAAGGATTATTACGCCTTGCTCGAGCTTGGGGGTGCACTTCTATGTTAGAGGGAGGTATTTATTCATGCTGTGGTAGCTATGTGTGGTCAGATAATCTTTATAGCAGCTCCGAAAATGGCTCTTCTGAAATGATTGAGGCATTTCATTTTGCTTGGTATTTTGAGAACTTGATTGAGGCTCATTTTTGAAAAGGTTGAAAAATGTGATTGAGAATTTTTTCTTGCAGAAAATCAGCAGGTCTTCACCAAATGAGTTGGATTTAATGGAGACACCTTCAGTCCTTGCAGGTCCGATATTTTCCAATAAATGTTAAACAGTTCTTTGGTGTCGATTTGTTTGTTCTAGTACAATGTGTTTGCTTTGTGAATGGCCTTGTGGTAGTTTCTTATGTTTTTCTGTCTTTGAGGTCTTTTGTTTTTTTCTTTTTTTCTGCCTTTGTAAATTAGACAAGTTTGTGTCCGGAAATTATTGGAAAGTTTGTTGTCTGGCTTGGGACTTTTGAGCTGAAGTTGGCTGAGCTGACTGAGGTGGAGGGAGTTTAGAAGGGAACGTAAGATCGGCTGATGAATGTGGGTGGGTGTCAGTGAATGCTTGTAGACACCTTCATCCTGAACTTTAAAAAGGATAGATTGGGTATCCTTTGTACAGTGTCTATGTGTAAGAGATCAAGGGCAGCTGATTTAAGCAGTTTAGCAGGTGTGATTTCGGAGGTTTGATGGAAAATTTTTGCCTTTACTGCTGGATGTTTTTCTTTTCAAATTCCAAATAATCAAAAGGAGACTAGCTATGAATGGGGTTGGTATGATATTTGTATTATAAAAATCATGGTGACTCAGTTAAGTTTTGTCGATTGGGGGTGGCATCTGTTGGGTGTCTTTAGAAAGCCCTCACCCACCAACCTAGTTGGTGGCATGCTTCATCATCGGACCCACCCAGTGACACCTAGCGTGTCCCGGGTGTGCTACGACGCCTGGTTACAGCGGATCAGGTATGTCACTGTGTGTGCGGTGAAAGGTGGTGAGATAGTGAGTTTAAAACGGCTTGGCGGGGGTCCCAGTCCTAGAGAAACTTTATTAATTGGGCCTCCGTCAGCGGTTAAAAATAAGGCTGTTGACGTTGGGGGCGAGTTACGACCTCCCACGTCCTTTAGAGTGTCAACATGTTTCAGCCAGTGCCTTATCAATATGCTGGCTTTCTTCAGGACTAAAATAAGGGTGTGAAATAAAATTTAAAAACTAGTGGGTGTGTAGTGTGGACTATGTGTCTACACGCCCTAAAGTGTATCTAACTGTGAGAGGGGGGGATTCCCTTCTCAAGATCACGCTAGTTTTAAGGTGTCTCCTCTTCAAGGTTTGTTGAGGTGGCAAGGGGTTGACCAGGATTTCTGGTCAGCGCCGGCCTTGGACCTGTTGTGCCTCCTTCGCAAAACCGGCGTGATCTTGAGAAGGGAATCCCCCCCCTCTCACAGTTAGATACACTTTAGGGCGTGTAGACACATAGTCCACACTACACACCCACTAGTTTTTACATTTTATTTCACACCCTTATTTTAGTCCTGAAGAAAGCCAGCATATTGATAAGGCACTGGCTGAAACATGTTGACACTCTAAAGGACGTGGGAGGTCGTAACTCGCCCCCAACGTCCAACAGCCTTATTTTTAACCGCTGACGGAGGCCCAATTAATAAAGTTTCTCTAGGACTGGGACCCCCGCCAAGCCGTTTTAAACTCACTATCTCACCACCTTTCACCGCACACACAGTGACATACCTGCTCCGCTGTAACCAGGCGTCGTAGCACACCCGGGACACGCTAGGTGTCACTGGGTGGGCCCGATGATGAAGCATGCCACCAACTAGGTTGCTGGGTGAGGGCTTTCTAAAGACACCCAACAGGTGCCACCCCCAATCGACAAAACTTAACTGAGTCACCATGATTTTTATAATATAAATATCATACCAACCCCATTCATAGCTAGTCTCCTTTTGATTATTTGACATATAAACTGGGGATCTGGACTAGCTTTCTGGTCCTCTCTCTCCCTCTTGATACACGCATTTCTTTTCAAATTGCCTACTTCAATTTGTGATCCTTCATCTCTCTTTAATGGCAGGTGACCTATTGATGGTTCAAAATTCATTAAGCATTAAAGGGCCTCAAGTGCACTTGTGTTTGTAATTTTAGGATTTGCAAGTAATGGCTCCCTTTCACGAGCTGTCCATGTACAGCCTAGTTGAGATTCTACAAATCGGAGTTCTCTTCCAGGGGATCCTCATCAAACGCATAAGCATTGTCCTGGAACACTCTTAAAAATATTTTATATAAGTGTAATAAACTTTCTACGCAGAACTTTTTAAATATATATATTGGAGTGTATTGTAATGGCATTTATATAGCGCTTACTACCCCTGACGAGGCAGCAAAGCGCTTTTTCGGCGAGTAGCACGCTACTCCGGGACCCATAGAGGATTAGTATTGAATTAGTATAGTGAAACATGCAGGTACATTTTAAGTGTGGATAGGTTAGTCAGTTATTTGGATTTGGAATGATAGCTGAAGGATAGAGGAGGTAAAAAGGTTTGTATTTAAATACCGCTTGTTACCACTGATGGGGTGATAAAGCACGCTACTCCGGAAGCCCATAAAGGATTAGTGGTGAATTCGTATGGTGAAATATGAGAGTAATTTCAGTGGTGGATATTAGTCAGTTATTTGGAGTGAGAAGGATAGCGGAGGGATAAAAGGGGAAGAAAAGTTTGCATTCATACAGCACTTGTTACCCCTGATGGGGTGTTGAAGCGCACGCCACTCCGGAACGCATAAAGGATTAGTGGTGAATTGGTATAGTTGAATATGGAATTTGAGAAGTGAACATGTTAGTCTGTAGATTTTGATTGGTAAGGATAGTGGAGGGATAAAAGGGTGAAGAATTTTTTATTGTTTTGCTTTTAGGTCTTAGCAGTAGGAGGAGGCTTTTGGATGAGTAAAAATTAGTTTGGGGATGGGGGAGTCAGAGGGAAGAGTTTAGAAAGGTTTGTTTTGGGGGATAGGTATAGTAGAAAGAGGTGTTAGATGATACAAGGAGTGTCATGAAAGGGTTATTTTGGGAATCATAGTAGTGGTATTGGGTTTGGGATAAATGATGTAGAGGATATATTGATAGATGCATAGGCTGATAAATAGGGTAGTGCATTGGAAATGCTAAATTAGAAGAAAGTGATAAATATATAGATCCATAAGTACCTTAAGTTTGTGGATGTGGATGGTGTGGGCTGGGTATTGCTAAATGGGAAAATTAGCAGCATTTCTGTCCCTGGTCAGTCTCGAACAGGCTCAAACAGGCAGCAGCCCTTGTCCTCTCCGCCCCTAACAGGCTCAAACAGGCTGCAGCCCTTATTCTCTCCGCCTTAGCTTCAACGCCCTAACCCTGGCCTTTTATAGCCCTAGTAATCAGGTGACCCCTTCAGCCAATGGGAATCCTAGCCCTAACACTATCCAATCAAAACACTAGCCCTAAAATCTAGAACCAATAGGAGACCAGGACCTTACAGCCAATCTTAGCCCTAGTCCAAGCACCCAATCAGTTCAAAAACCCTCATCTCTACGTCCAATAAAGGCCCTAGCCCTACCAGTAGTCCCAACCCAAGTCCAAGCAACCAATGGTACAGGAAGCCCTAGTCCCGAATTCCAAAACCCTCAAATACCCAACCAATGAGGACACTAACACTAATCCAATAGAAACACCAGATACAACCACCAATCAGTGTACACATGTACCAACCACTAGCAGACCATATAAGGTCCTAGCGGCCTCAGACAAGGTTTGCTGGCCAGGGAGTTGGAAGCGGATTCTCCTGTTCAGAAACTCCTAGGAGACAGACCCGCTCAATCCACACTTTGGACTCCTGCAGATAAAGTCCTCACTAACTTGAAATCTAATAATACTGTTTAAATAAAACTTTACTCTTCTGGACAAAAAACGAAGGACACAGTCCCTAGTATACACAGTTTAAACAGCTCACAGAAGCACCCTCTGATGTAGAATGGAAGGTGGAAATAGATACTAAAGAAGTTATATTGGGTTCCCTCTAGTCCTACATATATGCCCATGGGGGTCTACGGTCGTGACTGTAACTAAGAAGGGGAAACTTTTAAGAAGGACTATCTTGACTCTTGTTGCACCTCTGGATAAGCTAGAATGGAACACCTTGTTGTACCCATAGCGTAAGAGGAAGGGGCATCTAACCTCCATCCTGAAGCATAAGAACCGCAAGGAGCCGCCATTGGTATGAGATCATTCACATTCCAAGTGAAGAGAGTGAACCTAGGGGGGCCATCATAGGGGATTCCTGCAGTGTGGATATAAGGTGTTAGAAAGAACATTGATCGTGTGGCGGAGATGGCCCAGCAACCAGGTGGCAAGGGGGCTGAAAACAGAGACTTGGTATGCAGTATTGTAAAATAAAAGAAAGACCCTTAAAACAGAACATCCTTCTGTCTCCCGCAAATCCCCTACGTCATACTTCCCTCCCAGAAGCATCTGTCCCCCAAAAACATTTCAACATTGAACAAAAAAGAAAAACAAAGTCAAGACCTCCAATGAGCAGAGTTATCCGGTGCCATGGCTGTGACTATATTGGAGAGTCAGCTGCTCTATGAGGGGGCTCAAGCGGGGGGTTGTCCTCCGGGCTTCTTGGGGGGGGGGGGCCTCTGTCAGAAATGTGGGGTAGTTGTCCAACTAATTGGGCAGGAGTTGGTGAGCCCAGGGGCTGAGCCTTGGTGTCTGGAGTCAGAAATATTACTCATATTTTTTTTTTCTTCATTGCCATAACTTCGGCAAAACTAGTGAGTGAACTTCAGGCCTTATCAGTGGTGCTTCAATATGTCTCTTCCTTTCCAGACAAATTGGGTATTCTCACAAAGCAGCAGTCCTTTCCAAAGTAGTTAAGACCTTTAATGTAGGACAGTTCATCACTTTGTCATCCTTTTATGCACCACCTCACCCCTCAAATCACAACTTTTTATTGTATTTTTCTGGAACAGTAAGGATAGGTCAGTGCAGAAGAGGACCATAGAAAGATTGCCTTCTGTATTAAGATGTACTATGGGCTAGCCAAGAAGCAACTCTCAGAAGGCTTGCCTGCTAATTCTACCAGAGCAAAAAGTTGGTGCAATAGCGATAGCACGAGGTGTGCCAGTATAGGACAGCTGCCAGACTGCTACATAGGCATCTCTCCACAGGTTCACTAAGCACTACTGGCTGGATAGCCACGTTCGGCTGGATAAACCTTAAGCTTGTTCAGACCTACTGGATTTCGAGGTCTGAGCCATTCCACAGACGTAACACCAGAAGGATACTGCTCTGATATGTCTGTTCGGAAGGTGAGAGATCTGAAATGTAGTCTCTATCAGAAGAGTAAGTTACTTACCTTTGGTAACACATTTTTGGTGGAGACTCTATCTAACCGCAGATTCCTCACGTAGCCTTCCACCTCCCCTTTCTGTAGGATGGACTCACACTAGATATGGGTAATAAGATACCAATATGTAAGTTATGCACACTATTATTGGTTTCTAAGGCTTCACGCCGGTTGAAAAAGTCTGAGGACAGAAAGAAATTGACCCCTGTGCGATAAGGTGGTGTATATATACTTGTCCTGACGTCACATCCACGCAGGACGAAGCGGCACGAGGTAGAACACTGCATGATACCACCTGTCGGCAAGTGAGGGAATTGATAAGCAAAAGTTTACGGATCTAATCTGACGCCTGTGGATATTCAAAAGGTTGAAGAATCTGTAGTTATTAGTCTCTACCAGAAAATGCTTTTCCAAGTTTAAGTAATTTAATATTTTAGGAAACCAATATACAATGGGTGTTGATTTTTAAGTACCCCCTCGTTTGCTTTCCTGGAAATCACCTGTAAAGGCATGCATAACAAAAAACAAGTGCAGCTAAGAGTGATAAAAGTTAAACATTTAATTCAGAATGTCTTTAAAAATACCACAATTTTGGCACTTGGGAGCCCAGGTACCAGTGCGAGATTTGCACAGTTGCATGTCCTTGTAAAGGCAACTGAGTGAATTAAATGTCACCTGCATTAAATCCATACCAATTGTAATCTAAAGAGGATAGACATATGTCTGGGCATGATGATGCCTCATAAACTACATCATTATGCCCAGACAATTGGCAGGGTGATGAAACAGCCCTACTGTACCTTCATTCTGAGCTGCTAGAAATGTGGAGCTGTCATAAAGCTGACACCATGCCTTTACCCTAGGAAATGGTTAACGCAAAATGTATGAGTGTCTTACTGTGTGTAACATTCTAGTTGTACACGGACAATACTCCTTTGAGGTTTGTTTGATATGCCTGCCATTTAAGTCATCTAAATTGGCCCAAGGTACATATGAACTGAGGCAAGAGGCTCTCAAGGGGCTAGTCTGTGAAAGTCATGAACTACTGCCACTACCAGCCCATGTAGATATTGAATCACAAGGCATTTGTATAATTCACAGGCACACACACTTTATCTTTAACGTGAACTGGCTATTATTAAGGGTGTTCTTTTTCAGGGATTTAAAATACTTAGTATTAAACTTGCAGCAAGTTCTCTAATTAAACGCAAACTTTCTATGTTTTATGTAATACTCTTAAGTGCCCATGGGTATGCCCAAAAGTAGGTCCTTGCCTCGCTGTCCACAGGATCCAAGCTATACCTCACTTTCTAAGCCTTTTAAGGACAAAAACAATGTGGGATTGCTTATTGGTCCCGTTAGGAACAGTCTTCAGCTAGCAGTTCGGGATGGCCTGTTCCCATGAGGAGCATGTCCAGTATTGATATGCATTAGGTGAGCTTTTGTCTCGAGTGTCAGTGTGCAAAAAACGAGCTTGGAATACTACCACTAGCCCTTGCCAGTGTTCAGACCATTTGAAAGCATTCCTCCCATCACCTTTTTTCCTGTTTTCTTTCACAAATTGTACATCCACACACAACATAGGTCCCTTCAGTGTTAGAGACTGCTATTTCAATAGGTGCCTTTTCAGGTAAAAAAAAAAACAATATTTTTTCTTTTAGTGCGTGTGTGTGTTTGTGTTTTTAAGATTGGTGAGGGCTCAGCAGCGTCCCTGATAAAGTTTTACAAAAACATAAACAAATAAGCAATGACGAAGCCAAAAGCCTGGCAGACCGTGTTTATGGGACTTTGCTGTTGCTTCACTCTATCTTTTTTGTGAAGTAACTGTAGAGTGCTTGCTCCTACAATCGATATCCCCTGCAGCCTACCTCTCACATTTTCACTCTATCTAAAGCGCTGCTTGATAGCCCTAAGAATGGGAGATTGGCGCTTTCTCCAAAATCTACCCACCTGGCGCCTTAAGAAGGAAGACACAACATGTAGAGGATGCGGGTCAGCAACAGAAACAATCCTGCATGTGCTCTGCATCTGTCCCTCATTTAATTTCCAACGCAGGTGTCTGCTCAAGCCAGAATGGAACAGGCTGGGAATTCGGACCTGTAGGCATGCTATTATCGCTGCTCTGTCTCCAGATAACACTGTCTTAAACATAAACTTGTCCAAATTCATTCAGCACGCTTATCGCACCCTAGATAAAATGGATATTGCGGAGACTGTACTGCCGATTGACAAGATCGAACATGCACTTTAAGAGAACTTGCAATGCCCGGGTGGGCCAATCTATGAATTGAAATGTTTTAACTAGCATGCTTACGGTTACATTTTATTCTTTTATCATTTTTTATTTATAAACTGTACATAATGTGATTTGTGCAATCTTTTAAAGATATGTTTTTATATCTAAATAAAGAATTACTTACTTACTTGTTGCAACTGAGTGAATTAAATGTCACCTGCATTAAATCCATACCAATTGTAATCTAAAGAGGATAGACATATGTCTGGGCATGATGATGCCTCATAAACTACATCATTATGCCCAGACAATTGGCAGGGTGATGAAACATCCCTACTGTACCTTCATTCTGAGCTGCTAGAAATGTGGAGCTGTCATAAAGCTGACACCATGCCTTTACCCTAGGAAATGGTTAACGCAAAATATATGAGTGTCTTACTGTGTGTAACATTCTAGTTGTACACGGACAATACTCTTTTGAGGTTTGTTTGATACGTCTGCCATTTAAGTCATCTAAATTGGCCCACGGTACCTATGAACTGAGGCAAGAGGCTCTCAAGGGGCTAGTCTGTGAAAGTCATGAACTACTGCCACTACCAGCCCATGTAGATATTGAATCACAAGGCATTTGTATAATTCACAGGCACACACACTTTATCTTTAACGTGAACTGGCTATTATTAAGGGTGTTCTTTTTCAGGGATTTCAAATACTTAGTATTAAACTTGCAGCAAGTTCTCTAATTAAACGCAAACTTTCTATGTTTTATGTAATACTCTTAAGTGCCCATGGGTATGCCCAAAAGTAGGTCCTTGCCTCGCTGTCCACAGGATCCAAGCTAAACCTCACTTTCTAAGCCTTTTAAGGACAAAAACAATGTGGGATTGCTTATTGGTCCCGTTAGGAACAGTCTTCAGCTAGCAGTTCGGGATGGCCTGTTCCCATGAGGAGCATGTCCAGTATTGATATGCATTAGGTGAGCTTTTGTCTCGAGTGTCAGTGTGCAAAAAACGAGCTTGGAATACTACCACTAGCCCTTGCCAGTGTTCAGACCATTTGAAAGCATTCCTCCCATCACCTTTTTTCCTGTTTTCTTTCACAAATTGCACATCCACACACAACATAGGTCCCTTCAGTGTTAGAGACTGCTATTTCAATAGGTGCCTTTTCAGGTAAAAAAAAACCAATATTTTTTCTTTTAGTGCGTGTGTGTGTTTGTGTTTTTAAGATTGGTGAGGGCTCAGCAGCGTCCCTGATAAAGTTTTACAAAAACATAAACAAATAAGCAATGACGAAGCCAAAAGCCTGGCAGACCGTGTTTATGGGACTTTGCTGTTGCTTCACTCTATCTTTTTTGTGAAGTAACTGTAGAGTGCTTGCAGCATGGTTTGTTACTAAAGTGTATAGCATATTTCAACATATGAAATGTTAAAGAAAATATAGAAGGGAGAGTGAAAGACTAGCCATCAAGAGGTGGAAAATTCATTCACTGACTTCCAGTGTTAGATTCACAATAGTTGTGCATATTTTGCAATACAAATGTTACGAAACTGTTAAAAGATGTAACTAAAAGCTTCTCTTAGAAACATCAACATTATTAGGACACCGGTGCACATTAACGAGTTTAAAGATCTTCTCAGTTTTGCTTGTTGGAGTTCAACCTTTAAGCGCCACATACCGAATAGGAGGTTTCCGGGCGGCTAGATTCCATCCAGAGAGATACTTAGGGCAGCTCCCACTCAACGAGATCTCCGAAACATCTATAAATTAACTAATAAATATATCTGTGCAGTACAAGTAGACTAAATTACCACTTTTACGCTACTATTTATGTTTCTGTACCTTACAACTGTTGCATATCTAACCTAAGTCGATATCAGGAGGTGCCCAGTTGAGATCTGTCTTGCACAGTAGATAAAAAATCTGAATACATTTTTTTGAATGGTGCGCTAATCTTTTTATAAGAATTATGCTTTTTAGGGCTCGCCTGGCGTTGCAGCGCGAAGCGCTCTCGCCAGCGAGCCTTATTGTCATTGTGTTGAGCCTCCCAAGTGGTACAGACCGGTGCATGAGCAGACACCGGTCTGTGAACGCGCTTCTAAGACGCGCTATGCAGGCGCCGCCACTGGCACGAGCCGCAGGGAACGCCAACTGTTCTCCGTCCAGGCCGACTTGTTAGTCTTTCCTTTATTTCGGCACTTCAGCCGCTCTCCGTGCAGCGCCATGTTGCTGTTTCGGTTCACTGTGTGTGTGTCTGGTTCTGCCGAAGATGCTGCTGGGAGACCTGTGTGGAATGGCGATGCAGTCAAAGGCTCGTGTAGATAATGGCAGAGGAGAAGGCAACTCTTCTGAATAGTGCAGTGAGTGGTGGGACGAGAAACGACTCCTGGAGACGGATTCTCCTCAGAGTTGAGGACCCCCGCGCTGGGCGTCAGAAACATTCAAAGGCGGGAGCGTGAATGTGCAGTTGGTTCCCCAGCTCTACCGCCACGCTCGTTTTCCAGTCTGTGTTTCCGGAAGTGGCGACGACTGCTAGAAATACAGTTTAAAATCGCTTGTGTTTCTCTGTTTCTCGTGACTCGAAAGTAGAAAAGAAAAATCACAATCGTTGTTTTTAGGGACAATAACGCTATTTAGTCGGTAGAAAATCAGTACAAAATTGTTTACTACTCATGCTAGATAAATTAAATGTTTACTGTTGTGGCTTTAACTCTCCAAGGCAAACTGAAATTATGCCGCACCAGTGGATCAAATTAGTAATCAGGGTTGGCAAACGTGTGCTGCCAGAAAATGCAATCTGTGAACATTAGTATTCTTTTGATATTCTGACGACTAATAATGCTGCCTGTATTCGTTTCTCGCCCCCCCAACCCCTCCAAATACACACACATTTAGTAGCCTTTTGGCACCGGAGTACACTGAAAGTTAAACATAGCTGCCAAGGTTTCAGATTGCTCATAATTTCAGCTGAATTATGAGTGACATTTCAACGACAATGAGTGACACTTTCTTGCAAGCAAAATCAAGCACCCGAGACCAGGGAATTTTAAAATCAGAAATTTTTGTGAAGTGTGTTTAACTTTATTTTAATTACTGTGCACCTACCCAGAGCTCTTTTCTGGAACTCCCGCCAAGCAGCCACTCTGTTACACCCTACAACAGCGGATCTTAGCGCTGTGTTGAGGGAAATATTCCACGGCCGCCATCGCTGCTGTAACGCTGGGACACGCCCACCCGCGAGGCCACGCCCACCCCAATCCTATTTAAGCGCTGACTGATAGCGTGACATTAGGAAACTGTAGACCTCTGAGGCGGAAGCCGGAGGTGCTTTGCTCGCTATTTTTAAAATTTGTGAAGTGTGTTTAACTTTATTTTAATTACTGTGCACCTACCCAGAGCTCTTCTTTAACTCCCGCCAAGCAGCCACTCTGTTACACCCTACAACAGCGGATCTTAGCGCTGTGTTGAGGGAAATATTCCACGGCCGCCATCGCTGCTGTAACGCTGGGACACGCCCACCCGTGAGGCCACGCCCACCCCCAATCCTATTTAAGCGCTGACTGATAGCGCGACATTAGGAAACTGTAGACCTCTGAGGCGGAAGCCGGAGGTGCTTTGCTCGCTATTTTTACATTTTGTGAAGTGTGTTTAACTTTATTTTAATTACTGTGCACCTACCCAGAGCTCTTTTCTGGAACTCCCGCCAAGCAGCCACTCTGTTACACCCTACAACAGCGGATCTTAGCGCTGTGTTGAGGGAAATATTCCACGGCCGCCATCGCTGCTGTAACGCTGGGACACGCCCACCCCTCTCTCTATAAATGTGCCTTCCACGCAAGCGCAACGGACGACCGCAGCGGGAGCGCCGTTTGCGCGCCTAAGGCAAGCCCGTCTGCGCCCGTCCGCGGCTGGCCCGTGCCTAGGGCCAGTCCCTCTGGCGGTCGGGCTGTCTCTAGTCGTACTTGCTGGACCAGATCCCAGCTCCTTCATTTAAAACCAACAACTTGTCCGTCCACTACGCGTTGTAGTCCCTGCCATCTGGAGGACGCCCCTTTCTACTGTCTACAATGTAACTTTACCCTCCCGCCATGGAGCCTACGCCCCTCTCCCTGCCTCAGCCTGCCCAAGTGCTTGACCCACCTTTTGACGCTGAAAGCAGGTCTGATTAATTGTCGTTCCTTGCCTCGCCATTCCAACGAGATCTGGGCGTCAATTGTATCGGACGCCTGGGATATCTTGTTTCTTACTGAGTCATGGCTCAGAGATACCTCTGACCCTGACATCCACCTAGCTACCCCTCCGGGTTATCTTTTGAAGGGTATCAATCGTGAAGGGGGCAAAATAGGAGGCGGTCTCGCCATTATCCTAAAATCACATCTCAATTTGTCCATTACCAAACTGACGAATATAGGGATGATTGAAGCTATGTACTTCACTATTGCGGATACCGCGGCAGTAGTCTTGGCGGGTATTCTAGTCTACAACCCTCCTACTGCCTCGACTCTCTCTTTAACGGCATTAACCCACCTGATGGCTGATCTTTCCCTTAAGCACCAACATTTTCTGGTACTTGAAGATTTCAACCTCCACGTGGATAATTCTCTCTGCACGAAAGCCAACTACTTGTTAGAAACTATGCAGAGTCTGAACTTGCTTCAATTAGTCAAGGGTCCAACACATACAGCTGGGCATACACTTGACCTTATCTTTGCCAATTTCTCGAATATCATAGTCCATCCTTCTCTCCCTCTTACCTGGTCAGATCACCACCTTGTCCCTTTTGACCTAGAGCTAAGTTCGAGACCTACACCTACTGTCCTTGGTAAAGAGCTGGGAAGAAAGTGGCATAAAGTTACCTGCACGACCTTAGACCCCTTACTCAACTATCAGCCGGACCCTTTGTCTAGTGACATTGATGAAAATGTGTCCAAACTTAATTCTGCGCTGCTCCTTGCCATTGATTCCATCGCACCTCTCAAACCTATTACCTCTGCTAGAACACGCCCCTCTGCCCCTTGGTTCTCTCCGACCCTCCGTGAGGAAAAAAGCCGCTGCAAAATACTAGAACGCAAGTGGCGGCAGAATTATGACCCTGAATCCAAAGCAATTTACAAAACCGCTTTGAAAAAATTCCTTAAACAAAAAAAAGTTACCACGAGAGACTATTTCTCTCTACAAATCTCTAACGCTAAGAACTCCTCTAAAACCCTTTTTAATATTGTTAAAGAATGTGTAAACCCTCCCGCCAGGGCCTCGCAGAACCCCTCTAGCCAGGTACTATGCGATGGACTGTCTGATTATTTTTTAGAGAAAATTGATAAAATTAGAACTTCGTTTCCTACTGAGGAAACCTCCCCGGTCCCCCCTGTCATGGCCCCGGAATCTGCTTCTTTACAGTCTTTTAACGAACTGACTCTTGAGACCGCATTCAGGTTATTCACCCAGTGCAGATCTGGCTCTCCTTCCGACCCAATCCCTGCCAAGGTCATGGGTGACCTGGCCCCCTCACTGGCTAGTCCCTTTCTTTCTATTTGGAATGCCTCCCTCTATCATGGCATATTTCCAACTGCTTGGAATGAAGCTCTGTTGGTCCCCATCCTGAAAAAGCCTGATGCCGATCCTACAAAATTTAGCAATTATCGCCCCATCTCCCTCCTCCCCAAACCCGCAAAAATCCTGGAAAAGGCAGTGCAGCTGCAACTGACAGAATATCTAGAAAACAACTCTTTACTACACAATTCTCAATCCGGCTTTAGAGCGGGCTTCAGTACCGAGACTGCTCTTTTGGAAGTATCTGAGACTATCCGTGAGTGTGTGGATAGGGGCGAGGAGGCCATGTTGGTCCTCCTCGACCTATCCGCCGCTTTTGATACGGTTTCACATAAAATCCTAATAAACCATCTAAAGCAGGTTGGAATTGGTGGCTCTGCATTAGCCTGGGTTGAGTCATTCCTTACTGGCAGAACTCAGAAGGTGGCGCTCAGGCCTTTTAAATCAGAGCGTAAACCCCTGCTGTGTGGTGTCCAGCAGGGCTCTGCCCTTAGCCCTCTGTTTTTTAACGTTTATCTCGCACCCATGACTGCAGTGGTGGAGTCCTGTGAGGTCAGAGTGGTCTCTTACGCTGATGATACTCAGCTGATATTCTCTTTTAGAGACCACTCTGACTCCACCTTTGCCAACTTCCGCCAATGTTTGGATAACATCTGTGCCTGGATGACCATCAACCACCTTAGGCTTAATACTGATAAGACAGAGGTCTTATTTTTTAACCAGAAAACTCCAATATCCCCCAGCCTGTGGTGGCCCACAGTGCTTAACTCTTCGCCCACCCCTGTTCAATCAGCACGTAACCTTGGTTTTCAGTTTGATGATTTACTTTCTTGTAAAGCGCAAATCAACAAGGTCACCTCAGCTTGCTTTGCGAAACTTCGCATGATTAAAAAGATCTTTCCTTACCTCCCCTTAGACGCCCGCAGAACAATCACTCAGGCCCTCATCACATCTCATTTAGACTACGCCAACAGCTTATACGCCGGTGCCCCTCAATATTTGATCGATCGTCTTCAGATCGTGCAGAATGCGGCAGCTAGACTGATGGAAATATCCCCTACCGTCAGTCGGTTGCTTTTTATTGCAAAGAGCTACACTGGCTTCCCATTGCAAGCCGCATTCAATTCAAGATTCTCACCCTCGCCTTTCGTGCTATCAACAGCCTTGGGCCAGGATACCTGAAAAAGCGAGTGATAATATCTCAATCAGTCAGAACATTGAGATCTAACAATTCACTTCTCTTGATTGTACCACGCTTTCGACGATCCAGAATGGGCGGCAGAGGGTTTAGTGTAATGACTGCTAAACTATGGAACTGCCTCCCACTTGACCTCAGGTTCTGCCCGTCTGAATCCCTCTTCCGTAGTAAATTTAAAACGTGGCTGTTCTCCAGATCATGATTCCAGTCCTACATTCGTCCTGTTCCTCTCCTTTATTCCTGAGTTTCTGTTTTAGCGCTGGGACACCCCTCCTGGGGTAGCTGCGCTCTGTATAAGCTACTAAAATAAATACATAAATAAACACCCGTTCCAGCAACACCCGTTCAAGAATCTCGAAGATCTAAAAAGGGGTGCAAAGCTCCAGATCCCCTTGTAATCTGATTGCATTGCAGACAGTGACTCTGTGCAATGGAGAGGTCTCAACTGTAATGCTCCTAAAAATAAATTAAATTAGGAAGCCATAGTGAATAAGATTATATACCTGCCAAGTTTTCACTTTGCTTATTTATTTATTTTTTTGAATATCTTTTATTAGTTTATTTAGGTGTAGTACAAAACCACAATACATGCCTAGGTAATACTCAGGAAATGCAATTAGCCATCACCTGAGAGCATAAAAAATAATAATGGACAAGAAGAATGATTAAGACACAGGTCACATATTTTGTCCTACAAGGCAAAAGGAGGATAATAAAAGCAAGGGAGAAAAAATGAGAGGGAATAAATCAACATTCTCAAGAGAGCATGTTATACTTGACGAAAAGATCTCCTCCTTAGAGAGCAGTACACCCACATTAGGGACTCTTTACTTTTAACACAAAAAAACATCTCATCAATTTCCAGTGTGGAAACAACAACTGCCTACACCACTTTGGTGAATTTGTTCATGCACAATGGAACAAAAATTATTTGTTATCTAAACTAAATTAAGCTGGTCCTCTTGCCATACCTTGAGAGTAAGGATCTGTTTCTCCTTCTAGGCAGGTTCAAACTGAAGTTAAGGTAAAATATTGGTACTAAAATTTGACATAAAAAGACTTTAAGGAATTATGGGAGCAATTTCACGCGATGTCTTTTTCACTTGCATTGTGCATGAACAAATTCACCAAAGTGGTGTAGGCAGTTGTTGTTTCCACACTGGAAATTGATGAGATGGTTTTTTTGTGTTAAAAGTAAAGAGTTGCTATTATTTTAAAAAGCATGTATTCACCCTTTTTGTGTAAATACGGACACAGGTTTTCTACTGGGCCATGTGGGGCTCTATCTATTCTCAAAATGTACGAAAATGTATAATATGGTAAGAGTATATTATTTTGTATTGTATTGTTTCCAGCCCTGACGAAGCTGAGAGGTATTTAATAACCTCGGCGAAACGCGTTGGTTGGGATTGGATCTGAACCTAAAAGAAATAAAAGAAGATAATCTGCATGGGAAATTCTCTGGATGTCTTTTTATATGGACTAAGCTAAATTTGGGCTATTACATGTGGAGTGCTTCAATCCTTGTGAAATTTGATTGTGCCTAATCATCTGATTACGCAGTGAGGAGTTGGGTGTTTTCCTCCCCTAAACTTTGAAGCACCCTTTTTGTCTGTGGTTGACTAATAGAATAGAGGGTGTGACACTTCTTTGGCGCTTGTAAACTCCAATAGCACCCGAAGTCTAGTTCACCCACATTAGGGAGGGAGAGTGCATCAGGCAACACGAGGACATAATAATCCCCGAGACCTGGCTGTAGCAGGTACAAATGCGGAACAGCATAGGCAGTTTCAGGAACCAGAGCATGAAATATCATGCTTTTTGCATACAAGTGTGATGGAATCGGAAACCAATTTAGGAAAGCCTTGAAGACTTGGATATTTGGGGCTATTGATGCATTCTGTTCTTAACTGGTATATCTGAAATACAACTCATGCTTACCTGACACGCTTTGCTCCTTTCCGAATAGCACCAGAATGCTCAGAATGACAGTTGCGCTCTATAAAAATTTAAATCGAAATCATGTGTCTCCCTCAGCCAGGGCCATTTCTACCATTAGGCAAGACTAGGCAGCCGCCTAGGGCGGCAAAAGGGCTAGGGCGGCAAAAGGGGGGATTTTTTTTTTAATTTGAAAGCAGTGAGTGCAAGCGCACCTGCTTGTACATGCTGCGCAGCGCATCCTAGCATAGTGGTGTGTGGAGTGGCCGGCAGGACCCGTGTATACACACCTTCTCACTCCACTCTCTACTAGTCTCAACTTCCTCCCAATGTTCACGCATAATCTGCTGCTCACTCTTCTCTCACTGATCTCCACACTGCTCCCCACACTTTTCCACACTCGCAGCCCTCTCCCCCCTCCGCCTCCACCAGAAGCCCTTTCATCGCTATTCCGCTGCGCCCCCAGGAACACGGCTCCGCCATGGCCTGCTGTTCCTGTGACCCGCCTGACCAGCCCTGCCTTTCTCTGCCCCGGCAGTACACAAGGCGACAGGCCTACCACCCCAGCCCTTCCAGCCACAGAGCTCCTTTCCCTTTGGAGGCCAAGAAGGCAGAGAAAGCACAGCGTCTCAGTAACAGAGGGAGCGGGAAGGGGTGCTGAAATGGGCAGCAGAGGCCTAGCTGTTAATTGAGCAGTGTGGCCCCGAGACACGGAAGGGTCCAAATATAGCTCCTTTTTTACTCCCCGGGGGCGGTTTTCCTTGCTCACAGTAGGGCCCTTGGCACCCTTGCTAAGGCACTAGTAGGCAGGAGGGGGGGGGGGGGGGGGGTGGGATCTAAATGAGAGGACTGGGGCAGCAGCAAGTGGAGAATGGTTTGCAGGTGCATGTGGGAGAGGCAGCAGGGCTCGAGGCAGTAGCAGACGAGATAGGGGGTGAGAGAGCTGAGCGGAGGAGAAAGACGAGAAATCAGGAACTGCTAAAGAGGGGTGAGTGGAAGAGAGCAGACCACGCAGGAACCAGGGACACATCGGGTGTATTAGGGAAGCAAGGAAGGGCAATGCAACATGAAAGAAGCAGGGTGTGAACAGGAAACACTGAAGGGAGAGAAGGCACGCACAGAAGCAGGGAGAAGAGAAGCTAGTGGGAGATGGCAGGCAAGAAAGAAAGGGTGAGCAGGACCTGGTGAATGGAGGGCAGGGGTGCTGAAGTAAGGGACACACAGTTAAAAGACCCCTCACTTGTAACTACCACTAATCATTCTGAGCTCGCAAAGCGTGCAAATCC
Source organism: Lissotriton vulgaris (assembly GCF_964263255.1). Classification (NCBI taxonomy): domain Eukaryota; kingdom Metazoa; phylum Chordata; class Amphibia; order Caudata; family Salamandridae; genus Lissotriton; species Lissotriton vulgaris. The sequence continues at coordinate 1,184,552,542 of NC_141685.1, read as the reverse complement.
AACCCTGCTTAAAAGAGTTCCTTTCAGCTTTTCATCTTCCTTCCATTCCCCCTCGCTTCTACACATCCATCCACCCCTTCACCTTTCCATACACTAACCTCTTGCCCCATTCAACCATACTGTTTCCATCCATCTGTCATTGCATGTGTACATCCGTCCTTTCACACATCCGTCCTTTCACACATCCGCCCTTTCACACATCCGCCCTCTTTCTTAATATTCCCTAAAGCTGGTATTTCAACTTGCAGGCAGAAGAGTGTGGGGACCAGTTTGCTATTCCATGGGGTCAGTGCTGCCTCTGCTTAAGCTGCTGCAGTGGGGGGTTCCCCATGCCACTAGGGGCACAGCTGAGAGAAGTAGTGAGCTCTGCTGAAAGGAGTATATTAGAGAAGCGGGAGAAGGGGTAAGTGTTGAATTAAGGCGAAAGGTGAGGACCACTGATATCAGGAAGTGATGAAAGGTGGAGGGGAGGCATGGGTTAAAAAAGGGGGAATATCGAGTACTATAAGGTCAGTTGAGATAAAAGACACCAAGAGCAGAGATAAAAGAGGCGATGCAGGAATCATTGAGTGAGAAGGTGGTATGATATGAAGTATCAGGAGTGCAGGGCCTGTGAACAGATGCAAGCTGGTGAAACAGGAATGACGGGACCTTTTGAATAGGGCCAGGGCAGGGCAGGGCAGGGCAGGGGTAGTGGGTGGTTAGAACAACACGGAGTGCTGGAGGGAGAGGGACAATTGAGAACTGCAGAGAGAGTAGTGGGGAGAGGCAGAGAAGAAACGCAAGGGAACGAGGAACACTGGAATAATACGTGATAGACTCAGGGAGAGTTATGAACCAGTGGAGGGGTGAGAGGTGCAAAGTAGGGAGCTCTAAAGGGAGGGCTCGACACATGAGAGAGGAGTCCATAAACTTCAGAAGAGAGAGTGATGGTAGTTAAAGGGAGGGGGCGGCATTTTTCAATTCTCGCCTAGGGCGGCAAAACACCTAGAAACGGCCCTGCCCTCAGCCCACATCCTGTGGTTGACAGAGTGGGGGGTGTTGCCCCTGCAGGGTCTTTTCAGCTCAGCGTTTTTTTCTTCTGGTGATATGATATGTGGGTTCTGTTTTTGAAGATTTTCTGCATGGTTCACAAGTCGTCATAGACCTCGGACCTCGTGATTTTTTTTTTGGGCTACCCTTGCGGCTGCTGTTTTTTAGTTTTTGTTTGTAATTGATGTTTCTTAAAGATTCAGACCATTGCCTTCTTCCCTTCAGAGTTTCCAGTTGCCTTGCCACCAGGAACGTCCTTTCTTTTGAAGATATTCGTACTCCCTCTGAGGATGTTATGGCTCTCTCGCTAAGCCTCTTCTACAAGGTGTGCAAGCAGCTTTCGACAGTTTCTCTCTGAAATACCCTGAAGCCTTTTACCGTGCCAAGGTTAAATGTGCTTCTGTGGTGGTACACTGGACCTCCCGACAGAGGTAAACCTATGGAGTTACACGAGGTATAAGCCTACGTTCCCCTTGCTGATTTACACTGTACCTATACCACGGCTACCCCTGCAGACTTAAATCGAGCTTCTACTTAATATTATTTATTTCAGCAAAGTAGCTTGTGTAGTTTCCACCCTTGAAGATCACATGAAATGTTAGGACCCACACTCCCTGTCTCTGTTGCAATTAGGTCCCAGTTCCAGTCATACAGCATCCAAAAGCTTTACTCAGCTCTGCAATTTAAATGATTAATGCTGGTTCTTCACTTTGCCGTTTGGATTTGGTCCTGGTAATGAGCGTCCTGTCTCGTTACATGTTGTAGGACATACAACGTGACACATTTTTATGAGGATATGCATACCTCTCCAACTCCTGAACTGGGCAGTAGACTGAACTGCATCTCTGGATTCAGTTTCTCCTACCTTTTGCTCCAGAACATTGTTGGTGCACAGCTACATCCCTTATTGTTTCCTGCTGCTTGATTTTCAAATGAGAGGGCATTACTTTCACAATAGATAGTTCCTCTGACCAACTTTCCCTTTTTGCCTCCCTTCCCTAAATCCTTCCTCTTCCGTGGTCTGCTCTGATATCAGTGTTTGTAACAAATTAAACATTACAGTTGAGAAGAAAGAATTCACAGTCCATGGAGTGTAACGGTAGGGTTGGATTCATTGTCTTTGTCGGAGATTGTATGGTATAGTTGTGTTTAACTAATTTCACCCAATCCTGCTGTAATCAATAAAGGTCTGTCAGAGCTTCTTTAGGCGTGACTTAAGCCATTGCATTTCAGTAGCAAGTGATGAGTGAGGTATTTGAGGTTGGCACACCCCATCTTGAAGTCTAAGTGTCTTCTATGTATTTCATGTAGAGCCTTTGGTTCTTAAATTGAAGTTTTCTTGAGTTGTTTCTTGCCATTCAATTTCCTCTAAGGTTCTGTGGGCAGCACTCAGTAAATTAATAGTATATGTCATAGTGCCCTCTTAAAAATAACCTATTTTGAGTATGCTATTAGGGCATCCTAGGGGAAGCAGAAGTAGCTATTGAGACAGATTTTGTTCCCTATTTCAGTCTACTGGGATTTGTAGATAGTACACTAGAGACATCTAACCTCTTTAAAGCTCCATTGTCTGAGAAACTCAATTTTCTTTTAATTTTCCAAGAAAGATTAGCAGGTATTTGGCCTTGCTTTCTATATCTCAAACGAAATCTGATGATACTTCTTTTTTTAACATTCCCATAGTTTCTCAGTTTTAGAAGAGGTTGGTTGAGTGGATTCCAACTTCTTAAATAATTGCTCAATGGGACTGCAATGTCACGGATATGAGGTGAAAAGTACATTTCTGTAGTACGTGCCCCCCAGTTGGCGAGCTGTGTTGAGGGGAGAGGTTGATGGCGAGGTGTGGGTTAGTACTATAAGAAACTTAAGGTGAAAGTTTCTGCAAAGACAGAGGCACGAAAGTGAACATATACCTGCCTAATCAACAGAAAATAAAGGTACGAGATAGAGAAGCATTGAGAAAATAGAGGCCTGGCATGTGGACTCTGGGGAGGCAGACCAGGAGGTGGGACTCTCTGCTTCTCGGCAGGTGGAAGATGAGTTTTGGAACAGAAGGCACGGTGTCAGCGAGTCAGCAATAGTTTAGAGTCAGAAGCGCTGAAGGACTTGTTCTGCAATTTCATTGGTTGTAGGTCTTCCTGCAGATGTTCTTAGAAATGAATCCTAGTTCCACTGGTCGCTAAAAAGAGTTGCAAATAGTACACCGACTTTTTGTAGCCATTATTTTATTTATAAGAACCGATTTATATGCTAATAGGTGATTTAACAAAATAAGGGATTGCATGGGGTTGCAGAAAAACCTGGTTTCTTCATATTAATTAGGCAGGTCGCACTTAGCGAGACCCTGTGATTGGCTACAGTCACAGGAATGGTGGCCTGCAAATGCCAGTAGGTCAACACCACCCCTGTGGTTGCATTCCAGGGCAGATTATTATTATTATTTTTTAAGCAGTCCGCGCTTCTTAAAGGAACCGGGGCTGCTTTAAAAAATGTTTTCAGTTTTAGAAAACTTAAACGAGTGCATGAAGGACCTCTCAAAGATGCCACTCCAGTTCACAAAGCGGCTGGGGTCTCTTGCCATTTTTAATGAATTTACCACCCAGACGTGAGAGCTGGTAGTATATCAATGATTTGCAGCCATAACGTTGGTTGAAAACCATTGATGCATACCATGCCGACAAACAATTTGGAAGGAATGGCCTTTACATGCCCCTTTGCAATTGGGATTCGGTATGAGACGCAGAATAAATTTTATGCGTTGGGAAAAGTTTGCCATCTTTCAAAATGTTTAATTGATTTAGCAGTAATATTTAATTCACTGAGTCACATGGTTTGCAACCACTAAATCAATTAGTACAGCTCACCTCGTATCATTAATATCTGTTCATTTATATTTCTAAAAATACATGGGAAGCCTGAGCTCAATATGCGCAGTGGGAGGAGTTACTGGATGATTGACGAGGCCCATTTTAACACTGAGCAGGTGTGTCGTATCCAGTAGTCCTCTAGCTCTCCATCCCCCATTTTTCCAGTGGAGAGAGTGTGGCTGCCGTATTATCCTCTCTCCTGCATCTCCTCTTCCTTCAGTTAGGAGATTGGAGGATTATCATTGCCAATTTATGTCACAACATTGTTTCCAGAACCCACTATAAGATACTCAGATTGGCTCATTTCATTGCTTCACTTGTGAGCCTTTGCATAGTTTCATGTATTCCTTTCAGAATAACATAAGCCAGAGGGTGAGTGATTTACAGGCGTTGATGGTGGATTTGCTGTATAGAGGTTTTTAGGTCGAGCGTCAGCGAAAGACCTATTGTTTTTGCTTTCGGGGGAATCTGAGACGCGTTCGGTTACGCGCCTCTGCTGTCTCAGATTCGCCCTCGAGGGCGCGCACGGCGCCGTGCACATCCCCTGCCTCCGTTTCACAGCCTCTCTCAATCACACACAGCCACACTCACGCATGCGCGCACACACACATACACCCACACAGGTAGGCACACATACATGCACACACACACACACATGCACACACACACACACATGCACACACACACACATACACACACACACACATACACACCCATACACACACACACACACCCCCACGCGCACACACACACACACACACACACACACACACACACACACACACACGGTGGAGTCTGCGTATTTAGAACTGGGATGCGCTGCAGGGAAAGCGCTGTACGTAATAAGATCACCGCTCCTGGCCCGAGGTTCTTATGGTGTGTGAACTTACCCCCCAACTTCACCGCCGTGTGAGAGTGCTTCAACATTGCCATTAGAAGCACCGCCAGCAGCCCGGGAACCTCGGGACGCCGTTGCCTGCTCCACCTACGTCACCTCTGTGCTGCGCTGTGGTTGGCTCAAAGTTTCAGCCATTCCCGCTGCGTCATCAGAGGGCTGCGCCGGGATTGGCTGCAGCTCTCCAGGTCTTCAGTGACATCAGCCTCTCTGTGGTGGAGAGGAGGCCTGAGCAGTGATCGGACAGAGGGAAGAGTCGGGGGGCGGGTCTGCGTGACTTGTTATTAATGGCTGGTTCTCTGCCACTTCCGGGCCCCCAAGAGCGCGGTCTCCAACTCTCTGGACAACCCAGACCAGGGATTGTCCTGTAGGCACAAGCCTCGTTCCCCTGGCGTTGCTGTAGCCCAGAGGAGAAGACACTGGAGACACGCTGCGGCCCGACCTCACAAGACAGGTCAGGGAACTGTCCACAGCCACCGGAGTAGTGCTGCCATTCGCTTGCCCATCGAAGTATGCACCGCCGGCTGAATCAGGCAGGTCAGTGACCCCATCAAGGGCCCTGCATCTCCCGCGACCGGGCCGTCCCCGGCCCCCTCCACTCCGGTCTTCAGCCCGGCCCTCCATTGGCCATGAAATAACAGCCTGGGGGCAGCTCAAACATTCTGTAAGGCCGCACACTACCCCATCACCGCTGCAATGCTTTTAGGGCAAATCCAGCGGCAGTCGGTCAGACCGGTTGTCAAGGGCGTCCGCCAGGGCCTGAGCAGCTCAGGGTGAGTCCATTAATGAACTGATGATGGCAAAGTACAGGATAACAGGATAGCGAAAATCTTTTGAATGTTAGTCTATATTCACGTGTTGGCTTATATTTTTTCTGTCTCAGGGTTACCTGTAAATTTACTTCTTTGTAGGGTTACTGAAGCTATGGTAGAAATTCGATTTTTGGGGGGTGAGTATCTTACTTAGTCATATACCGACACTTTTATCTTGTTTTTATCTTTCCTCCCAAAGCGACGCAACTTAAGATACCACACCCCCTCATGTGAGACCGAACGGCGTTCTTAAATGTACACCGAGCAGGGTTAGGCTCTGGGGCATGCAGTGGAGTAGATCTTATGTAGCCCCACCCCTCAATTGCCCTTTGAATCACTTCCGCCATGTCACTCACTACTATGGCTGCTGCAGGAAAGAACGCAGCCTGCGGGTGCACGAGTTAATACAGAGGTTTGCATAATGCACTTTCTTTGCACGATCTCATTTTCTGCATGAGGCCAGACTTTCAGGCTCGAAGGCATAGGACACCACCAGACTCTTTTTACCAAATATCACATTGCCTTGCAAGCACGGGAACTCAGGCGACGAGTCAGCTGGGAGGCACCCCCAGACCTTTCACCGGGAATGCTGCTTTCTTAGAGGGTGACAGCATGTGATCTCACCGACCGTAGCTACTGCTCCGGTTATCTAGATGTTTTACATCAGAAATAGCTTCAGATTATAACTTTACTTGAAATGATTGATTTTAAAATAAGGGTACTGAATTGCAGGAAAACTATAACCAGCCAGAACTATTATTTGTTCCTTGAGTTAGTGATACATTTTTTGCTAAAGCCAGCATGTGAATGTGCATCAAATTAACTTGTTTTCATAGATTACAATTTCCTGATGTCGGGCATGGGTAGTTCAGTCAGTCCGATTTTCTATGGGTCCTGGAACAGTGTTTGTAAATCTGCATTTAGGAATAAAATTAAAACTACAAGTTTCCAGAATATCAAGAAAACAGCAGCTCAGAAAGTCCTCTTTTTGTTTACTTTCTGGTACTGGTACTGCATTTATTCACTTTGTATGTCCCTGATTTTGCACAAATCGAAAAATTACAGCGTAAAACAGACATGCACTTTTCTTGCAGTTAACCACATGTAACTTCATACAGTACACGGCGGTGCTTTCGCTTTACTAAGCCGTGGCGTCCATTATTGTAATGCGAGTTTCTAGTTTCTCATGCCGCTTTTACTTTAGGAAACTGTGGCGCTGCGAGCTCTGCCATATGGGGGTTGTATCGCTATCTATCATCCCGTAGCTGTGGGCAGCCGGACACAGAGGATCGATTCGCTCGGGGAGTGCACTTGTGCTCTTCATGACTGGCACAAGTGAACTATTGACATATTTCACGTGCAGGGAAAACATCAATCTATGATCCGTTGGCCTCACAGAAGGAACACAGGCACTCTGCCCCCTTTGCGTGTGTAACACCAGCCTTTTTATTCATTTGACTATCCAAGTGGCCCCAAGTCTAGTCAAGTCAAGTCAAAAACCACTTTATTCGATTTTGTTAAAAATCATAAAAGCATACTACAGCAATATAAAATCATTCCACTGTAAAATCATTCCAATTACACATTTTGCAATTTCATATAACACAAAATAGTTAAAAACACATTTTGTAAAAATTCCAAATTGTACAATTCAATTTTAAAAGGTCATAAAAACTTATGTGCAAAAGAGCCAGATATATTTTAAATCATCCCAGTCCCCGTTGATTAGCTTGTGCTTTCCTCCTCCTAATTCGAACTGCAGCCACAAGATAATTTGCCACACTAAACATTACTAAGGGAGAATCAAGCATTTGTAAGAACAAAAAAGCGGGTTTTGCTTGCATGAACGCTTTGTCCTTCAGTAAAGGTAACAAATACTTTCTCCTTGGAACTTGGTAAAAAGGGCAAAACAGCACGAGGTGTATGTTGTCTTGTATGGAAAAATTATCACATTCACATACTGGTGCATCCTCAAGTTTGCACCAACCCTGTCTATCACTAAGTACCAAGTATATCTGGTTGAACCTAAACTTAACCAGGAGCCATCTATGAAATGGGATATTAACTAAAGTAAGGTACGGTTGGATGGCAATACATGTAAGAGTCATATAATGTGCTCTGACCGTAGGTTTTAATAACTGGAGTTGTTCTCTCTCCAGAGACTTGAGTCTGCAAAAATTCTCTTTGACCCAAGCTAGGTCAGCCTTTTTTAAACCAAGCGGGGAGGAGAAAATCTCCGGACGTCCAAGTTCTTTCGAGCACTTATTAATGTAAGCCAGCCAAGCAATATCTTTATGTTTATCCAATTTTAGACAGTCCAACAAAATTTTGTGGTTAAGACTTAAGTTGTTGTTGGTCCAAACTCTTATCCATAATAGAATAGGAGCCATCGAGAGGATATCTGTAATATAACTAACTCCAAGCTCCTGATGGACTGCGAAAGTGGCTGTTGAGAAGGGGAGTCCTAACACAGAACATAAAAACTTATTAACCTCTGTTTGAATGGTTTCAGTTTTTACATAACCCCATAATCCAGCTCCGTATCTCGCTATAGCCAATGATTTTGCCCTATACAAGGCCAAAAGTGCACCACTTGGTTTCCCCCCCAATCTCCTTGCAAAACTTAAGATTGCATTTACAGAACTCCTTACAGCTTTGGTCTTTGCTACTACCTGAGGGGTCCAGCTACCCTTGGTATCAAAGATAACTCCGAGGTAAGTGAACACTTTAACATTGCTGATCACTTCCCCTTTGCAGTAAAAGGATTTGGTGTTATTCTTTGCTGCCCCAAAGACCATAACATGGGATTTTGCGTTGTTAACTACAAGCTCAAGAGAGGACATAAAGTCACTAAATGCATTAAGAAGTCTCTGGAGGCCCAAATGTGTCCTAGCTATTAAAGCAGCATCATCCGCGTACAGGAGCACTGGGATGTGAGTGTCTCCTGCACGTGGAGTGTCCACAGATGCAGCCAAAAGAGTATTTTCCAGAGAATTTATGTACAATGTGAACAGCATGGGAGCAAGGATGCAACCTTGTCGCACACCCCTGCCTGATTTGAACCACGCTGTACGATGCCCCTCTTGATCCATTCTAATGGAAGCCTTAAGGTCTTTATGGAGTTCAGCCAAAAAGTGAACCAAAGGGGGGTCCAAACCCATCTGTAACAGCATGCCCCACAACTTAGCTCTGTTCACTAAATCGAACGCTGTAGACAGGTCCATGTATGCAACAAAAATAGTCCCTTTTTTAGCCTTCGTATATTTAGCAATTATCATGTTCAAGTTCAGACATTGGTCCTCTGTCCCTCTGCCTGACCGGAAACCATACTGGGCATTGGACAAGATGTTATTCTCTGTGGACCATTTATTAATCTTCTCCAATAAGACTTTTCCCAGAATCTTCATGGAGGAATCCAACAGGGATATGGGGCGATAACATTTTGGGTCATTTCTTACTCCTTTTTTAAAAATTGGAACAATAATTGAACATGCCCAAGTATTTGGAAAGCCCCCCTTAAGCACGTTATTAAAAACATTCGTTAATACAGTTACCCATAACTCTAGGTCTGATTTATATAAGTCCAATGGGACCCCATCGGGTCCTGGTGCTTTGTTCTTGGCGGACCCAATTATAGCGACCTTGACATCATTTTCAGTAAAAACAACCACAGGTTGCAAATCAGTGTTACACGGTAGACAGAAGCTTTCATAAAGTAAATTGCTCCCGTAAATACCTGAAAAATGATTAAGCCAGTCTGACTCCGGTATATTGGCCTCAAGGTCTGTGTTGCCTGTTTTAGCAAATATGGGGTTATTTACAATGGACCAAAATTTAGAGCTATGTTTTAAGGTGGTGGAGTCCATTAAAGCATCCCAGGCTTCTTCTTTGACAGCTTTTTTCCGTATTTTAACCGCCTCTGCGTATTTTTTCCTCAGTTGAGCTATCACTTGCCTGTTTCTTGGGGAATGTTTTAGTGCAGCTATCAGTGCAGAGTGGGCTTTTGAGCAAGAATGGTCGAACCAGCCAGAGACTGGAGCGGGTCCCCTTTTGGGGCTAAGGGTTAATTCTTTCTCCACCTTCTTACAAATAGCCTCGAAAGCGGCAATAATATCTTTATCCTCCCTAGCTGGGTCCCTGCAAATTTGAAATTCCACCGCCATTTCATGTTCAATAAGATTCAAAAAATCTTCAGGGCAAACTTTGCACCATTTTAAACGCCGCCCACTATCTTTACTCTTAATGTGTTTCACAGAAGTGGATAATAAGACCTCCTTCAACAATCCAAGTGATCCATCCAGTGTTAGACACACCGGGTTATGGTCGCTAAAGCCACTTTCAATGGCGTTATAAAAAAGGACATAGTGAAGAAGCCCTGGGGACATAAAGATGTAATCGATGATGGATTCACTACCCCTTGCATTGTAGGTTACCACCCGTTCATTGTGGTCAGCAAAACTAGGTTCATAAAGATCATTAACTGATAACAAATGTTCCATAGAGGAACCCTTTGGGCTATGCTCAAAATGGGGAGGGGTCGTAAGATCAGGCCCATCAGGATCTTTAATCTGGCAATGTGATTCACATAAGTGAACATTAAAATCACCCATTAAAATAATTTGAACAAAAGTGGTTTGTTTTGACATATAATCCTCAACAAATAAATTTAAACCATCTAAAACAGAGTTTTGAGGGTCACCCTGCGGGGAATTATAGCAATTTATAAGGAGTGTTTTATTTTTGTCTAATTGACAAATTTCTAGCAGTTGAAAGTGGTGTGAGGAGCTATGAATTTCTCTCACACTCCCAGCTATATTGAGGGATACTAAGAACATCAGGCCGCCAATGTCCCTTCCCGCCACAGAGCACTGTGCTTTTACAAAAAAGGAAGAATAACCATCCAGCCAAAAAGAGTTGTCCCTGGCCCATGTTTCCTGCATGGCTACAATATCATATTCTTTCAACTTGCCTAGCCAGATTGGGTCATTTTGTTTTGCACGTAAGCCAGCAATATTCCAGCTCAGAATCTTAATGTTTCTATTATCTCCCTCTGTTGATGCCTCCCCCACATTTGAAACCACATTACACGGGGTAAAGTTAATAACTGAATTACAGGGGGTTGGGATGTCTATAAGGGCATCCTGTGTAGTAGCTGAATGGTTAGTTAGCACAGGATCTAGTCAGTCCATGTCAACCAGGTTGTCAAGAACCGCAAATCTATTTGAAAGAGGCAGGTTGTCTGAAGGTGTATTCATTACCGGCGTCGCGACACCACTACCCCTGGCCCTTTTAGTCACCCATTCATTTCCTTGCTGCTGGAAATTTTGGTTGCCCTGGTGCCCTGGATTGTTGTTTAGCTGGGGCCTACCGCGCCCAGCCCCGGTTGGCCTGGGCGAGGGAGGGTAGAAAAAACCCAGTGGCATAGCGCGCACACCTTTACCAAAAGGATCTAAAGGGGACGCATCCCAGAAAAGTCGGCTAGTGACATCACACGATTTAAAATTTACTATGACACAGTCACCCGCCACACATTTCTTGGTTTTACCAACCCAATTGACCCTTCTACACATCAATATATTAGCTGAGATGTTACTTTCACCCGTGCAATTTGTGTTGCACCACTTTTCTGCGTGCTTACGCAGCGTTGCATAATGTTCTACCTCCCCCGGACCTAATTTAGGTACGTTAACCAGGACAGCCACAAAGGGTGTTGCATCAGGAGGTAGGTGTACTGGGGGTACCCTAAACTCCTGGTCTCCCAGGGGGCATGATGGCCTAGCCGCTACAGATGTATTCAGTTGAACCTGGTTTGGTGCAGCTAGTGGTGAGGGTGTGTATCTACCATTTACAACTTTTCCTTTGACTGGTGCAAGGCTTTCTGTTGGTATGTTAATTACTGGGTTACTTGGTGGATCAATTCCTATGGGTGCTATGGGTACTGGGACAGGCGGCTGATTACTCAAAGAATTATTAATACGTTCACATTTAATCAACAAATTGTTAACACAGTCCCTCAATGTCTCTGTAATGTCTGTTGCAATTTGGATTAGGGCTGATTCTAGCCTCTCAGTAAAAAGTTTTTCTAATATTTCCATAAGACCCTCCTTAGTAACAAAGGAGGCCTGCTGTCCCCCAGGTTGAGTGTCGGTCACAGTTTCTTCCACACTCCCAACCTCATTACCAACAGGTTTTACAGAAATAGGCAGTTCTGGGGAAGGCAGGACTGTGGGAGTCTGTGCCAGATTAGTCCGGCACGCTTCAATTATGACCCTCGGCTCCAGTGGTACACACCTAATGGGAGAAGAGATTGTAGTGCTACTACTCCCAGATGTAGTATCCAGCGCCAATGCACGTTCAGAAACTGCTATCTGGGTGGTTAGTTCGTCCACTTTGGAGGTCAAATAAGTGAGGATACTGGTTGTGTATTTCGGCACCTTAGCATTACCCTCGCCTGCCGCCGATGTGTTCAGTTTGCGCTTACCCATGGTGAAAGGGACGTGGCCCGTCCCGTCCCTGGTCGTCCTTGGACGGCCTTAGACGGCCCGCCCTCTGCCCGGGCTCCGCCCGGCGTCCGCGCGCGTCCGCGACGCGGAGGGGCTGGCCCGCTTTTGAAGCGCCTCCGGGGACCGGAAGTGCACGCAAAGCCCGCTGGGAGCTGTAGTCTCCAGCCGCCGAGATGGTGATGGCGGCGAGACCGACAGCGTCCTGGACCCAGGGGCGTGAGGCTGCGTGTCAAGGTGGCGAGATGGCGTGATGGATGTTCCTCAGGTGAGCTCCTGCTCTGACAAGAGCCCCCGCTCCGTCGAGGGGCTGGCCCGCTTTTGAAGCGCCTCCGGGCGCGCTGTCAGCGGGGACCGGAAGTGCACGCAAAGCCCGCTGGGAGCTGTAGTCTCCAGCCGCCGAGATGGTGATGGCGGCGAGACCGACAGCGTCCTGGACCCAGGGGCGTGAGGCTGCGTGTCAAGGTGGCGAGATGGCGTGATGGATGTTCCTCAGGTGAGCTCCTGCTCTGACAAGAGCCCCCGCTCCGTCGAGGGGCTGGCCCGCTTTTGAAGCGCCTCCGGGCGCGCTGTCAGCGGGGACCGGAAGTGCACGCAAAGCCCGCTGGGAGCTGTAGTCTCCAGCCGCCGAGATGGTGAGGGCGGCGAGACCGACAGCGTCCTGGACCCAGGGGCGTGAGGCTGCGTGTCAAGGTGGCGAGATGGCGTGATGGATGTTCCTCAGGTGAGCTCCTGCTCTGACAAGACATGGGAGCCCCGCGTCACCACAGCTACTCGGGCCAGGAACTCCGTAGGCGCTGATTCGCACACAAGATGGAAGTCCTGCCCCCATGCTATGTTTCGTTTTCAATAGTGCGCACGCACATCTTGTCTTTTCCCTGCAGCTGTATTCCTCTAGTCTACCTCCATGTACGCATCTGTATTCTCCGTGTCTCTTGCCCTGGCGCACCTCCCACCCTGCGCACCCCGTGCATCGACTCCTTCCACGTGCCCCTCGTACAGCGCGCTGTATTCTGCGTGTCACCATCTTCTCTCACTGTCCGGGGGCGTGAGGCGAAATGATGGCCGCTCCCTGCAGAATGTAAACAGGGGCACTTGAGTCTCCCACATCTCAAATAAATTAATTAATCTTGGCCTGAATTGAGGGGGAGGGGGTCGGAAGGGGTGTACTACTCTTGGGTGGCTCTCAAAGTGTTATTTATATGGAAGATGCGTGTTCTCTAATGTAATCGCCTATTATGTTATTAGGCAGGGCCATTGGAGGTGTTAAATTTTGCGGCCGTGGCATTTGTTGCATAATTATGGATTTACTGCATTTGACACATAGTCCATCATCTGACGCATTAACTGCAGGTTTCAGCAAAAAGAAAATGATTTAAAGATGCTGCAAAGTGTGTCCCGACGTTGCACTGCACCGCCAAAAGTATCGCAAGGTGAAGCGTCTTGGCTTTGCCAATGCATGTTCATTAAAGCAGTTATGCATTTTTTTACATAATTGATAAAGAGCAATGTAACCCATACCCTGTCCTCAGAACGTATGTAAGGTAACTGAAAAATGCAGTAAATATGCGTTTTTCGCGTGAGCTTACATTTCTATCTAGCCCGTTCTGCTAAGTTGGAATTAGGTGGTGCTGCATTATTGTAAAAAAACGCGGCAAGACCTAGTCGTGCACAGAAATGTCTCGGGTTTAAAATCTGTGGATGCCTGCAAACCGTGGAAACTCCGTGTAACTCACACGTGTGGAAATGCTGCTGACCCTAAAGGCAGTCGGGTCATTACCGCATAGTGGCATTGCCCCCATTGAGTTCGCCTGGTACTCGAACAGGAGGTCAGTCAACGGCCTGCCTTGCTTTTGCCCTATAGACTCCCCTCCTGCCTTGGGAATCAGGTGTCTGGGATGTAGTGTGTTGTGGCGCAGCTGTGAACAGAACGCGCCCTTCCCTGCACACAGGCTATATCCACATATCAACTCTATACACAACAGCCTGGCCCTGCGGGTGAATAACTTCCTCCGTTCTGCTCTTCACGAGTGACGTGATCTTGGCTCTGATGACACAGCGTAGTGTCGGCGTGCAGGGTGTGCGGAGTTGTAGGTGTTCTACGAGGTAGGGGGCATTGCAAGTAGGAGGGCCCTGGCGGGCCAAGCCCCTCCGAGGGCAGCGTGCGCGCTATTTGTGACTTGCGGAGCCTCCTGTGTCGGATCGGGATACACTGGCCCAGACGAAGGCCTTTCCCCGGGCACCCTGGCACAGCCCCTCGCCGCTCTTTGGGTGACATGCACACAGTGTGCAGAGAGCGGGGGACTGCAGGCATGTGTCCGGTGGGAGCTGCGACTAGACACTGCTCAGGGAACCAGCTAGTTAAAGCTTGTTTGTATATGTGTCTGCCTTTACTACTCTTTCTAGGGCTAGACACCGTGTGGTCGTGAACGAAGTCAGCCAGGTCTAGGCCTTTCAGCAGCACGAGAGCGAGCGGAGTGTCACAGACACCTTTCACCAGTGGACGGAGGAGGTACAGCGACACGCCTTTCATTGACTATGGGCTGCGCCTCATTTCCCGATGCCCCCTCCTCTCAGCACTCGGGCAAAGTCTAAAATGCAACCCACGGTTTGTTGCTCTGTTTGTTGTTAGTGACAGGGTAGGTGGGGCCATTTGCTTGGCATCGAGGGAGGCTCTGCAGTCTGGTCGAGCAGTGCGTTTTAGGATGCTGTGAAGGCCTCACATGGTTACTGTGGCAGGAAGCAGTGTCTGTCCCTCACCATGTACTCGACCAAAAGGCCTCAGCCCTGCTGTCCTCCGGGCGCTCTATTCCTAGCCCAGGCTACTGCTGAGCCAGCATGCCTCATTTTCTCAAAAATGTTGTCTTTGAACACAGATTCTTTTCCCACAGGCCCGGCACCGGTTTGATTATTTCTGAGCCACACTGAGAGAGAACATCGTCCTCGAGGCCGCCCGTGGTGACAGCCCTGATTATGCAGGATGCCAGGAATGACATCTCTCAAAGCACACACCAGCCCTACTTATGCGACGTTAAAGGGTTACTGTGTCATGCAGTGAACTGCAGGCTTGGGCCCACAAGCATTGAGGTAGGCTCTCCGGCAGTGTAACTAGGGGTGCTCCAGGATGAAATACGTACACCACTGAGGCATGCACCACAAACAAACTGTGCACACTTACACCACACACATTGCGCACAGCAACCAATTACAGGCACGCTGTTCACAAACACATCCACCCCACTAACCTGCACAAATAGCTACAGTCAGCAGATACACCAACAAACCTCCTCAAACTCACACACCCCCACACACTCACACCCCCACACACTTACTCTCCTATCACACATATAACACACCCCTTTCACTTATACATACAGCACACACACACTCCTATCACTTACACACACACACACACACACACACGCACACGCACACTCACAGTCCACACACACACACACACATACACTCTCCTATCATTTAGACATACAGCACACACACATTCACACAAAATAATCCACAAATTATGTTTTGGGAAACTGAAGGCAGTGCATTAAGCTGCAAGTGTGGCTTGGAAAAAAAGATGGCTGCTTGTCGTTTGGAGGTACTAGGCATTGTGGGCGAGAACCTTTAGTAACACCAATACAGACTTTGCTAAAAAATTAATGCAACCCATTGTCATATACAATGCAAATAACTCAAACTTTAATGCTGCGAGACCTATTGCATTGCAAATGCTTGTTACTCTGAGCTGTTCTCTCAGGGCAACACTTTTTGCAATTTTATCAGCTTTTATCTCTAGGACGTCCTGTTGCCGGGACAGCCATCCGCTCTATAAATCCTATAACATGACATAACTGACAACCCTAACCCATTCCTTATTAACGCAGGGATTATACACACCATAAGGTCTCATCTAGTGAGAAGCCTGGGGTGCATCGAACTTTGCTGATGCTCTTCACATGGGGCTGAGCCCACCACCCAGTGATTCACTTTTACAGGTCCCTTCGAACCTACTAATTGGAAGAGTTGTCAGACTTCAGATCC
Source organism: Lissotriton vulgaris (assembly GCF_964263255.1). Classification (NCBI taxonomy): domain Eukaryota; kingdom Metazoa; phylum Chordata; class Amphibia; order Caudata; family Salamandridae; genus Lissotriton; species Lissotriton vulgaris. Next base: position 1,184,536,392 of record NC_141685.1, on the reverse strand, counting down.
ATTTGAGAAACTGACTTAGGAGCAATATTTATGGATGAGGAATTGATAAGCAGACTTAGTTATGGGGTAGGGTTTAGAGGAACGCTCACTTTAAAGTTTCACAATTTAATGATCTGCACCATACTTACCTATCTCTGGCTAAACTGCATAGAATATTCCCCACAGTAGCTGACATATGTCCCAGATGCACAAATCCTGATGACGGATACCCACACGGTATTCATGTATGGTTATGGTGAAATAATGGGTTAAAATAACAGATCTCCTTAAATAATGGATGGGTAAACCACAATTATGAATCCCTAAGGTTTGCCTCTCGGGCCCGAAAAAGTGGCCCAAAGACAGTAATATGTAGATTTTTTTAACCAGGACATTAGTTATAGTTTAACAAGCTATAACCATTAATTGGAAATCATTACAAGCACCCCGATTTATAGATGGAGGTCAATAATTAAAAAACGTGCAAAAGCTTAGGATACCACTATCAGGACATTATTCTGTCCCATGTTGACTGTAAATCTGATGACCAACCTTGTTGATGGAGTTCACTGCTTTCACCTTGTCTTTCCTTCTGAATATGTAGCCATGACTGCATGTGGGGGCCCTTCTAAACTGTTTCCCTGAGTCTTGTGGACCTGGGGACCTTTGCTGCAGACTTACTGCCGTGCTGGGGTGTGGAGGAGGACGCCCGGCTTGACTCTGTGTGCCTGCTGCCCTGGTGGGACTCGTGGTCCCATGGTGCATCTGTTTGCCCCTCCTGCCGCTTGAGCCCAATTTGACACAGCTGCTGGGGGAGGCGCTGTCATCGCGCTTAAAGCACCGCCTTCCCCCACGCAGCGCGGGGCCCTTCTAAACTGTTTTCCTGAGTCTTGCGGACCTGGGGCCCTTTGCTGCAGACTTACTGCCGTGCTGGGGTGTGGAGGAGGGCGCCTGGCTTGACTCTCTGTGTGCCTGCTGCCCTAGTGGGACTCGTGGTCCCATGGTGCATCTGTATGCCCCTCCTGCCGCTTGAGCCCAATTTGACACAGCTGCTGCTGCTGGGGGAGGCGCTGTCATCGCGCTTAAAGCGCCGCCTTCCCCCACGCAATGCGGGACGCGCCGGGAGAAGCCCGGGACAAGGGTGGGACTGTCTGTGGTTGTCAGGGGCCGAAGGAGGCCGGGCTGGGCCACCTCTCTTGGCTGGCCAAGGCTGCTTCTGAATGGGACACTGTGTTTAGTGGTAATTATACTTTTTAGCATTAATCGGTCAGTAATTATTATCAACTGCGACAACTCTAATGTAATAACTCACAGTAGGTTTTTATGCTCTTTTTAGTTTTAATCTACCCACTTTTATACATATTCATCAGTATTTGAATTATTTGGTGAGCACCTTCTCGACGAGAACAATGGGCAAGGGCAATTCCCCCACTGCTCGCCCTAATACACGCCAAAAGGCTGCTTTATCTATCCAGCTTCCGAGTCTAACGGCAATTGATAAAATGCTACAAAAGACAATAGTGGTAGTAGCTACAGCCAAAGAAAACACAGAAAGACGCCTTTCGTTGACACCCGCCATGCCTCACCGTACGCCACCTGCCATACCTCATCCCACGACACTGGTGGATGCTTCTTTACTAACAGTCAACTCCCCTGACTCGCTGCTTGTGTCCTCCTTCGTGGAGCACCCATGCGCACAGATCGTGCTGGAAGCTAGTTCTCGCCCCAATCCATCCCCCTCTGTGGGTTCCAGGGTGGTTAATAAGGTACCTAAGTATTGCCCTTAAAAAAGAAGCCCAGACTACAAAAGAAAGCTGCTAGGAGGGATATACCCGCTCCTGATATTCATCAGGCGGACGCGGGGCCTTCCTTTTCCTCCCTAGTTCCCCCGCTGTGGGCCACTCATTTAATAATTGACTTGCAAGAACATTTGAAACAACTTATTAAATTCCAGTTTAAAATCATAATGAGTAAAATTGATAAAGTTGTTTCCTTGCTAAATAATAAAAGCACCATAAGCCCACAGCTAATCACACCAATTAGGAATATCCCCCCGACTCCAGCTGTTGACAATATTAAACAGCCCTCTCAAGGCCCAAGTCGTGGTGTAGAGCCGCAACCAGACAATCTGGTGAAAGGGCTCGGCCAACCGACATCGACCAACTGTTTCACCGTTCCTACCCCCTCTTGCCCTGTTATCCCACCGAGTAGGCACTCAAATAGCGAACGTTCTGGCCCTTGCATGTCACCACCAATTCCAGCAGGGTCCGACAAACAGCTGTTAAATCGGGGGTTGGTGCCACAGAAGTATACCATTACATCTTCAACCAAAGCCACCAAACAACCACCACCCTGTATCCAGCTTCCCCCTGAGGCTTCCCTGTATGTGGTGGTCCTTTCTGGAGTACCATCACTGTCAGGCGAGCGAGTAGAAACGTTTCCCGAGTTAAAGAATAAAACTATATTCTGGTTGAACAAATGCAGACCACTAACAAACTCGGATCAAGGGGAAATTTTATTTGCCAGAAGAGTTAGTTGGATTGGGATTAAACCTAAGGACAGGGGAGGGGACTGCGTGATTATAAATTTTAGAGATCCTGGCGTGGTCACTCATATCCTTGATTGGGTTGGCCCTTGCCAACAGGGCCCTATCATTCCCCTTCCCCTAGGGTATTTTTATTCACAGGTAAGGTTCCCCGGGGTACACGGCTTATCCTCCTTTCATAATAGTGGTGAGAATTTAGAATACCATATCCCGGTGGAGAACAGATTCAGTCCCCTGAATAATGTAGACTGGCTAACTTTTCTACCTTGGCACTTGGATATAGACTTTAATTCAGTTGGGTGCCAGGCGGCAATAGAGAATCTGAGGCTAGTAGGGGAGCATCTCGAGAACGTCGGTGGGGTCCCTCAAGTGGAATCACCGATGCCTCTACCAATTGTAAATTTTAAGCTGTGCCCTCAAGGGGAGGGTGCTGGGATGGCTAATAGTGAAGGAATTTCCTGTATCAGTAGCCCACCACCGACCGTAGTTGACACTGTAAGGCAACACCCTCGTATTTCACTAATAGGGTCTTGGAATGTAGCAGGGTTGAGCGCTAAGTTACCAGACCCAGAATGGGGGGAATTGGTGGATCGCTACGATGTGTGCCTGTTCCAAGAGACCTGGATGACAATTGCTCCCTCTAGGGTGGGTTTTGATCTTATTTTATACCAGCTCTACAGGGGCTTAGGGGTAGACCATCGGGGGGACTGTGCATATGGGTGGCCACTCATTTGGGGTGCTCTGTGAAGGTGATTGATTCACCCTCCCCGGACATCCTGGGCATTGTCCTTAAATTACTAGACGGCACGTCAATGGTGGTATTTAACATCTATCAGCGCCCTAGTTCCCCTTCGAGGGGGTCGCCTCTGATTGAGGCTCTTGATGAACTCCTTTCAGTGCATACTGCTCGCAAACACAGAATACTGGGAGGTGACTTCAATTACCATTTTGAACCCCTGGCGGGTATACCGTCCGTGACCGCAGAGGAGGATACTATCTGGCATATACAGGAGTGCTCTGTGTATCCAGCTAAGCGCTTGTCCCCACTGGCATTACAGATTAATAAGCTTCTAGTCCCCCACTCTCTGAGAGCCTGCAATTGCAGGTTTACTCCTGATGTTCCTGGGAAGTTCACCTACAATAGACTGGGGAAAACCACAACCATCGATTACATCATGGTTAATGTCGAATTCTGGTTCCAAATGAAGTCTTTTACTGTAATCGATAGGGTGGGCAGTCAATCTTGAGTGAGTGTGAATCACTCACCAATTCTAACTTAATTGCTGTGGCAGGAGGCAGACGTATTAAGTGGGCCAAGTTTGTGTTAGCGCCGGATAAAATAGCGGAGGTCTACCAACAAGTTGCCTCTTCTTTAGCTGAGGCTTTTAATCTCCCGGCCACTAAAGATTCTTCTAATTTCCAGGCGCTTGAGCTCATTCATACTAATTTAATTACCTCCCTTGCAGATTATTTCTATACACCTGCCAACGGGAGGGCTTGGTCCAAAACGCAGGAGCAGTGGTTTAATAAATCCTGTAGGGAGGCGAAACGTGCACTTGTTAGAGAGCCTAAGAGGGGCTAGACTCACTTATAAAAGTATCACTGCAGAGTCTAAGCTGGATTGGGAGGCCCATAGATGGGAAAACATAAAGGGCGCCCTTGATGCACGCGACTATAGGGCAATTTGGAACCTGGTTATATCTGGTTCATCTGAGGGGGCGCGTGCTATAACACCAAATTTGAGTGAAGAGGTATGGATAGCGCACTTTAAGCCCCTCTTCGCACACACTAACACTTCTTCCCCAGCAGATTTAGCTACATCCGCACCACACCCACAGGTTACTTTAGACCCAGATTACTATCCAGTTAATCTGAGGGAAACTCAGGTGGCCTTAAAAAGCTTGGCGACTGGAAAGGCCCCGGGTTTGGATCGTATACCGGGTGATTTGTTTTTGAGCGAGCAAAAGGTTTGGGCCCCCTATCTCTGTCTCTATTTCAACACCATCCTTTGTGGTATGGAAATCCCTCCAACTTGGTTGGGGGCAGAGATCAAACCCATCCACAAAAAGGCCTCACCACTGGACCCGGTCAATTACCGCCCCATTTGCCTCATTGACTTCTTGCAGAATTTAATGGTCCACATTTTACTATCTAGGTTGCAATGTTGGATGGACGAACATCACATCCTGACACCCCTACAAGCGGACTTTCGTGCCAAAGGTTCCACCATTGACCAACTGTTTAGATTACAGATGGTCTACTGGAAGACGGTGACTATGGGGGCCGGTACCTTGTATTGATCTGCATTTGACCTGGTCCAGAGGGAGGTTTTGTTGGAGATGGGAGCCCCAGCGTACCTGTGCCAACTATTCAAACAGTTACATCAAGGCAAGAGTTAGGTATGGGAGGATCGGGGAGCTTTCGGCCGGCTTTCAGGTGGAAAAGGGTGTGAGGCAGGGGTGCGTGTTAGCCCCCAAGCTTTTCTCTCTATTCTTAAATGGTCTGATTAAACATCTTTGGGGCACGAGGGATTTAGATTCTCCCATTTTGGCAGCTCGCAAAATTCCAGCCTTGATGTTCGCTGATGACACCCTTCTGTTATCCAAATCTTCAGCGGGCATACAGAGAACACTAGAGGCTTTTTGTGCCTTTTGCAGACTAAGAAATTTGGAGATCAATCTCTCCAAAACCAAATTTATGGTTTTCAATTCCAAATCCCTCAATTGCCCCCTCCCTCATATGGATGGCACGGTGCTCGAAAGAATCTCCACTTTCGAGTATTTGGGGGTAACTTTGAATGATAAGATGGAATGGGGGACCCATATAGCTAAGGCAAACATGAAGTTGGCACAAGCTGTCGGAGGTATTCTAAAGGTACACAGCGAGTGCTCATCTAAAATTGTGGGACCACCACTAGAAATTTATAAAGCACAGGCGAGAGCGTGAGCTCTCTATAGAGTAGAGCTATGGGACTATGCCAACACCTCTCCGCTCTCTACTACCGAGAATAGCTTCATCAGGAGACTACTGAGACTCTCACAGAGTACGCCATTGATCCCGTTACACCTCGACCTGGGCCTGGCCCCCTTGATGAAGTCATCGCTAATCGTCCCTTTTTATATAGGAGGAGATTATGGTCAACACCCGAGCTTATTAGCTATCGGGAGGAACTTAGCCATCTAGTGTCGCTGAGGGTTGTGGGGAAAATCCCCTGGCTAAAGCATGTGAAACAGCTATACCAGGCCTTGGGGAGGGGAGACCTGCGGTCCTCCCCGAAACCTTCTTGTGCCCTGACCCCTAGGAGAACAGTGGTCAAAGTGCTCAACCATTTTCGAATGGATCAGATGGCACGTAAACCATCCCTGGGTAGGTTGACCAGTAGTTTTCTTGAAGTCAAGGATGTGTATCACTTTGAGAAATTCTTGGACGATATCCAACCCCCACTGGCGAAGAAATGATACGTCTAATTTAGACATGGGTCTCTCCCAGTGAGGGCTGTAACAAGCAAGTGGTCAATGGCTCAACGAGCACTTAGCCTATGCCCGGGGTGCGAACAAGCTGACGAGACAGATTTGCACGTTCTGCTCTTCTGCCCTCTGTACTCAAAGGCTAGAGCCAAATGGATCCTATTGTTATGTAAGTCCAGGGGTTTCAGGGATTACAGGGATGTGTACAGATTGTTGAAATATGATTCTTCCCTTTTGATCGTGTTTGCGACCAAGATATTTATTTTCCATTTATTGTACTAGAGGAGCAAAAACTAAAATGTAAATTGCCTCAAATGTTCTCACGCTACTCTGCATTCACTAGGGAACTTTCTTAACTTAAACCATCTGTGGCCTGTTTTATTTTTATCTACTAGTTTTTTAATTGTTGTAAATACTAGTTATATACTGTTTTAGAATAGTGTAATTATGTATATCTTGTATTTGCTGCCTACTGTTGACCAATGTGTTGTCCTATGTAATTATGTATCCCTGCTTTTATGGTTTTTAACCGATAATAAAGCTTTCTGACTGACTGACTGGCATGTGGATTTTTTTTATTTCTGAATATTTACACACTGTAATATGGACCACTCATCCAGCCTTTTTTCCTATAGGTTAGTCCAGCTGTAAGCTGATATGTATTGTCCGGCAGTGATATTTGTAACTCACACTTGCTTTATGTTGAATATGTTTGTTAGTTCATGTAGGAAGGTGGATACCTGACTATGATTACCCCAGATTTTTTGCCTAGTGTTTAGCTGGTTTTCAACTTAGTTGGCCTGGGATCCTGCTAATCAGGGCCCCAGGCTATCTGCTCTCCCTGTAAAATGGACTCCATGTACTTTAGGTACATCTCAAATTGGATATTGGGTTACCTTATGAGCCCCTGTATAGTGTACCTTGGGTACCCAGGGCATAGGTGCATCCAAGGCCTACCAGGGGCTGCAGCATGTATTATGCCACCCCTGGCTGGCCATCCACATTAACACAACTGGCTGATAACTCAGCTGGGGCAAGGTCGAGTAATCACCCCTTGCTTAGGTATAGTATCCCTATACCTGCCATTACATATAGACACATATATACCTATAAGTCACTCCTATGGGAGGCCTTAACAATCCTGGAGGCAGAGTGCTTGGTTTTATGTGAGATGAGGCTCTAGCATGGGTGAGTAGTGCGCTATATAAATTCTCGAACTTGAACTTGAACTAGCCATACCATATATTCTAAAGTGCATTATAAACCTTGCGGTTGAATGCTAACTTTGGTTTGGCTTTATCAAAACATGTAAGGTGTCATACGCTTTGGAATACTACCCCCTCACCAGTTCTGGCGATGGGGGTAGCATTCCACCCTTCTAGAGGTAGAAGACCTGTTGTTCCTGTTAATCCCGGTTAAAGTTAACCAGAGCCTTAGCATCACAAAATGGATGCCCCTGCCACAGACACAAGTCTGACCTCCTGCTGCTGGGAGTCCTTCCAGCGAGGGAGGCTTGGACAATAGGTTTCTTGTCTTGGGAGGTGCTAGCACCACCCCAGACAGGCCATAGTGTATTGGGGCAGGGAGGGCTGAATGAAATGAGACACTGCCTGGGGCACACAAGGTGCTCCATGCATAGTCCGGTTGAAACCAGTTGCATCTTGCACTCCAGCCCCAGCTCTGGCGTGAAACGGGACAAAGGGAAAGGGGTGTAACCACCCCCTTCCCTGGTCCCACCCCCTTCCCTGGTCCCACCCATAGGAGGGACCTAGCAGGTAATCCAGCCCCTCAGATTAGTATATAGGTAGGTGCTGAGTCAAGAGACTTTAGATTAATCCTGAACTGAAACTTGAAACGCAACTCTGGACCTTCGACATTCTACTGCAACTAGAAGACTGAAGAATCTCCCTTGTGATCAAGGAGTGACCACCCTGTGCAAACAGGCACCATCCAGCGATCTGCGGTTTACTTTGTCGACGCTCCCGCCGGTGCCCGAGAATAGAGTCTGACAAGAGCCAGACTTCCAGACTTCATTGACCCCGATCCACAGCCACAGCAAAGCTGAGACCCGTGGAGGCGACGAGAGACGTGGGACCGGCCATCTTGACAAACCTGCTCTTTGCTACTTGTGCAGCTTTTGAGGCACCCTCGAAGTTGTCCATTGGGGATTGAGAAGCCCCAGCCCCGAGCACCTTCTGCACCGAGGCACAGCCCTCCACACTCCACGAGTGCCTCGTGGGGCCTGCTAGTGTTTTTGTGCTCGACACGTCTGTCCGGTTACTTGCCTGTTGGCTAGTGGCCTCTGTGACGACGAACCTTTGAATCTACTCTGCTGGCCTGGTTGCTCCAGGCTGGCCCCTGCTTCCCTGAAAAGGAGAAGCCCCTCAGACCTTGTTGGTCTGCAGCAGAAGCCATCTTCGATTCCTGGGTGGGTTGCCTTTGCCAAGGCTTGTTGACTCCAATCCGGAAGCCGACACCGCCGGCAGTGAGATCCTTCGTGGGACAATCCGTGTCCAGCTCCTGGTCGTCGTCGACACCTCCTGGTCCACGTGGCTGCAGAGACAAGCTTTGCGACATCACCTGATTGCTTCACGACATCGCCTGGTTCTTTCCTGGTTCCTTCCTGGTCACTGGCTAGTGACCCAGACTCTGTCCCCTCTGCATTCAGGTACTCCTCATCCTCGATCCGCCCTTGGATCCAACCGGACACTTCTCTCCTGGTCGCCTGCAGCATCTTTTCACAGGTCTCCATAGGATTCAACAATGAAACCTGACACACTTTGACACCTATGCACCCGGCTCCTGTGGGTGAGGTAACTAGAGTACTCCGGTGCTTCTGCGGGTATTGACTATCCTAGTGTCCTGGTTTTCAGTAGCTTTATCCTAGTCCATCCGGAAGTGTCCTAAAAGAACTAGTTTCCAATTCTTTCGTTCCCATTGTATCCCTATGAGAACCGCGTGTGTGTTTAGACACTGCACACGCTTCCCGTGGACCTCCTGCTTCCTAACCTTTGGTAGTACAGCGTAGCCCCCGCGATTCGTTAGGCCCTAGGCCTATTCCTTGTTCGTGACGTGGTTCTTATACCACTATTTTGGTATATGGTTTACTTGCCCCTAGGGCTCTACTGTATATTGTGCAACTTATTGTATGATAATTAAGTATCTTGTTATGTGCTTGTGCCCTTGACCTCAAAGAGTTCAGAGGGGTTGTGTTAGTAATAAATACATATATATTTTATATATAACCTGTGTGGTGTCCTTTCATTTGGTATTAAAGGGGTCACATATGGTAAAACAGCTGGCTTCACATGCTCTCTGAAGTTTTACCCTAAGACTGCTTTGTCTATGCTACCACTAGGATAGCTGGTCTATAAGGTTGACTGTACAACCATCACCATAAGGGTTGTTTGTACTGATACAGGGTGCCCACTAGAATAGTGGACATCACATATCAGGCCAACGTCTCATCATACTATTGTTATAAGCACTGAAATTTGTGCTTGGAGTTGCTCATGTGAATCTTGCTAAGTCTTTAATTTTTAAAATATTTTTTTAAAGATGGTTGATTTCAAGAGGCAATCTATTGATGTAGAGGAACATGGAATCCTCCTATTCCATTCAAATGTCTGACGGGTGGCTCTGGACAAATATTGCATCATCTCCGGTGGTCATGCTGGATTCTCCTCCAACTGCCTAGCCTTCTCTACAGCCTTCCTTGCATCCTCCATCTCTGTACCCACTACCACCCCCATCATCTCTTTCCTATCTTTCACTGCCTTCTACTCACAACCTACCCATTCTGGTGTATGTACCACCACCTGTATAATCAGTACCTTCTGAGACCAGACCTCCCACAAGACCAACATTTTTGCAAAGAACATCCAAGTTTTCACAACTGAAGTCCAGATCCCATTACAGATCACAGTCATGGTCAAAGTGATATCATAGTTTACGTCATTTAAGGCATACTTATTCCACGAATTCTTCTAGGCTTTGAACTAAAACGAGTATAGTATCAACATGGTTATCTGAGACTGGCAGATATTTCCCCTACTTATCAGACACTCCTCTTGCAGGAATCTATCCAATTGATGACCTCAACACATTCCAGGAGGTTCTTATCCAAGGATCTAACAAGCTCAGTTTCCTCAGCCAGCATCTACAATACAGACTTTGGTGATTTTTGGAACTCTTGACCACTGAACCTCTTCAAGGCCTTTACTCCCACTGGTCCCATGTCTTTTGGAACCAGCCATTGAGTTATTTTGACAGTAGCCTCCGCGAAATCAGGGCCATCCATACTTTAAAAGAAATGTAGGCATCCAGAAGTGGACCCTCTTCTACTTTAGTAGTGGTGTCAGTGGGGGAGAAATATCACACACTGATCCTGTAGTGTAGTTCCTATATCCCTGATAGGTTCTGCGCATTGGAATAATTACACTATAGTTTTGACATAGTTTTGACATAGGACTGAGGCAAGTATGTCTCTATTAAACTTAATTACTTCTGTGTGCCAGCTAACTCAGAGGTCACTAGAAACTTCTCAAATAAACAAGAAGGGATTAGTTTCTGACAACCGCATAAACGTGACAACTTTGTTTCCCTTAGAATCGGAACAGTCTCAGAATTGTGGAAATAATAGTTAACAGTTTCACTCATTCAATTGTGCATGCTTCGTTTCTACAGAGTATACACAGAAAGAGATAAACGTGCGTTTCAATAAAAAGGGTTTATTGAACAGTCTTATTTCTTGTGCAAGAGGTATGAACTGCTACAATAATAAGACAGAATACGAAGTATAATACGTACAGCGTAATCAGTAAGGTAAAATAATACTACAATAGCATGGTTTGTAGCTATGAGATATATATATAAAAATACATACATAAATAACACAGGCTAAAATGTGAGTACTCTGGTGCTTCTAGCTAGTTCTACCCCAGTGTACCTAATCTAAGTTTAGTATGAGCTAAGAAGTAGGTGCTGTTTTTCTATAGTCTAGTTTGGCTATATGTTTGGATTGGTGTTGCCAAGATTTGCCAAAAGTCCCTCTAAATTCTAGTCTGCTCCATACCTTAGAATGAGAGAAATTGGAATCTCTTTCCGGGTCTCGATCTCGAACACCTCGCAAGGGGAGTCAGAAACACTGGAGCTGGATTCTCTGTGAGGGAGATGACTGCGTCTGGTCAATGCGTCTGGCGGGGACTCGACTTCCTTCGGAACTTGCCGTGGCGAGCCGTGCCATGCAAGTATGCAGCCAAACTGTGGTTTGCCATGGCAAGTGAAGGTATCTTTATACCTTGAAGGTGTTTAGAAATGCCAGTATTGACGTAAAAGTCGGGCAGAGGAACGTCATGAATGAAACCCCTAAGGAATAGATGTTCATCATAATAAATGATTTCTTGGAGAAATCAATAATCCAAGCAAGGGGAAGTCCTAAAGGCTTAAGAGTCTGGTTTTCCAAGAACTCGTTGTGACGTGGATGGGCGGATGTAGGTGGCCATGCCTGTATTTGGTTAGCATGGATAATGCTTAAACAAGGGTAGGATTTCTATGCCTAAATATGGGTGATGCGTACTATGCCTATATAAGGGCATACATCGGGAAACCTATGTACGGTATCTAAATCGACAGCCAACACCCACTCCACTTTCGTATGAACAACATTACTAAATTCTAAACATGCTAAACATATTTAAAATATAGCTACACATGAAGTGCTAAAAACATGTCTAGAATACATTGTAAAAATGCATTAAAACTGTTGCTATGCTTAAAAATGCAATGGTGCTGTACATATTAAAGCAATGTATCATTCCAAGCATATATTTACAGTGAATGCCAAATTAATGAACATACATATATACACATGATGAAATGGCTCGTAAATACAGAAGAAAAAAGCTGAAACCATTATTCGAAAAGGTACTAGAAGAAATAACGTCACTTAATGAAATCTTAAACAAGTGTGATATCTTCTAAAGTTCCGACGGTCCAAAAATGTCATATTCAGTTTTGTCCCAAACTATACCATTTGGTATAGGAACAGCTGTGATGTTCACTGCTGACAAGTCTCTTGCTTCATGATGGGATGATTTGTGTGGTTGGAGAAGTAAGTTCACTCTTTAACTTGCTGTGTCCATCCGAATATATCTTCCATTTATCAGCATACCCAGAGTTAATACCAGAGCTAACCAAAGTAGAAAGAAAAAATATTCCCAAAACAATCCATAGTGAAACCAGATAAGTATTTTTCAGGTGATGAAAAAAGTCATTGGCTTGTTCTTTGAAAGTTCTTTGTGCTGGCGTTCTTTCAGGTTCGCTGAGATCCTCAGAAAACGTATAAAAGTTAATGAAATAGCCAGCGGTTGTTCTGTCAACGGTTGGAATTGCATCAGGATTCATTGAAATTGCTGGAACCCGTTGATCACTTGTTACTTTGTTGTAGACCGGTGTATCTGATGGAATTGTTATTTTGGTCTCAAGAGGAACAAGTTCCATAGCTTTGTTGCTTAGTACTTCATTTCTCACTGTGGAATCTTCAAAGGTGATGAGTCTCTCAGTTTGAACCTCTTGGATTGTAGCTAGAGGAGTGCGTCTGCAACATTGTCGGAGTCCACTTGGCCTACTGCTTAGTATCGGCCACGTAGTGTGGTTTGATCAGGTCGATGCGCACAAATCTTTTCTCCTTTTTACCAGCAAGGGGCGGAAAAAGTACTGTTCATGATCTGTGGATTGCTAGGACAGGTACTGGTTGTCTGTAAGAAGGCCCAAATTCCTTCTTGTCCTCTATCTTTTCTCTGACTAGATCACCAAGCTTGGGGATCCAGACAAGCCTTGCTGGGACGGCTGGTTTTTCCCCAGTGGTGGTTGGCTTCAGGAACACGTTGCTTTGTTTCGATCTAGTTCATTTAAGTCCTGTAAAACAGCCAAACGATCTTTGATATCCACTTCTTTATTTTCCACCACTGTGCCTTGCATGTCAAGGTCCGGTACCAACATTCTAGTCCCAAATAGGACCTCATATGGAGTGACAACCCCTAGAAAACATTTTGGCAAATTGTTTAATGAGCGTTGGACCCCATAAAGATGTTTGACCCACCCATCACCCGAACCTAATACCCTAGCTGTTATAGACTGCTTTATGTCCTGTTGTTTTCTTTCCACAACAGAATTTCCCTCAGGATGGAATGGAGAAGAGTACCGCAATACTACGCCCAAACTGGCCATGGCTTCTTTGTTAGCTTGAGAGCTAAATGCAGGGCCCTGGTCAGAGTGTAGTGTGCCAATTGCATATGTGCCAATGAAGACTTGCAAATCTTTTATAACAATTCGAGCATCAACCGAGCCCTGAGGCCCCAGCCATAGGAACCTTGAACACTAATCCACTGCGACGATGATATATTCATAGTTACCATCCCTTTGTAAGGGACCAAAGTGGTCCAGGTAAACACAAGCTAATGGTTAATCTGAAATTAACAGGGGCGTCTGCGCAGGATGTTTCACAGTAGAGACTTTCATCTTCTGGCATATTTCACAGTCCAAAACATAGTTTCTGGTCTGTTTCCTAATGCCTGGCCACCAGTATCTGTTTTAATAATGATACTGTTGCGGAAACACCTACATGAGCAGAGGCGATCCCTTTAAGTCCTGCTAGGATTAGTCCTGATCTGTGTTCCATGTTTGGTATTACCTTATCCCCCACTCCAGGGATTCAAGCAAATGGAACATTGTTTGCATCAATTGTATATGAGTATTTGAGTGGAAATTTCTTAGATAACGCTGCACCGCTGCCTTTGCTTGAAGCATTGACAGCCAGTATTATTTCACTATCTATTTTTGTTTTTGAACGAGTGATTGCAGCTACGGAAGCCGTTTGCACATCCCCCTTCGCGGCTTAATCAGCCAATTAATTCCCTTCAACGTGAACGCCATCACGTTGATGACTCGGCGTGTGTATCACTTGAGTATTTTGTAGTCCGTTTGGCAACTAAATTACTTGTTCCCAAAGCATTTTATGCTTGATTGTGCCACCTTTTGCATCTTTCAAACCATTTTGAAGCAAATTCTGTAAATATTAATTATATGATTGAACACAGTAAAAGGAATCGCACACTGAGTGTGGGGAATTCGCGATCCGTAATTTCAAGTGCCATTATGAATGCTTGTAGTTCAGCTCGTTGAGCGGTACATACTCCTAGAGATTGCGTTATTGTGACCATAGGTCTGAATTTGCCATCGCGCACACGACCTTTAACGATTGCGCATGCTGCACTATAAGCTTGCTTACCCCTCGTAGCGGGTTGTGCAGAACTGTCAGTATAAATTTATAAATTAATACTGGTCAAGAGGTAGAATTTCAGCAGGCAGAGGACATTTGTGTTCATATTGCAGGAATGCTTGTGTTTTAAAATAAGGACCAAAAACAAATTCAACATCAGTTTCAGCAAGTGAATTATCCCGTTGTATCCATCTTGGATGTAAAGCTTTTGCATTCAGAATGCTAGCTTTTGTAACTGCCAATAAGGCTGGTACAGGTGTCACGACCATAATGTGTTTACCCTGTGCTAGGGCTCTTTCTTTTGCTACAGCGGTTTGAACTGCTGTCAGAATGTATTCTGTTGATGTAATTGTCATGTTCGAGGCATGTGGGCTGCTGAATTCATATCTTGTGCATAGATCGCCGGCTAGTGTTGGGTCCGGATGATTGCACTTGTTGTCTTGGAAGAGTTTTTGAAGTATCACGAGATAGGTGACTCCTACCTTGGACTACAGTGCGCATGGGCATCCTCTCCATCCTCAGATTGTTTTTTTCCGCCATTGGGTTCGGATGCAAACTCCTATACTCCAACTTCGGAAGCAAAAACAAAACTTTTCTAAATGCCAAAAGGCCTTCGATTCGACGGTATTGTTCTCGATCGGTACCTTTCTACTCGATTCAGCTTTCCATCTCCAAGCGGTCGTCGACGCGGGCCGTTGGGCCTTTTCGACGCCACGTGAGCCGACCGTCGATGGAAAGAAGCCCATTTAAAAGGTGCCCGCAATGCCACGCCAAGTCCCCACATACTGATAAGCACTCAGTATGCAACAAGTGCCTTTCCCCAGGCCATAAAGAGGAAAGCTGTCCAGCCTGTGCACAGTTTCAATGCAAGAAAACGATTCGGAACCGACGTGCAGCCAGGCAGGAAATGCAGCGACAGGCCCCAGACCCGGACAACATCTTCGATGACGACCAGAAACTACAGGAGGCGCCGGACTCTGACCTAGAGATCGTCAACGTGGAGGACTACTCTGACTCAGATGACGAGATCCCACCGGGGCAAATCGTGAGTACCCTGCCCCTGACATCATCTATAACAACGGCTCAGGTCATGGCATCGCCGAAAGGCCTTAGCCACGATCATAAAAAAGTTTTGATTGCCCCGCCATCCGGCTTGGCTCCGAAACCGAAAGCGAAACCAAAACCTTCAGAAACCCCAGGGCCCAGTAACATCGTCCCAAGGAAGGTTCCAGAGCCAAAGAAGGTCGCCGACCCGAAGGGCGTCGATCCGAAACCAGCTGTACAGCCAAAGAGCGTCGAGCCGAAAAAGACTGTCGACCCCAAGAAGGCTGCACAGCCTAAAATTGTCGACCCAAAACACGTTGTCGAACCGAACAAGGCCACACAACCCAAGGGCTCCAAATCGAAGAAGGTCCCCAACCCACACAAGCCTTCGCCACCGAAAAACGTCGACCCGACAAAAGGCGCCATACCAAAGCACTCGTCCAAGCCAGAACGTCCCCTCGGACCGAAAACACCAGATCCGAAGCCACCAGTCGATCCAAAAAAGCCAATCAACTCCGGAAAAGACGCTCAACCGAAAAAACAAGACTCCAGTCGATGCCAACAAACACATCGACTCGGGAGACAACACTTCTCCGAAGAAGCCTACAGAGCACAAAAAACGCGTCGACTCGAGAGACAGTCAACCCGAAAAAAGGCCCCGAGCCGAAACAGCCGGTTCCAAAACCTAAAGTCATCTACAGACCAAATCCTAAGGCTCAACCCAGGACTGTTGAGGAAGAACTCTTCCACCCAGATCCCTCTGACGACCAGGCTAAAATTTATACTGACCCACAGACTGGTAAAGTTACCATCCTGCAGAGGAAAAAGAGGCCTTTGGACTTTGAACCTCAGTCCCCTATTCCAATGAAAAAAAGGACTTTGGGACTTCTCCCTCTAGACCCTTAATTCCTTTTCAATCTTTCATGCCTACTACTCCTTTTAATCCATACACTCCTTATTCTCCTTCTCAACACGGGGACAATGAAGGTGACACAGGGGATGAGCCACAGCCTCAATATGACTTCCCACAGGATCCTGACCAACAAGAGGAACCATGGGAAGAGCCAACTGACCCTTATAACACCCATCCCATCCCATCCCTGACATGTCCTCTTATCCTACTAAACCGTCTCCTACTGACGACACAGTGGTGTTTAATCAGCTCGTAGATAGGGCTGCACAGTTCCACAACGTGGATATGCATAATGACCCCGTTGAGTAAGATTTCTTATTTGACACCTTCCCTACATCAGAAAAAAGTGTCAAAACGCTTCCCATGTTAAAGGGAGTTCTGAAACATTCAACTGATATATTTAAGGACACAGGTAATCAACCCCAGAATAGAGAAAAAGTATAGGGCGGCTCCTACAGACCCTACTTACATCTAAGGGCAGTTACCACTTGATTCACTGGTAGTGGCCAACGCACGTAAAAGGGCCAACTCCCAAACAACCGGGGAGGCACCTCCCCCAGACAAAGAGTCAAAGATACTAGAGGCATCAAGGAAAAGTAGCGGCACAAGCCTCCAACTAATGGAGTATAGCTAATACACAAGCTCTACTTGCTCGGTACGACAGGGCGCATTACGACCACTTAGAGACACTAATGCAACACCTACCTGAGCCTTTGAAAGCACAAGCCCAAGATCTCATACAGGAGGGAAAATTCATAACAAACGCCTCCATCAAATGCGCGCTTGACGCAGCAGACACTGCAGCTAGGTTAATCAACACTAGCGTTCTACTCCACAGACATGCATGGCTGCGTATTTCTGGTATTAAAAATGAGGTACAGTCCACTATCCTTAACCAGCCTGTTAACCAGGACTTTCTGTTTGACCCTGCTGTCGACACCATTTTGGATAAAATAAAAAAGGACACAGAGACAGCAAAATCTAGGGGGGCATTGCAATTTCAGCAACAAAGAGGCTCCTTTCGTCGCTCCTCATACAGGGCAAACACAAGAGGACATACCTCACAAACAACGGCCTCATATAAAGGTAACGCACAAAGTTCCTTTGCTAAAAACACCAACAGAGGAGGCTACAGAGGTAACAATACCAAGGGAAGAGGACGTGGAGGCAATAACACCAGAGTCTTCACTGCCTCAAAACAGTGACTTATTCACACTACCTCCAGACCACATAACACCGGTCAGAGGCAGACTACAACAGTTCCTACCCGTCTGGAACACAATTACCACAGACAGGTGGGTGAGAGAAATATCCAGTCTGGCTACTGCCTAGATCTGACTTATACACCACCAAACATTCCACCAAAACATCGTCCAATGTCCACAGAACACATCACCCTATTACAACAAGAGGTGAACGGCATGCTAGAAAAGGGGGCCATAGAGCAAGTCCCTTTCCAACAGCAAGGGAAGGGAGTGTACTCCCTATATTTCCATATTCCCAAGAAGGACGGCTCTCTCAGGCCAATATTGGACCTCAGACCCCTAAATCAATACATACTGTCGGAGCACTTTTATATGATCACATTACAACAAGTGCTCCCGTTGCTACAACAGGGGGATTTCCTTGCAACACTAGACCTCAAAGATGCGTATTTCCACACACCCATCCATCCAGCCCACAGAAAATACCTCAGGTTCACAATAGAAGGTCAACTCTACCAATTCAAGGTTTTGCCCTTCGGGGTTACCACAGCTCCAAGAGTGTTTACAAAATGCTTAGCGACCGTGGCAGCACATCTCAGGAGGCAGCACGTCCATGTGTACCCTTACCTGGACGATTGGCTTATACAAGCAAAATCGTACCAACAATGCGTAGCACACACATCTCAAACAATCCAGCTGTTACACAGCTTGGGATTTTCAATCAACTACACAAAATCACATCTGCAACCGGCCCACATACAGCAGTACCTGGAAGCCACCATAAACACCTCAGTGGCAAAGGCATATCCAAACTCAACAAGGATAGCCAGTATGCAGACACTCATTCGCAAATTCCAGGCACAACACTCTCTGCCAGCTCAAGTTTTTATGCAGCTCATAGGCATGATGGCCTCCTGCATTTTCATTGTCCCCCATGCCAGACTACAAATGCGTCCATTACAGGAATGCCTAGCACGGCAATGGAACCAGGCTCAGGGACAACTAAAAGACCTAGTGTTGGTAGACAATGGCACTCACAACTCTCTGCAGTGGTGGAACCCACAAAACCTTTCCAAGGGGCGACTGTTCCAAGAGCCGGTTCCACAACTAGTACTAACAGCGGACGCATCACTGACAGGCTGGGGAGCCCATCTCCTTCAATACACAGTACAGGGGCTCTGGACAAACAAGCAGAAAAGGCTGCATATCAACCAACTAGAGTTGCTAGCGATATTCCTAGCCCTGAAAGCATTTCAGAAATACTTGTACAACAAGACGGTGTTGATCCGGACGGACAACATGCCCGCAATGTACTATATCCAGAAACAGGGAGGAATGCACTCTCCACAGCTGTCCCATCTGGCACAGAGCATCTGAAAGTGGGCGATTCCCAAAAACATTTTTCTCCTAGCAGAACACCTTCCAGGGAAGGACAACCAAGTTGCCGACCTGCTCAGCAGGCACAGCCAGCAATTACACGAATGGGAGATTCACCCCCAGGTCCTCCAACCATTCTTCGAGGAGTGGGGTCACCCGGAAATAGACCTGTTCGCCACAAAAGAAAACTCGAAATGCCAATACTTTGCCGCCAGGTTCCCACATCCATTGTCACAGGGCAATGTGATATGGATGAACTGGTCAGGCAGATTTGCGTACGCTTTTCCCCCAGCACCACTGATCCCGCTGGTAGCACGCAAACTGCGGCAACACTCCCTCACACTAATCCTAGTTGCTCTCACATGGGCGGGACAACCTTGGTACATAACTGTGAGAAGTTGGCCTGGTATGTGATGCTCACTAATTCAAGTGATCACCTTGTACCATGCCAAGCAACCCTTATGATGATTGGTGGTAAGTCAACCTTATAGACCAGCTATCCTAGTGGTAGCATGGACAAAGCAGTCTTAGGCTAAACTCTGAAAGGCATGTGAAGCAAGCTGTTTTACCATATACAACCCCCTTGAATACCAAATGAAAGGACACCACACAGATATATATTGAAAATATATATATATTTATTAACTACAAATATCCCCTATACTCTTTATGAGCACAGAAGCACAAGCGTTAAAACAAAACACAGTTAAAATACACAAAAGTTGCACAATATGGATGAGGGCAGGTGGCCACTCAAACCATATATTAAGAAAGTGGTATAAGAGATACCAATCGAAAAGGAAATAGGCCTAGGGCCTTGGGAATCGCAAGAGCTGATCGGGACTAGCAGTGACTAAGTCGGGAAAGGCCCGCGGGACTCGGGTGCAGTGTTTACAGTGCACGCATTCACCAATGCATTGTCCATGGTGCGTAAAAGTTACAAAGTTAGTGTTTTAGGAACCTTTCGAGTGACCTAGAGGAGTGAAACTTTAGACACAGACACTAGAGGTGTGTACCAGTGTAGGAACACTGGCGTTGCTGAGTTACCTCACCCACAGGAAGCGGGTGCACAGGTGCGAAGTAGTGTCTGGTTTCGTCACGCAGGTCGATGGTGCTTGGAGCTGAAGATGCTGCAGGCGGCTCGATGTGAAGAGTTCCGGTGGATCCAAGGGTGGATCTGAAGTGGTGGAGACCTGAAAGTAGAGGGGACAATGTTCAAAGTCACTAGCCAGTGACTACCATGGAACCAGATTGGAACCAGGCGATGTCGGGTGCAAACAGGCGATGAGGTGTAGCTTCTCTCTGCAGCCACGTGGACACGAAGAGGTCGAGGGCGTCCAGGCGTCAGTCACCAGCTGTCCCATGAAGGCTCTAGCTGATGGCGGTGTCGGCAACTTGATCAGAGCAAACAGGCCTTGGCTAATGCAAGCCACGCAGGAATCGAAAAAGGCTTATCACTCGGACCAGCAAGGTCAGAGCGGGTGCTCCTTTTTACAGGAGCGAGGGCAAGTCTGGAGCAACCAGACCCGCAGTGTAAATTGTAGGTTTCGTCGCCAAGATGGCCGCTGACCACGTGGCAAGTGGCCGGGATGGTGCGCCGAGTGGCACGATGCAAAAGGGTCCCACGCAGATCGTGGAGATGCTGGGGGGCTGATCTTCGGTGCAAGGGCTGCTCGGTTGTGGGGCTTCTCAATCCCCAAAGCACAGCGTCGAGGGTGCCTCGGGTGCTGCGCAGTCAGCTTTTCGGGGGTCTTCCGAGATGGCCGGTCCCACGTCTCTCGATGCCTCCACAGGTCCCTTCTTTGCAAGGACTGTGGATCGGGCGGTGAGAAGTCTGGGAGTCTGGGCTCGGGCTTTGGCGGGAGGCGGCGGCAAAGCAGACTTCGAGTTGCTGGTTGGTGCCTGTTTTCACAGGGTGGCCACTCCTAGGCCACTAGGGAGATGCTCTTCAGTCTTCAGTGCAGCAGAATGTCGAAGTCCAGTCGTCTTCTTAGTTTCAAATTGATTCAGGATGATCTGAGGTGCTATGGCACTGCTCCCACTCTTATTCCCAATCTGAGGGGTGGATCACCTGCTAGGTCCCTTCTCTGGGTGGGACCAGGAAGGGCGGGGGGGGGTTACACCCCCTTTCCTTTGTCCAGCTCCTCGCCAGGCCTGGGTCTCGAAAGTCCCAGGACCGGTTTGGACTGGCTTATGCACGGGGACACCTTGTGTGCCCCAGGCATGTCTGATTCTATTCAGCCCTGTCCTACCCAATACACAAAATCCTGTCTGGGGTGGTGCTCGCACCTCCCAAGGCAGGAAACCCTTTGTCCAAGCCTCCCTCGCTGGAAGGACTCCCAGCAGCAGGAGGTCAGACTTGTGTCTGTGGTGGCAGCATCCATTTTGTGATGCTGAGGCTCTGGTTAACTTTACCTGGGGTTAAGGCTAGGTACATGTTGTGTCCATCTAGAAGGGTGGAATGCTATCCCCGTCGACAGAACTGTCGAGGGGATAGTATTCCAAATCGTATGACACCTTACTCGACATGTTTTGATAAAGCCAAACCAAAGTTAGCATATAACCGCGAGGATTATAATGCACTTAATAGTATATAGTATGGCAATATCCCGGAACAGCTAAGGGAGTTGTTCCCGACAGCTGCAGGCAGGCTCAGCTCATGCTAGAGCATCATCTCACATGAAACCACGCACTCTGCCCCCAGGATTGCAGGGGCCTTCCATAGGAATGGCTTATAGGCTAACATGTGTCCAGTTAAGGTTAGATATAGGGATACTATATCTAAGTAAGAGGTGATTACACCAACTTACCCCAGCTGAGTGATCAGCCAGTTGTGTCAAAATATGGAGGCCAGGCCAGGGGTGGCACAATACATGCTGCAGCCCCTGGTAGGCCTTGGCTACACCTATGCCGTGGGTACCTACGGTACACTATTACAGGGGCCTATAAGGTGAACCAGTTCCAATTCGTAATGCACCTAGAGTGCATTGGCAATAATTTAGAGAGAGAACAGCAGGCTGTGGGTCTGATTAGCAGGCCCACAGCCACATTAAGTCATAGACCAGTGAAGCAAAAAGCAAACATTTGGGGTGACCATAGGATAGCACACCCTACTCTCCTACACAACCCCCCCCCCAAACGCAGGGACATTAGACTAACCTTGACCAGTTGTGTCTTCATGTTCTAAGTGGAAGTACCTGGAGAGACCATCTGCGTTGCCATGGTCGGTCCCTGGGCGGTGCTCCACTGTAAAGTCCATCCCCTGTAGGGAAATGGACCACCTGAGTAGTTTGGGGTTTTCACCCTTCATCTGATTAAGCCATAAGAGGGGCTTATGGTCGGTCTGAATCTTGAAGTGAGTGCCAAATAAGTATGGTCTCAACTTCTTCAGGGCCCACACCACAGCAAAGGCCTCCCTCTCAATAGCTGACCAACGTTTCTCTCTGGCGGTCAGCCTTCTGCTAATAAAAGCAATGGGCTGGTATTGACCATCTACATTAAGCTGTGAAAGCACTGCTCCCACTCCCAACTCAGAAGCATCTGTTTGGACAATGAACTCTCTTGAGTAGTCAGGACTCTTCAGGATAGGTGCAGAGCACATGGCCTTCTTCAGGTCATCAAATGCTTTTTGACAGTTTACTGTCCACTGAACCTTTTTGGGCATCTTCTTGGATGTAAGATCATTAAGAGGAGTCACAATGGACCCATAGTTCGTAACAAACTTCCTGTAGTACCCAGTCAGGCCCAAGAAAGCTCTGACCTGAGTCTGGGTGGTTGGAGGGGACCGGTCCTTGATGGTCTGGATCTTACTCTCCAGTGGCTGAACTTGGCCTCCACCTACAAGGTGGCCCAGGTATACAACCTTACTCTGCCCTATCTGGCACTTTGTGGCCTTGATAGTGAGGCCTGCCTTTTGCAGAGCCTCAAGCACTTCCTTCAGGTGGACCAGGTGATCCTCCCAGGTGGAGCTGAAGACAGCAATATCATCCAGATATGCTGCACAAAAGTCATCCAACCCAGTAAGGACTTGATTCACCAACCTTTGGAAGGTGGCAGGTGCATTTTTCAAACCAAAGGGCATCACCACAGATTGATAATGCCCACCTGGGGTAGAAAATGCAGTTTTGGCTTTAGACTCCTCAGCTAACCTGATTTGCCAGTAGCCAGCTGTCAAGTCAAATGTGCTCAAATATTTGGCAGAAGCCAACTTGTCAATGAGCTCATCTGTCCTTGGAATAGGGTGTGCATCTGTCCTGGTGACAACATTGAGTCCTCTGTAATCCACACAGAACCTCATCTCTCTCTTGCCATCTTTGGTGTGAGGTTTAGGGACCAGAACCACTGGGCTAGCCCAGGGGCTCTCTGAAGGCTCAATAACACCTAATTCCAGAATCTTCTGCACCTCAGTCTTTATACAGTCCCTGACGTGGTCAGGTTGCCTGTAAATCTTGCTTTTTACAGGAAGACTGTCACCAGTGTCCACCACATGGGTACACCAGTTAGTCTGACTGGGTGTCAAGGAGAACATATGTCTGTATGACTGCAAAACTTGTCTACAGTCATGTTGCTGATGTTCAGTGAGGCTGTCATCTAAGGCCACACCATCAACTGAGCCATCCTCAGGGTTCTGAGTGAGCAGGTCTGGGAGAGGGTCACACTCTTCCTCCTGTCCCTCGTCTGTAGCCATGAGCAAGCCCATGTCTTCCCTGTTAACATATGCCTTCAGTCTGTTGACATGGAGCACCCTGTGGGGGCTCCTGGGAGTTCCTAGGTCCACCAAGTAGGTAACCTCTCCCTTTTTCTCAACAATTGTATGGGGCCCAGACCATTTGTCTTGGAGTGCTGCTGGGGCCACTGGCTCCAACACCCATACCTTCTGTCCTGGCTGATACTCGATCAAGACAGCCTTTTGGTCATGCCAAGCTTTCTGCAATTCTTGGCTAGCCTCAAGGTTTTTGGATACCTTTTCCATATACTCAGCCATCCTGGAGCGGAGACCAAGTACCTAGTCCACTATGTCCTGTTTAGGCTTTTTGAGCGGTAACTCCCATCCTTCCTTCACCAGACATAGGGGTCCTCTTACAGGGTGCCCAAACAACAATTCAAAGGGGCTGAAGTCAACCCCCTTTTGAGGGACCTCTCTGTAAGCAAACAAAAGGCAGGGTAGAAGGATGTCCCATCTCCGCCTGGCCTTTTCTGGTAATCCTTTGATCATACCCTTTAGGGTCTTGTTAAACCTTTCAACAAGCCCATTACACTGTGGATGATAAGGAGTGGTGAACTTGTAGTTGACACCACATTCCTTCCACATAGCTGTCAAGTATCCTGACATGAAGTTGGCACCTCTGTCAGATACTACCTCCTTAGGAAACCCCACTCTGGAGAAAACTCCAAGTAAGGCCCTGGCCACAACAGGAGCTGTTGTGGTCCTAAGTGGAATTGCTTCTGGGTACCTGGTGGCATGGTCCACCCCCACCAGGATGAATCTGTGCCCAGATGCTGAAGGGGGATCCATTGGACCTACAATATCAATCCCCACTCTTTCAAAGGGAACCCCCACCACAGGTAGTGGTATCAGGGGGGCCTTTGTGGTGCTACCTGCTTTACCACTGGCTTGGCAGGTTACACAGGAGCGACAAAACTCCTTGGTGTCTTCAGACATGTGAGGCCAGTGAAAGTGAGGGACAAGCCTGTCCCAAGTCTTATTCTGGCCTAGGTGTCCTGCTAAAGGAATATCACGGGCCAAGGTAAGAAGGAAGCCCCTAAATTGCAGAGGTATAACCAACCTCCTGGTTGTACCAGGCTTGGGGTCTCTACCCTCTGAATAAAGGAGCCCATCATCCCAATATACTTTATGGGTACCTTGAGCATTCCCAGCAGCCTCAGCAGCAGCTTGCTGTCTGAGGGGTTCAAGAGAAGGACAGGTTAACTAAGCCTGCCCCAAGTCTGCCCTAGAAGGTCCCCCTGTCCCCAGAAACTCAACCTGATCAGGTTCAAGTTCTTCAGAGACAGTTCCTTCAGGGGTCTCAGGATCAGCTTCCTGTGAAGGCTGATCCTCACTTGTAGGCAGTTGGGAAGGCACAGCCTTTACCCTCCTGTTCTTCTTCTTGGAAGGTGCTTGATCCATTGTTCCAGGATCCAAGACCTGAGGTTCAGAGAGGCACTTTTTGGCCTGTGACCTGGTCACAGCAAGGACATGTGATGATATCCCTAACATCTCTGCATGAGTCCTGTACTCAACTTCTGACCATAGAGAGCTCTCCAGGTCATTGCCCAACAAACATTAAACTGGTAGATCAGCACTAACCACAACTCTTTTTAGGCCAGTTACCCCTCCCCAGGAAAAGTTAACAATTGCCACACTATTTGTAGTGGTGACATTGCTGGCATTGGTCACCAGGTAATTATCACCTGGCATGTATTGTCCAGGGTCCACAAAGCTAGGTGTCACCATAGTGACACTGGCACATGTGTCCCTGTATGCTTGAGCCACTTTGTCATTAATCAAAGGCGTCTTTCTGTATTTGCCCAGGTTACTGGGACTTATGGCAGGCGCCAAATCTATGTCCCCCTCACAAATCAGAACAGCCTGTGTAAGCGTTCTGACTAGGTCAGAATCTCCTTCAGTTCCCAAGGTGATACCCACTACCCCCTTAGTTTGTGGACCAACACTGCCAACTGTACTAGTGGGTGCAGGTGCCTTAGGGGCTGCAGTGTTGTGGCCCCCACCCTTTTTACACTCACTTGTCCAGTGAGAGGTGTTTTTACATGTACTACACCAGGGTTTTCTTTGACCTTCTTTCTTCTTCTTCTTGGAAGTTTGGGACCCACCCTCTGTATTAGTTTGGGGCCCTGGTTAAAGACTTCTGGTCTTTAGCTTTCTGCTCTTCACCCTTCTGGTCTGTTTTCTTCTGGTCACCACCCTGGTTCTGGTCCTTTTGCTTAACTTTGGTTCTAACCCATTTATCTGCCCTCTTTCCCAATTCTTGGGGAGAGGTCAAATCGGAGTCAACCAAATGTTGATGCAACTGCTGGTTCTGACAATTATTTAAAATGTGTTCTCTCATAAGCAAATTGTACAATCCTTCATAGTCTGTAACCTTGCTTCCCAGCAACCATCCCTCCAGAGCCTTAGTGGCACATTCAACAAATTCAGACCAGTCCTGAGTCTGTGTCTTCTGGGTATCTCTGAACATTAACCTGTACTGTTCAGTGGTTAAGCCTAACCCATCAATTAGAGCACTCTTCAGGACCAGGTAGTTTCTAGAATCCCCATCACGAACTGTGAGGAGTCTGTCTCGGCCTCTACCTTCAAAGGAGAGCCACGAGATTGCTGCCCACTGCTCCTAAGGTATCTGCTGTACTTTGCAGGCTCTCTCAAGTGCAGTCATCCATTTGTGGATATAATCCCCAGCTTTGTAGGGGGCACAATCCTACTCCGCTTTCTGTTATCAAAAGACCTGTCTTTATCCTTAGGGATTATGCTGCCACCAGTGGGTTCTAACCCACTCTCTCTAGACTGCCTTGCTCTAGCAAGTTTCTCTTGGGCTAGGGCAACCTCTAACTCTTGCTTCTGGATCCTAAGTTCAGCCTCTCTCATTTTGGCCTCATGTTCCCTTCTCTGAGGGCTAGTCAACCCCCTTCTGGAGTGACCATGAGAACCTCTAGAAGCCTGGGAGGTATTGGATTCACCTGAGTGATTCCTCCTCCTCCTATGCTCCTGGTTAAGTCCACCTGGGTGTCTGGGCAAGGTCATCCTTGCTTCAGTCCCAAATACACTTAAGTTTGTCTGGTTAAGCCTGCTGACTAGCACCTGACTATTTCTGCCATCATCAGAATCACTGCTCCCCCCTTCTGTCTCCTCTTCATCTTCCTCCTCATTAGGCTGAACATCTCCAGTGACTTGGTCATCCTCATCTACCTGGATTATGGGGACAGGGGCATCAGTATTGTCATCTTCAGTGGGAGAGCCTCCTTCAGCATTCCCTGTGGGGTCTGCTTTAGAGGTCTTTAGAGCCTCAGACTGGTCTAAGAGCTCTCTAAGGTGGTCTGTAGTAGGGGTTGGCCCTGTCCTAAGACCTCTTAAGGCACAAAGCTGCCTTAGCTCCTTAAAGGAGAATGTAGCAAATTTGGATGGTGCCCTTGGAGGGTCACTCTCAACAGAGCCATTCCCAGTGGAACCCTCTGCTCCAGACATTGCTCTAGTGTGGGTGGATATGTTGCAATCTACCTACACTGGTGTTTACCTACTAAACCTATCTAGTAGTTGTAGTCAGGGTGTGCTACTCCCCATCCTCTACAACAACTAAGTTCAGTAGAACTTAAGTATACTAGTCTTGTTTTATATGTACCTATTAGGTACCTGTATGATCTTTCAAATGATACTCTCAAAGATTGTAATGGTAAAACAAACAGCAAGCTCAGATCCCAATCCGCTGCTCACCAATGTGAGAAGTTGGCCTGGTATGTGATGCTCACTAATTCTAGTGATCACCTTGTACCATGCCAAGCAACCCTTATGATGATTGGTTGTAAGTCAACCTTATAGACCAGCTATCCTAGTGGTAGCGTGGAAAAAGCAGTCTTAGGCTAAACTCTGAAAGGCATGTGAAGCAAGCTGTTTTACCGTATACAACCCCCTTGAATACCAAATGAAAGGACACCACACAGATATATATTGAAAATATATATATATATATTTATTAACTACAAATATCCCCTATACTCTTTATGAGCACAGAAGCGCAAGCCTTAAAACAAAACACAGTTAAAATAAACAAAAGTTGCACAATATGGATGAGGGCGGGTGGCCACTCAAACCATTTATTAAGAAAGTGGTATAAGAGATGCCAATCGAAAAGGAAATAGGCCTAGGGCATTGGGAATCGCTGGAGCTGATCGGGACTAGCAGTGTCTAAGTCGGGAAAGGCCCGCGGGACTCGGGTGCAGTGTTTAAAGTGCACGCATTCACCAATGTATTGTCTATGGTGCGTAAAAGTTACAAAGTTAGTGTTTTAGGAACCATCCGAGTGACCTAGAGGAGTGAAACTTTAGACACAGACACTAGAGGTGTGTACCAGTGTAGGAACACCGGCGTTGTTGAGTTACCTCACCCACAGGAAGCGGGTGCATAGGTGCGAAGTAGTGTCGGGTTTCGTCACGCAGGTCGATGGTGCTTGGAGCTGAAGATGCTGCAGGCGGCTCAATGTGAAGAGTTCCAGTGGATCCAAGGGTAGATCGGAAGTGGTGGAGACCTGAAAGCAGAGGGGACAATGTTCAAAGTCACTAGCCAGTGACTACCGTGGAACCAGATTGGAACCAGGCGATGTCGGGTGCAAACAGGCGATGAGGTGTAGCTTCTCTCTGCAGCCAGGTGGACACGAAGATATTGAGGGCATCCAGGCGTCGGTCACGAGCTGTCCCACGAAGGCTCTAGCTGATGGCGGTGTCGGCAACTTGATCAAAGCAAACAGGCCTTGGCTAATGCAAGCCACGCAGGAATCGAAAAAGGCTTCTCACTCGGACCAGCAAGGGCAGAGCGGGTGCTCCTTTTTACAGGAGCGAGGGCAAGTCTGGAGCAACCAGACCCGCAGTGTAAATTGTAGGTTTCGTCGCCAAGATGGCCGCTGACCACGTGGCAAGTGGCCATGATGGCGCGTCGAGTGGCACGATGCAAAAGGGCCCCACGCAGATCGTGGAGATGCTGTGGGGCCGATCTTCGGTGCAGGGGCTGCTCGGTTGTGGGGCTTCTCAATCCCCAAAGCACAGCGTCGAGGGTGCCTCGGGTGCTGCGCAGTCAGCTTTTCGGGGGTCTTCCGAGATGGCCGGTCCCACGTCTCTCGATGCCTCCACGAGTCCCTTCTTTGCGAAGACTGTGGATTGGGCGGTGAGAAGTCTGGGAGTCTGGGTCTCGTCAAACTCTGGGCTCGGGCTCTGGCGGGAGGAGGCGGCAAAGCAGACGGTGAGTTGCTGGTTGGTGCTTGTTTTCACAGGGTGGCCACTCCTAGGCCACAAGGGAGATGCTCTTCAGTCTTCTGTGCAGCAGAATGTCGAAGTCCTGTCGTCTTTTTAGTTTCAAGTAGATTCAGGATGATCTGAGGTGCTATGGCACTGCTCCCACTCTTATTCCCAATCTGAGGGGTGGATCACCTGCTAGGTCCCTCCTCTGGGTGGGACCAGGAAGGGGGGCGGTTACACCTCCTTTCCTTTGTCCAGCTCCTCGGTAGGCCTGGGTCTGGAAAGTCCCAGGACCGGTTTGGACTGGCTTATGCACTGGGACACCTTGTGTGCCCCGGGCATGTCTGATTCTATTCAGCCCTGTCTTACCCAATACACAAAATCCTGTCTGGGGTGGTGCTCGCACCTCTCAAGGCAGGAAACCCTTTGTCCAAGCCTCCCTCGCTGGAAGAACTCCCAGCAGCAGGAGGTCAGACTTGTGTCTGTGGTGGCAGCATCCATTTTGTGATGCTGAGGCTCTGGTTAACTTTACCTGGGGTTAAGGCTATGTACATGTTGTGTCCCTCTAGAAGGGTGGAATGCTATCCCTGTCGACAGAACTGTCGAGGGGATAGTATTCCAAATCGTATGACACCTTACTCGACATGTTTCGATAAAGCCAAACCAAAGTTAGCATATAACCGCGAGGATTATAATGCACTTAAGAGTACATGGTATGGCAATATCCCGGAACAGCTAAGGGAGTTGTTCACGACAGCTGCAGACAGGCTCAGCTCATGCTAGAGCACCATCTCACATGAAACCACGCACTCTGCCCCCAGGATTGCAGGGGCCTTCCATAGGAATGGCTTATAAGTTAACATGTGTCCAGTTAAGTTTAGATATAGGGATACTATATCTAAGTAAGAGGTGATTACACCAACTTACCCCAGCTGAGTGATCAGCCAGTTGTGTCAAAATATGGAGGCCAGGCCAGGGGTGGCACAATACATGCTGCAGCCCCTGGTAGGCCTTGGATTCACCTATGCCCTGGGTACCTAGGGTACACTGTTACAGGGGCCTATAAGGTGAACCAGTTCCAATTCGTAATGCACCTAGAGTGCATTGGCAATAATTTAGAGAGAGAACAGCAGGCTGTGGGTCTGATTAGCAGGCCCACAGCCACATTAAGTCATAGACCAGTGAAGCAAAAAGCAAAAATTTGGGGTGACCATAGGATAGCAGACCCTACTCTCCTACAACAACGTTCCTAGAACTCTCCGTAGTTCCCCATCAAAGACTGCACCTTGCACCTCATCTTCTAACTCAGAACCGTGGAGAAATCAGACACCCAGATCCCAACGAAATGAACCTAGCGATCTGGCTCCTGAGGTCTTAGAGTTTGGATATCTTAACTTGCCACCAGATTGCATGAATATCATTAAGGAGGCAAGAAGACCAACCACACCAGCGTGCTATGCAGCTAAATGGGAAAGATGTGTTATTTACTGCAACAATAACCATATCAATCCATTAGACTCATCAATACAGAACATTATAGGTTACCTGCTGCACCTACAAAGATGTAACTTAGCATACTCATCAATACGACTACACCTTGCTGCCATTGCAGCATACCTTCAAACAAGACAACACCTTTCACTGTTTAGAATACCAGCAATCAAAGCTTTCCTGGAGGGTTTAAAAAGGGTGATTCCTCCTAGGCACCCCCCTTCCCCAGTCTGGAATCTCAATATAGTGCTTACCAGACTCATGGGCCCTCCTTTCGAACCTTTACAGTCTTGCGAAATACAATTCCTAACGTGGAAAGCTGCTTTTCTAGTGACCATCACCTCACTCAGAAGAGTGAGTGAATTGCAAGCGCTTACCATTCAAAAACCTTTCATGCAGGTACACGCCAACAGGGTGGTTCTTAGAACAAACCCTAAATTCATGCCTAAGGTTGTATCCAATTTCCATATCAACCAATCAATAGAACTGCCAGTGTTTTTTCAAAATCCACAGTCGGTAGCTGAGAGAGCCCTGCACACACTAGACATGAAGAGAGCTCTACTTTACTAGGTGGACAGAACTAAATCCTTTCAGAAAACAAAGCAACTGTTTGTTGCATGTGCACCACAGCACAAGGGGAATCCAATTTCAAAATCAGGAATAGCCAGATGGATAGTTAAATACATTCAGATATGCTATCAAAAGGCAAAACACACTTTAACCGTCCCCCCAAGAGCACACTCCACTAGGAAAATGGGGGCATCCATGGCTTTCCTAGGAAATATTCCTCTTAAAGACATCTGTAAGGCATCCACATGGTCCACCATACACACTTTCACAAAACATTACTGTGTAGATGTACAAACAAAACAGCAAGCTGCTATAGGCCAGGCTGTCCTCAAAACTCTTTTTCAAACTGCTACAGCTGGCACAGGTAGCCACCGCTAGAGGAGATACTGCTATACAGTCTACGCACAAGATATGAATTCAGCAGCCCACATGCCTCGAACAGAATATGCTACTTACCAGTATGCATCTGTTCTTGGCATGTAGGGCTGCTGACATTCATATTGCCCGCCCTCCTCCCCGGTGCCTGTAGCAGCTGCAGCATTCTCTCTGGCATGATCATCTCTTACTTTGTTTTTCGCCATTGCGGCAGAGAGGGAGATAGCAATCTGAGGATGGAGAGGATGCCCATGCGCACTGTAGTCCAAGGGAGGAGTCATCTATCTCGTTATACTTCAAAAACTCTTCCAAGACAAGTGCAATCATCCAGACCCAACACTAGGCGGCGATCTATGCACAAGATATGAATGTCAGCAGCCCTACATGCCAAGAACAGATGCATACTGGTAAGTAGCATATTCCTTCTGCTTGTGTGTACAAATTTGATTTGTATGCAATTTGTACTTTTTCACCTTTGTTAAAAGTTAAGTAGGTGAATCTGCATTGACCCGGAATGATTCAGAACACTAAGTTGCGTATGTTTGTGTGTTTGTAAAGGATTTGTTGCTAACATGCCGGCTTGAAGTGAAGGCAAGGTTTCTATGTGTTCCTGTGTCCAATGTGTGATTTTAAAATCAGGTATGATTAATTCGTAGAGAGGTTTAACCCTTTCTGTTTAGTTCATAATGTATGTTCTTCCAAAATTCAGGAAACCTAGAATTTAGTGTAAGTTTTTCATTGTTTTTGGAGGTTGGAGCAGCGCACACTTTTCTAAAAAGTTGGTTACCAGGCTTTTTGCCTTCACTTGATAGTTCATATTCTAGGAAAAGGGCGTTGAGATGGAAAATTCTTTATTATTTAAAATCAAATTCATAACCCTCCGAAGTGAAGCCCAGTATAATGGTGTTCACCATGTTGAAGTGCCTGTTAAGGTCATCGTCTGTCAGATAGATATCATCTATATATGACAATGCCTCATCATAAATTTGTAGTAACTCTGTTACCCTTGCTGAGAATATCCCCAGGCTATTCTTGAATCCCTGTGGGAGTCGACAAAATTGACGCTGTGTCCCCATTATTGAGAAAGCTGTCGAAAACCTACTTTCAGGTGCAATATTTTGACAAAAGAAACCGTTAGAAATATCTAATGTGGTTTTATATTTTTGTACGCACAATGTTATTCATTAATGCTGTACTATGTACATTTTGCACTGCAAATGTTTTAGAACAAGAGTTTAGGTGTCTGTAATCCAAAACTAGACAATATGTATTGTCCGGTTTGGAAACTGGAAACAAAGGATTGTTCATTGATGAGGTGCATGTTTCAATCAACCCTTGGTATTCAGGTTGATCTAAAATCTCCCTGACCTGTTTTTTAGCTTCTTGTTTAATTAGATACTGCCTTTGTGCAGTTGGTTGATTTTTTTTTTAACTGGATTTTGTGGTGAGTTGAATCCTCATCCCAACCTACATGATTTTTGTATAACGCTGGGGCTTGGGCAACTGCCCATTTCCTGGCATATGTATATTTTAAATGTACTGGAACATGGTTGGAGAAGGCTGGCATAATGATGTCTTCGCCGTGTGGGCACTCCCTGACAAATTCTGGTGGCCAGTCCAGTTCTGCTAGAAGTATATCATAACCCTTTGAAAGTTGCACCCAAAAGAGTGCTTTCACTTTTCTTGGTATTTCTCCCTCCATCAGGAGTGTTATTTCATATAACCTATGTAGAGAACTAACCCTGGTGTCTGTAGTTTCAACTTGAATGTCCCCATTCAAGTCCACTGTCTCCAGAAGTCCCTTCAGGTTCTTGCGAGCTATTGTTAATTCTACTGCACTGTCCAGCATTTTCTGAGCCCATTCTCCGTTCTTGAGTTGTGTTCTCAGAATCCTCAGCATGTCTGATCTTCAGACCTGCTACCTTCTTCTTGGAGAATTGAGGTTTTGGTTAGTTTTTCTGATCGTCTTTGGACTTCACAGGTTCTTCTTTTTGATCTGACAGTCCTCTTCTTTTGGATGTCTGTGACAATATCTGAAAGGTACGAGAGGAACGTGTATCAGTATCTTGATACATGTCAGGTTTTCTCAAATTATCCCTATTACTGAGGTTATACCTCCTTTCAGAGGGCTCCTTTTGAGGAGACCTACCTCGGGATTGAGAACGTTTCTCTTTTGAATGTAGTTTATTTTCCCACTTCTTTTTAGAAGAGGTAGGATTGTGTTTAATAGAGTCTTTTTCAGAACTCTCAGACTCCGCTTTATCTGTGTAATTCTATAAATTTTTGTATCTTGTTAAGTAATTCTACGTCTGACATTGCTTCAACGTCAGGATTTGGTGTGTAACCTGCTAAAACTGGCCATGTTGCTCCTGGTCTACCTAGTGGACCGAGCCTGGTAATGGGATTCTGATGTTTTAGGGCGCCTTTAACCCCTTCCACGCTGATGACGAGCTGGGCTCGTCATGGCGTAGCCTCCTCGCACGCTGATGACGAGCCCAGCTCGTCACGTAACATGCGTTTTTAAAAATCTCAGCGCAGGAGCGGAATTCCGTTAGCGCGCATGAGGTTTAACCAGAGATCATGCTCCTGGTATGTGATGATTCAGGGACTACTATCCATGAGTGGAATACCTCTGTCTGGTGAGATTCCTGTGCCTCTATCACAAAAACTGCTCTACCACCTCTTGGTGTTAGGCCATGTTTTACACGTTTTAGACTGATGGCTGTCCTTAAATTTGGAGGAATGATTATAGCACTCTCATCGGTTTCATTAAAACCTGTATAATCAAAAGCTACTCCGACATCTTTGGGTACAGCTCCACCGGTTCCGGTGTAAGTCTCGTTATTAGACATTGTTTAAAAAAAAAAAAAATTAGATCTTTTTTATTAATAAAATAAAAGCATCAGGTGACCAGCATTGGTTTCAAAATGGTCAAGTATACAATACCATATTACAGAATAAAACTTTAAAATAACATTCGGGGATCATGAGGAATCTACCGCCACTAACACTTCTTCAACGGCTGGAGGAGTACATATATCCCCCTATAACCATTTCAAGCACCCCATACCTACCCCAATTTTCTGGGGCACTCCCTGGCGACATACTCTGACCTCTCCCTGAACATACACCAATCTAGATCCTCCATCCACTTCCCAATCTGGGGCACAAGACTGGCACCCTACAGCTGAGCGATGTTACGCTTGGCAATCATGCACGCCAGGGTCACCCATTGTTTCCCATATGAGGTCAGGTCTGTAGGTTCCCAGACCTTCAGAACGCATCGTCGGGTCTCTAACAACAACTCCACCCCCATTACCTCTCGGAGCTTATCATGAATTTTGACCCAGTATTCCTGTTTTTTTACGCTGTGCCACAAAATGTGCATGAACATCCCCGTCCCCCCACATCCTCTCCGACACTCCCCACTATCAGCCAAACCCATCCGTACCAACTGGGGTCCCGTGGTGTAAGACTGGTAAAGAATCTTCAGTTGTACCAATCTAAGCCTCATTTGAATGGCCACCACTTTCGGGGAGGAGACTGCTTCTCTCCAGTCCTCGTCTAACACTGGGCCATCGGCGCCCCACTGCTCCCTAAGTGTCACCAATGGATCCCCCATATGATTGATCAGTTTTTTGTATATCAGTGAAATAGTTTTTTCTGGATATGGCCATCCAAGACCTGGTCTTCCAACTGGGGGGCCTCTGGAAGTGTAGTATCTCTTGGGATATTAGTAAGTAGGGCATGTCTGACCTGGAGGTATCTGGAACGCTCACTCTCCTGCAGATGGCATTTTCTTTGCAGGGCGTCGAAGGGAAGGACCCCATCCTTCCCCCAAATGTCTTTAATCTGTGAGATCCCGATGAGATCCTGTTGGACCGGCCTCATGGCGTGGTCCGACCCCTCCCGCATGGCGGGTCCCGGACTACTGCTACCCCTGTTCCCGGACAAGAACTACACCTGCAGCCCTCCGGGTCACCCCCCAGCCTCTTCCCCGACGGAACCCAGACTCGTAACTACAACCGTCTCGGCTGGCCCGGACCTTTTGCCGAACCACCGTCCTCGGCCCAGCCGCCATTTTGGACCCTCCACGGCCAGGCCTCGTGGCCTCGGGTCGACCTCCGCCTCAGGCCCAGCCAGGCCCGACATCGAGGCACCACCATCCACCCAGGGGGTAAAGAGACCACTTGGCAGGTCAATGGGAGAGGGAGTGTCGATGGCTCCCCTCCGCCTGGTTTCGATCGCCCCCAGCCTCCCTGGGAGCTGGCTCCACCCCCCTGCTGGGTGTCTGGACTCCCTCATCCCGGACCCCCCGACCTCCAAGTGCGAGGGTCCGGACATCAAAGGGCGCCAGACCTATAACTGGGGTGGCTCTAGAGCCGGAAGGCAGTTGTATCCTGGAGTCGAGAGACACCTAGACAAACTCATCCTTGGAGGCCTGCTGGCGCTGCCGCGACTCCTCTTCGTGAACTATCCTTGAAGGCCTGCTGGCGCTGCCGCGGCTCATCCTCGTGAACTATCCTTGAAGGCCTGCTGGCGCTGCCGCGGCTCATCCTCGTGAACTATCCTAGAAGGCCTGCTGGCACTGCCGCGGCTCATCTTCGTGAACTATCCTTGAAGGCCTGCTGGCGCTGCCGCGGCTCATCTTCGTGAACCATCCTTGAAGGCCTGCTGGCGCTGCCGCGGCTCATCCTCATGAACTATCCTTGAAGGCCTGCTGGCGCTGCCGCGGCTCATCTTCGTGAACCATCCTTGAAAGCCTGCTGGCGCTGCCGCGGCCCCTACTTGAGAACCCTCCAGCTCGAGGATTGAGAGCTATACGCCAGATATCCCTGTACCGGACCGGTACCAAGACTGTCCGGCTACTCCTTTTCCCCCAGAGACTAGAATTGAAGGAATCACCGTATCCGGGTCCTACTGTATCGTCCAGTATAACCTGCTTAAGAATACCGATAAACGTGTGCAGAACCTATCTTTGTGTGGCGTCTATCTGTGGGGGGGTAGTTGCTCGTCCGTACGATCTAAGGAGAGGGCCCTCGCCAGGAGGCCTCTCCCCCTTGCTCGGCCGACCCTCCGGGTTCCAGTCTAACAGATCCCATCTGTCAAAGCCCTTCCTTTTCCACAGGTTGCCCAATCTCTCCGAGCTCCACAGCGGGGTCGCCAGAGTAAGCCTCCCTTCCCATTTGAGGAATCGAGTAGCGGCATGCCACACATGGACCGCATGCGCCACCGGCCCGACAATAGGAACCGACCCCGCCTAGCCTCAACCAGCCTAGTCGCCAGCAGTTTTGCCAGCACCTTGGGTTCTACGTTGAGGAGCGAGATTGGCCGGTACGAAGAGCACATTATCCTGGGCTTGCCATCTTTGTGAATGACAATGTTCGCGACCCGTAGATCGTATGGGAGCTGGCCTTTTTCTTTGCTTTCAACAAACATGGCCCGAAGAAACGGGGGTTAACTTATTTGCGTTGAGTTTATACAGTTCTATGGGGATTCCGTCCTGGCCCGAGGCCTTTCAGGAATAAACCCTCTGAATAGCTTGGGCCACTTCGTCGTTTGTAAAGGGGGAGTCCAGGTATTTCCTATCCTCCTCTGACACTGTGGGCATTTGAATATCTTGTATCATACCCGCATTATCTGTCTCCGAATAGGTGCCTGCAGACGTATACACAGATTTATAATAAGCCGAGAACTCGTCCACAATCAATTGCGGATCCGTCACTCTACCTACTCCTTCTATCTGCAACTCTGGCACCAACCTCGACGCCCATTCCCCTTTCTCCAGCCACGCAATCAGCTTCCCATGTCTCCATGTTCATATATCCTACTCTGGGTATCCGCATGCTGCACTCTAGCCCTTTCGCTGGCCAAGCTCCTGTATTTATCTCGTAGGAGACTCAGGCGGTGCGACCCCTCGGGAGTGGCAGCCCTCGACATCTCCTCCTCCATATGCGTTAAGTCTACCTCCGCCCGGCCCTTCCTCCTCTTCCCTGAAACCAACAATAGAACTTCCCCTCTGATGACTGTCTTGTACGCCTCCTACAGGGACTGCGCCGACTCCACTGTTCCTTCATTTTCTCGGAAATACCGTTCCGTGACCGGTATCACCTCCTTCTTCGTGTCAGGGTCTCTTAAGTGCCAGGCATTTATAGGGGCAATCCTCCCTACGTCTCTTTGTCCCACCTCCACCCTAAGCCAGACTGGGGAGTGATCGGAGATCCCCCTGCCCACATGTCTCACCTCCCGGAGCCATGCAACCTGTGACGTCGGCACCAAAACATAGTCTATTCTTGATAAGGAGTGGTGCACGGCAGTGGCGTGTGTGTAGTGCGTTCCACCTGGGTTCCTCAATCGCCACCCATCCGTAAGCCCAGTTGTTGCTACAAAATCTGACAACCACCTCTGGGACGGCGTCAGAATTCGAGCTGGGTGCCTATCCATTTCACCATCCATTACCGCATTGAAATCTCCACCCACAACCAGCAGCCCCACAGGCAAAGTTAAAAAAGTTGCGCACAGGTCCCGGAAGGTGTCTGTCTGCAGACCGGGCAAGAATGTGACCGTTCTCCCCTCCCACATCCCCAAAATGCCAATGTATGTACACCGTTTATCAGCCCATGTGGCCTGGACAGTCAATGGGAAGGAATTTCTCACTAGGATACCCACCCCCCTAGACCCGGTGGTGAACCCGGCATGAGCCACTAACTTGTAGCCCCCCTTGTGCAGTGCCATACAGCGGTTACCGGCCAGATGAGTCTCTTGTAGCAACACCACATCCGGGGAGTGTCTCCTGATAAATTGGCTAACCATCCCCCTCTTTATCTTGTCCCCCAGTCCATTCACATTCCAACTAAGCGCGGATAACCCCAATCCCTTCTTACTAGAAGACATTGTAGTGGTAAATCATGTCAAGGTCACCTGATGCAATAAAAAAAAAAGAAATTAATTGCTAATAATAGTGCACATAATAAAATCTCAATTGCGAGAAAAAAAACAACCTTCGACCCCCCCCCTCCCCCCTCCCTGCACCCCTGCATGTAGCTTATGCTCAACCCCAACTAGCAGTGTGCCTGTCGCCCCAACTCTTAACTAAAGCTAACTAAAAGTAGAAAATAGAGGGAGGGCCCGAACAAACCCGCCAACCCCACCGTCCCCCGCCCAACAACGCTACGTTGTTCCAAGTCACACTATAAGAATATCTTTACTGACGCTGCAAATCAGGGGCACATACCCGCCCCACCCCCATTAATAACATACTGCTTTTACGCCCAACAAACACCATTGTACGCTAGTCTATTGTTCGTCCGCTTCGCCTCGGTCTCGACTTTCCGCCAACGTCGCGTGTTTACTGTCCAACCAATCCGCCGCCACCTCAGGATTGTCGAAAAACCAGGCCATACCGTTGACCTCCACCCGGAGCCGGGTCGGAAACATCATGGCATATTTTAGTCCTTTGTCCCTCAATTTCTTCTTCACTGATAAGAAGCCCTGACGCTGCTTTTGTTCCATTTGGGTAAAGTCCGGGAAGAAGGAGATAGCTGCATTCTCAAATTTCAAAGGGGGCCCAGCTCGAGCCGCCTGCAAAATCACATCCCTGTCACGAAAATTCAGGACCCTGGCTATCATAGGGCGGGGAAGCGCCCCGGTCTAGCTCTGCCGCCGGGGACTCTGTGCGCAAGTTCGACCGTGAAAAAATTGCTACGCCCTTTAGGTTTGAGGTGGTTTAAGACAATATTTTCAACAAAGAGATCCGGTATTTGTCCCTCAGATTTCTCGGGCACCCCAAGAATGCGGACGTTGTTACGCCTGGCCCTACCCTTATAGTTGTCCAGCTTTCGATCTACTAGAACTCTTGAGGCCTTAAGGTCCCGTACCTCTTGTTGTAACAGATTCACATCGTCGATCAAGCTGGCCGTCTTGAGCTCTAGTCTCTTTACCTTTTCGTTGGCCTTTGTGAGATCCGCCCGTATCAGCCCTATCTCGATCGTGACCGTGTCAAGTTTATTATCCAGGGCTTCCATCTTCTGGCCCAAAGATGCTTGAACCCCATTGATGGCCGCCATAAGATCTGTTAATGTCTGTTCCGTGGGGGCAGGATTGACCTCTTCACTCCCAGATTGGGTCTTCCTCGATTCCCCTGGGAACCCCTTTGGGAAGGTGTAGCGATCCAGCCGGTTTGATTGGATATGCCCGGCCCCCTTGGAGGACCGTGGCAGGGGCTTGTTCGTCTCCAGTTTCGTCGCCCTCTCGCCACCCTTTCCCCCCGAGGCCAATCCCAATTGTGGTCTAGTCCCGAGGTCAGGGCCACTGGCCGGCCATCCACCCCCACCGTCCACCAAAACTGCACATATAGTCTTGACCTCCCCGGGCCTCCACTGAGTCACGTCTGGTTACCCTGCCAAAGTCGCACCCGACAATCACCGCCGCTCCCGGGAGGTGAACAGCAGTCTGAGGGCTTCACTCCCCTCCCAGTGTCTCACCTCCGATCTCAGAGCCACACAATTCTGATGAGAGCAAATCGCTCCACAGTTTATCTCTGTCAACCCTCTCGGCGCAGTTTGAGACAATGTACCTCTCAATAGCCCTCCAGTGTTGTGGCCCTGCCCAGCAGATGTTCTCCTCTGTGCCCTCCTTTCAGGCTGGGGGATGCGTCGCAACTACTCAATTCACGCCACCTCTGTCGCACCCTCCTCTCCACGGAAGCAGCGCTGCCAGCGGGCACCCACAGGTACTCCTGCGCTGTATTCCAATCGCTGGCAGCCAAGCGGGCCCCCCCAAAGCAGCCCAAGCAGGCCTCGTCTCTATTCTGCCACCTTCTTATTATCTATCACTCATGGCCTCAACTGGGCAACAAAGCCTCCTCCTCTCCCCAGGCGCCGTCTCTCCAGGGGTATTTGTTGACAAGTAGGCTCGGCATTCAACGCCAGTAGCTCTTCTACTCCGCACCACAGCTCCCCCACACATAACAGGCGCCAATTGCCCCTGGGGTGTACCTTCTCCGCAGCCAGTCCAGTAGTGGGCCATCCACAGTTCCGATTATGTTTGCCCCGGGGGGCGGCCTCCACGCTGAGCAGCAGGTTTAAGCAGTGCCTCGGGTGGTACCGGGGTTTCACACACACCCGCACCCCCTCAGCCAGTATATGCACCCTTACGAGACCCGATCGAAGACTCCGGGGAGTGCGCCCCCGCACAGCAGGCCAGACGGATGGCAAGCCACAATCTTCTGGGTGGTGTAGCTGAGCTGCAGAACCACGGAAATGACCCGCGGCAGCAGCGTTGGGTGTCGCTTCTGCTCCTGAGTCAGGGAGTGGGGCTGGGGCCCAGGATATATTGCAGGATATGGTGCCAGGGAACGGCGGTCGGCAGAGCCAGCTCCATACGCGGCCATCTTGGTCGCCGGCTAGGCTCCTCCCTATTAGACATTGTTTAATGAAAGTTGCAGATCAAGTTTCAAGAGAACAAAGATAAGGTGCACAATATTTTGGAACACTGCTACAATCGTAAGACAGAATGCGAAGTATACGTAAAGCGTTAGCAGTAAGATAAAATATTACTGCAATAGTATGGTTTGTAGTTATGACATATTCATAAAAATACATACATAAATAACACAGGCCAAAATGTGAGTACTCATCTGGTGCTTCTTGCTAGTTCTACCCCAGTGTACATAATCTAAGTTTAGTATGAGGTAAGAAGTAGGTGCTGTTTTTCTATAGTCTAGCTATAGTTTGGATTGGTGTTGCCAAGATTTGCCAAATGTCCCTCTAGGTTCTAGTCAGCTCCATACCTTAGAATGAGAGAGGTTGGAATCTCTTTCCGGGTCATGATCTCTAACACCCCGCAATGGGAGTCAGAAACACTGGAGCTGGATTCTCTGCAAGGAAGATGACCGCGTCTGGTCAGTGCGTCAGGCGGGGACTCTACTTCCTTCCGAACTTGCCGCGGCGAGCCGTGCCGTGCAAGTATGCAGCCATGGCAATTTAAGGTATATTTATACCTTGAAGGTGTTTAGGAATGCCAGTATTGACATAAAAGTCGAGCAGAGGAACGTCATAAATGAACCCCTAAGGAATAGATGTTCTTGCATAATGAAAGAGTTCTTAGAGAAATCAATTATCCAAGCAAGGGGTAGTCCTAAAGGCTTAAGAGTCTGGTTGTCAAAGAACACGTTGTGACGTGGCTAGACAGATGTAGGTGGCCATGCCTGTATTTGATTAGCAGGGATAATGCCTAATTAAGGGTCGGATTTATATGCCTAAATATGGGCAATGCGTGTTGTGCCTATATAAGGGATTAAATCAGGAAACCTATATACGGTATCTAAATCGACACACAACAATCCTTCCTTCATTTGATCACCAGACCAAGAGAGCCAAAAACTTGATTCAGTGGTGATAAATATGTATGGCACATCTGCAATAATAATGTATACTGCAAGTGCCACAGCTCTCCTAGGTTGATATGATAGGTCATTGTGGGACTCTTTCTAGCAATTTGCCCATGACTTACCAAGAGATTGCAAGGAAGAGATAATTGAAATCCTAAATGAAAAAATGATGGTATATAACCAAGTCATCAGTGCAGCTGCAGAATCATCCATACCGACTGCACATGGTTATCATATGGGTCTGTTCCATTTATCAGGGTTGAAATTAATGGGCCTTGAACCAGAGGCCCAACAATGTATTTTCAACATACCCTTTACGCGCACTATACTTTTTGGCAGTTATAAGGATGATGAAATCGCCTGGATGAAATTGGAGAAGCAGACCTTACAGGCTGTATGTCAGGGGAAAAATGAAAGAACAGAAAAACACTCATGTTCAGACCTTATATAAATAGTTATTTTTCCACTGAGTGTTCAGACACCTCAGTGGCATCATGACCAGCAACACAGGCCTTTGTCTACAACAGAGATACCCGACCACAGGTAAAGGGGAGCATCAATCAGCTGGTCAACTACAGAAGCTGGAAAGCCCCCTGCAGGCATGAAGCAATGATTTCCCACTTCCTCTCTTCCATTAGCCACTCTGGCAGGGGGAAGCATTTCTAATTTCCTGGAAGAGTAGACCACCTTAACAAATGGTGCATGGGTGCCAAATACTACTCAGAATGCCTTCAGTCTCTTATTCAACCATTATCCTCCTAGGATGCCACCAAAACAGGCATTCATGCAACATCTAGGGATGCTTCAGCAAGAAGTGAACATTCTGCTTCAAAAACAGGATATAGAGACAGTTCCTTTTCTCCAAAAAAGGACTGGGGATTTATTTGTGATACTTTTGTGTGAAAAAGAAAGGGTCAAAGAATGAATGCAGACCCATTCTTGGCCTTAAAATGGTGAACGAATGGATTCAGAAATTGAAATTGAGGATGCTAACATTATATCAAATACCCACAGCTACATCCGGAAGATTGACTATGCTCCATAGATCTTCAAGATGCATACTTTCAAATTGCTATAGCCAAGACACATGCTAATTTCTTGAGCGTTCTGCTCGGCCCCAGCCATTATCAATTCAAGGTCATTACTTTTAGCCTCAAATGTGTGCCTAGAATATTCTCAGAATTGCATGGCTGTTGTCACAGCACACTAGAAGTAGCAGAAGCTCCTCTTCATTTCTAGACTCCTGACTGATCAAAGCATCAGAATGTCTGCATGTTTGTCCATATTTACAAGCAGTCTCCACTTTCACCACTTAGGACAGCATGTCAACCTTTTGAAATCAACATCTTCTAATAGATACATCTGCCAGTGGATTCCTCACCTTGTGAATATCTCCTTGCGTCAGCAACATTCGGAAATTCTTTTTGTAGCTTCGCGCCGACGTGGACGACGTCATAGAGGCACGGCATCGCACGCGACTCCGCTGACGTCACTGACACTACAATAGGTCCACGCCGGCGTGATGACGTCAGTTCCCTTTTTTCCGAGTCGTCGATTTTAACCGTTTCGGGGAATCTCTGTAGCCTCTTAGTAACTTTGTTGCTATTTTCTTCGCTTTCTGTTTCTTTGTTTCCTTCACGATGTCGACGAAGAAGACCGGCTTCAAGCTTTGCAGAGTGTGGGAAAATTATGTCAATCACGGACCCACACGAAGATTGCATCTGGTGTCTAAGTTCGGATCATGATGTTGATGAATGTTCTTCATGTCGGAAGATGAACCCAAAGGCTCTGCGAGAGAGAGAGACCGAACTTCTGGTGGCGAAGCGTAGAGGGGACAAGGAAAAAAAGTCGTCGAGATCGGCGTCGAGATCAAGGCCTCGAGAGGAGTCTTCTTCGAAGTCACCATCAGATCATGCTTCAAAGTCAAGGAAGAAGCCTAAGAAAAGAAGACATGAGTCCCGACGCCACTCCGGTAGGGACTCGGACTCGAGGTCGAACTCACCCAAGAAGGTACGTTCGAAGGTGGTTCCTTCTCGGGAGAACTTTGATCCGGAAGGTGAGGCTTCGCCTTCGGAGTCGCAGGTTCCGGCTCAGTCTCCGGTACAATCTTCGGCGGCGTCCCCGGCCCGTAAGGATGAGGAGGAAGTTCCGGTGGGTGAAGATTCTGCGCCTGTGGAAGAGCCGAATTCGGAACCACCTCAAGGCCAGCCTGAGGGTCTTTAGCCACCATTTCCGGCCCGGGCCAAGACTCATCAGCGTTTTTGAACTCTATGTATGGAGTATTTTCAAGGTCATGGTACCCCTCTGGTGCGCCTTCGGGTCCCATGGGTCCACTAGCCTTCAATTTAGGAGTTCCACACTCCTATGCTCCGGCTCCAATTTTGCCATTCATGCCGGCTCAGACACCGCCGTGGCAATACCCGGCTCCGCCGAGGTCATCGACGCCGATACCGACGTCATCAGCTCCGAGTCGACCTCGAGGCCAAGCCACTTTGCCTTCGGATTCGATACCGACGTCAGTTCTGTCTCTGTCGGAGTCGTTGGTGGATCCGACGGCGTGGCGTGTGAAGGAAAGGTCCAGGAGGGAGGCTCAGCGCCTCATAGAAGAGCAGAGCTATACAGAAGCTCAAGCTGAAATGGAAGAAGATGAGCTTGAGGATGACTGTTTCGATAAACTGGTGGAGGCTAGTGGCCTGGAGTTTTCTCCCGAGTGGGAGTTACCTTCTGTGTCTGATGCCCCTTCAAAAGACGTTCAGCCTTATCACATAGTTATGAGGAAGGCAGCGGAACTTTTGAATTTGATTCTACCTACAGTAGAATTTAAGTCCAATCTTCTAACTGAGGTTCTGCATTCACCCAGTTCTGTGGTGGAACCGTTACTCCCCTTTAATGAGGCTTCAACGGAGCCTATTATGGAAGTTTGGAAAAAGCCTCTTACAACACCAGCAGTTTCCAAGAGAGTGGCAAGAAGGTAC
The DNA here is from genome assembly GCF_964263255.1 of Lissotriton vulgaris. Lineage (NCBI taxonomy): Eukaryota > Metazoa > Chordata > Amphibia > Caudata > Salamandridae > Lissotriton > Lissotriton vulgaris. The sequence goes on along the minus strand of NC_141685.1, from coordinate 1,184,491,823 downwards.
AGGGTCGCTCCTGAAGACCCTGCTTTTCTGACTTCTCATCCTTCACCTGAAAGTTTAGCAATCCAGGCAGCCTGTTCCAAAAAGACTGTGTACATTTCCTCAAGTGCCTGGGGATAAGGATGCAAAGAAACAAGATCAGGTTGCTAAAAAGACCTTTTCTTCTGCGAGTATGGCATTAAAGTCAACCAATGCCACTTGCCTTATGGGGAGATATGTACATGCTCTCATAGATACACTGTGTCTTCTGGCACCTAAGATCCCTGATGACAGCAGGAATGATTTTGAAGAAGTGCTAACAGATGCACAGGCAGCTGCTCATCAGGTGATGCAAAGTGGACTGGACACTGCAGATTCAGTGGCACGCATCATGGGTACTAAGGTTGCCACTAGAAGATCAGCTTGGCTGAAATCTTCGGATTTTTCAGTGGATGTTCAGGCTGCTTTGTTAGATCTGCTGTTTGATGGTGCTGGACTCTTTGGTAAAAAAGCTGATACGGCCTTAGAAAGATTTAAGGACAGTAGGGCTACTGCCAAATCTTTAGGGCTTCAGACCAGGGGTTCTTCTACCAGAAGGTTCAGAGGATTTGGTTGCTCTTCCTTTCGCTCCTATCGGCAAGGTCAACAGCAGCAGCAGCAGAATCCCTTGTACAAGTTGTACAGGGGTAAACAAAGTGCTCGTCCTAGAGGTCGTCAGGCGTCCTCCTCCTCCACCTCTTCCAACCCCCCACCCTCAAAAAAGCAGCCCTAGATCCGCCATTCAGGATCATGCGGGTCCGGTGGGGGGTCGGCTTACCCACTTTCTACGGGATTGGGAATCGGCTACATCAGATCTTTGAGTTCTCAATCTCATAGAAAATGGGTATGCTCTTCCCTTTCGGGAATTTCCTCCCAATTACCCTCCTTGCCAAGGTTTTTGCATGGAGGAACACCTCTTACTTCTGCAGGAGGAAGTGCAGACACTATTAAGAAAGGGTGCGATAGAGGTGGTTCCAGAGCAGGAAAGGGGCCAGGGATCCTACTCCCGGTATTTCCTGATTCCCAAGAAGGATTGCAGACTTCGTCCAATCTTGGATCTCAGGATCTTGAATCTTTATCTGAAACAAGAGACGTTCAAGATGCTCACCCTTGCGCAGGTTCTTCAGGCGCTGCTGGAAGAAGACTAGATGGTGTCGCTCAACTTGCAGGATGCGTATTTTCACATCCCAATCCTGGAGTCGCAGAGGAAGTATCTCCGTTTTATGGTGGGATCGCAACATTATCAGTTTGCGGTCCTTCCTTTTGGAATTACTACTGCGCCTCGAGTCTTCACCAAGGTGATGGCGGTGGTGGCTGCACATCTCAGGAGATCCGGGGTTCCTGTACTCCCCTATTTGGACGACTGGCTGATCAAGGCAGAGTCGTCAGATAAAGTGCTCCAGCATCTGCAGGAGACAACTCAGTTGTTGTTCCGGTTGGGTTTTTCAAAAACTTTACCCAAGTCTCACCTGGTACCCTCCCAGCCCATCCGTTCATAGGTGCTGTACTGGACACAACTGTATGTCGTGCATTCCCTCCACCACAAAGGATTCGCGACATACAGGAAATGATTCCTTTATTTTTCAATGGAGCAGTCGTTCCAGTCCTGAAGGTCCTTCGCCTGCTCGGTCTGATGGCTTCTTGCATTCTGTTGGTCAACCATGCACGCTGGCACATGAGGGCGCTCCAGTGGTGCCTCCGCATGCAGTGGTATCAACACAACGGAGATCTCAGGGAGTCTGTGAGGATCTCCAGAGAAACTGCGGCGGATCTATCTTGGTGGAGCGTGGAAGGCAATCTGTCTCAGGGAAAGCCTTTTCAGCTGCCTCCATCGGTGGCCCAGTGATAACGGATTCATCCACTCTAGGGTGGGGTGCTCATCTGGGGGATCTGGAGTCAAGGGTCTTTGGTCTCCAGAGGAAAGGTTGCTTCACATCAACCTTCTGGAATTGCGGGCCATACGTTTGGCACTCAAGGCCTTCCTCCCTTCCCTTCGCGGTCGGTCAGTTCAAGTCCTGACGGACAACACCATCGCGATGTGGTATGTCAAAAAGCAGGGAGGAGTGGGGTCGCAGTGTCTCTGCAGAGAGGCTCTGCGTCTCTGGTCCTGATTTCAGGACCACCAGATTTGTTTTTTGGCAAATCATCTGGTCGGAGTTCTGAACGTGCGTGCAGACAGTCTGTCGGCAGTTCTCAGCCAACCACGAGTGGAGGCTTCACCCGGAGGTGGTTCGTCGCGTCTTTCGGACATGGGGGACTCCTCGTGTGGACCTGTTTGCCACTCGCGAGAATGCTCACTGCCCGTTATTCTGCAGTCTCCAGTATCCGATGCAAGGAGCCTTGGGGGACGCGTTTCAGTTGAGTTGTGGAAGTCAAATCCTTTACGCATTTCCTCCCATACCTTTGATTCCTCTGGTTCTGAGGAAGATTCGCCAAGACCGGGCCCAAGTTATTCTGGTCGCCCCAGATTGGCCAGGAAGGGTGTGGTACACGGATCTTCTCCACGTCTCCTCTCGCCCACCGCTCCGTCTCCCGTTCAGGGCAGATCGCCTCTCCCAGATGGAGGGGCAGGTTTTACACCCCCACCTCCAGACATTACACCTTCATTCCTAGAGATTGAACGGGGCAACCTGAACTCCTTTTCTCTCCCACACGATGTGGTGGATGTCATTCTTTCAGCTAGGCGTGACGCCACTAAATCCATTTATTCATACAGATGGTTTAAATTTGTCTCTTGGTGTGGGGAGAAGTATGTTGACCCTTTGAAGGCTCGTTTGTCAGATATTTTACAATTTGCTCTTTCCTTGGCACAGCAGGGATTTGCTGTTGCTACAGTCAAGGGTTATCTTTCGGCATTGTCTGCATTTCTCTGTTTGCCGGATCAGCCGTCTCTTTTTAAGTCTCCTGTGGTTTTAAGGTTTTTGAAGGACCTCACAAATAAGTTCCCTCCTACTCCCTTTATTTTGCCTCAATGGGATTTAAATCTTGTTTTAACCTTCTTGATGGGTTCTCCCTTCGAACCTTTCACAAGTGTCAACTCTTTCAAGATGGATCATCCTCTGTATAAAGATCTGCTACTCTTTGGCCGGTAAGGAACCTCCAGAGGGTATAAGAGCACACTCTACTAGAGCAAAGTCGTCATCTTCTGCTTTGTCTAGGGGTGTACCTGTAGAGGATATTTGTAGGGCCGCGACTTGGACCTCCCTCCACACTTTCGCAAAGCAATACTGCTTGGATGCCGAGGTGAGGAGGGAAGGTCACTTTGCGCGCTCTGTTCTCCAGGATTTTTTGGTATAGATGAGTGGACACCCTCCTCCGGGAGTGGGGACTGTTGTGGGACTCTATTCACAATGTGAGGAATCCACTGGCAGATGCATCTATCAGAAGAACAAGTTACTTACCTTCGGTAACGCTTTTTCTGGTAGATACAGTATCTGCCTGTGGATTCCTCACTGACCCACCCGCCTCCCCGTTGTCCACTCTTCTATACCAGAGTTACTGTAATATATTTACTTTATTGTCAAGGAGTGGTTTATTTCAAATGTTTTATTGCATTTGTTTCACACTGTGTGTGTCACCTTGACATTTGTGTACTGTGTATACGGAGTATATTTCTACTGTCGTTGGTCCGTCCGTGTGCCTCGAAGGCACGGAAAAAAGGGCGGAACTGATGTCATCAAGCCGGCGGGGCCTATTGTAGTGTCAGTGACGTCAGCGGAGTCGCGTGCGATGCCGAGTCTCTATGACGTCGACCACATCGGCGCGAAGCTACAAAAAGAATTTCCGAATGTTGCTGACGCAAGGGGATATTCACAAGTTGAGGAATCCACAGGCAGATACTGTATCTACCAGAAAAAGCGATACCGAAGGTAAGTAACTTGTTCATCTCCATTGCAGTCTCTGCACTATCTTGGAGTTGTTCTGGATATTTTAAAGCAAAAGTGTTTCCATCGGAGGAAAGTCTTTTATCTAACCATCTGAAATATTGTAATCTGCTGAAGGCAAACCATCCAACAGCGAATTAAATATGTATGCTTCTGGGCTCCCTGGGGATCTGCATCTCTCTGGTGCCAATTGCCCTCATCAACATGATACCATTACAGGAATGCTGCGAAAACCAGTGGTGCCAATAATCCGGCCAGTATGAGGATAACATCTTACCACACATGCAGCCTAGTCCCTTCCAAGGTAGTGTTATCTGATAAACCTTCTGTGCAGAATGACTTCCATCTGTATGTTCCATCTTACACTGTGGCCTCGGAAGCCTTCCTATCAGATTGGAGTGCCCATGTGGATCACTTGTAGATTCAGCAAGATTGGTCTATGAATGAAACATTACATCACGTCAGTCTGCTGGAATTAAGAGCGGTACCCCTAGCCATGGAAGCATTCCTTTCCTCTTCAGGACAAGCTTCCTTTTTGTTCGGTTGAGCAATACAACACAAATGCACAATCTGAACAAGCAGCAATAGACAATGTCTGGAGTCGTTTTGTTGGAGTCCCAGACCATCTGTTTCGTTGGAGTCCCAGACCATCTGAAATTGATTAATAGGTAGGAATCTATCTCTCAGTGGTCCAGATTACTTAAGACGACTTGTTGAGCAGAACAAAGAAGAAAAAAACCACAAGTGGGTCCTCAACGACTCCATCCTTCCGAACATCTTATGCAGCAAGGGTTCCCCTCAATAAATCTCTTTTCAACTACAGAGGAGAAAGAATGGCCCATTTTTCGTCTAAATTATACCAACCAGGGACAAAGGGGAAAGCCCTGTGGATGGACTGGTCCGGCAAATTTCTATATGACTTTCCACCGATTTCCCATAATTCCAGCGGTCCTCATCACACTGACCATTTTTGAGAGCCAGAGTTATCCTAGTTGCCTCAGAGAGGGCCCACCAGTGGTGGTTCATGGACCTCCTTCTCCTGTTGGAAAAATCACAAAGGAGGATTCCATTCAGACCAGACCTTCTGCACAAACTGGGTAGGCCAACTTCTACACTCAAACTGCAATCCTTGAATTTGGTGTAATAATTTTAGTGGGGATCCCCTGAAAAAGAAGTAGGATTACAGGTAAGAAACCTTCCTTCCCTCCTTTTTAATGTACCGGGTTCAAATGTTGGATATTTGAGGAACAAAAACATTCAATGGTATTTGAGAAGAGCTGAATGGTTTAAATTTGATCTTAATTACAATTGAAAGTGTAATGAGAACACCTATTTTGAACATTTAATGATTGGCTGCTATTTACATTTTTTTTGTGAGTACTATAAAATGTGTTTTCTAATGCAACGCATACGCAGGGCTTGCCTTATTTATACACTACATATGCAAAAATAATTAGTTAGATAAATAGTTACTTGGCTGCACAGATGTGCCCAAATACAACCTTGTTAGACACATACATAGATGCAATGATTTGTCACTACTTATAATTATTTTATTTTTTTAAGCGCTTAGAATTGGCAAAAGTAAGTAGTAATAGCAATTGATAGACAAAAGAAATGCTATTCCATAAACGTGTACTCTTGGTTCTTTTCAGATAATGAAAGCTTTAAACAGATAGCTATGTGTGTTTTGTACCACATTAGTATGGATGACCGTTTTAAGTCGATGTTCGCTTACACAGACTGTATACCACAGGTAAGGCTTTCAATGTGTTTGAAAATATAATAGAAGATGCAAAACCAAATTTTGATTAATATCCACATTGTGAAACAAAAGGGGATGATGGACGGAGCGTTTGAGCAAATCAAACACTCACCCCCAGTCAACTGATCTGGGTTTAATCCATCACCATTCTTTAGCCCACTCAGACACCCCAGTTCAGACATGGCCATATGCAAATCAGTCTGACCCTGTGCCTCATGGGAACAGTCCAGCCCGAACTGCCAAGCCATGTCTTCCCTGGACCGGAAACAAGCATCCTGGGACCGGTTTCGGATTCATAATCCTCATCAGCCAGGCTATCTTGAATCCAGTGGCCAAGTGAGCAAGGGACTCACGTCTGAGCATACCCTGCCAACTTAGGGCGAACAAAGCGAAACAAAAGGGGATGATGGATGGAGTGTTTGAGCAAATCAAACACTCACCCCCAGTCAACTGATCAGGGTTTAATCCATCACCATTCTTTAGCCCACTCAGCCACCCCAGTTCAGACATGGCCATATGCAAATCAGTCTGAACCTGTGCCTCATGGGAACAGTCCAGCCCGAACTGCCAAGCCATGTCTTCCCTGGACCGGAAACAAGCACCCTGGGACGGTGATGGATTAAACCCAGATGAGTTGACTGGGGTGAGTGCTTGTAGTGTCAACGCTCCGTCCATCATTTCCTTTGGTTTTTCTCTAATATCCACATTGACCACTTTTTGACTTCTTGTTTGGTAAGCTGATTATTTTGTTTTATTTAATGTGCATCTCCTGTCTCTTTGTGACAGCCTCAGAGTGTTTATTTTAGTATAATGCTGAACATTGAACCTTAATTCCTTTGGGGAATGTATGTAAGATCAATTTAGGATAGTATGTTATGTTATCCGGATTTATAGAGCACACAGATACCCCAGCAAAGGGGCGTCCCGGCGCTAACAGAACAGAGAACCGGACAAAAGCAATGGCATGGACCAGAACACAACAACACTAAGGATCTAAAGGAAAAAGGAAAGTTTTAACAGCCTTCCTGAACGCCAAGAGTCCGTCGATCGCACGGATGTGAACCGGAAGGGAATTCCATAGCTTGGCAGCAAGCACTCTAAAAGAGCGGCCGCTGATCCTAGACCTCTTGAAGCGCGGAACTGTAGCCAGGTGTAGTCCAGAGGACCTCAGAGACCGTGATGGAACATAAGGAGAGATAAGATGCTCCAGAATCTGAGGGGAAGAGTGTTTCAGGATTTTAAACGGAAGGCAAAGAGACTTAAACTTAATTCTCTGGGCAACAGGGAGCCAGTGGAGCTTATGAATAATTTTTTTGGCCGAGCAAAATCTTGGTAGGCCTACCAGAGCCCTGGCGGCGGCGTTCTGAACGTGTTGAAGTCTAGAGAGTTCAGCCTGATTAGCTCCAAGCAAAAGAGAACTGGCGTAATCCAGTTTAGACAGAATCATGGCTTGTACAATGAGCTGTCTGGTAGGAGCATCAAAGAATTTAAAAATAGATCTAAGCTTACGCAAGGTCCCGAAACACATAGCGGCAACTTTTTAGTATGGGGTGTGAAGCTAAGTTTGGAATCGAACCAGACCCCTAGATTTTTAACCTCAGTAGCAGGAGTGGGAGTAGGACCGAGCCCTGAGGGCCACCAATTGTCGCCCCAAAGATGGCTCTGATTTCCAACAATAAGCACCTAGGTTTTCTTGGCGTTCAATTGAAGGTAATTGTCAGTCATCCAACGGGCCACTGAGATAAGCCCCTCACGGAACTTGGCTGCCTCAAGATCGGAAGCCCCATTTATTGCAACCGCCAGCTGAGTGTCGTCAGCGTAGAACACTATGGTCAGGTTCCCACGCTTGGCGACAGCAGCCAGCGGCTGCACATATAGGTTGAATAAAGTGGGGCTAAGAGCCAATCCCTGCGGGACTACCTGGGCAATCTGATAAGGTTTAGATTCAAAAGGTGGAGTGGCGACCTTGAAGGTACGAGCAGATAGAAAAGATCGAAACCAATCAAGTGCCATGTTGTCGACACCTGCCTCAACCAAACGCTGTAATAAAATAGCGTGGGAGACCGTGTCGAACGCGGCACTGAGATCAAGAAGAACCAGTGCTGCAGTATGACCAGAATCTACCAATGTTCATAAATGTTCAGCCATTGAGAGCAACGCAATCTCGGTACTATGACCGGGCCGAAACCCGTTCTGCGAAGGGTCTAATATATTGGCAGCGTGGAGATGATTAGATAAGATGGTATTAACATGGGCCTCGGTCAGTTTAGCTACCCACGGGAGAAGGGAGATGGGACGGTAATTCTCCAATTTCAGTGGGTCCAGGGCAGGTTTTTTTAGGATGGGAATCACCTGAGCCTGTTTCCAGGTACCCGGGACAGAGCCTGAAGATAAGGACAGATTGATAAGATCACGTAGAGGAGGGAGACAAAAAGAAGCAGATTATCTGAATTGAGCAGGTCGTAAAGGATCCATAGGAGAACCTGACTTAACTTTCACTACAAGTTTGTTAAATTCCTCCATCGAAAGCTCTGGGAGATAAGATAAAGATATGGTAGTTTCCGAAGCAGATATCTGTTTCTCCGATGACCCTGTAGAGCCGAGAAAGGAGCGGTAAATGGCCTCCACCTTTTCAATAAAAAAAGCAGCCAAATCCTCACAATGGGAGGAGGAGCAGATCTCAGCAACTGAGGCTCTGCTGGCTGTGAGATCCTTAAGCACCTTGAATATTAGTTTAGTTGGGTTAGTGCTGGTGCTAAATTCAAAAGAAAAGTAGGCAGCACGTGCCTTTCAGATCGCTCTATGGTACATCTTAATCCTAGCAAGGTACTGAGTCTTCCTTTCGGGCTGATATGACTTACGCCAGGCTCTTTCAGCTTGTTTGCAAGATTGTTTTAGGAGCCGAAGCGAGTCATCGTACCAAGGACTGGATTCAGTACGCCGTTGTTTACACTCAGCGATAGGTATCAACCTATCTAAGGCTTTAGTCAGCCAATTACAGAAAAGATCGTAGCCAGACTCCACATCAGTAAAAGGGCCCAAAGGATAGGAACCAAGAAGCTGATGGAAAGCGGCCAGTTTCAGTTTTTTCCAAGGTCGTCTGAGAGTAATGGGAATAGAGGCTTTAAGGGGTGAATCATTGAGCGTAAGGTGCATTTCAATTAGATGGTGATCAGTCCAGGCCAAGGGCCTCGGGGGCAGCACCTTAACCATCATTAAGTTAGTAAAAATAGGGTCCAGAATATGACCCACCAACATGAGTGTGATGATCAACTAGCTGGAATAACTGAAGAGCCTCCAAGTCGGCAAGAGTACTACTAACCGCAGGGGAACATGGAGAATCAAAGTGAAGATTTAGATCACCGACAATACTAAAATTAGCAGCTCTTAGGGCCAGTGAGCTTAACTGCATTAGGAAGAGCTACCCTAAAAGCAGCATCCGTACCGGGGGGCCGGTAAATATGCAGACCAGAAAAGGAGAAATGGTGGCTAACAGAGACACAGAAATGGGCGCTTTCGCAACCAGCTATGTCCATAGCCTTCCAGACACGCAAGATTTAACAGCAGCCGCAATGCCACCACCTCTGGAGTTACGATTGAGAGTGAATATCGAGTACTCAGGAGGGAGTGCCAAATTAACAGCCGCTAAAGCTTCATCGTGTAGCCATGTTTCTGACATAAAAAGAATGTCGGGGGTCTCCTCCGTTAGTAGGTTATATATATCTAGATGATGCTTAACCAATGATCTCACATTGAGATGACATACCTTAAAGTCATAAGAATCCTGAGGTTTCACCTGACTGGAGACAATATTGTTGGGAGCTCCTAAGGAAACTAGTCTATGTACAGAAGTAGGGACTGGGGATGTTAGATGGAAAGCACTCCCGGGACACTGAAAGGGGCCACATAGAGGATGTAGAGGAATATCGGAGCAGGAAAGCAAACTAGGACGTAAGCGAAGAAGCTCAGCTCTAGAATACATACTTACAGAGGAAGAGCAAAAACTATGGAGCCCAGCCCTAGCACTTCCTAAGCGCTGACGGGCACAGACGGGCAGGACTCTGGCACGACTCAGGCGCAGTGAAGGCGCGACCGCTGCGCGTCACCGCTGCGCGCTAGAGGAAAGGTTTAAGAAGGGCGGGCGGAAGACAGCCGCACCACTAGAGCGCTCGGTCAGGCGCCTCCAGAACGGCACAACTAACCCCAAAATGGCGTCGCAATCGAACAGGCTGAGAGCCCACAGACCCGGACCCGCTAAGCAGCGGTGTTTTAGCAATTATGGTGCAGGTAAGGGGCAAGAAAACCCTAGTAAAATCAGGGAATAATCAAAATAAACTCTACAAAGATACAAAACGGGCAATTTAAAATGCGAGAAGCGCAGCCTGCAGAGGCGTTGCAGCGTGCGAGTCCTCAGCACACTAGTGCTCGGGCACTGTCCTCAATACAAGATGAGAGGTGGGACCTAATTTAGAGTAAGGCAGACTGGTTCCTCAGTCACAAACGTCGACATATAACAAGTGCATTATATCTAATGAAATTGTAATAAGGCCGCTAGGATATTTGCCACGTTTGTGACGAGTACCCCATCTGCCATACTCCAAATAAGTCCTATACTCTTCCCAGCAAAATATTGTCCATTTCCCTGTTCACAATTATTGATTTAGCAGTGTTGTTATTGGGAGCAGAAGTTCCTTGTCGTTATAGACAACAAGGTGTGCTGTAATGCAAAGTTGGAGTCCTTCAATCTGACATTGGTTGTTGATGTAGCCGAGGCAGATGTAGTTGAGTTATGTAGTAGGTTTATTCAGCCATAGGTAGGATAACAGAAAGTATAACTCTGGAACAAGCAGCCCCACCAGTAGCAGCCTCCTAGCTACTCAGCCCATTTTCAACTGCCAACCCTCATACCAGTCCCCAAGCATTCCATCCATGTCAATCACACTCACATTCTAACCTGGAACACTCACACTGGCTGAGCAGCTAGATGCAGAGAAGTACAGGAACATAAATACTAAACCGAGAATACTACACTATCCTCTCCCTCTCAAAATGGAAAACAAAAGAGAAACAGTCAGCGAAGAAGAAAACTATACACAATTAAAATATACAATCGTAATATTAATCCTTAAACCCAGGGATGAGAAATACATCACTTCACGAGAGGGAAAACAGACAAAAGTCAAGAAAGAAGGAAGAAAGAGACAGTAAACACTAACACTGACACCATCCTCATCCTTTAATACTGAACAAAAAGAGAAAATGAAAAATGAGAGACAAACTCACAAACAACAAGTGAGCAAGACCTAACATGAAGAAAACATCTCCCCGAAGGTAGACTATGGCAACCAAAGGCCACTCCTCAAGTGAGGAACTGAGAAGACATGGGGCTAACCCATAAATGAAGGTGTAACGAGGGACAAACCCAAGAACACACGCAGCACGGGAAGGTGCAGCACAACGTGGCAAACCAAAAGAATTCCACTCCTCATATGAGGAACTCTGAAAATATGGGGCTAACCCATAAATGAAGGTGTAACAAAGGACAGACCTAAGAACACACGCAGCACAAGAAGGTGCAGCACAATGTGGCAAACGAAAGGAATTCCACTCCTCATGAGAGGAACTAAGAAAATATGGGGTTAACCCATAACCAAAGTAGTAGGTTTATTCAGCCATAGGGGTACACTGTTACAGGGGCCTATAAGGTGAACCAGATCCAATTCGTAATGCACCTAGCTTGCATTGGCATTAATTTAGAGAGAGAACAGCAGGCTGTGGGTCTGATTAGAAGGACCACAGCCACATTAAGTCATAAACCAGTGAAGCAAAAAGCAAAAATTTGGGGTGACCATAGGATAGCAGACCCTACTCTCCTACACAACCCCCCCACCCCAAAAACACAGGGACATTAGACTAACCTTGACCAGTTGTGTCTTCATGTTCTAAGTGGAAGTACCTGGAGAGACCATCTGCATTACCATGGTCAGTCCCTGGGCGGTGCTCCACTGTAAAGTCCATCCCCTGTAGGGAAATGGACCACCTGAGTAGTTTGGGGTTTTCATCCTTCATCTGATTAAGCCATAAGAGGGGCTTATGGTCGGTCTGAATCTTGAAGTGAGTACAAGTATGGTCTCAATTTCTTAAGGGCCCACACCACAGCAAAGGCCTCCCTCTCAATGGCTGACCAACGTTTCTCTCTGGGGGTCAGCCTTCTGCTAATAAAAGCAATGGGCTGGTCTTGACCATCTACATTAAGTTGTGAAAGCACAGCTCCCACTCCCAACTCAGAAGCATCTGTTTGGACAATGAACTCTCTTGAGTAGTCAGGACTCTTCAGGATAGGTGCAGAGCACATGGCCTTCTTCAGGTCATCAAATGCCTTTTGACAGTTTATTGTCCACTGAACCTTTTTGGGCAACTTTTTGGATGTCAGGTTATTAGGAGGAATCACAATGGACCCATAGTTCTTAACAAACTTCCTGTAGTACCCAGTCAGGCCCAAGAAAGCTCTGACCTGAGTCCAGGTAGTTGGAGGGGACCAGTCCTTGATGGTCTGGATCTTACTCACTAGGGGTTGAACTTGGCCTCCACCCACAAGGTGGCCCAAGTACACAACCTTACTCTGCCCTATCTGGCACTTTGTGGCCTTGATAGTGAGGTCTGCCTTTTGCAGAGCCTCTAGCACTTCCTTTAGGTGGATCAGGTGATCCTCCCAGGTGGAGCTGAAGACAGCAATATCATCCAGATAAGCTGCACAAAAGTCATCCAACCCAGTAAGGACTCGATTCACCAACCTTTGGAAGGTGGCAGGTGCATTTTTCAAACCAAAGGGCATCACCACAAATTGGTAATGACCTCCTGGGGTAGAAAACGCAGTTTTGGCTTTGGACTCCTCAGCTAACCTGATTTGCCAATAGCCAGCTGTCAGATCAAATGTGCTCAAATATTTGGTAGAAGCCAATTTGTCTATGAGCTCATCTGCCCTTGGAATAGGGTGTGCATCTGTCCTGGTGACAGCATTGAGTCCTCTGTAGTCCACACAGAACCATCTTTCCATCTTTGGTGTGAGGTTTGGTGACCAGAACCACGTTGCTAGCCCAGGGGCTCTCTGAACGCTCAGTAACACCTCGGTTCGGTTCTTAAGCTTTATTCAATTATTCAAAGAGACAATCATAAAAGCACACATAATAAAAGTGACACATAAAAATTGTTACATGATAAAAGAATTACAGTATATTACAAGAATTGGGACGACTCGAATGGGGCAATACCATGGACATACCAGCAACTAATTATACAGGACACATTATTAATATTCCTGGCTTTTTCTAGTGGACACTGATTTTAAAATAAAGGTAGCAGTAAAAAAACATATATCCGGGGTAGCAAGTGCAAAAAGTAATCTCAATGCGTTAGCAGTTGTAAACACAGAATATTTCTTAAAAAGAGGTTTCAGGTAACAAATACGAAGGTGCATATACAGTGGGCAAATTAGCATAAAGTGCAGCGTGCTCTGTTTGGTGGTACCATCACATGGGCATGGGGCAGAAGTGTAAGTTTTCATCCTTGAGAATGCCGCCAGGTTATGAACAATGCCTAATCTCAGCCTTGTGAGAACAAACTGATGAGACTGTCTGGTAATTACTTTTAGATACTTAGGCATGCCATAACCTTCCTCCTTGTTGGAAAAATAAAAAACATGGGTTGAAAATTTGGCTACATTGATCTTTACGCCTATTAAATTTATGCCCCAGGAAAACTCTTTTGACCTCTGTTTGGGTATGTTAATGGCACATAAGGGGTCACTGTGGACATCCAAATCAAAAAATTCCTTAAAGGATGTTAAAACATAGTTTAACCACGGAATCTGGCGGACTTTGTCCAGGCGAAGACAGTCTTGAATTATTCGCCTGGTAAACCCAGTTTCGTCTTTAGCCCAGATTGACCTCCATGCCATAAGAGGTCTCAATCCTGTTAGGTCGGTCAAGTATTCCAACCCCACCTCTTTATGGATCAGTTCGGTGGATGCCGAGGAAGGGAGACAGAGTAGTCTCTTAAGAAATAAGTTTTCAGCAACTTGCAGATCCCCTTGGTTCCAGTGTCCCCACACTCCTGAGCCATAGAGGGCAATTGAAGCACACCTATGCCGATAGACATTCAGCATATCAGGGATGCGACGACTGCCTAGTTTTGCAGCAAAACGAAATACGCCTGAGGATCCCTTGCCCATCTTGGCCCTGACATTTAGTAGCTCTGGGGCCCAAGACCCATTGTTACTAAAAGTTATACCCAGATAACAAAATTTGTCCACAACCTCAATTCGATGTTCCTTAAACTGGAATGATTTAAGTTGGTTCACCTTTTTCCCGCAAGCCATGATAAAGGTTTTAGAATTATTGATTTTTAGTTTCTTCCCCTGGATAAAATCATAAAAGTGGTTCATAAGTTTTTGAAGACCTATAGGAGTTCTCGAAAGTAAGACAGTATCGTCTGCATAAAGCAGTACCGGAATTGGTTGCCCCTCTACTTGAGGAGCGTCAGCTTGGACTCTCTTCAGTTCGGACTCCATGGCATTAATAAAAAGGGAGAAAAGTAGCGGGGCCAAGACCACCTTGCCTAATGCCAGATTTGACCCTGATCTTCTTTGTGCATTTCCCAGCTTGCCCAAAGCGGATCTAAGCTGACAACTTATTGTAGAGTCTAGCCAGGAGATAGATTAGCGCTGCCGGGGCTCCCATTTCGAGTAAGGTGGACCACAACAGGGTATGATCCACCAGATCGAAGGCACTAGAGAGGTCTGCAAAGAAATAAAGAGCCCTGTTTAGCTTTGGTGTATTTCCCTATAATGAGATCTAGATTGATACACTGCTCAATTGTGCCGAGACCCTTTCGGAAACCATATTGGGAGGCCGCAAGGATATTGTTGGCTTCAACCCAGTCCTTCAGACGTAACAGTAGGACCCTGATCATAATTTTTAGCGAGGAATCCAGAAGGGAGATAGGGCGGTAGTTCTTGGCCTCTCCTCTATCTCCCTTCTTGTAAATCAGCAAGATTATGGCTTCACTCCAGGTAGAGGGAGTAGTATCGTTAACGGAGGCATTAAACACCTGGGTCAGGAGGGGGCTCCAAAGTGCCAGGTCAGTTTTGTACAGGTCGACCGGAACTCCGTCCGGTCCAGGAGCCTTCCCCCCCTTGCTGTTACGGATGGCATTATCTACTTCTTGGAGTGTAATCCCCAGGGGTTATTTGAATCCTGTATTATCAGTACAAAAACTGTCCTGATCCTCCCTGGCTGGGTCAAGGATTCCTGTAAAATATTGAACCCAGCTATCCTCACTAACCTGGGCAGTTAAAACTGGGAATTCCTCCTTTTGGAGGAATGGGCTGTTGACAGTACTCCAAAATAACTTACTGTCACGCAGCTCCGCCGCTTTGGTCAGGTTATCCCAGCCTTGCTCCCTAAGCTCCTGCTTTCTACGGGTCACCTGTTGTTTATACGTCGCCCTAAGAAGTGTAACGGCATCCCTATCTCTAGGGTGGCTGGACAGTGCCCTCTTTAGATCTTGTAGCGAATTCGTGCAGGCTCTGTCAAACCAACCTAAAGCGACCTTCTTGGATATACCCTTAGTGATAGTGAGGGACCTTTTGATTATATCGCCGAGTTTCTCAAAATCGGCAATAATGCACCAGGGGGCGGCATCAACATCAAGACAGCGGAGTAACTCTTCAGACCCTGCTCCCACTATTTTCCGCAGCAGATTATCAGAATTCTCCCCACACCATTTAATCCGAATGCCATTTGCCTGCAAGGGGTGATCTCATCAACAATCCTGCGCTTAAAACCGGACATAGACCCCCAGATGGAAGTTGACATAGTAATGGCATTGTGATCACTAATACCAAAATCAACAATGATAGGGACAGTACAGAGTGGGGCAATATGTACCGATATCAGCAAGTGGTCAATAACGGAGGCTGAATTCCTCCCAACGAACGTCGGGGCAATATGACCCTTTTTATCCGCTGCGGGTTGGTGGATGACCAAGTCATAATTTAACAAGAGGGTGTTAAGGGAGTCGCCATACAGAGTGTGAATAAAATGGGCCAGATTCTCCCCATTATCCCCGTCAAACCCACATACGTTAGTATATGAATAGGGACAAGTCCGGATATTAAAATCCCCTCCCCATATGATATCACAAGGCTTGTGGTTGTCTTCATAGGTTTTCTTTACAGCTATCTCAAGTTTGTCTACAACACAGGTACCCGTAGAGTCAAATATATTGTTGTAATGGTTGATTAACAAGGTATCCCGGCCCCCTCTTAGTTCCAACCTTAGAATTTGTGAATGGGATCCTACAGTAGAATGGGATCTCACACGTACTGGGAAATTCCCTGATAATAAGATTACGAGCCCACCTTTTGCCCTACCCATGGTGGACTCTTGCGCTAGACTATTGTATGACACAAAGCCGTCAAAATGGATATCCGTCGTAGACCAGGTCTCCTGTAAACAGAGGATGTCAAACCTGGAGATGGATTCCCTCCAGCCCAGGGACGACACCCTCTGTCGCCAACCGGCAATATTCCAGCTCGCAATTTTAAAACCAGGAGGACAAGAGACAGGCTCTGCGGGCCCAGGGTCATTAGGGAGCACTGGGGTTGGTAGCGGCTCCTCGGATATATCCAAAGGGATTAATAGGTGGTGGGTGTCCGCTATGACAGCATCCAAGGATGGCTCCAGGGGTAACCTCATAGGGGTTGCAGTAATTGGCAAGCACTCTGTGGGGGACGTTTCATTTGTCTCAACCTCTCCAACCAATAAACCTTTAACAATGTCTGGTGGGGGGGATCTTGAGTCATGTGCTGGCGATAGTCAGTCAACTCCATCTAGACCATCTAGACAACTGAACTGGTTAAAATCACAGAAGGGAGCATACTGGGGCGGCATAACCGGTCTTACATCGTATCTTCTTTGCCTACCCCTCCGCTCAACCCTGGTCCAGTCATCTCTACCTCTACCATGGTTCATATAATTAGGTGGAAAGAAAAAGGACACTGGGAGGGTCTGAATAGTGGAGTCAAAGGATCTATTAAAACCCGCACAACTATGTGAGACTGTTCTGGGGTCTCTAAAACTAACCGTTATACAATCCCCATTTATGGTCTTAACGGTCTTACCCAGCCAAGGCACCCTTCTTACCATAATGATTTCGTTGTGAAGGTGGGCCGGGAGCGGTCTATTCCAGTTGAGCCACCTAACAACTTTACTTTTTAGGGAGCTAAAGGTTTCGGCTTCTCCTGCTTCCAAGGTAGGGGCTCCTGCTAAAACTACCATAAAACGGTTTGCCTCAGGTGGAAGGTCTGGCAAACGTGGTCTAGGGGCTCTAAGTTCTTTGGCTGGGGAACCATTTTGGCCATCGACCGATAACCCATTTGCATTAGTATTACTAGGTGACGGCCCTGATATTTGTTGCGGGGGTACATTATTGACCTGGTTGGAATCCTGGGGGACTAAGGGAAGGCCTACGGGAGGGCAAGTTAGATGTAAGGCCTCTTTAACTAGTGGGGGACCAGGGATAGTAAGGGTAATTGGCAAGCTACTTGGATTACTGGGCTTGTTGGAGTTAGCTAATAAAACAGCTGTGGCTTTCTCTATATTTGACAGTCTGAGTTCCAACCGCTCCATTTTTGCCTCTAGGGGGAATAGGATCGATTTAAATAGAGCACCCAGTCTTTCTAATGATACCTCGTTGCTAACCAGGGGTTGGGTTGAATTAGTAGGGTTTGTGATGGAGTCATGTTGTAACTTTGCTGATTTAGATTTTCTACCAGCTTTCTTATTGTAAGACCTCTTACGTTTAGAGGTAGCCCCTTCTTTAACCCCCTGTGACAAAGTATTATTAATAGTATCATCAAGTTCGGAAGAGATGGATACATTATTATCAAGAACTAAATCAATTTCGGGAAGAATTTCATTAACCAAAATGTCCAAGTCCAATGAAGCCTGTTTGTCGGCTTCAGGTATGGGGGCTTGGCCAGCCACATCGTTGGTGACGGTATCGATGGGCCTTTCAGGAGTTTTAGCATTAGCTATTGTTCCCAGGGAGAATCTCTTGATAGCCAACAGTTCTTTAGACAGGCGTTTTTCAAGGACATTAATTTCAGTGTCTATGATGGTATTGGCTCTAATGAGAAATTTTTCCATACCTCCGACTGTAGAACCTCCAGCTAACGATGATTTGCTCCTCGTTTCGCGTCCAGCCATATGAAGCCGGAGAAGCTGGCAGGGGATAGGAGCAGATGCAAGAGAGGGGGGGGGGCGGTCCGGTCAAGACCGGTCACGAACGGGCACAAACAGGCCCGCCCTTGGCCCGGGCTTCGCCCGGCGAACACTCGCGCGCGTCCCGCGAGCGTGTGGGTGGGTGTGGCTAATATAGTGAGGTGGAGGCGGGGAGATGCGAGGCGGGAAGAGGAGCCAGGTGCGGCCGGTCTCTCGCCGCAAAGCAACCTGGCCCTCGCAGTCCCGCTATGCAGTCCAATCTTCTGCCTCCAAAACACCTTGGTCCTCACTGCTCCCAAAGCGGCACCAGATTAAATCCACCAAGTCTGCAGACTCGACCGGCTCTCTGAACGCTCAATAACACCTAATTCCAGCATCTTTTGCACCTCAGTCTTTATACAGTCCCTGACATGGTCAGGTTGCCTGTAAATCTTGTTTTTCACAGGAAGACTGTCACCAGTGTCCACCACATAGGTACACCAGTTAGTCTGACTGGGTGTCAAGGAGAACATATGTCTATATGACTGTAAAACCTGTCTGCAGTCATTTTGCTGATGTTCACTGAGGCTGCCATCTAAGGCCACACCATCAACTGAGCCGTCTTCAGGGTTCTGAGTTAACAGGTCTGGGAGATGGTCACTCTCTTCCTCCTGCCTTTCATCTGTAGCCATGAGCAAGCCCATGTCTGCCCTGTCAACATATGCCTTCAATCTGTTGACATTGAGCACTCTGTGGGGGCTCCTGGGAGTTCCTAGGTCCACCAAGTAGGTAACCTCTCCTTTCTTGTCAACAATGGTATGGGGTCCAGACCATTTGTCCTGGAGTGCTGATGGGGCCACTGGCTCCAACACCCATACTTTCTGTCCAGACTGGTACTCAGTCAAGACAGCCTTTTGGTCATGCCAAGCTTTTTGTAATTCTTGGCTGGCCTCAAGGTTTTTGGATGCCTTCTCCATATACTCAGCCATCCTGGAGCGGAGACCAAGTACATAGTCCACTATGTCTTGTTTGGGCTTTCTGAGAGGTAACTCCCATCCTTCTCTCACTAAACACAGGGGTCCTCTTACAGGGTGCTCAAACAACAATTCAAAGGGGCTGAAGCCAACCCCCTTTTGTGGGACCTCTCTGTAAGCAAACAGAAGGCAGGGTAGAAGGATGTCCCATCTTCGCCCGAGCTTTTCAGGTAATCCTTTGTTCTCTTCCAGGGGATCCTCATCAATAGTCATAAGCATTAGAATATTCCCGCCCATGCGTGGGACCCCGGAAACAATATATTATATGTGCCCCACATATACATATACATATATATATAAAAATAAGTAATTGCAGCCAAATAAAACAGTAGAGCTGGAATATGCTGTGAAGAATTTCCACCATACATGTGTATTAGCATTAGAAACATGAGAAACAACACCAATGCTTGTTTAGAAACTGTTTTAATGCTTAGCAAGCAGTAGAAATTCTTATAACACACTGTAAGCATATACAGCTCCCAGGCTGCATTGCAAATACCCAGTCTAAAAAGACTGAAAAGCTAACCCTGTAGCTGCATGTACCAAAACTGACGCTGTGCCTTTAAGGCACCTCTGCCCCTAGCTTCCCATCATGCCTCAGGGGTTACAGTTAGGTCAGTTGTTCTTTCCGGCTCCTTCAGGAAGGACCCTGGATACACAGCTCCACATTTTTTCTGCCTTTTTCAGTCAGAAAATCTTCAAAAGAACAATTTTTTGATTTACTTTGACTTTTAACATCAGGGTCAAGTAAATAACTGCTTTCAGTCGAATTTTTGTGAGGTTTTCCTGTCAGGATGCCCTCATTATTTGATGATTGCCCTTGTGGCCACAAGAAGGCAAAAACAGACTCTCATGAGGTCTGTATTTTATGCTTGCCAGAAGATCATGATCCAAAAGACTGTTCTCATTGTCAAAACCTGTCTGACAGAACTTTAAAAGACAGAGAGAGGAACAGGCTCTATGGTCTGGCCCAGAGATCCATGAGGGGAAGATCTACAGAGAGGAAGAGTTCAAAGAGACCCAGAACTCCCTCCAAAGGCAAGTCAGAGCGTCCATCAACCTCAGCGCCGGGCTCGGCGCTGAAAAAACGACATCTGATGGACAATTCGAAAGAAAAAGCTCCGTCGACGTCGGGACCGGCGTCGACGAGGAAATCGTCGTCGAAAAGAAAATCACCGACGACGAAGAAAGCTCCGCCGTCGTCAACTAGGCGACGATCGGCGTCGAGAGAAGCCACGAGATCTCCGTCGGCGAGGAGATCGGCGTCGAGACGTAAGTCAACTCCGCCGCTGTCAACCAGGCGACGGTCGGCGTCGAGAGACAGAATACACTCGCCGTCGTCTCAACGTCGACAGGCTTCGAAGAGTGTGACACCTCCGCCTACGTCTCCACGGAGGCGCTCGGCGTCGAGGAGCAAAAGCCCCCTCGGACGATCGTCGTCGAGGAAGGGATCATCGAAGGCGTGTCGGCGCTCGACGTCGAGGATGTCCGATCCTCCGCCGTCGCCACATGCCAGGTCGACATCAAGGGCTTCGTCGACGACAGGACGTCGAATGCCATCTCGTCGCCGACAGACCAACGTCGGTCGACGTCGAGACCTCCGTCGACGGCAGGGCAACGCCGTTCGACGTCAAGACCTCCGTCGACGGCAGGGCAACACCGTTCGACGTCGAGACCTCCGTCGAAGGCAGGGCGACGCCGTTCGACGTCGAGGGAGAAGACTCCGTCATCGGCTCGACATCACAGGTCGACGTCGAGAGAGCACAGGTCGTCATCGAGGCGTTCGACGTCGAAGATTATCACTCCGTCGACGCCGCAGAGGCGTTCAACGTCAAGGGAAAGACTTTTAAGACGTCTGCCAACACCAGTGAGACGAAAATCTCCTTCAGTGCCTTCGACTATTTTGGTGACTCAATCGGCTTCTCACCATTCCTCCTCAAGTGCCTCTAGCTCATCGAGGTCCTCTTCCAGGAGTAGAAGTCCGTTGCCCCAGCGAAAGATAACACTCTCGCCAAGATGGTATGCTCCGTTGAGCAACTGGAAGGATTCTGGAGCGACGGAGAGGCTGCAAAGATATGTAAGCCCACTCCACAGGTCACCTCTTCAGAGACTGATAGAAGAGACAGACAGACAGAGTCCTATCAGGCACCGATCACGCTCTCGGGAGAGGGGAGCGGAAAGGTCGCATACCCCCAGGGTCTCCCGATCGCCACGGAGAGAGCATCCCAGGTCTCGAACACGGAGAAGGGAGGTACGAACTGAGAGGTCGAGATCTCCACGAAGGGAGCATCGGAGAGAATCACGTTCTCCTCGAAGGGAAGACCGACCGAGAAGATCGCCAGTGAGGAAGGAAAAATCTCACCACAGGAGAAGGAGAACACCATCATCCTCCTCCTCATCTTCTTCGAGATCTTCTAAAGGGGATTACTCCCCAACGCTGGCAGACAGCCCTCGCTCCAGAGCTTCCCCGCTTGACGACGTCAACACATATCTGGACGTTCTACAAAGGGGCGCTCAAAAACTTCAAATAGAAATGGCTGTTCCAGAAGTTTCCACTACTGTGATTTTTGAGACCCTTCGTCACAAATCATATTCACGGCCTTTGCTCCCATTGGTTCCAGGGATAATGGACCCAATCAAGGAGGTTTTCCTCACGCCAGCAGCGATCAGGGCGGTACCGGCACGTATCCAGAAAAAGTATAGGCCGGCCGACTCGGATCCAATCTTTGTTAAAGGGGAACCTGCAGCGGACTCGGTTATCGTAGCCTCAGCTAGGAAGAATCACGCAGTCGCTCCTTCTTCTTCGGTTCCTCCTGACAAGGACAGCAAGACCCAAGATTCTTGGGGACGCAGAGTGTGCAGCACAGCAGCTTCATCTCTGAAAGTCTCTAGTGCCTCAGCACTTCTCGGCATGTACGATAGAGCTCTGTGGGACTCCATGGAACGATTCAAAGAGAAATTGCCCAAGGAGGACCAGAAGGACTTTGAGGAAACAGTGACGGAGGGCTGTTTGGTGGCAAACCAAATGATCAGTTCATCCGCAGATAACGCCCTACTAGCAGGACATGCCTACTCACATGGGGTATGCGCGAGAAGATCTTCTTGGTTGCGTTTAACTGGTCTCAAACCAGATGCCCAGCAACGCATCCTCAATCTGCCCTTCTCAGGATCTTCACTCTTTGGAGAACATGCCGATCAGGAAATGACCCGCATGAAAACCGAATTGGACACGGTGAAGGCGGTTGGTCTGGAAAAGAAGAAAGAGCCGTTCAAGCGACGCTTCAAGGCCAACAAGAACCGGGGAGGCCAACAGAGGGTTCAAACCCCTCAATGGTCTCAGAACAAGCCACAAGGGAAGACACAATACAGAGGAGGAAAATCGGGTAGAGGCAGAGGCGGACATCATCAGTCCTCTGCCACGCCTAGAGGAGGCAAAGCCTGAGCAGTGGCTTCCTCTGGCGCCGTTACCCACTCCAGTGGGAGGAAGTGCTTCGCAACACCTGGCAGAGTGGGTCAGCATCACAAAAGATCAGTGGGTGCTGAATATACTGCGCAATGGATATGCGCTACGTTTCCGGAAGAGACCACAACCGATTCCTCCAAGAAAGACTCGCTCGTACCATCTAAACCTCCTCAAAAGGGAGGTGAGCGTCCTCTTAAAGAAAAACGCAATCGAAGAGGTACCCCCACCCCAAAGGGGGAGAGGAGTGTACTCAAGGTATTTTCTAGTCCCCAAAAGAGACCAAGAGGACAAGTTCAGACCGATTTTAGATCTTCGGACCCTCAACAAGGTGGTGGTCAAAGAGAAGTTTCGCATGCTGGCACTTCATCAGATATGTCCTCATCTACAAAGTGGAGATTGGATGTGTTCGGTGGATTTACAGGACGCGTACTTCCACATTCCTATAACACCAGGTCATCGGAAGTACTTGAGGTTTCTGGTAGGAAACCAGCATTACCAGTACAAAGTACTTCCGTTCGGTCTAAAATCCGCACCAAGGGTGTTCACCAAGTGCATGGCAGTGGTAGCGGCATGTCTACACAAAAAAGGTCTTTTTGTGTACCCATATCTAGACGACTGGCTCCTGAAGAGTCCGTCCCCTCATCAAGCCACCAAAGACTGTCGTCTGTGTCTTCAACAACTACACAGGCTTGGGCTCCACGTGAACACAGAAAAGTCAGTCCTGCATCCCACACAAACCATCCACTATCTGGGAGCAGTTCTAGACACAAATTTAGGAAGAGCGTTTCCTTCGCAGGAGAGACTATCTTCCATGGGGCAGAAATGCAGAAAGTTACTTCAGTTTCCTCGTCCAAAGGTGCGAGAAGTAGCGTCTCTACTGGGCTCCATGGCGTCCTGCATCTTCCTAATTCCAAACGCCAGGTTGAGGATGCGTCCTCTACAAGAGTCTGTGGAAGATCAGTGGGACCAAGCGACAGGAGATTGGGAGGATCGAATCATCCTATCTCAAGCAGCACTGACCTCAATACAGTGGTGGACTCGCCCTCGGAATGTCTTGCAGGGAGTCCCTTTTCAGCAGCCTCTTCCTTCGATGTCTGTGGTAACGGACGCATCTCGGGATGGTTGGGGTGCTCACATGGGTCATCTTCAGATTCAGGGTCGCTGGTCGACCAACCTCCAGACATACCACATCAACATGCTGGAACTTCGAGCAGTTCATCTGGCGCTCAAAGCGTTCCTTCCAGCAATCACAACGGACAAAATCTTGTTTCAGACGGACAACACTACACTATGTTCTATCTGAACAAGCAGGGAGGAACCCGGTCTCGCCCTCTGTCTCAGGAGGCCCAGACAATATGGCACTGGCTTCTGGCTCGGGGACTGTCGGTGGTGGCAGTACACCTTCCAGGCGAGCTAAACACAAAGGCGGACGCACTCAGCAGGCACTTCGAAGATCAGCCAGGGTGCTAAACGACGAAGTAGTCGAAGAACTCTTCCGTTGCTGGGGCCGTCCAGACATAGATTTATTCGCGGACGACGAAAACGCCAAATGCCACGCCTTCGCGTCCAGGTTCCACCGACCAGGGACACAAGGGAACGCTCTCCTGCTGGAGTGGACAGGAATGTTCGCCTATGCGTTTCCTCCTCTGACACTGATTCCGAAGGTGGTGGCCAAGCTCATCAGATCGAGCATGGACATGATCCTAGTTGCTCCGGATTGGCCGCGACAATGGTGGTATCCAGACCTATTACATCTGTCGCTGTGTCCACACAGACGTCTGCCATGCAGGCCGGACCTGTTGAGCAAAATGAACAGGAGGATCCTGCATCCCAACCTCCCGTCACTGAACCTGACTGCATGGCTCCTGAGGTCTTGCAATACGGACACTTAAATCTGCCTCCAGAATGTATGAATATTTTAAGAGAGGCAAAGAGGCCTTCCACAAGGGCGTCTTATGCGTTCAAGTGGAAGAGATTTTTCATTTGGTGTAAGGACCATGGCTTTGATCCCACCAAAGGACAAGAAGAGGTAGTCCTCCCATACCTCCTTTACTTAGCGACATCAGGGTTGAAATACGCTTCTGTCAGGGTTCACCTATCTGCCATAGTAGCGTACAGAAAATCACCTACACAAACGTCGTTTTTTCAGGTCCCAGTGGTTAAGGATTTCCTTCAGGGATTGAAGAAGGTCTATCCCCCTGTGAGAAATCCTTCTCCTCCCTGGGAGTTGAACCTGGTTCTCTCCAGGCTGATGTGTGCACCATTTGAACCTATACACAAGGCCTCCTTGCAGCATCTCACTTGGAAGGCGGCCTTCTTGGTGGCAATAACCTCTGCTCGCAGGGTTAGCGAGATTCAAGCACTCTGCACCAAGGAACCTTACACTGTGTTTCACCACAACAGAGTGGTAATGAGGGCTCACCCCTCTTTCCTTCCAAAAATGGTATCGGATTTTCATATAAACCAAACGATTACCCTTCCTTCGTTCTTTCCTAACCCATCGACCCCAGCTGAGAGGTATTTGCACTCTTTAGATCTTAAACGGGTGCTAAAGTTTTACCTAGAAAGAACAAAGGGCACCAGAAAGACAGACCAACTCTTTGTCAATTATGGTTCAATGAGGACCGGGTTTGCAGCAGCCAAAAGGTCCATCTCCAGATGGATTGTCTCATGTATCAAACTAGCATACCAGCTGGCTGGCAAACCTTTGTTACAATCACCCAAAGCTCATTCCACTAGAGGGAAGGCAGCCACAACAGCATTTTTACATGACATTCCCATGTCAGAAATTTGCAAGGCTGCGACATGGAAATCAGTCCATACCTTTACAAGGCATTATTGCCTAGAGTCTGATTCCAGAGCGGATTCTCAAGTAGGGCAAGCCTCCTTGAGAAACCTATTTGGGTAGAATAAGGCCTACTTTTGGGCCTACTGATGTGAATGTTACCTGTTGATTCCTTTGCCCGCAGGGATGAGGTGAGGCTCACTACTCTATTCTAATGCTTATGACTATTGATGAGGATCCCCTGGAAGAGAAGGATTAGTTACTTACCTGTAATCCTAGTTCTCTTCCAGGGGTATCCTCATCAAAGTCATAAGCAACCCTCCCGCCTCCCCGGGCAAAGGACTTTGTTTATTAAGTAGGAGATGTTTTAACCTGTTATTACCATGGTTTTGTTTTCAGTCTCCGAAAAGAACAACTGACCTAACTGTAACCCCTGAGGCATGATGGGAAGCTAGGGGCAGAGGTGCCTTAAAGGCACAGCGTCAGTTTTGGTACATGCAGCTACAGGGTTAGCTTTTCAGTCTTTTTAGACTGGGTATTTGCAATGCAGCCTGGGAGCTGTATATGCTTACAGTGTGTTATAAGAATTTCTACTGCTTGCTAAGCATTAAAACAGTTTCTAAACAAGCATTGGTGTTGTTTCTCATGTTTCTAATGCTAATACACATGTATGGTGGAAATTCTTCACAGCATATTCCAGCTCTACTGTTTTATTTGGCTGCAATTGCTTATTTTTATATATATTTTTTTATATATATATGTATATGTATATGTGGGGCACATATAATATATTGTTTCCGGGGTCCCGCGCATGGGCGGGAATATTCTAATGCTTATGACTTTGATGAGGATACCCCTGGAAGAGAACTAGGATTACAGGTAAGTAACTAATCCATCATACCCTTCAGGGTCTTCTTGAACCTTTCAACAAGCCCATTGCATTGTGGATGATCAGGAGTGGTGAACTTGTAGTTGACACCACATTCTTTCCACATAGCTGTTAAGTATCCTGACATGAAGTTGACATCTCTATCAGATACTACCTCCTTAGGAAACCCCACTCTGGAGAAAACTTCAAGTAAGGCCCTGGCCACAACAGGAGCTGTTGTTGTCCTAAGGGGAATTGCCTCTGGGTACCTGGTGGCATGGTCCGCCACCACCAGTATGAATCTGTGCCCAGATGCTGTAGGGGGATCCATTGGACCTACAATATAAATCCCCACTCTTTCAAAGGGAACCCCCACCACAGGTAGTGGTATCAGGGGGGGCCTTTGTTGTGCCACCTGCTTTGCCACTGGCTTGGCAGGTTACACAGGAGCGACAAAACTCCTTGGTATCTTCAGACATGTGAGGCCAGTGAAAGTGAGGGACAAGCCTGTCCCAAGTCTTGTTCTGGCCTAGGTGTCCTGCTAAAGGAATATCATGGACCAAGGTTAGAAGGAAGCCCCTAAATTGCAGAGTTATAACCAACCTCCTGGTTGTACCAGGCTTGGGGTCTCTACCCTCTGAACAAAGGAGCCCATCATCCCAATACACTTTATGGGTACCTTGAGCATTCCCAGCAGCCTCAGCAGCAGCCTGCTGCCCGAGGGGTTCAAGGGAAGGACCGGTTAACTGAGCCTTCCCCAAGTCTGCCCTAGAAGTTCCCCTGTCCCCTGAAACTCAAACTGATCAGGTTCAAGTTCTTCAGGGACAGTTCCTTCAGGGGTCTCAAGATCATCTTCCTGGGAAGGCTGATCCTCACTTGTAGGCAGGTGGGAAGGCACAGCCTTTACCCTCCTGTTCTTCTTCTTGGTAAGTGCTTGGTCCATTGTTCCAGGATCCAAGACCTGAGGTTCAGAGAGGCACTTTTTGGCCTGTGACCTAGTCACAGCAAGGACATGTGATGATATCCCTAACATCTCTGCATGAGTCCTGTACTCAACTTCTGACCATAGAGAGCTCTCCAGGTCATTGCCCAACAAACATTCAACTGGGAGATCTGCACTAACCACAACTCTTTTTAGGCCAGTTACCCCTCCCCAGGAGAAATTAACAACTGCCACACTATGTGTAGTAGTGACATTGCTGGCATTGGTCACCAGGTAATTATTACCTGGTATGTATTGTCCAGGGTCCACAATGCTAGGTGTCACCATAGTGACACTGGCACATGTGTCCCTGTATGCTTGAGCCACTTTTTCATTAATCAAAGGTGTCTGTCTGTATTTTCCCAGATTACTGGGGCTTACAGTAGGGAGCAAATCTATGTCCCCATCACAAATCAGAACAGCCTGTGTAGGGGTTCTGACTAGGCCAGACTCTCCCTCAGTTCCCAAGGTGATACCCACTACCCCCTTAGTTTGTGGACCAACACTGCTGACTGTACTATTGGGTGCAGGTGCCTTAGGGGCTGTAGTGTTGGGGGCTCCACCCTTTTTACACTCACTGGTCCAGTGAGAGGTGTTTTTACAGGTACTACACCAGGGTTTTCTTTGACCTTCTTTCTTCTTCTTCTTGGAAGTTTGGGACCCACCCTCAGTATTAGTTTGGGGCCCTGTTGAAGACTTCTGGTCTCTAGCTTTCTGCTCCCCACCCTTCTGGTCTGTTTTCTTTGGTCACCACACTGGTTCTGGTTCTTTTGCTTAACCCTGGTTCTAACCCACTTGTCTGCCCTCTTTCCCAATTCTTGGGGAGAGGTCAGATCTGAGTCAATCAGGTGTTGATGCAACTGCTGGTTCTGACAATTATTTAAAATGTGTTCTCTCATAAGTAAATTGTACAATCCTTCATAGTCTATAACCTTACTTCCCAGCAACCAGCCCTCCAGAGTCTTAGTGGCACATTCAACAAATGCAGACCAGTCCTGAGCCTGTGTCTTCTGGGTCTCTCTGAACATCAACCTGTATTGTTCAGTGGTTAAGCCTAACCCATCAATCAGAGCACTCTTCAGGACCAGGTAGTTTCTAGAATCCCCATCACTAACTGTGAGGAGTCTGTCTCGGCCTCTACCTTCAAAGGAGAGCCACAAGATTGCTGCCCACTGCTCCAGAGGGATCTGCTGTACTCTGCAGGCCCTCTCAAGTGCAGTCATCCATTTGTGGATGTCATCCCCAGCTTTGTAGGGGGGCACAATCTTACTCAGGTTTCTATTGTCATAGGACCTGTCTTTATCCTTAGGGATAGTGCTGCCACCAGTGGATCCTAATCCTCTCTCTCTAGGCTGTCTTGCTCTAGCAAGTTTCTTTTGGGCCAGGGCAACTTCTAATTCTTCTTTCCAATACTGCAAGCATATACATTAGAAATTCCTGAGCATCTTGTTGAATATTCTGCGTAATTTGTGTAGAACCAGAACATATATCCAAAAGATTACGAATATCAAACACTTTGTATTTTCCTTTTATCAGTTCTCAATTTTTCATAAATACAATGCAACAAGGAACACAATCTTTTTTCACGATTCTCCATAATTTGCTTTTGCAAACTTTCTAGGAAAAAAAACAACACTGACCACTACATTAGCATAGCAGTTGTAACCTGAACTATTTTCTAACTGATACCCAACAATATCTTCAATAGTGTCCTTTTTCTTTTTGCTTGCAATCTCATCATTATCATGATTTACTTTCCTTCTCTATACTTCACTACAGATATTCTCATATCTTCTTATTAGACCTACACGCTTTCCAAATACAGGATATTCACCTAAATTGGGAGCATACGCTCTTCTTAACCGATTATACTCTTTTACAAAGTTTGCATCTCCACTAATCTTTCCCTCACCAAAATCAATCAAATACAATCCAGATAAAGTTCTGACTTGGGACAAAGCAACATGTGCCACACCCTCTTTAAAAACTGTATTTCCAGTGTTCACCAAAGCATTATCTACACTTAAACCTTGAGATTTATGAATAGTCACTGCATATGCCAGAGAAAGAGGAAACTGTTTTCTACGAACATATACATCTTTAAGAGCAAAAAACGAACTTGACAACGGCCAATTTGTTTTACTTCTTCAATCTGATCAAATTTAATTTTCAAAAATTCAATTCCATCTCTCTTTTGATAATTAACAAAATCAACAACTTTACCCATTGCTCCATTTACTAAACCTTTTTTCACATCTAAATTACGCCGTAAAATTACCCGACAGTTTACACATACATATAAATTATTTTCTAAACCTGCAGTTTTAGATGTAGATTTTTCTAAAGAATCCAATTTTGTTTTACATTTTTCCATCAAAATAATAGGTATTCCTTCATTCTCTATTTGATCAATGGCTTCCATTTTGATTATTTGTTCATTTTCTAGCTTCAAAAGTTCTTCATTGAATATAGAACACTCACGCATTGTTGGCAATAAGATTATAGATTTATTTTCTGAATAGTTCCATAATCAACATCATTTGCCTGTCACATATTTTTAATGAGTTCTTTGTATTCAAAATATGACCAAATGTTAACGTTTCCAACTCTTCCCAAAGACTTTCTGGTGTCTTCATGCACAAGTGTTTTAAATACTGGTTGTCCTTTTACGGGAGTAAGTTGCAGTAGATCTACAAAAACAATGGCATGTTTTCCTCCAAATGAGACATCGTACTCTGTTTTAAGAATCTGCTGCATTCTTAAATGCACAAAAGCAAGCATTAAGTTTGAGACCACGCTTACCTCATCAATAATCAGAAGTTTCATTTTCTTTAGCACTCTTGAAACTTTATAGCAAGCTACTCCAGATAGTTTACTATATTCCAATTTGTTTTCATGCTCTACAGGTAGCATTAGTAAACGATGTAATGTAATTCCATTAATGTTGTGTGCTGCCAATCCAGTTGGAGCAGTTGCAACACAAGGCAAATGTAAGTCCGTTTTGTTCTGTAGATAACTGGCCAATACTTTATTTAAGAAACGTTTTCCTGTTCCAGCGTGACCACTGACATACATTTGGATAGGTTGAAATGATGTGCCTTCTTTCTTTTCATGAAGAAATCCATGGTCCATTTGTTGTCTTACTTGCTGATATATTTCTTTCTGTTCAACATTTAGATTTTCTTCCAAGTTTCCCAAGTCCATAATATCTTCTTGAGCTTGATGCGTTGCAGTTTCCAATTCATTCATTGCGATTGCCGCTTCATTTTCAAGAATTGGTTGTCCTTGTGGATTTTGACTCAGTTTGGCAGAACTTTGACTGTCTTGAGAACTGTCTCTAGCAATCTCAGCTGCAATAGTAGCATCTTGATCAATTTCATCGTTCAACATTTTGAGATAATTTGGAAAAACAGTACATTCTATGGTATCTTTACAAGCATTGAAGGAATCTTCATAGCTCTGAAAATCTCCAAGTAATTCCAAATCTGTACGCCACTGGTTGAAGAGTTGCAAAAGTGCTAAATAGTAAAATTCCCTTTTATCAGGAGTATCACAACTCCGTTTTCTGTGATTAATCAAATTTCCTTGCCTTTGTTTCACCAAACATCCTTCGTAACCAATCACTTCATATTTTCCTTCATTTAAGTTTTCGGTAGTAATCCATTTAAAAGTGTAATATTACAGCACTTCATAAAGACATATGTCTCAAGATGATGACTTCTATTTGGATAATGTGTGACAATATCTGTACTTTCTGGTTCTTTTCCTGCTAAATATTCGATTTCTTTTACAGATTTAAGAACTCGATTTCGTGTTGCAGCAAGACCTAGACTCACCCAAATGATTCTTCTAGATTTTGAGTATAACCTTGCAGATGATAACCGATCTGAGCATTCATACGCTCCAAATTCTCAATGGGATTACATCTTCAAACTGAAACGGTCCAATTTTTTATTCAGATTTTCATGAGAAATTTCATCCCACATTTTTTTCAACTCCGTCTTTTCTGATTTTGTAATATAGGATGTCACATACCGTGCAACAGCAATGGAATTATCCACAACAAATTGAATATCCATATTGAGAGAATAATTGGATTATAATCATTGATATATTTTGATTCTTTACTTCTCAAATTGTATGTACTTTTGGGAGATTTTCTAGTACTGGTATGTCTCACAGCTGACACAAAACTGTTTACACTCCCTTACAAGCAGAGAAATCCAAAACGACACTTGGTATGAAACGTTTCCTTAGACTTGTACTTTCGTTCACAGCATTTTCCACATCAATGGCTTTGGAATCGTAAGACTTTTTGCCTTTAAGTGTTTTCATCTTTTCTTTATGGTATAGTACATGTCGCGTTTTCTTCAATAAAACACAAAACAGTGTCATCTGAATCAGTTCCGAATTTAGGTGCATCCTTGATCCATAACAGCATATGTATATGAGGAGCACCTCTAGCTTGATACTCCTTTCTAAAAAAAAAACACAACTTCTCCAAGAGGAGGATTCTTTTTATTGCAGACTAGCAGCCCGCCCCAGCTTTGCCTGGGGCAGAAGGGGGCTGGGGGCAGCATTTTAAGCCTCTGTGCACCCCCCCCCCGACATTGCCCAGACCGCATCCCTCCCGCCGCGCCGCCGCCCGGCCCGACATTGGCCACACCGCCTCGAGCCTCCCGCCCGCCTCACACCTCCCGCCTGCCTTTGCCTTACCTGAGCCGCCCGCTCCGGACTTCACCGCCACTCCTCGCCACACGTCACCGCTCCTCCCCGCATATCGTCATTACGTCTAGGTCGCGGTCAGCGCTACGTCGGGCCGGCGCTTGTTTTAGGGGACTACTTTGTTTACAAATTTTTATTTTTTAATTTACGTTTTTTTTAAAATTTTATGTCGCCTATGTCCATCTACACACCCTGAGGATTCCAACAATGTATTGGGTGTGTGGATTGGCGCTGTGGTTCCCGTGTTTACCTTGCCAAAAGGTTTCTGTTCTCTCTTTATACTAGTAGTATAGATAAAAGACATCATAGCTTCAAACCTACGATTGAAATATCTGCATACATTAACAGGATCCAAAGAGCACAATTCTCCAGGTGTCTTGTATTCAATATTTTTTAGATTTGAATTTGCCTCTCGAAGAAATTCAAGTAAATCATCTCAAGCTTATTCAGCACAGCTTAGGGTAAGAAACCATGTAGGAGTTCCTAAGTTCCTTAGCATACATTTAAGTTCTCCATGACGATGGTACCAATACTCATTAGTACCACGCTGACATGCCATCAAAATAATTAACTGAGATTCTAAGTGATCGTCTCTCTGATGTACTTTATCCATAAATTCCTCTGCAGAAACATTTTTAAGATGTACTCCTATTTTTAATATGTGGTTAACTGCATATGAAAGTCCAGACAAGTCACTCTCAAACAAAAGATGAAATATATATGGGATACATTGTCGAAATCTTGGATCTTCTGCATACACTCTTGTTGATATTCAGATGCACGAATCTGCACTGATCGTTCATCATATCTTCTACCTTTTCCAGTTGGAAACCGCTGCGGAAAGCAACGAGCTTCCAAACTTTTTTCCCATACACTCATGGGAGTACCCTTTGCTTTTTTCATTTGGAATAATTCAATAGTATTCCCCATCACTTCTTTTGAATTAAGTGGATGTACACTCTAATGTTCATAGATTTCTTCAGTTTTGGACATGTCCACTTTTTCAATTTGACCACTTGACGTTTCAGTATCATCTCCTAAAAGTATTTCTTCTTCTTCCACATACACATTTTTGTAGTAATCCTTGTTTTTTATCAGAAATAATGTTGCCTTTTGCACTTTCCGAACATCCAATCATTCTTGCGAGATTTTATTACTGTTGGTAGTAACACCATTAACTAGAATAACTAGTGGTTCACTTTCTACATTCTCTACACCAATCGTTTCAATATTTTTCTTTAAATCTAGAGGTAAATGTACAACTCTTCCTTTTAATCATCTCTGTAAATCTGTAGGAGGCAATTTACCTGTTTTAGGCTCCATACAAACAATATCTTGAAATGGGTGCACACATTGAATATCAGAATAGACTCATACGTCTTTAAATCTATCAGTTCTGGAGGAATAATTACCAACTCTAGATCATTATGGACCGCTCTAGCGGGCCTTTTATTCTTGTCTAATTTGTTATAACAGTATTTACAAATCCGCTGATCAGAACACAAATCAAAACAATTCTCTACCAACAAATAAGTTGCAAATTCCTTCCACTTATCATTATTTTCTCTTTCACTTTTTAAATACAGATCAACAGTCCTAGTCTGATTTATATAGTTAGTTCGCCGGCAACAAATACAAGAATAATTTGGCCTTTCACTTGAAATCACCTTAAACTTTGTAATTTGTTTTTCAACATTTTTTGTAGTAGTACGTTGCACATTCTGTTCAACATTTTCTTCTATTAATGTGTCAGTTTCTGCACACTCATGTTCAGAACCAAAATAACGAAACTCAAGTTCATCACAAACCTTCTTCACTTCTGATACTGACCCATGCAAAAAAGCACTTTTCGTAATACAATCTTCTGACTAACTTCCGCATTTGAGAATGATGTACTGCTAACATCCTGAAAGGATGAAAAACACTGACATACTTTCCTAG
The DNA here is from genome assembly GCF_964263255.1 of Lissotriton vulgaris. Classification (NCBI taxonomy): domain Eukaryota; kingdom Metazoa; phylum Chordata; class Amphibia; order Caudata; family Salamandridae; genus Lissotriton; species Lissotriton vulgaris. The sequence continues at coordinate 1,184,458,098 of NC_141685.1, read as the reverse complement.
AAAGACAAGCCAGAGAATGACCTTGCAAACCAATATTTTTTCTCACTCTGCAAGGATCTAGTCCTTGCAAAATCTTAATCTTTTGTTGAACACTTTTTTTACTATATTGTCATAAGAAATTGCGTAAAATATCAATATATTCCTGTTGTATACTACAAATACTACTGCAATCCCAAGTGTACACTGGAGCTTTAGGACGTCTCCCTAGAGCTTCATCAGCTATTAATTCTTCTACATTTCTAGAAACCATCTTCTCTTTCTCAATAGGACAACCATTTTTAACCTCATAAGCTCAACCACTGGTATCAACTGCATGCAATAAATTATTGGTCTGAAAATTACTCTCTTCATTAAAGAAAGGCTCTGAACTTGAACTGTTTCAATTCGCCCGAAAAAAAATAACACAAAAATTAGTTCGGTTAATTACTCTTTTGTTCTTACTTTTGGCCTTCATAAAATGGATTGGTTGATCTAGTGTTCGAATTCGATTTAAAACTAAAATGAATAATTTCTTTTTTAATTCAAAAGCCTTTTCATCAATTTCAAATTGCTTCTTCTTTTAATAAAATAGTGCTTTTTTTTAGATCTTTTCACATCTTTCAACAAATTAAAAACCACTATTATAAACCTCTTTTTCTGATATCTTTATACTAACTCTGCCTTTTTTTACCATACATTGTGTCTTATGAATGTAATTTCCCATTTTTCCATTGTTTTTATTCATATTCTTTTTTCTGGTCGAAGCATTCTTTCTACTTTCCACAATCTGCACACTGTTTCTAGGCTTTAAAAGTTTTAAAATAAATTCTTTTGTTCTCTTACCGGAACACTTATTCTTTTTCCCCACACTGTTGGTCATCCAATACTTCTTGTTGAGTTTTCTTCAAATAATGTTTTTTTTCTGTTCTTTTCTCTTTTCTGTTTGTTTAGGCATGATAAGTTTATTTTAATGATGATAAACAATATCTGAAGAAAAAAATATATATATATATATACATTTATTTTAATTAATCTATAAAATATACTTTTCTATTACTAAACAAACACATTGTATATCAAAACAATTTAAACACTTTCTTTTGTATAACCACAATTAATCTACTGAAGTACACAGGTACTAATTGAATAATTATTACAAACAAAAGGTTTTTTAGACATGTATACACAGTAAATGAGTACCTTGAGTAGTACTAGATCACAGCAAAGTATACCATTGCTTGTGTGAATGTTTGACTCATTCTTCAAGAGCATAGACAGTGACTGGGTTCACACACTGCTACTAGTTGACAGCCCAATAAGTTTATAAGTGCTTAAGTTTCAGTAGATAAATTAGATAGTAGGAGTACACACAGAGTCACAAAGTGTTTGCAGAAAACCATGACTATTCCCTGGACTTTGCCAAGACTGACTCAATAGTCTGCAAGGAATTAGGTCACCGTATACTTTCTGCACATTTGACTGTACCACTGCTTGTCTGAAAGCCTAACTCATTCTCCTAATACATACACTGTGACTGGGTTTTCAGACTGCTAGTAGTTGATTGCAAGATAAGTTAATAAGCGCTTGTGTCAGCAGAGAAATTAAATAAGGACATGCTTCTGTCAGGAGGATTCTAAGATTAGACACACATGTGGCAGCAGAGAAATTAAATAAGGACATGCTTCTGTCAGGAGGATTCTAAGATTAGACACACACTCACAGCATGATTGTAGACAGACAAAACTATTCCCTGGACTTTAGTAGAAGAGACTCAGTAGTCTGAAAGGGGTTAGGGGATGTATACATTGTGCTTATTTCACTGTCCCACTGCTTTTCTCATGCTTGAATCGTTCTCCAAATGCATACACAGTGACGGGGTTCTCATAGTGCTAATACTTATCACAGTAAGTTTATAAGCACGTATATATCTGCAGATAGATTAAATAAGCACAAGCTTCTGTTAGGATGATTCTAAGGCTAGACACAGACTCAGTGTGATTGCAGACAGGCAACACTATTCCCTGGACTTTAGTAGGAGAGACTCAGTAGTCTGGAAGGGGTTAGGGGACTGCATACATTGTGCTCATTTGACTGTTCCACTGCTTCTCTGAATCCCTGACTCATTCTTCAAGTGCATACACAGTGATTGAGTTCTCGCAGTAATAATACTCATCACAATAAGTTTATAAGCACTTATATGTCTGAGAGAGATTAAATAAGCACATGCTTCTGTCAGAATGATTCTAAGACTAGACACAAACTCAGTGTGATTCTAGACAAGCAAGACTATTCCCTAGACCAGTGGTTCCCAAACATTTGAGTCCTGAGGACCCCCATTGACTTACCACTGGAAACCGGGGACCCCCCAGCAATGTGTACGATTTAAATTTCAAACATTAAAAGATTAATTCGAAAAAAATAAATACATGTGCACACAAAACAAATACTCGGATTACTAAGGATTTTAGTATTTTATTTTTAAATAGTTTGCAAAAAACTGAAAATTGTAATGGGAAGGTTGGTGCTGCATCTCTGTGATTACCTTTTAAATGATTACTTTTATTTCGCAGTACAAGGATCCTGCCAGGGCCAGAGTGGAAACCCAAAGCAGCCCTGGCAAATGTTTTCATACCAGTCCCCATACAGTGCACACCAAGTGCAGTGAGTGAGGCTGCCTACTACAAAGGGGGCTTTGGGAGGCTCTCCCCCTAAGAAAATTTAGGATGCAATGGTGCATTCTACAACACATTTATCTTTACATATTGAATTGTAGTAGCTTTTAGTGAATAGTAAATGATGACCTTACTATGCACCAGGATATAACAATATTTGTTAGAGTTCTTCAATGATTCCCTTATCACCCTTCAAAAATGCCTCTCATTTCTCCATAGCACATCTGTCACATGTATTTCAATTGCTTTATAGCATCTCTAATACCATTGTAGGATGTCAGAGAACTTTACATCACACACATATAGAGACAATGAATCATACTTGTAAATCAGTGTAGAGAAAATGTTACATAAGCAAAGGGGACTACAAGGTGTTGGGTTCACATGTCATTCATACTGGTAGGCATTTCTAAAGAGTGCTTGGTCTGGAAAAGGACAAACCCAGGATTCAGAACCTAACACAGAGGTTAGCATTGACTTTAACAATAAAAATGTATTTCCACCAAAAGAAACCCCTTTAGCAGCATCAGGATAATGACAGACTGGGAAAAAATAAAGTTACTAACTTGTACCATGCAGTATGCAAGCAGCTCTTTAATGACAGTCTATTGGTCACTGTGCTAGATTATGATTGTCTCTTATGAGATGAAGAGTATTAAAGCAGGAGAGACTCAGTAGTCTAATTAAAAACAAAGGCACCACATACAACACCACACAAATTAATAACTCACCGTTCAAATTGATTTGTAGATTATGAAGTATCTGAATCACACACCAGATTTTCGTATGCACACAATGTCTGTAGTGCACTGCTCTTAGCGAAACCCAAAAATGGCAAACTTTCCCTCTCATTCTGCACACATATACATGTAAATATCAAATCACATTGCTTCCCACATTAATTCAAAAGCTAACACACATTTCTATTGGTTACACATTTCAACCCTTTCCAATTGACATAACTTTCAACCCTACCCCCATTATGCGTAATGCCTGTTACCATAGTAACAGTTCATGGAACACTCAACTGAACACACAGGTCACAAGTTCAGCACACAATGTTGCAAATTTAAACAGCAAGTGTGCTTGACTTTTCAAAATATCAGATTATCCTATCTAATGTTCCTTTCAAACAGTTTTTACTAACCAATAAGAAACATGCTTTTTAAACACAGAAACATGCACACTATTTTTCAGTCTATAATGTTCTCAAACAGCCAATCATTTTTCTTCTTTTTTTAAAACTGCATCTTGTCCACCATTTTAGAAAAATCTTATTTCACAAATTGCCTATTACACCTACACACATCTTTTGAGTGCATCAAGGCCTCCCTTCAAGATGCTTAGATTGTGGATTGTATGACACAGCTATATTTTCTGGAGCAAAAGGTATGCTGAAAGCTGAGGTATTGAGAAAGATTTAGCTTTGCCAAATGTAGACATTAAATGGATTGGACAGAAAGGATTAAACTGGCACCAATTGATGCCATTGGTTAAATCCTTTTTGCATCTCCAACACCCTGACCTCATAATTGTGCACTGTGGTGGCAATGACCTAGGCACTTTGACTGGGGTAGGTCTGGAAATGCTTATGAAGGACACCTTTTCAGAATTGATGTTACTTTTTCCCCAAACTGCCTTTGTCCATTCTAACATATGCCAAAGACCGAAATGGAACTGGTCCAATCAATTTTGTCCACAGATCGAGAAAGCTAGGAAACATGTCAATAAAGCTGTTTCTGTTTGTCTCAGAGACTATAGGATGCGGTCCATTTACAACTACAATCTGCGTTTTAATATGGATGGCATCTATAGGAGAGTACTTCTGCACAGTCTTTCTCAACAACTTTAGACTCTGCAAAAGTACTTACTTATAGGTACCAAAATCTCCAAATAAACACTAGGGCTCTTTTTAGAGCCACGCAAGATGTAAACACATAAGCTTGATGTACAATGTAACGTAATTGTTTGTTTGGAGTCGCGCACCCAACACGTACACACCAGGGGGCCGCGCTGGGAGTCACGCACCCAATGCGTTCACACTAGGGGGCCTCGCTGGGAGTCTCTCTCCCAACGCGTTCACACCAGGGGGCCGTGCTATGCGCCGCGCTGGAGTCGCGACTCCAAAATTTCCTGATTTTTTTTTTTAGCTCCTATCACTAATTTATATTCTTTCCTGGGACCCGATCCCCCGGGGGGCTTATATACAACGATGGGGACCATGGGGAAGCCCCAATGCCCCCACGGTCCTGCCGGTTCCCCGCATCCTCCTGGAGCCGGCATTGCTTTTCCACATGTGGAGCTGCTAACATGCAGCTCCCCGTGTGGAACAGCTTTCCTGCTCTCTCTTCCAAAATCCAAACCAAGTTTGCTATGGGGCAGCTCCCGCCCCTGCCATAGCAAACAGCAGTGTTCCGGGGTGGGCACCCCGGGACACTGCAGGAGCCGGCCCTGGGGGGGTGGTGGTTCCCAGGGCCATTAAGGGCTCCAGGATGGGGGTGGCACGGCCCCCCTCCCTTCAATTACAAAGCCCCGGGGAGGAGGCGCATTTGCATTCTTAGTACCCCGGGGAGTTGGCAAGCCCGCCCACACAGGTTATTTATTTATTTTTTAAAGGCCGGGGGGGGGGGGAGACGGTCCCCGGGGCTGCGGGGGGGCCGCAAAAATTAAAGAAATGCCCTGGGGGTGGCATTCCCCGGGGCTTGTAGGCTCCCCCCACTCATTAAAAAGAAGCCCTGGGGGGTGGCGGTCCCTGGGGCAGTGTGAGGGGGATTGCCGCCCCCCTCCTCCCCCCCACACACACACTTTTACTTTTTCTTCCCTCCGGGACCTGGCCCACCTGGGGGCTTTATTTAAGCGAAGCACGGGAGCCTGCGTTTCGTTTTTTTTTTTTTTCATTTTCACGGCTGGATCCGCACACCAAGCGCACATCTCTGCATTTAATTATTTATTTTTTTTAGCTCTGGAAGTCCTTGTAGGACCCCCTAAGCAGGCCTACGCGGCCTCAGGGTGTTTCAACCTTGCCCCTTTTTCCTGTTTTCCACCTTCATTTAACTACCCTCTTGTGCCTCGCTTCTACCGAGGCACAAAATGGCTGCCAACAGTTCCTGGTTTAGAGTGTTCACAGCCAATTAGAATGCAGCTAGTGATTGACAGGGAGCGTGGATCCCAATCTGCAGGGTGTGCGGATCCTAATCTGTAGGGTGTACGGATCCTCCGCGGCCATAGATATCAAAACTTTTTTAATTTTAATTTTCTCATCAACTACTGAATGGATTTCAGCAGTGTGGGCTGTAGCCGTGTCTAAAGTTTCCTATGGGAAATTGCATGTGAAAAACACATTTTGGAACCCCCCTTTTTTCTTGGTCCCCCGCTTGACGAATCACCCCGAAACTTTCAAGATCGGAGCGGACCACGAGTTTTCAAAGTTTCGCGAACATTCGTCAATCGGCACCAAAGTTACTGGGAAAAGAATGTTGAGATTTTCCTTTGAAAAATAGGTCCTAACTAGAACTACCTACTGACGACCGTCAGTAGAGGATGTATATCACTTTTCCGTATGTTGTAGAAATACCTCTAAAGACGGACACGGATCAGATATGATGCCAAAACGATGATTTATTCTTCCTCACCAGGCCTCTTCCTTACCTGGCTTGGCAGTTCGGGCTGGACTGTTCCCATGAGGCACAGGGTCAAGGCTGATTTGCATATGGCCATGTCTTAACTGGGGTGGTGTGGACTGCCAAAAAACGATGGATTTAGGCCCAGATCTCTGTACTGGGGTGAATGTATGACATTGTTCTGCAGTCTGTCCATCAATTGTTGTTTTTGCATCCGTCAGATAAAATGCATAAAACCTTATAAAATTCTGGTGGTTAATATAAAAAGCATTAAAATTTTATTTAAGTAGTATATTCGTGATCTCCTGTTATAATATTTCTAAACAATTACCATCGATTAAAATCCTGAAAAAATGTGTGTTTTGGGTTAGTGGGGGGATAAAAACTGTAAGGGAATTTGTAGTCAAATTATGACTGAAATTTCGTATTGGTTCTTTATTGTATGTACACACCCTATAATCATGTCAAACCTGTATGCCGGTCTTCCGTGGCATTAAGCCCCCCCCCCGGATGCTTCGAGTCTAGCTGTAGAATGTAGCGTGTTTCTAGTTTTCGTAGTTTGTTTTCACGATCTTCTACTGGGGGGAACTGCGTCAATCACATAATATTTTAGGTTTAAGTTGTTTGATTCATGGCATTCCCTGAAGTGACGCGCCACAGGATAGGTGTTGTTCTGGTTTGTAATCGCTCTCAGATGTTGCAACACCCATTTGTGAACCGGCAGTTTGGTGCTGCCTATGTACTGAACGCCACAAGGGCACAGAAGGCCATAGACCGCAAATTCCGTTTTACATGTCAACAGTCCCGAAATTTTATATGTTTTATCACTAAAGGGTATGTAGTATGTGCTTTTGTTAATTCCGTGGGAAGATGCTTTACATGTCTTACACCTGTAAAATCCTTTGATGGTTTTGATCCAGCTACTGTTGTCTACAACCTCTGGACTAGTTTTTACTAGAATATCCGTCATTGAGGGAGCCTTGCTAGGTAATGGACAACCTCTGCACTAGCAGGAGTCCAATCGCCGGATCGCTAAGTACCAGAGGCCAGTTCTGCTGTATAATCTTGCCAAGTGACTTGTGTTGCTTGCTGTATTTCATGATCATTCTGAAGCTGTCATTATCCGAACTAGTTTGGTATGGTACTGCTTTTGTGGTTCTCTCCTGTAATGCCTTGTGTGTATATATATATATATATATATATATATATATATATATATATATATATATATATATATATATATATATATATATATATATATATATATATATGACCAGGGATTCCTCAGCAACTCGCTCTGCGCTCGCAGACACCGCCTCCACGCCAGCAAGAAAAGAGGACCGGACCAGCAAAAGTCAGCAAGATGGTATTTATTCTGAACAGAACCAGCGACGCGTTTCGGGCGGAAAGCCCTTGATCACGCTACAACATGTTACAAAACAATATGCTTTTTTATAGGTGTATGCAGTGAAACTGACACCGCCTCCTGGAGGCGTCCACCAAAATCACGTGATAATGAGTAAACAGTGAAAAAACACTCATCGCTGATACAATGTTATTTATAAATGCTGGTATACACAAAAGTTCTGACTGGTTAAATCCCAGAATTACTACATAGTGTTAAAAGAATTTTACAGATGTAGATACATCGAAACACCTGTTCTCATGGAAAAAATATAAATGACATATATACCAATGTTGTGCAAATATGCAAATTTGTACCATATAGCAGCGATCATATTAAAGTGCATATAAAAAAAGTGCATAAGTGATGAGAATCTAAAGTGCAAAAAGTGCGGGAACATTGCAACCTCCTATTGGAACAGTCTTATATTTAGTATAACAATTGATGTGATTAAATTCATTAGACAAATCCTATACTATTATGAGTTCTTTTAAAGGGTTCCAAGAAAGGAGAAAAAAAAGGAAGGAGGGGAAGGGGTTGTTATCTCAGAAGCTAAAAATGACAATATGTATAAATAAGACCATATTTCATATATATATACACTATTTGCACCCACATACACATCTGACCAAAAATCCTAGAAAGAGTATACACCCAAAAAAATGTATAATGCTAGTTGAAAAATAAAATGCACATTCAAATGACCAGACTAAAGGTGAAAGACCGAAAAGGGTGGGGCCCCACCAGACGAACAACAACATATGTTACACCAAAGTGAACATTATATACACTCCCCAACCCGCGAACCTATATATACACATAAGGTAGACTGCCCACATACCTCCATAAGTGCACCTACTATTTACATGTCAAATGCAAAACCTCATTTCTATGTATTTACAAATGTACAGAGAATATATGTACATCAGAGTTCTGTATACTGTGAAGACAATGCACTATATGTTAAGCTTTTAAAATAATCTAATAGAACTTAAACATTGCACTCAATAAACAGGGTTGAATAAATACATTAAAAATTGAATGGTATTACATAGACAGGATAAGGCGCGCAGAGTATGTCACCATGAGTGAGTATGATGAAAAACTACATTAGTTCTAAAAGCAGATCATGGGACAGAAGATAAAGGGACCACAAGGTACTTCTAATAGGGAACCTAACTAGAAGTACGTGTATAATACAGGCAAGAACAACAGAATGCAATCCAAATATGTTTAATACCTTACAGGAAGTGATGCATTTCCTCAATGTTGTTGAGCCCGTTGGGCCAACGACTATCGAGTTCCAATATGAACCTAGACTCAAGTTTTCTGAGTTCTGCCTCACGGTCACCCCCTCTATTCAAGCTGGGTACAGCCCCAATTACGAAGTAACTGAGGCATTTTAAGTCTTTATTATGGACCCGCTTGAAATGCCGGGCGACCGGGTAAGTAGGGTCACTGTGCAATATAGCCCGTAAATGCTGTAGTATTCTGGCGTGCACCGGGAGCTTGGTGCTGCCAACATATCTGAGTCCACAGGTGCACGCCAGGACATACACAGCATAATCTGTTTTACAGTTGTAGTTGCCATTGATGGTTTTGGCAACTGTGCTAAATGGGGTGTGGTAGTGAGTGGTGGAAATTCCAAATTTATAGGCCCTACAGCTTGAGCATTTAAAGAAACCTCTGGAAGGGCGTAGCCATGGCACTTTAGTTTTCAGTTCAGGAGCTGCTCTGTCCAAATAGTTGCCCGTAGTTTTAGCTCGTCTATAAGTTATGGTAGGGGTAGAGGGTAACCTGGTGTTTAGGATATGGTCACTCATTATTATCGGCCAATGTTTATTGAGGATTGACCTGATTTTTCTTTCTTCCCTACTGTAAGTAGTAATGAGACGTGGGCACTCGGGTTGGAATTCCACTTCTAAAGAGCGTTCTATTGTTGGTACAGAGTCAGAAAAGAGGCTCTCCCTAGACCTAGAGAGGGATTTAGTCACTGCAGCATTCAATATCTGCTCGGAATAACCCCTAGCTCTCAATCTATGTAGTAGTTCCTCCAAGCAGGTATTGAAATCAGATGGAGAGCTGCAGATCCTCTTTAACCTGAGAATTTCCCCATAAGGAATTCCAGAGATAGTGTGCCTAGGGTGCATACTGGTTGCATGCAGGGTAGCATTGCCTGCAGTCTGTTTTCTGTGGAGGGTAGTGTTGAGGATTCCGTTGGCAGCATATACCTCAACATCCAAAAATTGGATGCGGTTTTTGTGTATATGAGCAGTGAAATTCAAATTGAAAGAGTTGTCATTTATGTCATGGATAAATGCCAACGCTTCCTCACTGCTGCCCTTCCAAATGATGAAGACATCATCGATGTACCTCAGGTAGCATTTAACGTAGCCCTCCATCCAAGTTTTGTGGCGGACCCTGAGGACCTGCTCCTCCCACCAGCCAACGTGCAAGCACGCATAGCTGGGAGAGAAGCAGGCCCCCATCGCTACGCCTCTCAGTTGCCTATAAATCTCCTTACCGAAGGAGAAGAAATTATTATAAAGGCACCATTCAATAAGGCCCACTATGACCTTATTGTGCTCGTAAAATTGGATGGGTCTACTAGCAAGGTAATGTTGAACAGCAGATAAACCTTTTCCGTGATCAATGCTGGTGTACAGCGATTCAACATCAAGTGTTAACAGCCACATATCATCTTCCCATGCAATTGTGGATACTTTGGAAAGAAAATCACTGGTGTCACGAGTGAAACTGGGGAGCTGTTTGACAAAGTCCTGAAGAAAAAAGTCTACATATTCCCCAACTTTTTCCCCTGCACTGCCGATGGCGGATACAATTGGCCTGCCTGGTATTGGTTGCACGGCCTTGTGGACCTTCGGAATAAGATAAAGAGAAGGCAAGATAGGAAAATTGACATACATGTATTTATATTCTTCAGGAGATATATATATACACACCGAAACGCGTAGATCTAATGCGCTGCGAACCCTGTAAATAAGAAAAATAAAGAGGATTTGAACACTGCATTTGGGTGTGCAACCCGTTTTTTCCCCTTGCCGGGGGAAGTTGGTGAATATATATATATATAATGAAAAGCACGAAAAAATTGGTCCGCGTTTGTCTATCTGAGTCCTGGCTGGTGATCGGATTCTGAAGGATAGAGTACTGGAATATTGGTGTCAACTTGCTTTCTGTGACACGAGCGGATAACCCCTCCTTGCTCTGGGCGTTGCGGCATTGGAAGCAGCTGGTCTCGTCTCGGCGGGACGTACTCATTTGCTCTGGTGAAGAGCGAGCCGCTCGGAAGCCCCTGGATACCGTGGAGAAGTTCCTGCCTATGTTGCCGGAATCGAGGTGGCCAGAGTGTTTTGAATCCGTGAAACCTGAAGATATCTGGCGAGGTAGGAGCATATCGGACTATCCAGTTAGGAGAGTGCAAGGCGCGGAGCGACAAGTTTGATTTAAAACTCCCGCCTCTTGAAATTTAATCGCCCGTTATTGCATCATGGCCGCAGAGGCGTTACGTAGCCGAGAGGAGGCGGCGATCGGCATTTTTGATGATTCCCCCGCTGGGGGATCAACTGTGACGGTGCAGGAACAGAGTACTGCACCTTCAGTGAATAATAGCGCGAGAGACCTTTTCAGGCGCATGGAGAAACTGATGCGTGCCGAACAGTCCAAGTGGTGGGAGGAAAAATCATTAACTCGCTACTTGGAGGTGGGCAGGGTTCCCAAAGGGTTGCGCATCACTCTAGCGCCCAGTTATGAGAAACCTGACCCTGCCATGCTTGGAGAATGGGCGGATGCCAATTTAGAATCATCGGCTAAGCTGCTTAGAATACTGGTGAAATATGCAGCGAGTGACAGAGTGAAATTGCAAGCACAAATCGATGCATTACAGGTGGAAATATCTGCAATTGAGGAGACTGAAAACATCAAAAAAATGAGAGAGGACATGCTTACCAGATTGCGAAAGGACGAGGATGCGATTAAAAAGCGCAATAGAGACAAGTTGGATTATCAAAATGGTAACGTTTTCACATTTGCCCGAAGGTATGGCGCTGCCAAGAAGAAAAGTAACATTGCCACCCAGCGCAAAAAACAGGGTACTGCAAGTGACAGCACACCCTCGCTCACCTCCACTTCAGAGCAAAGTGTTGTTAGTGGGAGCGAAAATGAGGAGGAAGCTGGCCCGTCAAATCAGCCAAAAGAAGGAATTTTAATTATGTCTCGGGCAGAAGAAATGAACGTACTCTGCCAGGATTGGAGAGACAAACTAAGACCCCGGAAGAAACAGCAGCAGCAAAAAAGCGCTCCAACGCCAAGCGGGGGGCCAGGAGACAGCGCAACAGGCAGCGCAAACGAAAGCAAGCCTCAGAAGAAAAAAACTACGAAGGGCAGATGGAATCGCAAATAAATTTAGATAATGTTGCCAATACTGTGATTAATTTGTCTGACATTGCATTAAATACAGCGGAGTGTCAGATACTATCCCTCGGCCTCTCTTTTAGTCCTGAGAGCAATTTTAATTATTCGGAAACACAAATGGATGTGTTCCGTTTTATTCGGAAATTAAAATTGCAAAAATTTCACAAAACGAAGGGCAATAAGGAAAGCAACAAAACTCCTCAGTATGCCACTAGTCCACCTTTAATCTCAGCTGGTGATGTGAATTTATTCTTTGACTTACAGCACCTTCAGGAAGAACAAACTGAACCCACTGATGCATTGGGGTTGGAAGGTATGGATTTTGGTTGTACTATTAAAACCCCATTCAAACCTAAATCGATCTTTTTGCCTATAATGATGCATGACAACTTAGATCGTTTTCATGAACTTGTTGCCTCGGATTTAAAGGATTTGTACAGAGTCACTAATCAATGTAGCGCCAAAATGAATTGCAAGCAAAGGTGCTACATAGAATTGATGAAAAAATTACAAGCCAAAGAGGAACTTGTTATAAAACATTCTGACAAGGGGGGCAACATTGTCCTTTGGCCTAGACTAATGTACATGGACGAGGCTTATAGCCAACTCAATGATGTTTCTTGTTACAAGCGTAGCAACCTTCAAATTATGAAGTCATCTTGGTTGGACTATTATGGCAAATTGTTAGCATGGAAAAGTAGTGGTTTAATCAGCAATGATGAATATCTGTTTTTGCATAATGATTACCCTGCTGTACCTTCGATATATTTCCTTCCCAAGGTGCATAAGAGTATGGAAAAACCACCTGGCAGGCCCATAATATCGGGTATTGGTAGTTTAACAGAGAACACCTCCAAGTACGTGGATTTTTTCTTACAAGAATGGGTGCTCAAACTTCCATCATATGTTAGGGACACCTCTGATTTCTTGAGAAAAATCAGTGATAATAATTGGTCTGATGATCTAATCTTAATAACCATGGATGTTACATCTCTCTACACTTCCATCAGTCATAAGGATGGGATCAGGGCGATTGAATACTACCTTAATCGTAGACCTGCATGCTTCTCTCTCCACAATAAGATGTTGGTAGATATGGTTAAAATATGTTTAGAACACAACTATTTTTCATTTGACAAGACCATTTTCCAGCAAATAAGGGAGGTAGCTATGGGGGCCTGCTTCTCCCCCAGCTACGCCTTCCTCCATATGGGCTGGTGGGAGGAGCAGGTCTTGAAAAGGGAGCATGAAACCATCTCGAAAGCACATGTTCCCTTATGGCTGAGGTATATTGACGACCTCTTCATTTTATGGAGAGGGTCAGAGGGAAGAGCTAGGGAGTTCATTGAAAATCTGAATGATAATCTACTGAATTTACAGTTTACTGCTCATTTGATTAAAACTTCAGTAGTCTTCCTAGATGTGGAGGTATATGTTAACAATAACAAAATATGTACCAGACTCCATCGCAAGCCTACGGCTGGAAACTCTGTTCTCCATGCCTCAAGCCACCATCCCCAGCATTTGATCAACAGCATCCCGTATGGGGAGATGCTGCGGATCAAACGCATTTGCAGTGATAATGAGGAATGTAAACTGGCTCAGAGAAGTTGTAAAGAGCGGTTCCTCCAAAGGGGATACAAACCTGCGACTATTGACAAAGCTATCAAGAAAACTGAATCCTTGAGTCGTGAGAGTATTCTATCCCCTAAAATCCCTGCCATGGCCAGTGATGAAAACAAAAAGGTGCGACTTATTGTGACCTACAACAAACAACAGGCGGCCATTAGAAAGATACTTAGGAGGCATTGGGATTTGTTGTTGAAGGACCCTGTCATAGGCAAGGATTTGCTTAAAGACAACCCTACCCCTCAAATAACTTTTCGAAAAGCAAGATCCATGGGAAGTAGTTTGGATAAATGCAATCCGGAAATCAGACCCCCCTCTAATTGGCTTTCCAAGCAAAAAGGTTTTTTCAAATGTTTCCATTGTAAAGCCTGCAAAAATGCTAAAAATGTGAAGGAGTATAGCACTCCATTTTTGCCCCAACCAGTCAAAATCAAGCGACGTATTACGTGCAAAACTGAATACGTCGTTTACGTGTTGGAATGCCCTTGCGCATTGCGTTACATTGGCAGTACCAAGCTACCCGTGCACATGAGGATCCTGCAACACCTCAGGGCCATTAATAACAAGGATCAAACATATCCGGTAGCACGGCATTTCGAAGCTAAGCATGATAGTGATAATACTCTGCTTCAGTACTTTGCCATTGACTGTATACCTCCAACTCGCAAGGGAGGCAACAGAGACAGTGCCCTGAGAGTATTAGAGACCAAGTACATCTTGGAATTTAATTCCAAGGTTCCAAACGGTCTCAATACTACAGAGGATTTATACACTTGTATATAAATGCTGTCTCATGGCAACAACTACAAAAGCTATAACATAAATGTGGCAGGCCTTACATGGTTTAAAAGATTTGATTAATGATATGGTCAATTGGCTTTACTGTTATGGCACATTCATGAATCTCCATTTAGTTCAGCAAATAATGCTTCCCTGTATGTCTCTCTTAACACACATCTGCGCTATAATATGATTTCAAGCATTGTCTTTTTAATTCACGTAACACACTGTTGGTTATTCTTAGTAATCGAATGGAGTATCATGGTCTTTATTTCATTTGTATTGTTTCACTGATTCACAGTTTTGTTATCACACAATTTCTCGCCTATATATTTCAGGTAGCTGATAATATCGATCTTTCTATTCTAGGATCCTTTTTGCCATATTTTGTTGAAGTGTTCGCCCGCTTGGGCTATATTACTGTAAACAGCATATTGTAGACTGCGTATGAATTTTGTATAGTATATGACCAATGAGTTGGTTTTATATTGGAATTATGTGAGGAGTGCTCCCTACATTACTTTGGAGCGTAGCACTCAAAATATCTTTATTTATTGAGAGATGTATATATATATATTTTTCTAATGAGATTTATGTATATATTTTTTTATCAATATTAAGGTGTACATTTATGAAATAACTTGTAAATACGCATGTTTTAATTGTACATCCATCGAATTTTATTATTCTATCGGCAGTCTGGTCTATATATACTGTGTTCATTGCATAGTCTGTTTTTCAGGTTTATTCTGCAATGCAACAGCTGTTTACAATTACTTGTTACTTGGCACTTTAAATTTGGCTTGGGTCCGTTGTAACGCGTCATGTGATCAAGGTCCAGGTCGGACCGAAACGCGTCATGGCGGCATACTGATGCGTGGCGAAATAATCTTTAATAAATAATGAAAAGCACGAAAAAATGGGTCCGCGTTTGTCTATCTGAGTCCTGGCTGGTGATCGGATTCTGAAGGATAGAGTACTGGAATATATATATATATATATATATATATTCACTGAAAAAACCATAGGTTATAGGCCATATATAGTTAGGAATTTGTATTTACAAAACCTTGAAAATTCACTGAAAAAACCATTGGTTATAGACCATATATAGTTAGGGATTAGCCTTTTCAAAACCTTATTTTACTCACACAAAACCATTGAAATTTCATATATAGTTAGTTCCACTAACTATATATCGCGCACCCGCAATCCACTGCTGATGATGTCACATATTACATCATTCATGACATGGTTAGTGACATCACTGATGACATCTCAAATGACATCACTGATAACATCACTGATGACAACATCCAGTGACTGTATGTTTCTGTAAAGTTAAAATATGTCTTACATATTGAAGAATGAGTGGATGTATAAGTGTCTGGATGAAGGATTTAGTAGGTGCATGACTGACTGTATGAGCGAGTGATTAAATGTGTCTCACTGAGTGCATGGGTTAGTGACTAAACTGTTTTAATTTGTGCATCATTATATCTGTTGTTCTACAAACTGCTGCATATGTTGATCAGTAGCTATATGAGTAACTGTATGGGTTATTCATTGGTTGTCCAAGTATTTGTATGGGAAACTGAGTGTGTGTGTATGGGTGGCTGGGAGGTGTGTGACTCTGTACATAGATGTGTGAGTAGTTGATTCACTATATGTATGGGTTCAAAAGTGCATGTGGAAACAGCTGTATGGGCGGTTGACTGTGCATGAGTGTATTAGTGAGTGAATGGATATCTCGGTGCTACATGTCAAAGTAAGTACATATGTAAAACACAGTACATGTGAGAGTTGACATATATAAATAACTGTGCATAAGAGCCAGTGAATGT
This sequence comes from Lissotriton vulgaris, assembly GCF_964263255.1. Taxonomy (NCBI): domain Eukaryota; kingdom Metazoa; phylum Chordata; class Amphibia; order Caudata; family Salamandridae; genus Lissotriton; species Lissotriton vulgaris. The sequence continues at coordinate 1,184,441,735 of NC_141685.1, read as the reverse complement.
GTGAGTGGCTGTATGGAGCATTGTGAACATGTATCAGGGATTGTATAAGAGAATAAAGTAAATATGTGTTAGTATATGTTTGAATAAGTAAGGTGTGTATAACTGTATAGTTGAGAAAATGGAGGTGTGATTGATTTTTTGCATAACTGACTAGGTGTGTGAGTAACTCTATGGATGAGTGACAGTCTGTGACTGTCTGTTTACACTGATTGTATCTAAGGTTATATTAGAGTCTGAAGAGGTTCATGGTATTATCACATGAATGATATCATCAGTGATGTGATCAGTCATGTCAAATGAGATGTTATCAGTGATTTTATCAGTGATGTCATTTGAGATGTCATCAGTGATGTCATTTGAGATGTCATCAGTGATGTCATCAGTGATGTCACTAACCATGTCATGAATGATGTAATATGTGACATCATCAGCAGTGGATTGCGGGTGCGCGATATATAGTTAGTGGAACTAACTATATATGAAATTTCAATGGTTTTGTGTGAGTAAAATAAGGTTTTGAAAAGGCTAATCCCTAACTATATATGGTCTATAACCAATGGTTTTTCAGTGAATTTTCAAGGTTTTATAAATGCAAATTCCTAACTATATATGGCCTATAACCTATGGTTTTTTCAGTGAATTTCATTGGTTTTTTAATAGCAAATATCAAAAGCTGTAAAATGTCAAGTACGTGATAGGTAAAAACTTTTTCGTGTTTATGCACGCTGATGTGCTTTGAACGCTGCCCCCCTCCCCTCTTTTCTCTTAGTAGTACTCTCTCTTTGCAGATAGTGAAGAGTAGTTAACGCAGGCCTTTACCCCCGTTGTAATCCGTCGTGCCTGCTTGTCTCTCCATTTGATTGATTGTTATCCAAGCATTTACTGTTTTACAATTGATTCTCTTTGGTTCATTCTCTATTTACAAACAAGCACAAAGTCGCAATACTCTGTTTAGTCTTTGCAGATAGTGAAAAATCGTGTAAAAAAATAAAATTAATCGAGCAAAATCAGTAGGCCACTAATTGGATCTCTTTTTGACCTCGCTAAAATAGAAATATTAGGAACAACCCTTCATGAGAAATACGAAAATAGTGAGATGAACTGAGCTCCACACCATGAGGGCTGCAAGACAGCTCGGCTCCGTCACCCACCCCGCCCAAAATAACGACAAACCCTATGCAAATATTAAAAATATATACAACACACCAGCAAAGAAACAGGGTAAAACATTTTATTAAATAACTATTTACATAACTATTTTATACTTTTTATTGCCCGATCCGGCTAGCTCAATCGATCGAGCATGAAACTCATGCACTCTGATAGCAAGCGTTGCTACTGATGCTATGCAGACCAAAACTGGTTTTCAGTTTGTACATTTTTCTAGATTTTTCCATCCAAGGTTGGTTGAGTTTGTAGAACGATGGCTTCAGATTTTCAACATACGGTGTGGTGGTGCGGACTGGGAGGGGGCGCTTCGCTCCTGCCCCCTCCCCAAGTAAGATTTTCATACGTGAAAGTACGTTAATGGTTTTGGTCCCTGAGTTGCTTCGATGTCACTGCAATTCTCAAATGGCATAAGTTCTGGATGTTGGGTGCCATAGTTCAGAGTTCTGAGCAGCGCTTGTAACACTGTCTGAAGCTTATTTCCACCTACTGCAGCTTCACTATTCTCAAAGTAAGTGAGTGTCGTTTGTGGACCTGACTGCATTTGAAAACAATGTGATATGGTACCTCCCTAAACCGCTTGACGGAGGCCCCCGAGGGGCGGTGTGATGGCACGGACTCGGAGAAGACGCTTGGCTCCGACCCCCTCCCCAAGTCTTATAGCACCGGTTTAGCCTGAGATCGCCCCAGACATAGGCGGCCGGCTCCCGGGGTCCGGCGGAACTTTTTGCCTTTTGATGACTCTTCTATTCTGGACCTTGTCCCACAATCCGTTTGACCTGAAGACACGCTGTAGTGGGGCGCCCCTTTACCGTTTTAGTTGCCATTCCGCCCGCTTTTGCTACACTGTGCCTCTTCCGCCATTCAGTTGTTTACCGCCCGCTCTTGCGACTACAGCGTCTCGCTCACCATGTAGTTGAGTTGCTCCCGCTCTTGCGATGCAACGATAGGCGACTGCCACAGGACTCTCAAAATGGCGGCCGGCTCTTCAGATTTGGGCGTGGTCTACTAAAATGGCCCTGGGACACCTTGGAACTCGGACGCTTCCCTGATAGGGCTTGGGTCCCATTCTCGAAAGCGTCCCCTCAGCCGTGAAGATTCTACAAAAGTCTTGGGGGCCCCCGACTCCCGCAGGCTTCTGGTGGGGAGCGGCTGCCATGTCTGCTAGTGGAATGGCCACGACGGAGCTACGAGATGGTAGTGCTCTCATGCTGACGCCAGCTTTGGTCTGAAACATCCAGAAACACTGTAGACTACCAATTCGATCAGTTCCGGTAGCGCCCCAACATGACCCGGTAGAGAAGAACTTGCCCTCCCCTCTTTGACTGATGGTTCTTGTTGCCTGTCCCCTCTGTTGTCATTTTACAGAACTTTTTGGACTGCTGAAAGGGGTTGTGTTCCGAACGCTGGTTGGTGGAGACATTTTGACTATATTCTTGACCTACGTTGTCGCGTAATGCGTTATATGACACGCCGCGTTAGCGCACCCGGAAGTGATCCGGGGCGCGGCGCGCAGCGCGTAACGCAAGCATAACAGGTCATGTGACTTGTTAATAAAACTTTTTATTGGTTCATTTTACTTTTGTTATTTTAATAATGAAAAGCTTGGTCATATGACCTAAAAAATACGCTTTTTATTGATTTCGAACTTTTTTTTTTTTTTTTCAAAACCAAATCGAACTTTTTTTTAATAACATATATGTTATATTATTCCAGGCTAATGTACTTTCCCGCAAAATTTACAACTGTCCTGCAAGTAAAATATATTCCTTTTTCGAGAAAAAGGGCGTTTCTTCGTTCCATGACTGAGCCGTTGAGTAAAAGAGACTCGGCCTGCTGTCTTACTCGCCGATACGCCTGATTATCAGATTCTTATCGATCACTTTATGTTGCAGGTGTGGAAAACACAACTGCCCTTGACCATTTATCTGCGTTCCTACATATTATACCTTTTATCCGTCATGTAATTGGACTGCTTTATTTTACTTGCCTTTTACTGATTCGAAACAGTGACTAAAAGTAAAAACTTTACCAATGTAAATACTACTACCATGTTTTGTTTTAAAAACCTTTATTGTGAAAATGTCAGTATACAAATACGGGCCTATAACCACGTGGGCCGGCCACGGAGCAAACTGAAATCGTATATGATGAGGAGACATTTACATTATAGAGGAACGTAACGAACGAGCCATTAGGTTGCAAGAACTAAGGTGTCTAACAGTTGCGGAATCGGTGGACGTACATTTTGTAATTAAAATACGACAGGGCCACTTACAAAAAAGTTATCTAGATATACATTTGCGTGCAAGTACCATGGGTGACGTTAATTCGAACTTTCAATAGTACAGTAATCAATAACACATCAGAACTTAATATCAATAGGGATGTCGAAATATTCAATCAATTCTCGTCCCCGCCCGCCATGAGCATCAAAACTGCATTCATATCTCGTGATATCAACGTTGTTCAACCAGTACACAACAAGGAGTTACGAGTCCCATTTATACCGGCGCCATTTTGGGCGAGGCCGGGCAGGTCCAAGATATAGTCAAAATGTCTCCACCAACCATCGGCCAGACCAGAACCCCTTTCGGCCCTTTATGCTACAAGATGGTGTCTTCCATTCAGAAAATATTGTTGGCAGCATTTTGAAAGGAAAGATAAACAGCCGTTCTCCTAGTGAGTCTCACATTGTTACATTTAGGAAGAATGTTGAAGAGTAATATGTGGAAAATCTGAAGCCATTTTTCTACAAACTCTCAATCAGCCTTGGATGGAAAAAAAAATCCTGAAGAATGTACAAACTGAAAACCAATTTTTGTCTGTATAGCATGAACAGCAACGCTTGAGTCAGCTTTGTGTCAAGCCGCCATTTTCATTCAATCAATAGCGTCCCCCTGCACACATTCAGGGACCTGGTCGTGTCTTCAGGTGAAACGGATTGTGGGACAAGAAGCAGAAAGGAAAAGGAAAAAAGTTCCGCCGGACCTCGGGAGCCGGCCGCCTATGTCATGGGCGATCTTTGGCCACACCAGGGCAATAGTGAAGCTGCAGCAGGTGCAAATAAGCTTCAGACAGTCTTACAAGCACTGCTCAGAACTCTCAACGATGGCACTCAACATCCAGGACTTGCCATCCGGATCTTGGCGCCTTGTGCTGGTTCCGACCTATTCACACATCGGTCCACTACTGACATCACCTCATAAGCCAACGGGGCACCCCACACCGACTTTCGGCGCAGCATTGTAGGATGGCCACACCAGTGCGGCAACTTGCTGGACACAACCTCGGTGCCATCCGGATCTCGACGCGTTCTAGTCACTGTACCGCAAGAGTGACCGAAACTCAGCTGGACACGCCGTCTTTCGGCGCAGCATTGTAGGATGGCCACACCAGTACGGCAATTTGCTGGACACCACCTCGGTGCCATCCGGATCTCGGCGCGTTGTGCTGCCTTCGGCCTACTGTAGCCGCAAGTGCGGACGCAACTCAGTTGGACGGCGAGTGAAAAGATAAGGGGCGCCGCACTGCAGCCGAGGAGCCTCCATCTTCACGTGCCAACGGATTTTCTACGCTTTTTGTAGCCCTATGCCGCATAACAGGTCATGTGACTTGTTTATAAAACTTTTCATTGGTTCATTTTACTTTTGGTTTCCTAAAGATGGAAGGCTTGGTCATATGACCTAAAAATAACACTTTTCATTGGTTTAGAATTTTTTTTTTTCCCAAACGATGAATGCCCCACCTTGTTTCTGGATGATTCAGACTGAAGCTGGCGTCAGCATGAGAGCACCACCATCTCGTGGCTCCGTCGTGGTCATTCCGCGAGCAATCATGGCAGCCGCTCCCCACCGGAAGCCTGCAGGAGTCGAGGGCCCCCAAGACTTTTGTAGAATCTTCACGGCTGAGGGGACGCTTTCGAGAATGGAGCCCAAGCCCTAGCAGGCAAGCGTCCGAGTTCCAAGGTGTCCCAGGGCCATTTTAGTGGACCAGGCCCAAAACCGAAGAGCCGTCCGCCATTTTAAGAGTCCTGTGGCACCCGCCTATCGCTGCACTGCAGGAGTGGGAGCAACTCAACAACATGGTGAGCGAGACGCTGTAGCCGCAAGAGCGGGCGCAACTCAGCTGGATGGCCGCCACCTGGGGAGGCCCGTTCACGCCGCCTCCACCAGGCCCCCCCCCCGGGCCGCCCCACACCAATTTTCGGAGCAGCATTGTAGGATACCAAAACCAGTGCGGCAGTTTACTGGACATCACCTGGGTGCCATCCACATCTCAGCGCGTTCTGCTTTCTTGGGACTATTCACACAACAGACCGCTACTGACGAGGCCTCCCTCCGCACCACCCGGGACGCCCCACGCTGTTTTTCTGAGCTGCATTGTAGGATCCCAAAAACCAGTGCGGCACCCAGGTGACATCACCTGGGTGCCGTCCAGAACTCAGCACGTTGTGCTGCCTTGGGACTATTCGCACAAAAGACAGCTTCTGACCATTGTTGCTTTTTTTTGTCAAAAATGTTTAAATGTTTTTACAGTTTTTGTTCCGTTCGTTATATTCAAAAGTTAATAAAGTTTTATAATCCTACTTTGTTGGAGTGTTATATATTTTTAAAAAATCGGGTGAATGGGGCCTTGAATCGGGTTATTGTCATGTGTGGGCTTTGCAAGTGTACTGCTACAGGATCGGACATTTCAAACTCAAATGCACGTTCTTTTTCTTACCTTTCCGAAGCATGGAGCGCAATAGCAGGCAGAGAAAGGGTGATGCAAGTGTTGAACACTGCCTGGCCTGGCAAGTTGCTGGCAGTGCCCCCCCCGCTTCTGAAAGAGGACACACACACACCGCCGCCCCGAGTACTTCACAGATCTTTAAAAGACCATGCGCTTGTTCATGAGGCTTAAATGGTTTATCACCCCTTCTAGAACCCCTGCATCGACCCTCTGACGTTTCCTGGAAAAATTACCACGTAACACAATACCAAGCCTTGTCAGCTGAAACCCCCGAGGAATCGTGGGGCATATTATCAAGGGGGTTTATCTCCGCTTTTTTGGCTTTAAAAGCCAAGAAAGCGGAGATAAAATTATCTCCCTATTACCAAGCTGTCGCCAACACCAGTTAGTGACAGCTAAAAGGAGATAGCGACCATCTTGGGCCCCGCTTTGCATGTCAGTGATATTTATCACTAATGACATGCAAAGTGGGCGTGCCAAGATGTTAGCGACTGGAAACAGTCCCTAACATCGCTATCTCCTATTACCAACTTTTGGAGATATTCGCGCTAAGCGCGAATATCTCCAAAAGCTAACACCTGACCTGAGCAGTTCTTAGCCATGTTATCCAATGGGAGGTGGATAACATGGCTAAGAGCATTTGCTCGATAATGCATGAATATCGCTGACTTTTCAGCGATATTCATGCATTGCGGCCGTTTTTTTTCGCATTTGCGATAAACCTTGCTAATAGCAAGGTTTATCTGCGATAAAAATCGCCGATGTGCGGCGATAATTTTTGTCTCTAAACAAGTTAGAGACAAAAATTATCGCTAGTTGTTGTTAATATGCCCCCGGGTTTTTGCTTGCAGAAATCGGGAGGCGGGAGACTAGCACTGAAATCAGTAGTCTCACGCCTGAATCGGGAGGGTTGGCATGTCTGGATTCTCTACAGCTGGGGCCATAAACTACATCCGCAGGGCTAGGTGATAGCCTGGGACCGGCCTGGCATCTAAAATGGCTGCCGTGCACGACAAAATTGTGGCATTGGAAAAAAGGCAAGATGGCGCAGACAATGTTTATCAATAAGGATTCATTTATAACAAAATATTTTATCGCACTGACAAATTGGCGGTCAACACTTCCTGATTTCCATCGAATCGAACGTTAACAGACGTCACGCAGCAAAAAAAAAAAAAAAGCTCACGCACAGCCGCTGGAAGACATATATCAACATATATGAGCCTCCTCGGCCACCCTCAGAAAACATAAGGGATTAGGATACGTCTCCCGCACCCCCTTATACCTAGTGATTTAATTAAAACGAAGCACAAAATGGCGAATTCCCGTTTCGCTACCAGTTTGCGGCCCAGTTCGCGGCCCGGGAAGCGCTTCTACCGTGAAAAATAATTTTTTTTTTTATTTTCCCCACGGGACCCTTTAATAACCCCAACAACATTCCTAGGGGGTCAAGAGGGGTATACCTTGCCCCCTTTCATTAAATTCCCCCTTTGTTTTTCACCTCTTCTTCTCTCTCGATCCTTGAGAGATAAGATGGCGGCCGCTCCGGACTGTTTAGAATGTTGACAGACACCGGGGAGCCAATCAGCTTCGCATCGCAAAGTTCCGTTTCGCGAAAAGTAAGCGGACCGGAGCGCAGCCCGGAGCGCTGTTACAGATATATATCTTGTTTTGAACGTTAATTTCTCAAAATCCACTGGAGCACATATTTTGAGACCTAGCAAAGGCACATCGGGCTAACAGTCCCTACAATTTTGCCAAGTTTCGTGCAAATCCATTCAGCCGTTCGAGCTAAAAGTGAGGCCAAAGGCCCTATGGAAATTAACATGGGAAAAACGCGTTTTGGGACCCCCCTTTTTTCTCAGCCCCCCCGTGACGAAACCCCCCAAATTTTCAGGGGCTGCTCAGAAACCAAATGTGCCATTTTCCTGAAAATTTCAGCTGATTCCGTCCACAAACGTTAAAGTTATTAGACATAGAATTTTCAAAAGTTCCATAGACAAAAAATCCTAACTATATATACCTACTGGCGAGACGCCAGTAGTATATATATATATATATATATATATATATATATATATATATATATATATATATATATATATTCACCAACTTCCCCCGGCAAGGGGAAAAACGGGTTGCACACCCAAATGCAGTGTTCAAATCCTCTTTATTTTTCTTAGTTACAGGGTTCGCAGCGCATTAGATCTACGCGTTTCGGTGTATGACCACCTTGCTCACGATCAACGGGTTGCCCCACCCCTTGTGAATTTGAATGTTTTTTTTCCTCGTATTTCCTGTCGCATGTATACAAGGCTTATGGTCCTTGTAGTTCTTTATTATTGACAAAAGTAGAATGTTCGTGCAGATATAATGTTATTGACAACTTGGAGAGTTCTTTCTCTCTGACCATGTCATTTTATTAGCGGAGTCATTATATAGATTGTTCCGCCTTCCAATAGGCTTAGTCCATTGTCATTATTTATATAGATTTTTCTTATATGATATTTTTCTGATCATTGTATTAATTCATTGCATGATCGTTTCATGTAAATATTTATAGGTGCACGTATAATTCCTCCGACTGATTTAACCCATTCGGATGCAGCGTTCTCAGGTTTAAAATGAATCTTGATTCTTTTTGCCTCCGTTTCCTCTTGCAATCCCCATCGCGTTATCCTTTTGGGATTGTCTGTATGCCATAAAATTTCATTTTTTGCCAATCTCCTTGATGGAATTGTTTCATGTGTTTGGCTATAGCATTAGATCGGTCCTTGTGTGTTGTTGCCCGCATGTGTTGTAGGATTCTATTTTTTAATTCCACTGTTGTGCTTCCCACATACAACATTGGGCATGGACATTCCACTATATAGACTGTAAACGGAGTCTTGCAAGTGATACATTGTCTGATCTGCCACTTCTTTTTGTTTGCCAATGTTATTTCTTTCGTTGGTTTGGCTATTTGGCACATTTTACATCCGTGGCATTTTACGAATCCTTTTGTTCTCAACCAATCATCTTGTCTCTTCTTTTGGAAGTGACTGTGAATTACGTGATCTTTCAGATTTCTTGCACGTCTATATGTTATAATTGGATGGTTGCCCATGATTTCTTTAACCGTGTTATCCAATTGTAACAAAACTAAGTCGCAAAGAAATCAATAAATCATAGGAGGTAATCACACAAAAAAAGTACTTGGAGGCAAAGCTTGTTCCAAGGGGACTCCGCATCTTACTCATGCCAAATAATCAAGATGCAACTAATGAACTACTACAGGAATGGGGGGGAGTTTGTACTACATTTCTCGCTGGGATTGATTGAAATCTTGATAAAACATATTGAGATATTACTTGAAAAATTGAAAGATGAACTGAAGGAAGCCGAAAAGGATTTGGCTACATTGAAATTAACATCAGAGTTAACAAAGTTCAAAGAAGAATTGGAAATTGAAATAGACAAACATGAAGAAACTGTGATGGATCGTAAACATTCCAAATTCTTAAGAGATACAAATGATTATGCGGAAGGTCGCATTTTTACTTTTGCGAGAAAATTTGATGGTCTAAAAGAACAAATGGCCTGGGCAAGCATGTCAAGCTCGGCGTCATCATTGGGATCCATGGAACAAATACAAGGAAATGAAATAGATGGCAACAGAAGGATACCTTTTTTAGGGGACATGCGCCTCATGTTGCAACAGAGATATTGGGAACAGAATCGCCCAACCCCACAATTCCAACCACGGAGAGGAAGAGGAAGAGGAAGGGGAAGGCAATGGCCAGGAAGAAATACAACAGAAGAGGAAAAAAGAGCAAGTGGTGGAACCGAGAGAACGGGGGTGGAAACGAGGAATATGCGACAGAGGAGTAAGTAACATCGGATGAGTTACAAGTAGTTAACTTCTCCAATAGACAGCTAAACAACACGGAAATATCCCTACTTAAAAGAGGAATAAACTTTTGCCCGAAAAGCCATATGAATTTGTCAGGATTGACCTTTACCTTTACATCAGAAAAATCAAATTGGCAAAAGCCTTTAAGGAACACACTTTAAAGGAAAAACCAACTAACCAAATGGATACAATTGAAGAAGATCTACAAATAAAAGATGCAGAAGGGTTTCTAACTCTGATGAATATTGATCAAGACCCCACTGAAGAATTAACATTGACTCAAACTGTAAACCAACGTGGGGCTGGTTTAAGTGGTAAAAAGCCAAAATCAAAATTTTACCCACAATTAGGTCCAGGAAATAAAGTGGATCTATTTCAAGAATCTGTAATTCAAGATCTTTACAAACTTAAGTGGAACTATGATCAGGATAATCTAACCAAAGCGGAACGAATGGCATTAAAAGATCTAGCCGATGATGACAAGATCGAAATACAAGTCGCCGACAAGGGCGGAAATGTGATCATCATGAATCGTAGTGCCTACATGATAGAAGCCCATCGACAATTAAGAGACACCAAATATTATGAAAAACTTAAGCAAAATCCGACAATGGAAATAAAAAACAAAATCGATGCAAAACTATCTGTATGGGCGACGAAAGGTCTTATTGATGAAACGGAAAGAAAATTTCTAACAGTGACACACCCAACAATGGCAACGATGTATTTTTTGCCTAAAATACATAAGGATCAGAAAAACCCCCCGGGAAGACCCATTGTTATCCGCAAAAGGATCATTATTGGAACCGATGGCGGAATATATAGACTATTTTTTAAGACCATTTGTTGAAAATCTGAATTCGTATATTCAGGACACTAGTGATCCTTTGCGAATCCTACAAAACACACGTTGGCAGGACTCCTATCATTTGATTGCAATGGACGTGATCGGTCTATATGCTAATATAGACAATGAAATGGGAAAAAAAGCATGCAATTTTTTCTTGGAAGAGAGAAGTCTGGAGTTTAGCAGCCACAACAAAATGCTGCTAGATATGATCTCAACCTGCCTGGAAGATAACATCTTCACATTCGGAGAAGAAATCCTTAAACAACGTAGCGGTGCGGCAATGGGATTTTCCTTTAGTCCCAGTTATGCCTGTCTTACAATGGGCTGGTGGGAACAGGAAAAGGCATGGGACTCAACATATGAATCATCAGTAAATAAAATTGTCAGCTGGAAAAGATTTATTGATGATTTACTAATAATATGGGATGGCACGGAGGAAGAATTCCAGGAGTACTTTCAAATAATGAATACCAGCGTCACAAATTTGAAATTTACATATACCATAAGTAAGGAAAAAATCATCTTCCTGGATACGGAAATTTATATCAAGGATCAGCAGATCCATACAACCCTCCACAGGAAAACAACCTCAACCAATGCCACCCTAGAAGCAACCAGCTTCCACCAGAAAACATTTTTGAATAGCATACCATAAGGAGAATTCTTGAGGATCCGCCGAATTTGCAGTGATCAAGAACAATGGGGAAAAAAACAGCAAAAAAACTATGGAAAGATTTGTGAAGAGAAAATATCCAGTAAAGGTGGTAAGAAAAAGCCTCATAAGAGCGATGAACAAGACACGGGAGGAGTGTCTAAAAAGAAGAAACCCAAATGAGGATACAGAAAAAGGAAAAATTTGTATGATCAGGGACTTCTCTCAAGAAAGTGCCCAAATTGGAAAAATCCTAAGAAAAAATTGGAAATTGTTACAATTGGATAACACGGTTAAAGAAATCATGGGCAACCATCCAATTATAACATACAGACGTGCTTGAAATCTGAAAGATCACGTAATTCACAGTCACTTCCAAAAGAAGAGACAAGATGATTGGTTGAGAACAAAAGGATTCGTAAAATGCCACGGATGTGAAATGTGCCAAATAGACAAGATGATTCATTGAGAACAAAAGGATTCGTAAAATGCCACGGATGTAAAATGTGCCAAATAGACAAGATGATTGGTTGAGAACAAAAGGATTCGTAAAATGCCACGGATGTAAAATGTGCCAAATAGCCAAACCAATGAAAGAAATAACATTGGCAAACAAAAAGAAGTGGCAGATCAGACAATGTATCACTTGCAAGACTCCGTTTACAGTCTATATAGTGGAATGTCCATGCCCAATGTTGTATGTGGGAAGCACAACAGTGGAATTAAAAAATAGAATCCTACAACACATGCAGGCAACAATACACAAGGACCGATCTAATGCTATAGCCAAACACATGGAACAATTCCATCAAGGAGATTGGCAAAAAATGAAATTTAATGGCATACAGACAATCCCAAAAGGAGAACGCGGTGGGGATCGCGAGAGGAAACTGAGGCAACCAGAATCAAGATTCATTTTTAAACCTGAGAACGCTGCATCCGAATGGGTTAAATCAGTCGGAGGAATTATACGTGCACCTATAAATATTTACATGAAACGATCTTGCAATGAATTAATACAATGATCAGAAAAATATCATATAAGAAAAATCTATATAAATAATGACAATGGACTAAGCCTATTGGAAGGGGGAACAATCTATATAATAACTCAGCTAATAAAATGACATGGTGAGAGAGAAAGAACTCTCCAAGTTGTCAATAACATTATATCTACACGAACATTCTACTTTTGTCAATAATAAAGAACTACAAGGACCATAAGCCTTGTAGACATGTGACAGGAAATACGAGGAAAAAAAACATTCCAATTCACAAGGGGTGGGGCAACCCGTTGATCGTGAGCAAGGTGGTGACACACCGAAACGCGTAGATCTAATGCGCTGCGAGCCCTGTAACTAAGAAAAATAAAGAGGATTTGAACACTGCAATTGGGTGTGCGACCCGTTTTTCCCCTTGCCGGGGGAAGTTGGTGAATGTAAATCGGCGTGGGTTCACCGCAGGATAATGCACCTACGTGAGCGCAGCATATTCCTGAATTGAGAACCAAATTGGAGGTGATATATATATATATATATATATATATATATATATATATATATATATATATATATATATATATATATATATATATATATATATATATATATATCCTACTGGTATATATAGTTAGGATTTTTTCTCTATGGAACTTTTGAAAATTCTATGTCTAATAACTTTGGCGTTTGTGAACGGAATCGGCTGACATTTTCAGGAAAATGGCACATTTTGTTTCTAAACAGCCCCTGAAAATTTGAGGGGGTTCCGTCAAGGGGGGCCGAGAAAAAAGGGGGGTCCCAAAACGCGTTTTTCCCATCCATTTTTCCATAGGGCCTTTGGCCTCACTTTTAGCTCGAACGGCTGAATGGATTTGCACGAAACTTGGCAAAATTGTAGGGACTGTTAGCCCGATGTGCCTTTGCTGGGTCTCAATATATGTGCTCCAGTGGATTTTGAGAAATTAACGTTTAAAAAAACAGATATATATGTGACAGCGTCCTGGATAGCGCACTAGATCGCGTACTTTTCGCGTAACGGAGCTTTGCAAAGCGAAGCTGATTCGCTCTCCGGTGTCTGTCAACATTCTAAACAGTCCGGTGCGGCCGCCATCTTGTCTCTCGGTAGGATCGAGAGACAAGAGGAGGAGAAAAACGAAGGGGGAATTTAATGAAAGGGGGCAAGGTAGACCTCTCTTGACCCCCTTGGAATGATGTTGGGGTTATTAAAGGGTCCCGTGGGGAAAATAAAAAAAATTTAATTTTTCGCGGTAGAAGCACTTCCCAGGTCGCGAACCGGGTCGCAAACTGGTAGCGAAACGGGAATTCGCCATTTTGTGTTTCGATTTAATTAAATTACTAGATGGAGGAAAAACTATGTGAGTATTGGGTATAAGGGGGTACGGGAAACGTATCCTGACCCCCTATGTTTTCTGAGGGTGGTTGAGGAGGCTCATATATGTTGATACTTGTCTTCCAGCGGTTGCGCGTGAGCGTTTTTTTTTTTTTTGCCGCTTGACTTCTGTTAACGTTCGATTCGAAGGAAATTAGGAAGTGTTGATCGCCATTTTGACACTGCGAGTATATATATTGTTAAAAATAATTGTTATAAATTAATCAGTATTGATAAACATTGTCTGCATCATCTTGCTTTTTTTCCAATGCCACACTTTTGTGGTGCACGGCAGCCGTTTTAGATGCCTTGACCAGACCCACTCTCTGCACGCCGCCGATCCTCAGCATGGCTCACCACCCTCGCAAGCATCTCCCCCACACACTGGTCACCCCTGCTCTCTCTCTGATGCATGGGCCATAAACTTCCCCCCATCTGCGCTGCTCTTCCCTGAGTATCACACCCTGTGCCCGCCCGACACCTCCCTTTCACCCTATTCACTACCGCACCCTCTGACAGTCCTCTTCCTCTGTTTCTGATTGTCCAGGCCGGTCCCAGGCTATCACCTAGCCCTGCGGATGTAGTTTATGGCCCCAACTGTAAAGAATCACCCCTGTTTAAAGGAGTTACAGTAGATCAAGGTCGCCACCTCATGAGATCCGTTACACCACACGCGTTCCTACTATCTGATAACGATCCTGTATTGTGATTGGGGAGGGGATTCTCACTGTAAGGGTGTGTGGGACCGAGCCTGAAGCGGAAGATTCCAGGGATGCCTTTTTGTACATCAAAGTCTTCACAATTATGTGTCACATTAAAAATATATAGCACTCCAACAAAGTTGTAGGATTATAACACTTTAATAACTTATAAATATATACAACGCTCCAACAAAGTAAACACGTTAAAAAAATCTTTTTAAACAACTATTTATATGACATTGCTTTAACCAGGATAGACAAAGAAATGACACAGTGATGTAAAAGTTTCTGAAAGAAATGCCAAGAACGTCCCATGTGAAAGTGAATTTTATCTGGCAATTTTTTTTCTTTTCCTTCTCATGAAAAGAAAGTTAATGCCAGGTTCATTACCTGCTTCATCTGCAAAAAAAAAAACTCTCGAGAGGGACCGAAAAAAATATAGCTATGGTAATCATACCATGCATCGGCACATGGAGAGGTGGCACCCTCCTAATTATTCTAAAGCACAACTTCGAGATTTGGTGGATAACCCCCGACCGGCAAAAACATCCATCAATGACTTAGCAATAAGTGAGTCAGAGGAAGGGAAACTGTCCCAAATCTGCAAAAGAACTTTGGGCAGATGAGATTGACTTGTGTAGCATGTGGAAAATTAATTTCATGCGGAGAGATGAGTATTACTTTAATAAATAGATCATATGAAAATCATCAATGTCCAAAACGTCCTAGAAAGTAATTTTTGTCATTTTTGAGGAAGAGAGATAACCTACAGTGGTACGGGGTCGTTTTCGTTCGTACTAGGGGGGCCAGGTGACATTCCTTCGGGGTGGCTTAGGGGCATTTAAAACAACTTCCCTGATATAGGTAGCATATAAAGTAGAGGCTAAATACCAGGATCTTTATCGATTGCTTTATGCTGTACAAAAATGAAAAACACATACAACAAACCTGGACCATTCATATTTTCAATGTTTCTGCGCACTATACTTTTTAACCCTTAACTAATTGAGCTGCTTCATTTCACCTGCTTTAAAAAAAAAAAAAAAAACATCGGAAACAGTGCCCATTTCTTCGAAACTTACCAATGTACGCGTTATTTGTGGAAAACATAACAGAGTCAGTGGTCGTTGATTTCATAGTAAAAAGTGCGACAAGTGCAACAAAATCATATCGATAATTCATTGTGAGCAAGTACCATTAGTGTCGACAATTCCAACTTTCAATAATAAATACAGTAATCAATGATACATTAGAACTTAATATCAATTCATTGTTCGAACGTGTAATCAGTCTTATCCCATATCAATTCATGTGGTAAAAACTGCATACATATCTCATGATATCAAGGCTGAGCAATCGGGGCACAACAAGGAGTTGAGAGTTTCATTTGTACCGGCGCCATTTTGGGTGAGGTCAGGAAGGTCCAAGTATAGTCAAAATGTCTCCACCAACTCGTGGTTGGACCGTGACCTCTTTCGGTAGTCCAAAAGTTTTTGTTGAAGGGTAGCAGAGGGGACTGGTGACATGAACCATCAGTGAATGTGGGGTGGGAGGAAACAATCTCTCCTACCGGGTCATACTGGTGTCTCACCGGAACTGATCAAGTTGGTAGTCTTGCAGGATTTTGATCATTTGAAGACTGAGGCCGGCGCCAGCATGAGCGCGCCGACGTCCCTCGGCTACGTCGTGGTCGTTCCGTGGGTGATCATGGCAGTCATTTCTCATCGGGGGTCGGGGGCCCCCGTGGCTCTTATAGAATCTTCAAAGTTGAGGAGAACGTTTCTGGACGCAAGACTCATTTTCAGGCTGAACTGAAAAGCGTCGTTGTACCGCAAAAGTAACCGAGACTGTCGCGTGAGTGCAGCGCCGCTGCATCGCAAGAGTGGACGAACCCTTTTGTTGGGTGAGTGGAGCGTTGGGGGTGCAGCTGAGGGGCCCCCACCTGGGGGGGTGGGAGAGGCTAGTTGGCGCCGCCTCTCCCTCCCAGCGCACCCCACGCCGACACCTGGCGTTGATATCCGTGATGTCCGGACTAGACGATAAGAGGGGGGGGGGGTCGGAGGCAGAGGCAAGACATCCCCCCCCCCGTGGCCTGCAGGGCGCTGCTTCAGGACCGAACGGGGAGCTCATACCAAGCCGGGGCCAGACCAGGAGATACGAGGGGAGGGTCGGTGGCATTTGCAAGACATTCCTCTCCAGTGTTGTCGCAGCTAGAGTTCCCGTCGGCCTCGGCTCCTCTCCTGGTGCACCTTACGTGACGACCCTTTTGTTGGGTGAGTGGAGCGTTGGGGGTGTAGCTGAGGGGCCCCCACCTGGGGGGGTGGGAGAGGCTCGTTCGCGCCGCCTCTCCCTCCCAGCGCACCCCACGCCGACAACTGGCATTAATATCCGTGATGTCCGGACCAGGCGATAAGAGGGGGGGGGGGGGGTCGGAGGCAGAGGCAAGACATCCCCCCCCCCCGTGGCCTGCAGGGCGCCAGAAGAGAATGGGAAGACCAGCACATTCCAGGCCGACCATCCCACGACTTCTCCGGCTGATGGCGGCTAGTCGGGCCCCGCCCTGCACGTGTCGAGACCTCATCTTCCGGATGGGCGTAACCGTGGACCTGTTGCACTTCGGGAGTTTCCGGAATGGGGGTAGGTATCTGCTGATTTGTATCTATTTCATGTTACCGTTATTGGGTGTGGCGGGCGGTGGGACAGACATGCTTGGAGCAGTGGGGGGGTGGCGGAGGTTAGCTACCTCGTGGCTGCCGTAACGTCAAGCTTGGCTTCTCTCACCACTTCCATGTTTCTTATTTCTAGCGAAGTCAAAAACTCATCAGTGGCCTACTGATTTTGTTCGATTTCTTTCCCTTCTTTTTCAAGTGTGTTTCATTGTAAAGTTTCTGTTTAACAGGATATAGTTTTTACTTAGTATTTTACATATGTCTTGTTTATTAGGGGTACTCTCCGGTTGAGCCAGATGATGTACCTCTAATAAATGGTCCGGGTGGAACTAGTTTCTCAATCAGTGGGGAGTAGATGGGCATGACAGATTACAACGGGGGACAAAGGTCCGCATTACCCATCCTTCACTACTTGCAAAGACTAGACAGAATATTTCTATTCCACGTTATTTGCAAACAGAGAATACCTCGTTAGAACTATTCCTTGAACAATAAATGTCCAGCCAATCAATCAATCAGTGGGGAGAAAAACAGGCATGACGGATTACAACTGGGGACAAAAGTCCGCATTACCTATCCTTCACTATCTGCAAAGGGAGACAGAATATTCCTATTCTTCTCTGTTTGTAGACAGGGAATATCTCAAATAGCAATAATCAATAAAACATTTACAACTTTAAGGTAAATACTCACAATATGACTACTCAACGAAGTTAAAAAGTAACGGATATAGGTACTTGAGAGGTTTTCGGTGGCAGATAATCTACAATATACACTTGTAAATATGAGTCTGATACAGGGCGGATCTCTGTATAACTATGGATAATTAGATATTAGGATGGCATACTTTGACTTGTGATGTTTGATCTCATTTAGTCACTTCAATCTAATTTTAACCACTAATTTTTCTTTTTGTTTTGCAGATTAACTACAATACTTATGTTGGACTCCATATTATATGCTGTTTATTATATTGTTTTGTTACTTATAGTTCTAGTTATTTATTGTAGTGTTATCTTTTAGTTATAGTTCCAGTTATTGTTTTAATAAAAGTTAATTAAAAAAGTACATACGTCTGTTTTTTTGTGGGGGTAGCAGTCATCAATAGAAATGATATTTATAATTTGAACTATAATGCTGAAGCTCACTCATTAGTAACATATTGTGAAGAAATTTTAACCTATGTGCTGACGTAAGTGTTCCATAAACTACTACTATGGTAACCGGCAAAATACTGTTTGGGGGTAGGGTATAATACGCAGGAATGCTGTAAAAATAAATGGGCAAGGGCTGTTTTGTTTTCCACTGTTGCAACATAAAGTGATCGATAAAAATCCGATAATCAGGCCTATCAGCGACTAAGACAGCAGGCCGAGTCTCTTTTGCTCAACGACTCCCTCATGGGACGAAGAAACGTCCTTTTTCACGAAATAGGAATATTTTACTTGCAGGACAGTTGTTAATTTCCCGTGAAAATACATTAGCCTGGAACATTGTTAGTGATAAACTGTAAATGCATCTGGCTCCTTTGCTTAAAAAAAAAAAATATATAAAATATATTTGTGAATTAGAATAAGAATATATGTTACAGCTATAGATATTTGCTATTAAAAAACCATTGAAATTCACTGAAAAAACCATAGGTTTTAGGCCATATATAGTTAGGGATTAGCATTTACAAAACCTTAATTTACTCGCACAAAACCATAGAAATTCGCATATATTGTTAGATGCAATAACTATATATCGCGCACCCGCAATCCACTGCTGATGATCACATATTACATCAATCATGACATGGTCAGTGACATCACTGATGACATCACTGATGACAACTCAAATGACATCACTGATGACAACTCAAATAACATCACTGATGACAACTCAAATGACATCACTGACAACATCACTGATGACATCAATCATGTGATAATACGATCAACCTCTTCAGACTCTAATATAACCTTAGATACAATCAGTGTAAACAGACACTCACAGACTGTCACTCATCCATGGAGTTACTCACACACCTAGTCAGTCATGCAAAGAATCAATCACACTCCATTTCCTCAACTATACAGTTATACACACCTTACTTATTCAAACATATACTAACACATATTTACTCTCTTATACAATCCCTGATACAAGATTACAATGATCCATTCAGCCACTCACACATTCACTGGCTCTTATGCGCAGTTATTTATATATGTCAACTCTCACATGTACTGTGTTTTACATATGTACTTACTTTGACATGTAGCACTGAGATATCCATTCACTCATCAATACACTCGTACACAGTCAACCATCCATACAGCTGTTTCCACATGCAGTTTTGAACCCATACATCTAGTGAATCAACTGTTCACACATGTATGCACAGAGTCACACACCTCCCAGCCACCCCCACACACACACTTACTCTCCCATACAAATACTTGGGCAACCAATCAATAACCTATATAGTTACTCATATAGCTACTGTTCAACACATGCAGCAGTTCATAGAACAACAGATATAATGATGCACAAATTAAGACAGTTTAGTCACTAACCCATGCACTCAGTGAGACACATTTAATCACTCTCTCATACAGTCAGTCATGCACCTACTAAATCCTTCATCCAGACACTTATACATCCACTCATTCTTCAATATGTAAGACATATTTTAACTTTACAGAAACATACAGTCACTGGATGATGTCATCAGTGATGTCATCAGTGATGTCACTGACCATGTCATGATTGATGTAATATGTGACATCATCAGCAGTGGATTGCGGGTGCGTGATATATAGTTATTGCATTTAACTATATATGCAAATTTCTATGGTTTTGTGCGAGTAAATTAAGGTTTTGTAAATGCTAATCCCTAACTATATATGGCCTAAAACCTATGGTTTTTTCATTGAATATATATATATATATATATATATATATATATATATATATATATATATATATATATATATATATATATATATACACATACACATATATACATATATATACACATACACATATATACATATACATATATGTATGCATATATGTGTATACACACACACATGCCCATCAATGCAACATCTGAAATTACCTTATTGATGACACCACTGTTCATGGCCGAGTTATAGTTAGTTCAGTTAAATATAACAGGTACATTTTCTAGCCTTCTATGTGCTGGCTTTATGTGCTTTAGGCCGTTCAGCCTGAGTTCGTCCCTCCTGTTGCCAAAACGCTGTTTAATGTAATCTCGTGTGAACTCTCTTTCTGTAAACAGTCCTTTAAATCTTTTTCTTAACTTGTCAAATTTGCTGTCATTCAAAGACAGAAGTCAAATGTCAAGTGCTCTCTTTTGAGGGAGCTTGGTGTTCACTTTTTTCTCTGACTTTCAAAGGAGAGAATTTATGTGACAATCCTGCTGAGTATCCATGTAAGAGGAGCGGGTGTAGGATGTATTTTTTTTCTGGCACACATAACAAAATTAAGTGTGCTGATAGTTCAGAATATATCAGAATTAGCACAAATGAAGCACTTTTTTTATTTCTGAAGTGTGCAGTAAACAATTATTTGAACACGATCAAAACACATCGATATCACGTGGTGATAACTGTTAGACCGGTCATTTTAAGGTGGTCTTCCCCCAAACGTTTTGCCTGCTTACCTCTTCTTTTTGCTGTATCATTTTGTTGGCCTTAGGAAGTTTAGCACCTTAACACTGCTAACCAGTGTTAAAGTTTATGTGCTTCTTCCCTAAACATGGTGACATAGGTGTATTCCTAATTAACATATTTAGTTTGCTTATAAGTCCCTTGTAAAGTGGTATTCTATATACATAGGGGCTGTAATCTAAATGCTACTAGTGGGCCTGCAGCCCTGGTTGTGGCCCCCACTCCAGTAGCCTTTCAAACCTCAAGCATGCCATTGAAATGGCTGTGTGTGCAGTTTACTGCCATTTCGACTTGCATTTAAAACCCTTTGCCAAGCCTTTAACACTCCTTTCATTACACGTATGTCACCCCCAAGGAAGTCCCTATTTAACCCCAAGGGCAGGGTGCTGTTTAAGTAAAAGGTAGAACATGTCCTTTTACATCTTATATGATCTGGTAGTGACAAACAGATACATTTGTATTTCACTACTATGAGGCCTACTCCTCTCATTGGCTAGCATTGGGAATTCTTTAATATATTTTTAAGCTGTAATTTCTGATTATAAATAAGTAACCATCATGTTTCATATCTTTGGAATAGCAGTGATAATGGTAAAGTTGAATTTAACATTGCTATTTTAGAAATGGCACTTTTAGAAAGTGGACATTTCTCTGCTGTTAACACAGCTCTGTGTGCCTGCAGCTGTCTCCAACACACTTCTGTGGTGGGGGACAGCTGCACGTTGTGCATTGCGTCTAGTCAGCCACAAACACAGGAAGGGTGGGTGTGACAGAAAAGTCCTCTGCCTTCTGATAGCACTTCCTCCATAGTAAGAGAGATGGAGAGCTGACACACCGAATAGGCAGTGCCCTGTTACCCACCTAAAGGGCTGATTACCCCCAACGATACCCTGGCAGACAGAGCGGGAATGAATGGTGGCCAGTGCACTTGGAGGCCCTGCTTTGAAGTCTAACCCCACTTCAAAGGCACATTTGGGTATAAATACTGGGGCTCTGACCCTACCAAGACAGTACACTACTGGACCTATGAAGAACTTTGCCGGGAGTAAAGACTGCCATGCTACAAGGATTGCCACTCTGCTTGACTGCTGCTCTGGAAGAACTATTTTTCTTCCTTGCTGTACTGCCTTGCTGCCTGCTGATCTCTGCCCTGCTGAGCACAAGTACTGGATCCATATCACTTAAACCCAGAGTGACTCCAAAGGCTTGAGCCCTGTTCTGAAGTTTCAGGGCCATCAAAGACTTCCTTTAACCCTGCAACGGCACGTTGACCCTGCCATCTGTGAGTCCAGTCCTGCCAAGTGGTGCCAATCCAGTCCTGGGCCCTTGAAAGGCGTTTTCTTCTGCCAAGACCTTTTAGCTTTGCCAGTGCTTGAGTGTGCTATTTATTATTTTAGAGGACATTTTCACCTAAATGTAACATCACTTTAACCTTTTTTTCGTGAAAAAAATATATATATAGCGTCCTTTTAGATTAATTTTTTTCCCCATAATAGCATTGTCGTTTTTGCTATATGAATCATTGTATTCATTGAAACTATTTATTTAGCTTTGAATAGTATGTCTGTTGCTTATGTTTATCACCATTTTATTGCTTAATTATTCACTGTTGTGTTAATTGTCACTATTTACAAGACCAATAAAGAGGGACCCAGAGAAAAACAAATATCGGCAGGGACTCTCTGGAACAACAATGACAATGGGTCCACCCTCAGAGACAAGGGAGGAAGGTGTCGCCTGCCACAGGATAATAGGGGAGCGTAACTATGCCTCCAATTGCTAACATAAGGGAGATTTGACTGACGGATCTCCCTGCTGCTGCCGAACGAAGGGCGACTTCTGTGCAAATCTTGTTCAGCTGTGTCCAGACTCCTCGGAGGTCGCGCCGCTGGTGGGAGCTCTTCCGTGGTCGACGGAGTGACTACCAGCTCCCAGCAAGCGCTTGACCCCATTTCCATTGGCTGCCTGCACCGGGGGACTGCGAGGACCAGAAGCCTTTGCTTCTTCCACCTGGTGCCTCTTCCCCCGGCGGTAACGCCCTCCACCTGCTGCTGCCTATTTACTTTTCGCGACACCCGCTTCGCGGGTGCCGCTCACATACCTGACGGATCTCCCTGCTGCTGCCGAACGAAGGGCGACTTCTGTGCAAATCTTGTTCAGCTGTGTCCAGACTCCTCGGAGGTCGCGCCGCTGGTGGGAGCTCTTCCGTGGTCGACGGAGTGCCTACCAGCTCCCAGCGAGCGCTTGACCCCATTTCCATTGGCTGCCTGCACCGGGGGACTGCGAGGACCAGAAGCCTTTGCTTCTTCCACCTGGTGCCTCTTCCCCCGGCGGTAACGCCCTCCACCTGCTGCTGCCTATTTACTTTTCGCGACACCCGCTTCGCGGGTGCCGCTCACATACCTGACGGATCTCCCTGCTGCTGCCGAACGAAGGGCGACTTCTGTGCAAATCTTGTTCAGCTGTGTCCAGACTCCTCGGAGGTCGCGCCGCTGGTGGGAGCTCTTCCGTGGTCGACGGAGTGCCTACCAGCTCCCAGCGAGCGCTTGAGCCCATTTCCATTGGCTGCCTGCACCGGGGGACTGCGAGGACCAGAAGCCTTTGCTTCTTCCACCTGGTGCCTCTTCCCCCGGCGGTAACGCCCCTTAAACCTCCCCTCAAATTGAACCGCATTACACGCAACGCGGGACGCGCGCGAGGAGAAGCCCGGGCCAAGGGCGGGCCCGTTTCAGCCCGTTACAGACTGTGCAGGACTGGACTGGGCCACGGTATTTGTGTTTTCTTTTCTACTCATTCTTAGACCTGTTCTGAAAAAAACTGCGGGGACTTACACCCATATCCTAGTCAACAGAGAGACCAGTCTGTTTTTGCCCTATCATCTTTGTGTAGTCTGAGACGCATAGCGTCCGATCATGAGTAGAGCCACTAGAAGTAAAAAGACAGATAAAACTACTGACATAACTGGACCCATTGACTTATTTTTAAACAAGGCCAATGCAGTTATCGATAATACCATCCAATTGATAGATCGACGGGTGTCACATGAACTGGAGATTGCTAGAAAAAGATCGTCAATGGGCCCCTTGGCTCTAGCACAAACTCCAATTCACAAGGGTCCGATCACTCCCTTGTTGAATCAAGCAAGTGCACTAGTTCACACAGTTCCAAATACTGTGGACCTGTCAGCAACACAATTGTCACTAGGATCTGATTCTGTGGAGGACTTGGAAAAAACACCGGACTTACAACTCCTACACAATCAAGACATGGCATTAGAACCTAACTCCACGGGGGAAAGGGAGGGTGCCATATCCAAGAGGTTAAGCAAGGGGTTGATTATACAGGAGAGCACATCGGCTCCTCCTAACTGCGTGAATCCTTGCAACCTGAATAAGAATAATAACAATATTGTAGTATTGCAAACCCCCCCATCCACCAATAGAGTGGTCCCTAACATGCCCCCACAGAACATTGCGCCACTGGGGAACCTAGATGCACTAGGTGCTGTAGGTGGTATACACAAACCATGCACCACATGTGTGACACTACATGACTTTCTTACAAATAGCATGGGGGAATTGTTAAAATACCATCTGAAACCCTTGGAAAAAAGTATAAGGATAATTGAAAAACAACTTGCTAAATTAAATACTCCTGCATTCACTCAGAAGTCACTGAGCACCCTAGATACGGGGGAGGGGAAAACCAAAGAGCCAAGTAAACCGGCTAAACCGGCTCAATCACTTACCTTACCAGCTGCGTGTCCAAAGCCCCGTGTACAAGATAAAGAAGTAAACACCCAGTCTACTAAAAGCGTCAAACCAAACCCACAAAATACCCCTAAACGAAATGAAAAATTGAAATGAAAAATTCCATTTATATAGCGCATAACCACCCGGAGGCCTCGCAGCGCTTTAGACTGATTATTGTATCGGGCTACTGGGTGAATTAGTACGCTTTTGAAAACAGGTGGGTTTTTAAATCTCTCCTAAATGACATTCGGTTGTTGTTTTGTCTAAGGGTTAGAGGCAGGGAGTTCCAGAGTTTCGCCGCTGTATGAGAGAAAGAGCGGCCGCCCCAACGGGCTTTCTTGATTTTTGACATGGTAGCAAGATGCAATGAGGCCGAACGAAGAGCTCTGGATGGTAAGTAAGGTAACACTAGGGGGTACAGAACTGCCGGGCCAGTTCGATGGAAAGATTTGTGCAAAATGCACATGGCCTTAAACTGTGTTCTGGCAGCCACTGGAAGCCAATGAAGTTCTTTTAAGGCATTCCTTGCTGATTGCCAGCGGGGGATGTTAAACAATAGACGGGCAGCACAGTTTTGGGTGACTTGGAGTTTTTTAGTCACTGCTGCCGGGGCTCCTAGATATAGAGCGTTTCCATAGTCCAGGCGAGAGAGTATCAGGGCCTGGACCATGACCCTTCTCGCCTGAAATGGAAGTAGGGGGAGCACTTTACGGAGCATTTTCATTAGTCCCACACAAATGGAAGCCGTTTTGGTAGCTTGGACTGAGAAATCCAGCGCTCTATCAAGCCAGATTCCTAGGCTCTTTATTTGGTCCTTAGAAGGGGGGGGGACACCGAGGCATGTAGGCCAGCCAGAGACTAAGGAGGTTGGGGAGGGGTTACCTAGTAACATGATCTCAGTCTTCTCCCCATTGAGTTTGAGGTGGGAGAGTTGCATCCACTTAGCAACAGCCTCTAGACAAGGACCCAAGGTGTTAGACGAACCCTCCTTGTGGTCCAGAGAGACCACAAGTTGGGTATCGTCTGCGTAGGTGACAATTCGCACACCAAAAGGGAGAACTATCTTCTCTAGAGGCTGCATATAGACATTAAAAAGTGTGGGGCTCAGGGAGGAGCCCTGTGGAACCCCACAGCTAAGCGGATGTTTTGATGATGCCACCTCTCCCTCAAACACCTGAAAAAAGCGTTCCTCCAGGAAGGAGGTCAGCCAAGTCAAGGCCGCGCCCGACACTCCCATGCCCTTCAAACGATGTAAAAGTGTGGCATGGTTAACAGTGTCGAACGCGGCACTGAGGTCAAGAAGTATAATGGCTGTTTTACCTCCCTGGTCCATTATAGCTCTGGCTGCCTCTGTTACTGCCAGAAGGGCAGTTTCGGTGCCATGCTGGGGACGAAACCCCGTCTGGGAGACCTGTAGAAGATTGTTGGACTCTAGGTAGTCCCCTAAGATTTTATTAATATGTCTCTCCAACAATTTGCTCATCCATGGGAGCAGCGAGATGGGGCGGAAGTTGGACAGATTGTTCTGGTCCAAATTCGGCTTTTTCAGCAATGCCCTTACCATCGCGCACTTCCATGTGGCTGGGACAGAGTTGGAGGTAATGGAGGTGTTAAGAGTCTCCAGAATAAACGGGCGAATGGTATCGATAACTTTTACTAAGGTCTGTGGGGGAGCTGGATCATTTGGAGATCCTGAGGTAACTTTATAGGCCAGGATGTCTAGAGTGCTGGGATCCAGAAGTGGAAAAGAGACTAAAGAACAGGATACAGGTGGATCAGAGTCCAAGGTGATGGAGGAAGCCATATCTTCACTACCATTCGAGAGTTGGGAATAGATGGCCTGAATTTTCTGAGAGAAGAAAGTGGCCAGATTCTCACAGCGAACCTGTGCACCCTCTGATGGCAAGATCTCTGAAGGAGGGGAAATTAAAGATTTGGCAATTTTAAAAATTTCCCTAGGGGAGTTAGCTGCCATGTTGATTTTGGTTTCATAGAACTTGGCTTGAGCACGTTTTATTTCATTTTTGTATTGCCTAATTGCCACTCTATACTCCAATTTCTTCGATTGGGAGCGGTCTTTCCTCCAGGCTCTCTCCGCTTTGCGGCAAGCTTGTTTCAGAGTCCTAAGGGAAGGGGAATACCAAGGTGCAACTTTAGATCTTTTTATCACTTGCCGATAGCCCTTCGGAAGAGCTTGATCTAATGTAGTGGAAATCCAGCTGTCAAAATTGAAAGCTGCCGTATCGGAATTCCTAATTGTAGAGGGGAAGGGCCAATCCGATATCACCAGCGATAATGCGCAACCCACCCCAGCCCTTGTGGCTTTAAATACTCAGCTAGCTAATTTAAAGGAGACTTCACACAAATCACAAAAAACCCAGTCTCTCCAATCTCAGGGAAAACAGAGGACGGGCACTAGGTTCAGGCGGCCGTTCCATCTGCCACCTGAGGCTACCCCGTACACTGTCGTCCTAACAGGGGTGTCAGAACTGCCGGATGGCTCGGATGAGCCCCCGTGGTCACTAAGGAACAAAGTTCTGCAATGGTTAAGTCAAAACAGACCCATACAGCCATCGCATCATAGCAGAATAAATTCAGTTAGAGTGTTTTGGATTGGGGACACGAAAAAAAGCTTACAGGGTGACTGTGTTATAGTCAATTGTGACGATCCTGCCATGGTTGACTATATTTCTTCTTGGCCAGTGCTCGAAAAAAGGGGGGGGGTTGACGTACAGCGTCTTTCCTTCTTCTATCCACCGTTAAATATTCCCAATTATGGTAATACAACTGGTTGGGATGAAGTCCAAGACTGGCCTTGGACGCAGGTGGGGTACACCAATAGAAGTAGAAACAGGAACAGCAATAATCACTGGAACAGAGGCTGGGATTCTCGCCCCTGGTACCATAGCAGAGGTAACCCAAATCCTTATTATTGGGGGGGGGTTCCTACAAGGAACAGATACGACTGCTTAGACATGGTCGATTGACCAATAAAGGTCACTACAGGGGTATCAGAAATCTTAGCCCCCCAATTTAAGATCCATGATGTCTCTCCCCAGGTAGAAAACACTAATCCCGTGATGATAGAGACTACATCAGATCATGACACGAGTGGTGGAAATCTGTCAGGCCAGTGTCTAACAGAAAAACCTAGTAAGCCATTGAAGGAGAGTGGACTTGAGTCCACAACCGAAACCACCAGCATGCATTCACATCTGAGCACAGTAGATAAAATTAAGATTCAAATTCACAATGAGATTGGAGCCCTGCCCGTGGGTAATGTCCCACAAACTAGTCAGGAAGAATCCAGTGCACCCAATGAGGGGAAATGTTCGTTAAAAATAACATCATGGAATATTGCTGGGCTGGCTAAAAAAGTGCGGGACCAGTTATTCCTAACTTTTATGGAAAGGCAGGACATAATCTGCCTACAGGAGTGCTGGGACTTAGATGAGACCCATATCGAGGGTTTTAGCACTTTTTATGTTCCCTCGATTCAGGGCAACCGAGGCAGAGGCTCAGGGGGACTGTGTATTTTCACCTCTAACCTCTGTAATATAGAACAGAGTATGCATGAGGCAAGCGGTCCAAAACAAAAGCAGGCGCAGGGAGCTTATTACAAGGCCTGTTTATTAAATCAAATGGGCGCTCCTTTTTCCTGATCAACCTTTATAACAACGCACCAAAAGTTGAGGTTAAAACCTTAAAAGCGGAGTTGGACTCACTGCTAAAGAGAGGTGGGCAGGCGGCAGACTGCTTACTTATAGCAGGGGATTTTAATTGTCACTTATGCCCCTATAGTCAAACAAAAAACTGTGGCATTTTTGACTTACAAGGGGATCCTACTACACACTTTGAACACTCCATAGGGGGCAATCTGTTAAATCAACTCATGCATGAGTGGGATTTGGCCTTCGCAAATGAACTTTGTCAGCCACCCGTAGCGTTCGAGACAACTTTTTTTGGCCATGGGGCAGGCACTGTAATTGACTTTATTTTAGTCTCTAACAGGAATCAAGGCTGGGTGGGGGGTTTTGATACGGAGGATCTAGCAATAAGCGACCATTTTCCTATCAGCACTTCCATTAGTCTAGGGAAATCGGGGACCCAAAAAATAATTACTATGAATATACTTCATGGTCGTTCAGTGGCGCTGGCCAGAAAAAATGGCTACGCCATTAAATGGGCAAAAATTGAACCCACAAACTTTCTGAAAGACCTGGTGCAGAAAGAATCTAGACAATTTGCCACCTGTTTGGAACCAAGTACCAACCCCGAGCTAATAATACAGGCGTATGAAGGGATCAAAGCCACAATAAATGCCAAGTTAACTAAAAAATTAAAGTTAGGGGAAGACACGAGATTACATGGCTGGTTCAATCGAGCCTGTACAAAAGCACACAAAGCCCTATTACAGGCCTTAAAGATCGTCCCTAGGGATAGCGGCCGAGTTAAGGAGGCTAGACAAGCTTATAAGCAGACCCTTCTAACCAGAAAGAAAGAACTCAAAAACGCAGCTTGGGAAGCCCTGATAAAGACAAGCGCTCTAAGGGACAATACATCGTTCTGGAAAGAAATTAATGCCCCCTTCTTTCTGGATAGGAAGGTAGACTCCCTGGAAATAGGCATATCAGAAGATGTTTGGGTTAATTATTTTACCTCCCTCTATAGGAAAGAATCACTTGCTTCGATCCCACAAGTTGAGATGGATGCGGGGCAAAGGGTTCTTCTACCGTTTCAGGGAAATTTCCCACTAAAAGTAATATTTACCCCTGTAGACGTGGAACAAGCGATTTGCCAGAGTGCGAGTTTAAAGGCCCCTGGACCTGATGGAGTCCCCATTGATTTGTTTAAAGGGAACGTAGACCTTTGGGCCCCCTTATTAGCAAATGTATTGAATGCTTACACCAAACTAGGTTTTCCCAATACATGGAATGAAGCAATAGTTATCCCAATATTTAAAAAAGGGGACAGACCAGACCCAAAATGTTACCGCCCCATCTCCTTGTTAGATAACCTAATGAAAGTAGCAGGCAGGGTGTTGCTAACCAAATTACAAACCTGGTCCAAGAGTAATGGGATACTCTCAAAATTCCAATATGGTTTTAAGTCGGGTTTGGGAACCATAGAGCAGGGTCTAAACCTGTCCCTCATAATGAATAAATATATTGAAACAAAAAAAGGGAATCTGTTCCTAACATTCGTTGATTTAACTTCGACGTTAAACCTTGACCACAATGGGGATAGATAAAAATATTTTAAGTTTTATCCAGGAGTTGTATAGAGATGCAGGCGCCACGGTGAGATTTGGCAAAAATGGCGAGCAAACTAGAAAATTTCCCATAGCAAAGGGTGTTCGCCAAGGCTGCATACTTGCGCCATTTCTATTCAACCTGTACATTAACGAGGTAGCAGCTTTTTTGAGTGATCTGGAGGTGGACTACCCCAAGATAAATGGTCTCGCAGTCCCACTATTGTTATACGCCGATGATGCGGTGATCATGGCCCGCACACAGCGGGGACTCCAAAAGGCACTAATGGGCTTTGCAACCTTCATGAGCTCTAGAGGCCTAAAAATAAACGTGGGGAAAACTTTCACGATGTCATGTACCACCAGTAAAAAAGTTCCTGATTGCAAAACCTTTGTTAATGATTCAAAGATAGCAATGTCTAAAACTTTTTCTTATTTGGGTATTATTTTTAACAATAGGGGGACATGGTCCACAGCGATTACCTCCCGGAACTTGGCCTTTGCCCGCTCAATAGGGGCGGTCAAGCAATTTGCTAAAAAACTCGGCGGGAAACCGGTAGACACACTACTTAAGATTTATGCAGCAAAATGTGTGTCTACAGCTGTCTATGGGGCGGGGATCTGGGGACTTGCAGATAGCTCTCAAATTCAAAGGGCGGAAAATGCTTTCCTGAGGTATCTTTTAGGAGTCCCGCGTTCCACATCTACTACCATATGCCACAATGAACTTGACAGATCCCATATTAGTGATCTGATAAAGATAGCGCCAGTCATGCTGTGGTACAAGATTTGGACATGCGAGGACACAACATTCAATAGGGAAGTAATTTATGATTGCCTGCAGCAAGCTAAAGGCGCTAAGCAGCCATGGCTGGCCTATGTTAAAACAATTTTGAATTCCATCGGCCAACCAGAATTCTTTTCAAACCCAACCTCATGTGCCCAAATGTCAAAAAAAGTATTAAAAGAGACTTGCCTTGGTCTTTTGGAGGAGAGGAGATATTATCTAGATGGGAATAAGTCTACCATCGTAGCCCATCGCCAGATCCTCCATGATCGTGGCCTTCATCCTTATCTGGCGCCAAATTTTTCATGTTATCACAGAATGCTTTTAGCACGATTGAGGACGGATTCTTTTTTCAGGCTAATAACGTTCCCTGTTCCAAATGACTGGTCTGGGAAATTGATAAAATGCCCGTGTGATGGAGTAGCCACCCAGTCTAATATACATTGTATCCTTTTCTGCCAGTATTATCAGTGGGGGAGGAAAAAACACCTGCTACCATTATTAAAGCTGTGGGGTTTGAGAAGTTGTAAAACTGCCCTCCATAGATTGTATTTGCTCCAAGATGAGCTTACTATTGTAGTGGTGATAAAATTTTTGTCGTTTATTATAAAATGTAGAGGAACCATGAGAAGCGATTAGAAAGCTGAGGGTTTGCATGAGTATTATTCTGTGCCTAATAACACCATATAATACATAAATATGTTATATTTACCTCAAACGTTTTACCAACCCAATGAATTCATTTTTGTACCAAACGTATTTTATGAAAAGATTTTATGGCTTTTAAGACTAGATTAATTGATTGACAAGTGTAACGAAGTGTATTTGTTGTAGTGATTTCTTTTTAATACCCAAGTTTCTAATGTCGTGTTTTTGACTGTATTTTGTATTGTCTGCTTTTATGGTGTTTGCTAAATACCGAATAAAGCTATCTTTGATTTGATTTGATTTGACTGAAATCCAGGGAGTGTATAACAAGTTCAGTTTAAACAAAGATACAGTACAAAAACGTGTTTATTTGAAGGTAACGAACAAATGTATTATTATATATTCAAATGATACATCGTGGAGCAAATGAGAAGACAATATACACAAAACATATATATACTAAACATATGAACTTTGGGTGTTCTAGGAGTTATGAAAAGCACTCAAGAAGCAATACACAATTATACTTCTACTCAACGTATTCTCTCTGGGTGCTCACAATATGGGAGAAAAAACACCCAACCTCTCCCTGCGTAATCATACTCCAACCTGAGCTTAGCAGCAAATAGTTTAAAGAGCAACCTCCCCAGGATATAAGGTAGGAAAACTTCAGTGATAAGGGAACTGAAATTCAGGAAAATCACGTAAACGTGATCAGAATTCTTTGCCTCATGCTGAAACTTAAAAGTAAGGAAATGTTTCTCCCTTTAGGCCAGAAATATATGAAGACAAGGTAAAAAATACGAAATATAGGAATTTAAGCTCTGGGCTATAAGTAGAATTGCTAAGCAATCTCACAATTAAGCTGTTCACCTTTTGCTTTTGCATGACGCGTTGGTTTGAGATTGGAAAAGAAATAAAAGAAGACGAATCTTGGGAAATTCTTGAATAATTATTTGTTTCTTCAACAAATTATTGGAGCTATTTGAAGCTGTTGTAATTGGAGTGCTTCAGTTGATGTGGACTTATATACTAAACATATACAAAAGAAAAATCTGGGCTGATGGGGATAATTAGATTAATAGGTGCGTTCTCTTATATCCCCACAAAAGAGCTCAACAGAATGTAATAGACCTAAAATGCAAAAACATAAACATATATATATCAAACAGTCTTACCATTCATGCACTCCACATTCTCGCACACATCAAATGGACCAAACAAAATACAGAAGACAAGCCATATAAAAAAGAGGCAGAACCCCAAAAAGTATACAGGGCAATGGTACGTGTAATGAGTGCTCTCAATAGTTTGTTGCCCAGTGGTTTCTGTCTTGCACGGTGCCGACCCGCGTTTCGGTGCTGGGCTAGCAAGTAGCCATCACCTTCCTCAGGGCACTTGAGTCTTGAATATCTAAAAAGGAGCACTAGGGTGGGGAGGACCAGGTAATAGGGGGAAATCAAACAGATATAACCTGGATCCAAAAATATACACTTCTCATGTGCAGCAGCTCCGAAAAAGTGAGAACCCAGATCTTTTGACTGGGTGTGAGTGTTTGATTGATTCAGATGCTCCGTCCATCACCACCCCCTTTTGTACCGCTTATGGCCGCCATAGGTGTGGCAGGGTATGCTCAGATGTGAGTCCCTTGCTCACTTTGCCCCTGGATTGAAGCAAGCCGGGCTGAAGACGGCTGGAATGCCAGAAACCGGTTCTCGGAAGCTTGTTTCCGGTCCAGGGAAGACTTGGCTTGGCAGTTCGGGCTGGACTGTTCCCATGAGGCACAGGGTCAGACTGATTTGCATATAGCCATGTCTGAACTAGGGTGGCAGAGTGGGCTAAAGAACGGTGATGGATTAAACCCAGATCTTTTGACTGGGTGTGATTGTTTGGTTGATTCAGATGCTCCGTCTATCACCACCCCCTTTTGTACCACTATTATCCTGTGGCAGGCGACACCTTCCTCCCTTGTCTCCGTTGGTGGACCCATTGTCATGATTGTCACTATTTACACTGAACAATTTCAGCAGCGCGTCATGTGATCAAGACCGCGTTTTGAGCGATCAAAATGCGTCGTGCTATGCACTTGGCGGAAGTAGACGGGTTGCTGTGGCTCCTTTGATTCTGAATTAAAGCACTGCATTTTTTAAACTACACCTGGTGTTGGTCTGTACCGGTTTGGTTTTGTCATCTGATGTGGTGAGCCACGATTGTGGTGTTGTGTGTGTGTGTGTGTGTGTGTATATATATATATATATATATATCAAAACAATACCTTTTCAGGCTTAGAATGCTGCATAAATTATGCAAAAAGGCAGCAGGGAAAAGTTATTGTCTACCCAAGCATGTGGAGGCAAACAGTGATGAAACAGTGATTGTATTCGATAAAAGGGCAGGCAATTTGACTATTGGCAAAAATTAAATTTTCACAAGACTTTCCTTCCTTAGTTTGACAACCTGCCGGTGCGCACTGATAAAGTTGTTCAGTGCCGCCTCTCTCCTTTTGTTTGTGACCTGCTTTCGCTAACCTTGCCCAAAGCTTTGGTTATGATGCTCCCTTCCAGCCCCCTTGTTTGCCAACCCTTGAACCACAACTATTATCTAAAAATGCTGTAAATGTTGTCCAGCTGCCAGAGTAAGCTCTCCACTTTAATGCTCATCATGCTCAAGATTTTGGACACCACCCTCTTTACCCAGGAACTCCCTTTGCCCTCATGTTGTCATTTTATCTCGCACCGATAATTGGCAGTTTATGAATTTTCTCCCAGCAGCACCCTCCGCAAGGACCAATGATACTTAATGCGTGTTGTCACTGTCACCCCCCCCCCCCCCCCCCCCCGTAATCTGCAGAGCACAGAACCAGTGCCAGTGCTGAGAGAACAGAAAGTGGGACGAGAGGAGCATTTTCTCTACCGTCTTAAACCTTGGTACCTGCCAGACAATGAAGGCTTTACTTGTGGGCAAATAAAATAAATCAGTGCCCACTTCCTAAGCCCATCTAATCTTACATTTCGACCTATGGTGCTAATGAACGCTTGTATAGAGCAACAGTATTGTACATTTTACTTACGTATTTATAGTTTGAATATTTTGCCTTTAATTATAAGTTTATGATGCATAAGCTTTTATCCAGTTAAACCTTTATAATATTTGTTGATTCTTTTGTTTTAACAGTTAATGAGAATGATGTTTGAGTATGCTGATGAGCGCATTGACCTGGAACTAATATCCTTCTGCATTAACCTTGCTGCTAACAAGAGGAATGCTCAACTTATCTGTGAAGGTAATAATGTGAAACTTACTGATATGTTGTCTGAGTGAAAGATGCATTTAGAAAGTATAAAATAAAATGTGAATAATGTTATACTTTGTCAGAACCCCTTTCAGGGGGCCATGGGGCAAGCAGGAGCTCCTGTGCCCAAGCATGGTGGTTGAGGCCTTTTACTACTGATCTGTGGGGGCCGAACATGCTGTAGGTCCTACGCAACTTGGCCTAGTACCCTTTCAGAACTTGAATCTCGGTGGTAGTGCGAGTCGAGCAGTTCAAGACTTCTTGGGGGAGGGGGAGGCAGGGAATGGGATTCAACACAGGCTAACAACTCAAAAATGTTCAATAGCAGCAATAAATTATTGTCTTGTTAAATACTTTATTTTGTGACAAAAGGGCGACATCCACAAACAATACACACAGCCCCCGAGGTCAGGGCTCAAGTTTTAAATAGGCAGTCCCCTGGGACCCACTTCCCTCTTACTGATGATGGTGGTTATTCCCCATTCACTATAGGCTACATTCAGGTTAGGCTCTACTAGCAATCTGAGGCTCGGGAGTCCCACTGTGACTCTGTTAGAAAAGTCAAAAGATTTCCAACAAAAAAGCTCCATGTGGCAGACAAGTTTCCTTGGGGCATCTGGTCTCTCACTAGGTCTTGCCTGCATCAGCAGGGATTCTCTGACCAGAGTCTCCGAGAGTGTCTCTCTTGCAGGCGCAGCAGCTGCCTCTTGTGAGTAACACACATGCTGCTGTGCAGGGACCGCGGATGGGTGTCCTTGACAACCCTCTGATGCAACTATATTTGGTCTTCATCACAGATGGTGGGAGTTGGGAGAAATTTCAATACCTCAGTCTGGCCCACACGGGTCAGCACAGCACCCTGTCCTCACAACAATGGCATCAACCAGGCTATGATTCTTTTCTTTTTTTCAGTGACCAACCCTGGCATTTAGGGTCACCACATTTGCTCCTCACTCTGGTGATGGCTCAATCAGTTCAGCAGTAGGTTCCTCTTCACAGCAACCCCCTTTGGCACATGGGGTCGCCAACTGGCACACTTACAAATGTGCGATGGCTTGATCGATATGGTAAAGTTCATGGCATATGGGGTTGCTGACTTAAACCTGCAAACAGATTGGTGCAGCAGCTGTCTCCTCACAGCTCGCTACAGGGCTTCACTTGCCTGAATCATCCACTGGACCTCAATCCCTCCAACAGTGTCCCCTTCCTCACAGGGCACACACACTGATTTCGAGAAGCAGGCAAGTACTGGTGCATTGGGGTTAGGAGGTTTTTCATATCCCTGAGAGATGTACGTCACCCAGCAAAGAGACTGGCAGGCCTTAGCCTCCAGCTTTGGTCACAGGCAGAAGACATGTAGAGCTTCCCCTCCACGCACGGCCTGTTTGGCTGTTTGATAGTTGACAATTTTGGGGACCTTCAGCTCCCCTTCTTTTGGACTATTTCCAGACACCAAATGTGATTTGTGTGCACCATGCCCAGGGGGACGTGGCCTGGTAGTTCGGGCTGGACTGTCTTGCTTTTGTCGCCCTAAGTGGGAAGGGTATGCCCAATCATGGGCCTCATGATCATGCATGGCTGATGAGGGGTGAGATGCCGAAACCAGCCTGAGAATGCTTGTTTCCTGTCCACGGAGGACCTGGCAGTTTGGGCTGGACTGTTCCCATCGAGAGGAGGGTCAAGACGGATTTGCATATCACTGGGTTCAAACTGGGGTTGTATGGTGTTCCAAAAAACGATGGAATAAACCTAGATATGTGACTTGGGGTGAATGTTTGATTTGTTCAGCATTCAAACCATAATTTTTTGTGGGTGCTTTTTGAACCCTAAGTGGTAAGGGTATGCCCAGACGTGGGTCCCGTGCTCACTGTGCCACTGGATTCAAGCTCGCCTGGCTGATAAGGGGTGATATCCCAAAACCAGTTCCAGGATGCTTGTTTCCGGTTCAGGGAGGTCCTGGTCTGGCAGTTCTGCCGGGACTGTTCACATCAGGGGCAGGGTCAAGAGTGATTTGCATATGGCTGAGTCCAAACTGGGGTGTGCTGGTGAGCAAAACAATAATGGAATAATCCCAGATCTGTGACTGGGGATGAATGTTTAATTTGTTCAGGATTCCAGCCATCATTTTTTCTTTTTTCATATGGAATGCCAACCGAGAACACTGCTTTTCTGTTAGTGTTGAATGCTCAATTATTCTTTCTCTATGCTGACAGGTATCAGCATGAATATAGGTATGATGGACCGGCATGGTGAAACAGCTATTCCTTTATTCTATAGTTGTGAATCTGGTTGTGAGTGTTGTCAATTAAGGTTTTTTATTTGGGGTTTTTGTAGGTATACTGTAGTTATGTTGGCAGAAGATTATGCTAGAACTGTTGTGCTCCATGCTATTGTAGAGTGCACAGGCATCTGCCTGAGGAGGAACTTATATAGGTCCAATTTAAAGTTTTTCAGCACAGAGCATTTATGGAGAAGTCTTAAGACTGAAAAATATAGGTGATTTCACCGATGCCGTCCTACATTTATAGTAAATCCCCAGTCTAGGCCCATACATAATTAATCCCTGGACGTAGCTGGTACGTCATGGACAGGTTTGTATGTACATTCACTATTGGAATCTTTAGTCCAAGGGTCAGGACTTAATAAACATTGGGAAGGGAGGCCTATTCAAATATTGCATTTTGTAGTACATGGAGTAGTATTGTTACTGCAGCTCTAAAAGGGTTAAACCGGGTGTAAATGTACTTCAGCCTCAGAGTAAGCCAAGCACAACACATGCTCTCTCACAGGTACTGCAACACCCTTTTGTAGACAACAGGAGGCAGGGAAATAAAATAACACTTTATAGGAACCAATGTTCAGTTAATTACATAATGGCATTTAAGTGAACTTAATACTAAAAAACTAGACTTATCATAATTTCCAGTAAACATATGATTTTCTTAACATCATTTACTTCTTATTAAATAAAAATGGTAGTGAGGGTCGAAATTCTTTAATGTTATTTATAGTTAAAACATTATTTATAAATATTATACTTAAAGTAGCTTATACTAATTTAAATTGATGTGTTAATGTCCTTTGCATTTTATTTTATTAGCATGAAGTTCAAAAAATCAATATCACTTTACATTTTTATTTTACAATAATATATTTTTCTTTAAATATACAGTGAATAGTTTGCCCATTATGCTTTCACATGGAGATCTAAGGCACGGTGGCAGAGATTTACACCTAAATGGGCAAACTCCAGATGCAACGGAAAATGAGCCAGGCAGCACAGGGAAGTCCAGGGCTTCAAGACTTTGTTTATCCAGTTGAACTGACAAAAAAGGGGAGGGAGGGGCGGTGTCATGCAAGACATTTTGTGGACTGATTTGTAGGGCTTTTGGGATTGCACATAGGTACCCTATGTGCATGTAAACATATATCCTGATTTATGGGGAAATCAAAGGATAGGAGATTAAATGTAAATTAGGAGCCCAGTGTAATCTGCTGCAATGAAGCCTCGCAGTTTGCAGGGACATACAACATGCTAAGTGGCACATGTAAAAGTGTATCGATCTTCTCTCTGGCCGCAGCTGTTGTAAAGCTGAGACTTGACAACCGTGCTCCTTTTATAGAGATTGAGAACTCTTACTTGAATGTATGTGCTTGAGTATCTATGAAATGTAGTTCTCATTGACGTGGGCATGTGATTAGTTATTGGTAGCTATAGGGGAAGGGTACGAATTAGGGCAGTGGTTCATAACCTTTTGACTTCTGTGGACCCCCACTTAATCCGTATTGGAATAAGCATTTCTGATTATTTGAACTGCTAAACAATCCACAGAACATACAGGGACAAGCATTCATCAAACACATACACACAATTATGAAATATATTTTATTCACAAATATAAAAAATCTAAATTGTAATGAGAATCCTCTTCTAAATTCAATTGAGGCCACTTATTGTCCATAATTTGTTGTGTGATGCATTTTCACTGCTCCTACAAACCAATCGGATGATACTTACTAAATTTGTAGCATCTAATTTTAAATTTCTTCACATTTACAGAACTGTTTAATTTTTTTAATTTACATTTTGCTTCTTTATTTATATACACGTTATTAGTCTGTTAATATTATTTTATTTTCTAAGTAGTTGCGAACCCCCTGAAAGGGATTTGCAGACCCCAAGGAGGCTCCGAACCACAGGCTAAGAACCACTGATTTAGGATAAAAGAGTTGTACTTGTATAATTGAAGTAAGGGGGCTGCTGCAAGGTAATCAAAATGAGAACCTATTGTATTCTTGTGTTGGGCCCGAACACATACACCCCCCACACACACTTGCTCTTATTCTCACTTCAACACCTTCTCATTTCAAACTTTCAGAATAACTAAAAGGCATGGGAGTGAAGGCTGATTCACTACAAAAGGGTGTAGGCAGCACATTAAAATATTAATTTCCTGACTAATAGTTTTGATGGCGAAAAATTAATTCACATTAACTTCTTTTCAATTTGAGGTGTTTTTCGAATGTGTTTGTGTGCTTTAATATTATGACCAGGACTTTCTCTATCACAGTCTTTCAGTATACTCTCACACATACTAATCATGTTTTTTTTATTTTTCATATTATTAAATAATCTTATTCCCTAATTGGGTAATTGTCTTACATTATTAGAGTCTAGAGTAGTAAGGCCAGAAATACTTTAAAGCATCTTTTCAAATGTTTTATTTTAAGGAAATGGCCTAAAGATGTTAATGAAACGGGCTCTGAAATTCAAAGATCCATTGATGATGAAGATGATTAGAAACATTTCCCAGCACGACGGGTCAACCAAAAAAATGTTCATAGTAAGTATTTTTGTAGTAAGTGTTTTTGATTTTGTGATGTGTATCACTGTGTTGCATCTTTTATGCACAGTATCAAATGCAGCACATTTTGCCAGAATCTCCTATTTAAATCATGAAAGGTTTCAGGCCTCATTTCAGGTATTCCGGGTGGACCATAGAAAAGTCCCCTACACAAAGTGGGCAGAGGGCTCTCATCCATTTCATGGGCGCTAGACCGCCCTTTTTACTTCAAGATCCTCATCTGCCTGAGCCCTAAGTGCATCATCCGGTGTGGCAAATACACTTAACCCTATGGGGGCTATGGACATGATCTCCCTTTCTACAGCATAAACCATCGGGCACTGTGAATAGGAGGGTTCCATCCAAGCACCCAGGCCTAGGAATCTTCCTGGTGCTTGCCCCAGGCAATTTCTCTTAGAGCCCCACCTTCGACTGCAAGAAAAAGCATTCCTTGTAGCCTGGGGCTTCTTTTCTTCTTTTTTTTTTTTAATGACGAGCAGCACACTCTGCACACTTATGTCATTATTTGGACCGGAAAGGTCTCATTAGAAAGGGTAAATTCTCCCCCTTTCCAATAGTACCTGCACCTAGTTGATTCCTGCTTTGCGATTTCCACAAGAGGGCGATCGCTGAGCAGTATTACACATCATTAGACCACTCATTTCATTATCATGTGCGAAGTGCCCACTGGCATGGGACTGGTTAAGATATATACTCCCATTTGTTCCCCAAGGGGTAGGACGCCCACTAGACACAAGGGATTATATAAATTTAGAAATCACTGTTCTATCATTGGGCGGCTGCTCCCCACCACCCAGGGGTTCACACAGTTATTCTGCCTCCTGGAAGGCAAATTAGGGATTTTACTGCCCATCTGCCTACTGGTGGTGTAAGGGGGCGGAAAGCACTGCTAGACACCAGGGATTCCTTTTTAGCTCGAGCCTAGAGGCAGTGCGTATGCACTGTTCTGTGAGACATTCTGCAATCTCTCTGTTGGCTTAGATTACGCCCACCATTTGCCATTTGTTTCATGTGCCTTTCTAAATTGCTTTCTTTTTATTGATGAACGTTGCTCTTTGTCCCACCTTTGGGTGTGTTTTCACTTACCTATCGACTGCCCTGTTACATGTGCCCTTACCATTGGATTTATTTATTGTTTCTTCAGTGCACTCTTTATTTTTGAGTTGAGTAGTCCTGCGGCGATTCTTGCATGTCTGTGGCCTCACATTCCCTTTGCGCGTGTCTGTGATTCACTCCTGTCTCCAAGCGCAAGTGCTGCCCGTATTGCCTTTACTTCCTCCCCTCCCACTGTCTATGGCCACAACCTCATTAGTTTTTGGTTTTGTTTCAGCCGGCGTGTTCTGCTTTTTCTCCTCTAGGTGTTCGGTGCTAATAAACTATGCAATATGGCTTTTTTTGCATTTCGGATAAGCATGTCTCTGTATTTCTGTGGGAGCAGGGGAGCTGATGCCAGGGCTTGGGCCCGTTTCTCCAGTTCGGAGGTTGGCATCTCTGATGATTTATCTAGTTTCAGTGGTTAATGACCCCAAGGCCATGTTGCGTGAGTCTCAAAGTTCAAAATTGCATCTGATCCTTCCTGGCCAAAAGTGACCGCACTCCCCCAGGTTAGCCCCGCACTTTTGTACGTGT
Organism: Lissotriton vulgaris; assembly: GCF_964263255.1. NCBI lineage: Eukaryota > Metazoa > Chordata > Amphibia > Caudata > Salamandridae > Lissotriton > Lissotriton vulgaris. The sequence goes on along the minus strand of NC_141685.1, from coordinate 1,184,400,778 downwards.
TTGGTGTCTCACTGGCCTCTTTCATGTTAATGTAAAGTTTCAGAGCTCTGTCCATCATCTACTTGAGTTTGCAATTAATGTTTCAGCACAGTCACTGTATGTCTCCAGGGAGGCCAAAGATTGTTCAGATTGTCATCCAAGCCCCTTTCTAGTAAACCTGTAGTAATCTCTGCACAGACAGAGGTTCCAGCCTACACCAGCCCTCACATCAGAACATGCACATCCCCTGCTGCCCTCTTGGACCCTACCCCCACTGCATATAAACCAAGTGTGTCCCCTTTCTCTGAATACACTGCATTAACAGGTGTCATATTTGGGGGCACGATGTAAGGAGGGTGGCAGGACTGCTGTTCTGGCACTATTCTCACCTTCATTATTGTATTACACATCCCTTGATGGCCTAGTTTAAACAATGGGTGTCCACCTCCTGCGAACAGGTCCCATTAACAGAGAAGGTGGCTGAGCGGAAAGGAGAGCGTGGCCGTGCTCTCACCAGCATTTCATCTCACCCCTAAATGCTTCCCTACCCCTGGGGAGCACAAATCCTCTCCCCGTGTGTTCCCCACACTTCACAATGACCACCTGCAGTTTTCGGGGGTGTTGAACGCCTTTCTGCTCACTCACCTCTTTATTTAAAGCAGTGGATCTTCAAAGACCATGTCAATAAACTAGTGTGTGCACCAGGTAACACCAGAACAAGTGGCATGAGAAGAATAGGCCTGCAAGATTTCTAAGTGCAGCGCCGTCTATGGCTAATACACCTTTTCTTGACACCATGTGTCCCTTGTCCTGCGTAGTGTTTATCTTGTGTACTGAATAAAACCTGCAACACAAGCCCCTTTCTTTTCACAGGATTCCTTGTGGCTGGAAGGTGTGCTAAGAGTTTTAGACCAACAGGTGTGTCAGTCCAGTCTCGCACTGTACATGTAGTGTTATCCACACCTTATATTTTTATCAATGTAAACAAAAATTGATCAGATGCTTTTCATTAATTTATTTGTCACTCTATTATTCAATCGAATTCATGTTATATATCACATGATGTTCCACAAACATTTATCATTAGATTCATTACATATATTCACTATAATGATCACATTTACTGTAGATAAATCACAACCACATTTTCAATCCTAAACACATCCTGATCGCATGCCCAATGCATTTCGGCACCTTCAGTGCCTTCCTCAGGGGCAGTCACTAAAAGAAATAAAAATAAAAAACAAATGTTTATCGTGTAGGCACATGGTAGCTGAAGTTATTGGATTGTTATCCTGTTTGTTCATACCTCATGAATGTGCTGGGTCAACGTCTGAAATCTGAAATAAATGTATGTCAAAGTTTAAATTATATGTACCTACTAATATATCTGAGGGAGAATAATCACCATTTGCTTTCTAATCTTACCGCTTCTATGGTGGTAGATCAGCTTGTATGCTGTAACGAAAAACATATGTAGGCCATATAATAATACCTTACAATGGGTTTACAATGTTATACTCATGGAGGTTTTCCATAAAGATGATTGAGCATACCTGTGGTAATGAGTCTTTACTTTGAACCTGGACGATAAAACAATGTACGGGGTCACTTGTGGATTCATATTAATCTCAATGTTATATGGCACAAGTTGTTTGCATGGTTCACATACCTGTGATAGAAACTAGTTTCATGTATCTGAACAGAGATACAAACATTTCTGATAGATACATCTGCCGTGTGGATTCCTCACCTTGTGAATATCCCCCTTGCGCCAGCAACATTCGGAAATTCTTTTTCGTAGCCTCGCGCCGACGTGGATAGGACGTCACAGAGACACGGCTCCGCTCGCGACTCCGCTGACGTCACCGACGCCTATAACAGGCCCACGCCGGCGTGATGACATCAGTTCCCTTTTTTCCGCGTCGTCGACGCTAACGGTTATCGGGAATCTCTGTAGCCTTTTGGTACATTGTTGCCATTTTGTTGGTTAATTCTGCTTCTCTGTATCCAGTTTCTTCGAAAATGTCATCTAAGAAGACCGGCTTCAAGCCCTGCAGGGAGTGCGGTAAAATGATGTCCATTACCGACCCCCATGAAGACTGCATCTGGTGCTTAAGTTCTGATCATGATGTGGAGGATTGTTCTTCATGTCGGAAGATGAATCCGAAGGCCCTGAGGGAGAGAGAAGCCAAACTTCTGGTTGCGAAGGTGAAAGCTGGAAAGGAGAAGTCGTCGAGGTCTCGTTCTCGAAGGGCGAGGTCGAAGTCCAGGGCGAGGTCGAGATCTGCTTCTCGAGAGAGGTCGTCTTCGAAGTCGGCGTCGGATCATGTTTCGAAGTCGAAGAAAAAGCACAAGAAGAGGAGACATGAGTCCCGACGCCGGTCTGGTAAGGAGTCGGGCTCGAGGTCGAGGTCACCGAAGAAGGTACGTTCGAAGGTGGTTACCCTCGAAGTCTCCGAGCATGAAGGTGAGGCCTCGCCATCTGAGTCGCGTGGGCGATCTCCATCTCCGGCTCCGAAAGCTTCTCCGGTTCCGAGTCCGTCTCCGGCGCCGTCCCCGGCCCGTGAAGAGGAAGAGGCCCGGGAGGTTGTGGATTCCGCGCCTATCGTAGAGCCGGATCCGATCCCTCTTCAGGACCGGCCTGATGGTTTTCAGCCGCCCTTTCCTGCTCCAGGCCAGGACCCTTCTGCGTTTCTTAACGCAATGTATGGTGTCTTCTCAAGGGCATGGTACCCCTCTGGTGCGCCTTCGGGCCCCACGGGTCCATTGGCATTCAGCCTGGGAGTTCCTCACTCCTATCCTCCGGCTCCGTTTATGCCCTACATGCCGGCTCCGGCGCCGCATTGGCATTTCCCGGCTCCGCCGAAGTCGTCGACGCCGATTCCGGCTTCGCCTGCTCCTGATCATCCTCGAGGGCATTCTTCTGTGCCGTCGGATTCGATACCGGCGCCGGCCCCGAATCCGTCGAAGCCGCTGGTGGATCCGGTTGCGAGGCGTGTTAAGGAGAGATCCAGAAGAGAAGCACAGCGCCTTCTGGAGGAGCAGAGTTATATGGGCTCTCAGTCTGACGTTGAAGAAGGTGAGCTAGAGGAGAGCTGTTTTGAGGAATTGGCGGATTCTGGGACCCTTGATTTCTCTCCAGAGTGGGAGTTGCCCTCAGGCTCAGGTGCTCCATCTAAGGATATTCAGCCTTACCATCTAGTAATGAGAAAAGCTGCTGAGCTTCTTCAATTGACTCTGCCTACAGTGGAGTTCAAGTCTAAACTCCTCACAGAAGTCTTACATTCTCCTAATTCGGTGGTTGAGCCTTTACTTCCATTCAATGATGCCTTGACTGATCCTATTATGGAAGTCTGGAAGAAACCCTTGTCTGCTCCTGCGGTATCAAAGAGTGTTGCAAGGAGGTACAGGGCCGCTCCTGAGGACCCGGCTTTTCTCTCTTCACATCCTTCGCCGGAGAGCCTGGTCATTCAGGCTGCCTGTTCGAAGAAGAGTCTTAGTGCCTTTCCGCAGGTTCCTTGTGAGAAGGAGGCTAAGAAACAGGACCAGGTGGCAAAGAAGACCTTTTCATCGGCTAGTATGGCCTTAAAGTCAACTAATGCCACATGCCTAATGGGGAGGTATGTTCATGCCCTGATGGACTCCTTACGTATCCTGGCCCCTAAAATTCCTGAAGCAAACCGAAAGGATTTTGAGGAGGTGATCAATGACACTCAGGCGGCTGCCCGCCAGGTAATTCAAAGTGGTCTGGACACTGCTGACTCTGTGGCTCGGATTATGGGCACCGCTGTTGCGACAAGGAGATCTGCCTGGTTGAAGTCATCGGACTTTTCGGCTGATGTTCAGGCGACTCTGCTTGATCTCCCCTTTGATGGCTCAGGTCTCTTTGGGAAAAAGGCGGATGCTGCTCTTGAGCGGTTCAAGGACTGCAGGGCAACAGCGAAGTCTTTGGGCCTCCAGATCAGGGGCGCTTCTTCCGGCAGAAGGTTCAGGGGCTTTGGTCGCTCTTTTCGGAATTTCCGACAAGGCCAACAGCAGCAGCAGCAACAGCAGCAGCAGCAAAATTCAATGTACAGATCGTACAGGGGAAAGCAAAGAGCGCGTCCTCGTGGACGTCAGCCCTCCTCTTCCTCCACCTCTTCCAACCCCCCTGCCGCAGAAAAGCAGCCCTAGATCCGCTATTCAGGATCATGTGGGTCCGGTTGGGGGTCGGCTTACCCATTTTCTACAGGATTGGGAATCGGTTACGTCAGATCTTTGGGTTCTCAATCTTGTAGAAAATGGGTATGCCCTTCCCTTTCGGGAATTCCCCCCTGTTTACCCTCCTTGTCAAGGTTTTTGCACCCAGGAACATCTGTCTCTTCTGCAGGAGGAGGTTCTAACTCTGTTACGAAAGGGTGCGATAGAGGTGGTCCCAGAGCAGGAGAGGGGTCAGGGATGCTACTCCCGGTATTTCCTGATCCCCAAGAAGGATGGCAGGCTTCGTCCTATCCTGGACCTCAGGATCTTGAATCTCTATCTGAAGCAGGAGAAATTCAAGATGCTCACCCTTGTTCAGGTTCTTCAAGCGTTGATGGAAGGAGACTGGATGGTGTCGCTCGACTTGCAGGATGCGTATTTCCACATCCCAATCCTGAAGTCGCACAGGAAGTATCTCCGTTTCACGGTTGGGTCACAGCACTACCAGTTTGCGGTCCTTCCGTTTGGTCTTACTACTGCGCCTCGAGTCTTCACCAAGGTGATGGCGGTGGTGGCAGCGCATCTCAGGAGATCGGGGATACCTGTGTTTCCGTATCTAGACGACTGGCTGATCAAAGCGGAGTCGTCGGAGAAGGTGCTCCATCATCTGCAGGAGACAACTCAGTTGTTGTTCAGGTTGGGTTTTTCGATAAATGTACCCAAGTCTCACCTGGTGCCCTCCCAGCGCAACCTGTTCATAGGTGCCGTACTGGACACTACTGTTTGTCGTGCATTCCCTCCTCCTCAAAGGATTCGCGACATACAGGAAATGATTCCTTTGTTTTACCCTGGAGCGGTCGTTCCAGTCCTGAAGGTCCTTCGCCTGCTCGGTCTGATGGCTTCTTGCATTCTCCTGGTCAACCATGCACGCTGGCACATGAGGGCACTCCAGTGGTGTCTCCGCAGGCAGTGGTATCAGCACAACGGAGATCTCGGGGAGTCGGTGAAGATCTCCAGAGAAACTGCAGCGGATCTGTCTTGGTGGAGCGTGGAAGGCAACCTGTCGCAAGGGAAGCCTTTCCATCTACCTCCATCGGTGGCCACGGTGATTACGGATGCATCCACTCTAGGGTGGGGTGCTCATCTGGGGGATCTGGAGGTCAAGGGTCTTTGGTCTCCAGAGGAAAGGTTGCTTCACATCAACCTTCTAGAGTTGCGGGCGATACGTTTGGCGCTCAAGGCCTTCCTCCCTTCCCTTCGCGGTCAGTCGATCCAAGTCCTGACGGACAACACGACCGCGATGTGGTACATCAACAAGCAGGGAGGAGTGGGGTCGCAGTGTCTCTGCAGAGAGGCTCTGCATCTCTGGTCCTGGGTTCAAGACCACCAGATTTGCCTGATGGCAAATCATCTGGCCGGAGTTCTGAACGTACGTGCGGACAGTCTCAGCCGGCAGTTCTCTGCCGACCACGAGTGGAGGCTTCATCCAGAGGTGGTTCGTCACGTTTTTCGGACGTGGGGGACCCCTCGGGTGGACCTGTTTGCCACTCGCGAGAATGCTCACTGCCCGTCATTCTGCAGTCTCCAGTATCCGATGCAAGGAGCCTTGGGGGATGCGTTTCAGTTGTGTTGGGGAAGTCAACTCCTTTACGCGTTTCCTCCCATACCCTTGATTCCTCGGGTTCTGAGGAAAATTCGCCAATACCGGGCCCAAGTTATATTGGTCGCCCCGGATTGGCCAAGAAGGGTGTGGTATACAGATCTACTCCACCTCTCCTCTCACCCGCCGCTCCGTCTCCCTCTCAGGGCAGACCTCCTCTCTCAGATGGAGGGGCAGGTTCTACACCCCCACCTCCAGACATTGCACCTTCATGCCTGGAGATTGAACGGGGCAACCTGATTTCCTATTCTCTCACACCTGATGTGGTGGATGTCATTTTGTCTGCTAGACGTGACTCCACTAAGACTGTCTATTCTTATAGATGGTCTAGGTTTGTTGTTTGGTGTGGTGAGAATGATATTGACCCGTTGAGAGCCCATTTATCAGATGTGCTCCGGTTTGCTCTCTCTTTGGCTCAACAGGGGCTGGCAGTTGCCACAGTTAAGGGCTATCTTTCGGCACTGTCAGCTTTTATTTGTTTGCCTGATCAGCCCTCTCTTTTTAAGTCACCTGTTGTCTTGAGATTTTTGAAGGGTCTTGTAAATAAGTTTCCTCCTACCCCTTTTATTGTTCCTCAGTGGGACTTGAATCTTGTTCTGACTTTTTTGATGGGCTCTCCCTTTGAGCCTCTTCATAAATGTCCTATGAGGCTTTTAACCTTTGAGGCAGTTTTCCTAGTTGCAATTACCTCGGCAAGGAGGGTGAGTGAGCTTCAAGCTCTTAGTTCCAAGCCCCCGTTCCTGACCATACATGCTGATCGGATGGTTCTAAGGACCAGGGCTGCTTTTCTTCCTAAGGTGGTGACTCCTTTCCACCTTGGTCAATCCATTACCCTCCCTACCTTTTATCCTCCCCCACACCCTTCCAAGGAGGAGGAGAGGTTGCACCGTCTTAGCCCTAAGAGGGCGGTGTCTTTTTATTTGGACAGAACTAGAGACTGTCGCTTGGACGATCAACTCTTCATTGGCTTTGCTGGCTGCAAGAAGGGAAGAGCGGTCCATAAAAGGACTTTATCAAGATGGATCGTTCTGTGCATAAAGATCTGCTACTCTTTGGCCGGTAAGGAGCCTCCGGAGGGTATTAGAGCTCATTCCACTAGAGCTAAGTCATCTACCTCTGCTTTAGCTAGAGGTGTTCCTGTGGAGGACATTTGTAGGGCGGCAACCTGGTCTTCCCTCCATACTTTCGCGAAGCATTACTGCTTGGATACGGAAGTCAGGAGGGACGGCCACTTTGCGCGCTCTGTCCTTCAGGATTTCCTGGTTTAGAAGAGTGGACACCCTCCTCCGGGAGTGGGGACTGCTGTGGGACTCTATTCACAAGGTGAGGAATCCACACGGCAGATGTATCTATCAGAAGAACAAGTTACTTACCTTCGGTAACGCTTTTTCTGGTAGATACTATATCTGCCTGTGGATTCCTCACTGACCCACCCGCCTCCCCGTTGTCCACTCTTCTATGCCAGAGTTATTGTACTGTAATGTATATTTGTTTTGATGTCAAGGAAATGTTTCATTTGCTTCCTGCATTTGCTTTACACTGTGTGTTTTGCCTTGACTATTGTATACTGTGTATGCTTTGTATATATCTACTGTCATTGGTCCGTCCGTGTGCCTCGATGGCACGGAAAAAAGGCGGAACTGAGGTCATCACGCCGGCGTGGGCCTGTTATAGGCGTCGGTGACGTCAGCGGAGTCGCGAGCGGAGCCGTGTCTCTGTGACGTCCTATCCACGTCGGCGCGAGGCTACGAAAAAGAATTTCCGAATGTTGCTGGCGCAAGGGGGATATTCACAAGGTGAGGAATCCACAGGCAGATATAGTATCTACCAGAAAAAGCGTTACCGAAGGTAAGTAACTTGTTCTTTACGTTCAGATAATGCCAACCTTTCTATGTGTAGTGACCGCAAAGCGCGTTATACACGATATTTTAAGTCCTTCGTAACCGTATTAGAACGGACCAATATTAATTCAAAATAAAGCGTGATTGTCCTCGCTTACCTAAAAAATGCTGCTGTCTCGCGTTGTATAATGGTTTCTTAGCTCGTTTACTAGAGACTCATTGGTAGTATTTGTTGTATTGAAACCGCGATTTCCTGGAAAATAACAAACGACGGACTACTGGTCGAGTCTACTTTCCCACTCAGTGGATGTAATCGCCATCTTAGAGTGGTATTTCTGTAATCGGTTCGAACTACTCCTTGATTTGCCAAGTGTTTATTTCCAGAAGGAAATGGTTTTACATAAATGTGAGAAGCCTGAGTTTTTGATCCGCACTTTGACATTTGCTTGGTATTTGGCTTAAGAAAAAGTGATGAGATCCATGCAAGTCCCACAAGTTGCTCTTTTTAAAACATAGGTGTCCAATAATTATGGGTCGAACCAAACAAACCATTCTTCTTCTTCATGAGTTAGACTTTACACTCGGTGGAAAAAAAGTCACACGTATGCCTTCTAGAAACTCAAGCTACTCTAGGAGTCACAGCAGCCCGGAGAGAGTATTGGCATTTCAAAAGCTGTTTCTCAGTTACCTGACATTGTGTCCCCTGACAGTGAGAATCATAATGAAATTGCTGATATGTTAAAAATGGAGGTCTCTAGTTTGCAGGTTGTTACCCTGTCCAAGTAGGGACCCTTCTTCCTAGTCAGGAAAAGGGGGATACACTTCTAAAATAACCCCTGCTCACCCCCTTAGTAGCCTTGCACGAGCAGTCAGGTTTATCTCCGAGGGAATGTGTAAAGCATTCACTCATACCCAGCAGTAATACAGTAAGAACACTACAAAAGGACACCACACCAGTTTTAGAAAAATATCCAATATTTTATCTGTTCAAGACCAATCCAAACAATGATAAAAATCCATGCTCCCGTTCTTAGAAATATCAATAGGCAAAAATAAACTTAAAATGATGTTTCTTAAAGTCGATAACTCCGTCGAGGACTATCACTTCATTGTAAACAACAAATACAAGCAGTTCTGGCTGATCGCGGTGTCAAAGGCCGGCTACAGTGTCGGAAGACTCGCAAACAGTACCTATAGAAATGCAGGGTGTCGTTGACCTCGCGATGAGCCTTGAAGAGCCAGCGTCAGTTCCGGTGGTCGGTGCATGAGTCGTCGGGCCTTTCAAGTCACACACATTGCAGCACGACCTCTATGCGGTTGGATTCAGGAGCCCTGGCATCAGCGGGCATTTGGGCACAGTGCTAAGTGCAGCGGTGCGGCGTGCGGTGCCCTTAGGTCGCGGTGCAGGCAGAGGCTTAATGACGGCATCCAGCGGCGTCGGTGAGACCAGGGCTGTGGCGCGAAGAGTGGCGGTGCCCTTTGCGGTGCCTTCAGAACTCGAAGTCATCAACGGCATTGGGTTGCTTTTTCTTCTGTTGCAGCACAAAACACAGTTTCGAGTAGTGGTCGCAGTCTTTGCTGTTCCGGAGACTTCTTGAACAGGGGGCAAACTCTACCTCAAGCCCTTGGAGAAACTCAAACAAAGAAGTTGCAGAAAAGCTCAGTCCACTCCTTCCTCTGCTCAAGACAGAAGCAGCCACTGTAGGCTAACCCAGCAAAGCACACAGCAAAGTGGCAGTTCCTCCTCAGAACTTCTCCAGCTCTTCTTCTTGGCAGGTTTCTTGAGCCAAAAGAGTTCTAAAATCCTGAGGTCTGGGTCCCAATATTTATACCACATTTTATCTTTATGGCAAGGGCCTCTGAGGACAGTTCAAACTAGTTCTGCCCTCCCTGGCCCAGCTTCCCTACATGAGGTGTAGACATCATTATGCAGAGGAAATAGTGTCTATTCAGGTGCTAGTGAAAACTCCTCGCACCACTCTCTATTTGCAGACCAGGCCCATTCAGCCCAACTATGAGTCACCCGGAAAGACAGGACACACCTCCTCCCTCCCCTTTGTGGCTGTCTACAGTGAATGCACATCCCAAGCTCCTGTCACTCCAAAACCAGACAGTCAATACACAACCCAGTAGAGGTACACATAATGGTTAAACAAGTAAATGCCTACTTTCTAAAACTGCCACTTCCAAACACACAATTTAAAAACCATCTCCCTAAAAAGATTTTATTAAATTCTGAGTTCAGGAGCCTAAACACCATTTCTCTGTCCAGTCCCAATTGAGAGTTATACTTGTAAGAAGTTACAAGGCAACTCCCATGTTAGCCTATAGGACAAATAACCTTTCAATAGTGAAAACTGAAATTAGCAGTATTTCACTATCTGGACATGTCACATACACAAGGACATGTCCTACCTTTCACATACACTGCACCCTGCCCATGGGGGTACTTTAGGCCAACCTATGGGGTGCCTTACAGGTAAGAAAAGAGAAGGGTGAGGCCTGGCAAGTGGGGGCACATGCCAGCTCGACACAGCAGTAAAAACTGTGTGCAGACACTGTAGTGGTAGGTTTGAGACACTTTTGAAAGGTTGCTTGTGTGGGTGGCACAATCAGAGCTGCAGGCCCTCTAGAAACATTTGTTTCATAGGTCTAGACACACACAGTGCACTGTACTATGGACTTAGTAGTAAATCAAAATAGCCAAACATGGAATCACTAATCAATAAACAAAATTTAGTGTAGGAACACTTCGACTTTAACTCTGAACAGCAGTGAGAAAGTGCACAGAGGCACTAAACCAGCAAAACGATGTCCAAAGTACCATAAGAAACAGGAGGCCAGAAAGCAAAAAGACAGGGGAAACACGCCAAAAGATGCCAGGTCCAACACATGTCCCCTTCGGATGAAAGTAGGGAGAACTACCAAACCACCTGGAAGTTCTCTTCACTAAGGTGGAAGAACCTGGACAGACCATCAGCGTTGGCGTGTTCTGTGCCAGGGCAGTGTTCCACCGTAATAAACTCTATTCTCTGTAGGAACATGGATCACCTCAACAGTTTTGGGTTATCACCCCTCATCTGCATTAACCATCTAGGGGTCTGTGGTCTGTCTCATCTCTGAAGTGAGTTCCAAACAAGTAGTGTCTTAGTTTCTACAGTGCCCAGACCACAGCAAAAACTTTTCACTCTGACACTCCACCTCTGTTCCCTGGAGAGTAGACTCCTGCTAAGGAAGACTGCAGGCTTATCTAGGCCCACTTCATTCAGTTGTGAGAGCACTGCTCCCACACCATGCTCTGAAGCGTCAGTCTGCACAATAAATTCCTTGGAGAAGTCTGGTGCCTTGAGCACGGGCACTGTGCGCATGGCTGCCTTCAGGGCATCAAAAGCTGCCTGGCAGGCATCAGTCCAGATCATCTTTCTGGAAGTCAGCTCAGTCATAACCAGTCTGTAACCTGGTTCCCGGCTCCTACTCCACTCTTTCTGTTAGGCGCCTTGATGCCCACTGGGCTAAGTTTGCGCGGTACAAGATTGTTTTCATTCATTCATTCATTCAAGGTGGCACCAATGGTGCCGTAGCCCTTGACAAATCTCCTATACTAACTGGTAAGACCTCAAAACACGCTCACCTCTGTCTGAGTCTGGGGGGCTCCCAAGCCAGAATGCTGTCGATTTTGGGCTGCAGGGATGCCACCGACCCCTGCTCGATCTACCAATTGCTGGCCTTGATCGTGAGGCCTGCCCACTGCAGAGCATTCAACCCTTCCCTGAGGTGCACAAGTGATCTTCCCAGCTGTAATTGAACACTGCGATGTCATCTAGGTAGGTAGCACTGAAATCCTCCAGTCCAGCCTGGTTGACCAACCTCTGTAAGGTGGCAGGGGCATTCTTTACCCGAAAGGTCATTACCCGGAACTGGTAGTACCCCTCCGGTGTTTGAGAAAAGCAATCCTCTCATTGGCCCCCTCAGTCAAGGCAATCTGCCAGTACCCATACTTTAAATCAAACGTACTGAGGAACTTGGCAGCTCCCAACTGATCAATGAGCTCATCAACTCTGGGGACGGGTTCGCGTCTGTCATGGTGAGGGAATTGAGCCCACAGTAGTCCATGCAGAACCGAAGTTCAGGAGTGGCACCGGGTGCAGCAGTATTTCGAACCAAGACCACTGGGCTGGCCCAAGTACTGTTTGAGGGCTCTATCACTCCTAATGCCAACATCTTAGAAACCTCTTCTTTGATGCTGACTCTGACCCTGTCAGCCATCCTGTAAATTTTGTATTTCATGGGGGCCTGTCCCTAGTGTCACCTTCATGGATACCCCAATGGGTGCCACCTCGGGATAGGGAGAACAGGGTGGCACACTGCCACAACAACTGGCGACAGTCACTCTGCTGCCCTGGGGTCACTGTAGGTAATAGGTTCACACCTTCCACTGGCCCCTCGTGCTCCTTGGTAGACCTGTCAGGAAGAGGTTCACACTCCTCTTCCACCCCATCTTCTGTCACCAAGAGCATCCTCAATTCAGACCTCTCAAAGTGAGGTATGAAGTGGATTACATTGAGGACCATCAAAGGGTTCCTTGGAGTTTGCAAATTAATTTCCTCCTGGCTCGCTTCTAGGATCTATAAGACAAAACATGGAGAGAAAGGTCATAGGGAAAAAGGATTAAAGACCTACTACAGGTTCACTTCCCCAACTTCACAACATGAATAACACAAAAGAACCTGTGAGGTCTGTCAGCCAATTCTATAGGCCAAACTGACATGTGGTACGCTATGTCAGTGGGTGCTACAGTCACCTCAAAACAAACTTATATAGAGAAAAAGAGAGAGGACTTGAGTCACGTGTGTGAGGAATACAAACTCAAATAAGTAAAACTTGATCAAAAACTGGTCAACAAAATCCAGAACAGCTGCTTGTGCATAACCATCAAACAAACCAAGTGATCAGTCCTATCATTTGGCCGTCCAAACTGTGACCAGGCTGGTCCTTAGATCATCTGGACCCCATGCCACACAGTAAGTTGTAAATACTGGATCAGGTCGACAGTGCGCTATGAACCACCTATTGTTGGCCAGTTGTTGATGGTTAAGAGAAAGTGGTGAGAACACAGTGCAACCTAACATGAAAGTGGTGAATTTAAAATAGCACATCCCCTAATTAAAACAACAGGAACAGTGCAAACGACAGTATGAAACTAATGACTGTCGCAAATAGGGCCAACATGTTTCTGCCTAACGGGCAAAATGTCCCTTGGCTTTCATCAGGGCCACTGCTCTTAAACGTTGCTACTGTGACAAAATGTGTGAACCAAATTACACCAAATTAATCAGTGGAAACGAAAAATGAATTGTAGGAACGATACAACCTGTACCTACAATTAAGTACTCATCCTCCTTGTCACATGGAAACTCAGCTTGATCCAAAATGACAGGGGACTGGACCTCACCTCACCTGGACCAAGGTCAGGTATACGAGGCCCCGCTCTGTCCGTCGGTGCCACCAAACTCTCCTGAGGCTTCTAGGATCGCCTGAGCGATTTTCCTGAGGCGCAAAGTTTGGTTCCTGAAGGCCATCACATAGCTAAATACATCCTAAGGAGTTTTCCTGGGACCTGTCTCCTAAACTTCTTTCACCAAACTGAGAGGTCCTCTCACAGGGTGCCTATACAGTAGCTCAAATGGAATAAACCCTAAGGAATTCTGTGGTACCTCCCTGTAAGCAAAGAGAAGGCATGGTAAGAGGACATCCCTCTTATGCCTCATAGGTTCAGTTAGACACTTGATCATGCCTTTCAAGGTTTGGATGAATCTCTTCACCAAACCATTACCTTGGGGGTGGTAAGGAGTGGTGAACTTGTAGGTTCCACCGCTCTCTTCCCACAGGGATGTCATATACTTCGATATAAAATTGGGTCCTCGGTCAGATACCACCTCTCTGGGGCACCCCTCAAGGGAGGAGATCCCCATTAATGCCCGACCCACAACTGGCGCCGTTGTTGTCCTGAGAGAGATACCCTCCAGGTATTGGGTGGTGTGGTCCAGTAATACCAGGATGTACCTGTTGCCCATGGCTGTCTAGGGGTCCAGGGGCCCATAATGTCCAACCCCACCCTCTCAAAAGGGGTGCCAACCACCGAAAATGATTGGAGAGGAGCCTTACACTTCCTCCCACTCGTACCACTTGCTGACAAGTTTGGCAAGACCTACAATAAGCATCAGACTACCTTTGCATGTGGGGTCAAAAGAAGTGGATGACAATCTTATCAAAGGCTTTGTCCTGCCCCAAATTTCCTGCCAAAGGCACATCATGAGCCAGACCCAGTAGGAAGGTCCTGACCCTGGTGGGACCGCCTTCTTGCTGCTAATGGGTCAGCTCAGATAAGTCCCCCAGTTCAGCTACTTGTTCCCCTTCTAGGTTCCAGGACGTCCCCCTCAAAGTCAGCCTCCTCCTGGACTAGTTAAAACCTCAGGGGCGTATTTCCCGCACCAACTGCCCTTTCTCTTGGCAGGCACCTGGGCCACTGTTTCAGTCTCCAGGACCTTCTGATTACTCTTGTTGGCTGCCATGAACCGAGTGGTCAAGCATGCCCACTCTGGCAGCTCAAACATCCCGAAGTGAGACCTAAGCTCCACATCCTGCCATAAGGACTGACCCAGGTCATTACCTAGCAGACAAGCTACAAAAATGGTAGGGCTCACAACTACCCTTAAGGGACCTGAGATACTCCCTCCCCCCCCCCCCCCCCCATTCAAATGGAGCCCGTGCCACCCGCCACTGGCCACTCTCCGTTGTCCACAGCAGCTACTTGGTAGAATGCCCCTGGGACTACTTGCTCCTCAGAGACCAGATGACACTGGACTGAGGTCACACTAGCTCCAGTATCTCAGAGACCCTCTACTCTTCTTCCATTGATGGTCACCCAGGCTCTGTACTTCTTAGTGTTTGCAGACACCTGGTTTCATGGTACCATCTCACTGTCCCCTAGTGAGACAAAGGTCATTTTGGCGGTATCCCCCCCCTCCTCTGGGTACCCATCCTCCCCTAGCGCTACACTAGCCAACGCCTTGGACTGCCCACCGGTGGGATGGCTGTGCCCTCCTGGGGCACTTTGGATCCCCCTTCAAATGACCCACCTGCTTACAGGCATAGCACTTGCGGAATCCAATCTCTGCAGACTTACCTGAAGAGACCCATGGCTTCTTATCTGCTAGAAGATGGGAATCCTTACCCTGGGTACTAGTTTCGGGTCCTATAGAGAACTCCTTTCCTTTAGCCTTGCCTCCCCCAACTCTCTTGTAGGGGGCCTCTGGCGGAATCTCCCCTATTCACTTTCTTGTGGACCCTGGAACTCACCCAGCGGTTTGCCTCCATAGCAAGCTTCCTGGAGTCAGCCAGCTTACTATCTGTCAAGTGCTGGCACAGCTCTTCAAAACATAGACTAGACAAGTGCAATCAAATTGCAGAGCCGTTGAAAATCTGTCACATCGCTGCCCTTCAACCAACCATCCAGTGACCTGCAGAAAGAATCTGCACATTCTAATCATGCCTTGGAATCCGTTTTCTTACTTATTCTACACTAATCCCTGTACGTTTCAGGAGTGAGACCATACCTAGAGAGAAGGGCCTCCTTCATGTCCATGTCTGTGAGGTTGTACCCCTCACCCAAAGCCAACAAGGTGTCCCTCCCCTCTTCTGAGAAATGAGGCCACAATCCTGCTCCCCAATTCTTTTCAGGAACCCCATTCATGTAAATAGATGCCTCATAGTCCCGGTTCCAGCTTTGTACGTCAACACCCTTCTTCTACTCCTTTCCTACATTCTTAAGAATGTGTACTACTCTGTTTGAGTGCACTGAGGAATTGCTGCCACCATCTGTGCTGGATTTACTCTTTAACGCCAGCTCCGTGAGACAACGCTCATGGTCTAAAACCATTTTTTGTGATTCCATCTTGAACCTCTCAAACTCCGTTTGATTCCTCCTAGCTTCCCTTCTGCCCTCCAGCTCCTCTGGCGACAAACCACTGCTGCCTGGCCCTTCCCCTCCCAGAAGCACATCCACCCTAGAAATAGGCCCCTCTGCCTCCACAGTCAGGTCTCACTCACTGGCATGTCTGGCTGTTACACAGTCCCTCATCGCCTTTTGGTAGCTCCTCTTTCCTGGTGATGCCTCTGTTTGGACCTTTCAGGTTTTTACAAATCGCCTTCTACTCCTTGATGTTGTAGGATTTCAACATAAGCTACTTCTAGGGATGCCACTGATGATGCTAATTCAGGCATGATGCAGTAGGTAGATTGAGTTAAAAAAGATGGGCACACAAAAATAGACCAAGAAGAAAACTGGATATGGAAGTAGTGTACACTAATCACTGAAGGTCAAGTGCAAACGCAAGCCCTATCCTCAGAACTGAAAGCCAATGTTAGCAATGAGAGTCTCTAGTTGGCAAGTTGTTACTCTTTCCAAGTAGGGACCCTTCTTCACAATCAAGGTATGGGGGATACACGTCTAAAATAGCAGGGTCATTGCGACTGTTTTTCATCTAATATTTAGATATATTTATTTTCGTATTTAGAGAGACCAGTTATTAACTACAATATTTAATTGAACCAATACATACTCACTTGGCTCATATTACGAAGATAACGGGAGATGAGAATAAGCGTTTGAGATCTGGCGGCCACCTTGTGCTGAAAAAGCACGATGTTTGCTCTAATCTTGAGTATTTCGCAAGAAATGCACAAAATGTGAGCATTTCAAATTACTCCCATTCCGCGTGCTATACATCGTTTACATGAAATAGCAACTCATTAAAATATATTTGACTTTTAGTCGATGTGATGTTTGGCTACACTCGGACTGAAACTTAAAGTTGGTGGTGGCCATATTGGATAAGGTGGACATTATCAATAAATTGTACCCTTTTGTTGCGGATTAAGAGAGACAACCATTTTTTTAGGAATAATAAGTATGAAGTTAATTTTAAATTCTTCTTGAATGGCACAAAACAATTGTGACGCATTCTAAATTCCCATAACGATTAAGTAAAAGAATTGTGATCGAATAGTATAAATTGAGAGAACAAAGATAGCGCGTGTCCACCACGCCACTGCGAACGGTTTATGGAGTACTCTCCACACTGAAATGTAAGTAGACAGATCGCCGGTATGGCTTGGTAACGAGTGCAAGTTTATATATATCCTAAAATGCGTCGAATGAAACTGAAGCTAGGCTGTATGCAGAAATTTTGAATAACGTTCCTACTTGAGCAAGATTATGCGCAGTTAAGAGACTAGATCAATGCCCTGGATTGATGTGGCAAAAGGAGAATATGCATGTTCATATATGAGTATGTACTATTCGAGTGCTCCATTTAATTGTGGATTTGGAAGGATGATAATTAGTTTAAATCTAGAGACAGCACCCTAATGATGTATTAGATAGGGTACTGATCCATTTTGATTGAATTATAGGTCGTACTTATACTGTGGTCTGAATGACAAGTGAACTAGATGAACAAGATGCCTATTGGAAGAATTGTGTTCCACTCTATTTGTAAAGGTGAGCCTGACTATCGATGTGCACACTGAGTACTACTCACGGAATTGGATGTAGTAATGTCCCTTCAATTCACAGTATATTTTCTCCTATTCACAGGGATCTCTCATTTTATAATGCTCTTGTAATTCAGGAGCAATATGAAATTTGGATATTGCACTTCTGATTAAATTTAATTGACCATTAGAATTTTGAAATGAATTAACAGCTGATCTGAGGTAAAGGCACCTTCCTTATATGTATCAATGATGGATATTACCTTACTGATGCATCCTTTGTTATAATGTCCGTACACCAGGGTGTTTGCTGAAGGAATTCAAATTGTACATAGAGTAGCTTAGACTCTCTTTGTTTGTTTATCCTCAGCCCTGATGAAGTCAGAGATGTAAAACATTATTTTTTGACGAAACACGTGTTGGATCGGTTTGAAGGCTACATTTGAAGAGGAGGACATTTGAAATTGAAACTGAACAAATTTGAAGAAAATTAATCAAAATGTGAATACTCACCGGAACTGGACATGTATTTTCTCCACACGTTGGTGCTTGGGAAATTGTGTTTACTGCTTTTGGACTGGGTTTCCCCTATTCATTACTATGAGCACTAGTGGCGGCTCACTTCCCTGGAGCACCTACTTTTGTAATTACTTTTATGTACAGGAGGAAACAAGCAACTGGTTTGCGCAAGTGACCGTGCCACCCCTCTTTGTTACAATCACGTCTAAAATAACCCCTGCTCACCCCCTTGATAGCTTGGCACGAGCAGTCAAGCTTATCTCAGGGGAAATGTGTAAAGCATTTGCACATAACCAGCAGTAATACAGTGAAAACACTACAAAAGGACACCGTACCAGTTTTAGAAAAATATCAAATATTTTATCTGTTCAAGAAAAGACCAAAAAACTATTTTAAAAAAATCCACCATACAGTACTTAGAAATATCAATAAGCAACAATAGACATAAAATACTGCTAGTTTAAGTCAATAGCTCAGTCTCGGGCTATCACAGCATCGTGAACAACAAATCCAAACAGTTCTAGGTACCTGCAGTGTTGCGGGTTAGCTGCTGTATCGGGAAGACCCGCAAAGAGTACCTTTAGAAATACAGGGTTTAGGTGACCTTGCGATGAGCCTCGAAGACTCGGCATGCATCGGTTCTGGAAATCGGTGCAGGAGTCGTCGGGCCCTTAAAGTCACACGCGTTGCAGATCAAACTCCATGTGGTTGAATTCAGCGTTGGTGGGCATCGGGCTGCGGTGCAAAGTGCAGCAGTGCGACGTGTCCCTTTTGTCCCGGTGCAAGCAGCGGCTCACTGACTGCATCTGGCCACGTCGGTGAGACCAGGGCTGCGGCCAGAAGTGGACGGTGCTTGATGCAGTGCTAGCCGGACACAGTACAAGCCGTGTCGTCGTCGCTGAAGCACTGTCGTCGGCTGGCAAACTGGAGTCGGTGGTGCCGACGTCGGTAGGCCAAGGCTGCGTGTGAAAAAGGGCGGTGCATCGTATAAGTTGCGAGTGGTGCCCTCAAACCACACTACAAGCAGCGGCGGCGGCGGCGTGGAACGTCAGGGATACCATTGTGGCTGTGTGAAGCCTGGTGGTGCGAAGTGCGCTGCCCTCCGATCACGGTGCAAGCAGCAGCTCTGTTGCAGCGTTGGACGTCGTCCTCGCTGAGACCAGGGTTGCGGTGCGAAGTGTGGTGGTGCCCTCTGCTGTACCTTTAGGACACGGAGCCAGCAGCGGCGTCGCTGGCAGCATTGGGTTGATTTTTCTTCTGTTGCACCACAAACACACAGTTGCATATGAAGTTGAATTCTTTGCTGTTCTGTTGACAACTTGAATAGGGGGTAAACTCTACCTCAAGCTCTTCGAGAAACTCAAACAAAGAAGTTGCAGAAAGTTCATTCCAGTCCTTTCTGTGCCAAAAACAGAGGCAGCCACTGCAGGCCAACCCAGTAAAGCAAACAGCAAAGTGGTAGTTCCTCCTCACAGTTTCTCCAGCTTTTCTTCTGAGCAGGTACCTTGAGCCTAAAGAATTCTAAGGGCACCAATATTTATACCACATTTTCTTTGTTCTCTTTTGTGGCAAGGGTCTCTGAGCCCATTCCAAACCAGTTCTGCCCTCTCTGGCCCAGCTCTGGTACTGGAGGTGGAGATAGTATTGCGCCGATGACCCTGCCTCTTCAGGTGCTAGTGAAAACTCCTCCCACCACTCTAAATGCAGACCAGGCCCATTCAGCCCAACTATGAGTCACCCAGGAAAGGCAGGACAGACCTCAACCTCCCCTTGTGGATGTCTACAGTGATGGTACATCCCCAGCCCTTGTCACTCCAAAATCAGTACAATACACAACCAAATAGAGGCACACAGAATAGTTAAACAATAATAATATATTGCCTATATTTCACTATAAGGACATGTCACACAAACCAGGACATGCCCTACCTTTCACACACAATGCACCCTGCCCATGGTGGTACCTTGGGCAAACCTGAGCTGTGCCTTACATATATGAAAAGGAAGTTCAGGGCTGGGAAAGTGGGGCAAGTGGGGGCACTTGCCAGGTCGACATGGCAGTGAAAACTGCATGCAAACAATGCAGTGGCAGGCCTGAGACACCTTTGAAAAGCTGCTTTTGTGAAAAGGCCCACTAGCAGCATTTGATTCACAGGCCCTGGGCACACACAGTGCACTGTACTAGGGACTTAGTAGTAAATCAAATAAGCCAAACATGGAAACACCAATTCATAAACAAAATTTAATTTAGGAGCACTTTCTCTTTAACACTGAACAACTGTGAGAAAGTGTGCAGAGGCACTAAACCAAAACAAAAAAGGAGGCCAGAATGCAAAATGACAAAGGGAAACACGCCAAAAGATGCAAGGTCTAACATGAGAACTATGGCATCTTGCATTACTCTAGTCCCAAGCTCAAGGTTGCACATGCACTCCCTACAACCATGCCTGTCTAGTCTGGGCAAAGGTGAAACAAAAAAAACTTGTACTGGGCAGATTGTTTCTCCCACAGCCACCAGTGACCATCAATGCAGCCCCGTACCTGCCAGTTTGAGAAGCTCACCTTGGCAGTCTCGGAGTTTAGGTTCAGTGGTCCAGCCAACAATGTTCCCTACATATCAGTGTGTTAGTATTCATGGCAGTACAGTTAGCACTGCAAGCATTTCTAAAATAAATTAAACTCAGTCTTATATTAAATCGACCAGACAACATACTTGCCATGTATTGCATTCATAAACAAGGGGGGACCGGCCTATTACAGTGGTCAACAAATGCTAAAACAATCGGGTACTGGGCAAAGTTTGCAGAAAACTTTGCAGAGATAGTGACTTTACATATCTAGAATGTAAGAATCATCAAAAAAATCACAAATGGGAAGTTAACTTCCAAGTTGTAATCTAATGCTTGTAGATCTGTTTACCACAGCAATAATGCACAAAGCCAATACTTTACCTCATGGAAAACCCCACCTACAGGCACTAGGCAATGTCCTATAGATCAGCTGGTCAAGGACATGTGCTTACACTTTCTCACACAACCACTGATGCCATATGTCGGGTAACTGCACAAAGAGTCTGTGACACTGATTACAAACGAGCCAACATGGGCATAAAGACTGAGGTATTCACTTCTCCTAGACATTTGTATCCACCCTCATGAAAGCTGAAACTGCAAGCAGATTTGCTGTCACAGCATGCAGGGCTCAGCAAGCCCAGTCTTGCAATTTGGCTCTTAATGTGTAAAGGTTTGGACACCTTCAGCTTCCCCACAAATTATTGAAAATACTAAAGGACAAAATCTCTAACAATGGCTTGGTATGCTGAAAAATATGGAAAAAATCTGTACCCTAATGTAAATCAATTAACATTCCATCAGAAGTTTAAGTACAAAGCATTTCTTGGTGCCTCTTACATCACAAAAGTTTATTTCTGAGCTAGATGTGTATTTACAAAACAGACCGCATCAGTCCATTTTCAAAATTCCTGTCTATAATCCGTTAATGGAGAGCCTCAAAAGAGTAAACCTTTTTGACTTGTGGCCAAGATCACCATTCCTAATCTTTTCATTCATTCAGGTCTTATTTGTAATGCCTTGCTTGTCACCCCGAGGGTCTCCAGGCGATGGCTGCTTGTCTCAGTCGAACAGACAGGTCTTGAGTCCCTTCCTGAACTATGCCAGCAATGGTGCAGAGTGGAGGTGGGTGGCTAGGGTGTTACATGTTTTGGCAACGAGGTGGTAGAAACATCCTCCAGTGCAGCTGCAACAAATGTGCGTAATCTCTGCAAGGGCGAGGTGTGCGGAACGGACGTTCCTTTGTGGCTGGTGGAAGTGTTGGCGGTGCTTCAAGTATGCAGGTCCTTGGTTATGGAGGGCTTTGTAGGCGTGGGTCCGGAGCTTGAACTGGTGTCTATTCTGAACCAAGAACCACTAGATGTCCTTGAGGTGTTGGGTAATGTGGGTTCTTTTGGGCAGATGGAGCATAAGTCTGGAAGCTGATTTCTGTATCGACTGTAGTCTTTGCATAAGTTTGGTGGAGCTGCTCGTATAGATTTGTTGATGTCGTCCAGAAGGCTTGTGATGAGGGCTTGGGTTACCGTTTTCCTGGTGTTGATGGGAGCCCCTTGAAGATCTTGCAGAGCATTCATAGAGTGTTGAAGCAAGCGGAGGAGATGGCGTTGACTTGACTTTTCCTGAATAGTTTGCTGTCGAGGATGATGCTGAGGTTGCAGGCATGGTGTTTGGAGTGAGATTGGGTCCAAGTTCCTATAGCCACCAGGGGTTGTTCCATAGGGTAGTGTGCTTGCCGAAAATGATGAATTCCATCTTGTCTGTGTTGAGTTTAAGACAGTTGTCCCTCATCAAGCCTAAGACTTTCCTCATTCCGTTGTGGAAGTTGTTTTTTACTGAGGTGGGGTCAGCCGAAAGTGATAGGATGAGCTCGCTATCGTAGGAGATGAAGTGCTGAGATCTGTTGATGTTCGTGAGTGGTGACATATGGATGTTGAAGAGGGTAGGGCTGAAGGATGACCCTTTTGGTATGCCACAGATGGGTTTTGCCTGTGAAGTGAAGGGGGTGGAGGGAGGGGGGGGGGGTCGGACTCTAGCTGTGTCTGTCGTGAAAGGATGCAATCCATTTGAGGGCTTCATCTGTGATGCAGATCTGTAGTAGGCGCTTGATGAGAGTGTGGTGTATAATTGTGTTAAAGGTTGCTGAGAGGTGGAGCAGGATCAGGGTGGCTGATTCTACTCTGTCCATGAGGGTACGAATGTAGTCTGTTCTGGTGATCAGGGGTGTTGCGGTGTTGTTTGGATCTTAAGCCTGACTGTGAAGGGTCAAGAAGGATGTTTTCCTCTAGTGTTGGATGAGTTGGATGTTGATGGCTTTTTCCAGACCTTGGTGTTAAGGGGAGCAACAAGATAGGTTGGTTGTTCTGGAGCTCTTTGGGGTCTGCCGAAGATTGCTCGAGTATTGGTCTGACCTCAGCGTGTTTCCAGGATTCCGGGAAGGTGGCCGTGGTTAACAAGGCGCTGAGTATGGTGGTGAGCTGGCTGCTGATCTCGTCTCTACCAAGGTTGAAGAGCTGGTGGAGACAAGGGTCTGTGGGTTCTCCTTAATAGATTGTGTTTATTAGCTTGGATGTGTCCGATGAGCTCAGCTTTTTCTATGCGGTGAGTTGATGGTAGCTGTTGTGGTTGGCTGATGGCTGTGTAGGTTGGTGGGTTGGGGTCTAAATTTTATAGTTGCTTGCGATCTTGTTGTGGAAATGGTCAGCGAGGGCAATGCAGAGTACCTGTAATGCTGGGATGGCGTTTTCGGTGGCTGATGGGCAGGTGAACTCTCTAACGATGGTGAAGAGTTCTTTGGCATAATTGGAACTGTTTTGATTCTGCAGGTGAGGGTCTCTTTTCGCAGCATTGATCAGTTGGTGGTATTTGTTAAGCCCCGTTTTGAAGGTTGCTCTATCGGCGTGATTCTTACTTGTGTGCCATTTATTTTTCAATTTGTTTGCATCTGGGTTTTTCGTGCGTAATTCCAGGGTGTACCAGCTGGCTTGTTTGGGATGATGTGTGTTGTGGCTGGTTTGGTGGGACCAACTTGGTTGGCAGGAGTTGGTGAGCCAGTCGTTGAAATTATGGATTGCCCGTTCAAGATGGTGGAGGCTTCAGTCTGTGTGGTGCTGAGGGCATCAGTCCACTGTTTCTGGGTGACCTTGGACCAGCTGCGGAAGGGGGCGCTGTGTCCTTTAGAGGGGGTGTGGGTCGGCACAGTGATGGTGAAGTGTACAATGGAGTGGTCTGACCCGGTGAGTTTGGAGATGTGGCTGTATCTGATTCAGTTGCTGTATGTGAAGATAGGGACTAGTGTATGTCTTGTTTTGTGCGTGGGGTCTGTGACTAGCTGCTTGAGTCCGATGTTGTCCAGTCTTTCCAGATCGTGTGAAGGATTTGAAGTGTGGAGCTTCACTCCTAGCAGCTACCTGGGCCTGATACCACCCGCACAAGTACGAGGCATGTGAATCAGTGTGCAACCACTTATTGCTAACTCCCATCCCCAGAGAGCACATTGATTGTGATTTTAGGGACAGAAGATTGTGGCATGGTGGAAATGTTCCTTCAGCAAAATGACGGCTGCTCTTGTTTAGCGAAGATGATAGTTGCAATAACAAGGTCCTGTGGGAATTCTTCAGTCAAGACAGGCCACTACATGAAGCCTTGATAGAGATAAGCACAAATCCTTCAGTTGGTGTGCGGGCACTTGGTGGGAGTACCTCAGGGGCAGCCTCTGGAGAAGGAGGTTCCAGAAGTGTAGGTTATTTGATGCATAGTGTATTTACTACCTGGAAGATGGGGATTATTAATTTTATTCCCATGTGCATAGATCATACTCGCAGATAGTTCTTCTTTTTGTTATGCAGGGCCTTTTTCACCTCGGACAAGGGGAATCTCCATGCCTCGCAGCGCATCCAGAATGACAGTCCGGTGTTTTGGTTATTTATAGCCCTCCCTTGCCTCCCATCTGAGTCTTTTTGCAAAGCTGCCTCTTGGGAATTGTAGTTTTACCTTTGAATGCAGGCAAACCATGCAATTGGGTTTGTTTTCACAGGTCCACATTCTCTGACCCATTGTTAGCACCCTGAAGGCACTTGGGTCTGTTGCTTCCTGACATTGTGTCAACACCCCCCAGTGGCTTCTCAGATCACTCACCATTCCTGCTAGAACTACATGGTACTGAACTCAAACCCAGACATAATTAGAGATTTAGTCCCTAGTGGATTAGGTTTTCTCACTCCAAAAAGATATTGAAGAATACTTCCAAATTAATATGAAATCCCTAGACTCTGTGATAAACCTATTGGAGGTCTTTTAAACAGTGATCAGGAAAAGGGTTATGGCCCTGGGTATGCCACAGCACCATGCACGAAGAGGCCACTGTTGTTGCACTTGAAATGAGGGCGATACAACTGGAGTGAGAAGCTGTGGAATCTAAAACCCTGCCTCTACACTGCCAATTAAAAAAATCTAAAGTGCAACTGAAGGATGACATGTTTGATACAGCCAGGCACGTGTAATGGTCTCCCAAAGCTGCCTATACAAATTTGGAGATAAATTGGCTTAGCTACTCCATAGATTGGCCACTGACAAATCAGTGGCCAGAATAATCCCACCTATTAAAGATAGCACAAACAGTACAATCATGGGTACATTGGGCATAGCAGAAGTATTCACATTATACTATAAATCATTGCACTCCAAATGCTCTCCATCAGCTAGATAATCTGATTATCCTTCAACTTCCAGTCAGGCGGTTACAGTTGGGGAAAAGGAGGCCCTAACCTTCCTATATAATACATGAAATGGAAGGAGCCACAGTTGCTCTGTAATCTGGAGGAAAAAAACAGGTCCCATTGGCTTCCCTGTGGCGTTCTTCTAGAGATTATTTTTCCTATCTAATGCCTATCTTCACTCGCTATTTACTGATGCTATTTAAAAGTGCTACTTTCCTGGAGACTTGTGGGTTGCTATGACAGTGGTGGTCCCCAAATCTAGGAAGCCTTCAGAACACTGCTTCTCTTATTGTCCGATTTCTCTCTTTAGTGTGAAAGCAAAACATTTTCACAGAGGTCCTAAACAACAGACTGATAAAAGTAATAACTTCCCAGGTTCACCATGATGAAAACGTGTTTATGCTAGGATAAAACGGTCACCAGTGTATCAGGAGGCTACACATGGTCATGTCCGATGTCCGGAATTGATTGGTCACTGTACTCTCCTTTTATTACATTTTAGAAAGCGTTTGATTCCATTGGATGGATCTTTCTGTTTCCAGTCCTCGAGAAACTTAACGACATTTCCTAGCCTATATTAAAAATTTATACTCTGAGTCATCAGCAAGAGTGAGAATCAACAGACTTCTATCGGACCCCTTCCAGATTGAGCGGGGCATGAAACAAGGATGTCCCCTTTCCCCTCTTTGCCCTGGGTGTCAGACCCTTGGCAGAGTGGCTATGAAGAGATGCACAGATATGGGCTTTGAGTGGGATGACTTCCCGGTTGACCTTGTTTACCTTTATGCGGATGACATGTGCCTCTTTATCCGAGTCCCGCAACGAGTATGTCCACAAATTCTACAGATATTTACACTGTATGAGGATACATAACAGTGAATACATTGGGACAAATCAGACCTCATACCACACATAGATACAATCAGGGGAACACAATAGCAATGGAAATTACAAATCCAGACAAACCTTCATTCGTAGGTATGTGGCTATAAATACATCCGCTCTGCATGCTCCTGCCGTCAAGTGTTGGGCTCAGACGTTTGCAACTTGTTTTTCTTCTAAGAAGTCTTTCAAGTCAAAGGATGCTGCGGCAACTCTTCTTGTAGGTAATATGCATGGTTATTCCCTCCATTTTCAGATTGTTTTTTTACCACATCTGGCTTGGATGTGTTTGTTGAATCTTAGTCTTGAAGTATCTTGTCATGGTCTTTTTAGACTCTGAGAATAATGCATTGTCGCCAGAGAATCAGCAGCCTCAGTGTAAAAATATTGCAAATGAGTCTCACAACATGTCAATCACTTGGTGCCTTCTCCTCGGGCTGGAGGATGTTCTGGAAGGGGTAATGGAGCGGACCCTATTCTGAAGGTGCCCTCAGTGCAATGCTAAATATCCTCACACCAACCAACACCATTTGTGCAATTTGTACTTCTCCCTCAAACGCAAAGACAAGGCTGTGTGGCTTGTCAACAGTTTAAGTGTAAAAAGACTTCATGATACCGCCCGGATTGACGCCTTGCCCACAGCATAGAAACCATGCTGCACTCAAAGTGTCGGAGGGAGGAGGAGATTGTTGGCGTGGATGAGGAGGAAGAGAATGATGGAGCCAATATAGCAGGTAGTCCACACTACATCAGCTCCATAGACTCCGTCGGCACCAAAGGCACTGATGATGACGACCAACCGCTCATCTCCTTCTGCTCGGAACCCGACATCGAACCAGAGAGTACGTTGAAGTCAAAGGCAAAGACTACACCAAGGGCTATGTGTACTCCAGCTCCTAAAGCCAAGGCACGGCTGCCTGAGCCACGCCTTCAAGTGGTTTGGCCTAGCAGCCCAGTGCAACCCACGGGTCTTGGTGCTCTTTTACCAAGTGGTTTCGGTCGAAAACCGAGACATAGCTCCAGGGTCGATAAAGGACAAGGCACCCCTTGACCCCCATGTGGATCCCAGCCATAAGACCAACCACAGCTTAAAGCCACTGAAGACTCCAGTCGCCATGTTTCGCCAATGCAGCAGCCTTCTGCATTAAAAACCTTGGCGCCCCCCACAAATACGTCTTGGTGCCCGAAATCAAAGTTGGCATTGTAATACCATGTTAGGGAGAATGAGGCAACCTTAAAAAAATTCCATCACATCCTTGGAAAAGGCCAACGGGCCATTGACCAAGGATTGGGAAAAGCACTACTCCTAAAAAGAGAAGGCTGGAGTTTGATGAGTCTTTGATGTTGCCACCAAAGTAGAAGACAATGGTCCACAATGGTAACAGTCCACCACCACCATCATTACCACAAATCTCACTACAGTGCAATCACTACCATCACACTCTCATACACATTCCACACAGTCAAATACAGGAAGTTTGGATCTATATTTACCAGCAGGAAATTTGGGGGTTGGGCCATCAGATTATCCATGTAGCCCTGATAACCCATGGGGAAATTACTATATAGAACCACAGGACAATCCAGACCTAGAGCCGGTTCACATAAAACCATCCCCACTCATCCAAAGAGCAGCAGCATTCCACAAAGTGGATATGCATGTTACCCCTGAGGAAGAAGTTTTATTGGTACAGATCAAAAACTGAAAGAACTACGCAGTGCGTACCCATGATAAAGTGTATGTTGAAACCATGTACAGATATTTTCAAAGTTCCAGTCAAGACCAGATTACTTGCTTATAGAGTAGAGAGCAAGTACAAGCCAACACCCACAGGCCCATTCTACATAAGGGATACCCTTCCCCTGATTCTTTAGTGTAAGCTACAACATGGAAAAGGTCAGCAACACAGGCATCAGGGTATCCTCCTGATAAAGAAAGCAAACGAATTTGTGCTGCAGGGTAGGGGGTGGCAGTGGGCAATGTCAACCACTGACAAATTTTCAACTCGGTAATGCTGTTTTCTAGATATAATGGAGCACAATGGGATGAGATGGAGGATCTTCTCCATAATTTTCCTGACCCGTATAAGAAGAGAGGGGAGGACCTAGTTAATGATAAATGCCCATTTTATAGGAAGCTGGATCTGTATATACTTCACTACAGGGACTTAATCCAAGGCTCTAACAGGACTTTTAGAAATGTGTAAAATATTGAATTGAAAAAATGAGTTGTGCTAAAGTCAGTTTTTAGGTCTCGCCTTGCGAACGCAGGGCATGCATGCTTTGCCTTGGCGAGACTATTGTTGTGGGTTTGGTGCGCGAAAGTAGACAAACCATGGGCACGCGTGGAATGGCAATGTGCACGCGCATGGTGTCTCCTATTAGCTTTCAGTTCATGTGCGCGCGCACCGCACAGCGTCTCTTTTTTTGCGGGATTGTTTTTACAACCGTGCGCTGGACTGCAAGAATGAGACAGGCAGAGAACTATAGGGCTGCAGCAGCAATGCACATCACAAACACTGACACCATGACACTGCCGGGACTCGTAGAGTCCCCTTTAACTTTGTAAATAATAATACAAATTCGCAAAAATATTCAAAGCAAAGGAAGTGCTACTTTCAAACGGTGAAAATATGGATCTCGCTGACACGTCCCGGCTAATTTTGTTTTTATTGGCTTTTCTGTCTCCGGGAGTGGCCAACGCAAGCATATGTACACAGGAATATTAAAGGCCCTCACAACAAAGGATCGGTAACAACCCCCATGAGCTCCATCTTCAGTATGACGCTTTAGAGATATTTTTGCCCCATTGCCCCCACCCCCCAAAATTAGCACTATCCCTGCTCTTCCCGAAAGAATACAAAATATTCACCATGTTGTCTTGGGTACTTACGAGAACTCTAGTTAGTTGGGGACTTACGAGAACTCTAGTTATCCTAAAAGTATGGAACCCAGTGTGGTTTTCGCACCTGTAAGACACCGCAGTGGTTAAATCTCTTTCTGGAGAGATCTGGGTGCAAAACAGACGTCATTTCCCATGCCAGTGATTTTATGAACAAAGCCGATAAACACACAAATTAGTGTTATGAGCCGCACAAGAGCAAGAACTTGGAACTGAGACGTATCTTTAGAGCACAGGCGTCGAGCATGCGGAAGTGCTAGTTGTAAATTAAAAAAAATGGAGACTTTCAAAACGCGAAACAAAATACCTGTCACCGAAATCCATTGTATGCGTTCACCGTAACACATGCATAAAATAAATATATCTTCTCTTCTTTGAAAAGTACCTTTTCCGACAGACCGATCCCTTGTCGGCCTGCTAACGCCTGTAAATAAGTTAAGCATGCCAAAAAGAAATCGAAACTTATCAGGTCTCTCCACACTCCATGCCACATGACCACGTCCTCTCTCAATTTTGATAAATTCATTTTAACTATTTTCGGCCAAGTTTCCCACCATTGGGCAAAACAAGAAAAGTGGATCTTGATGTAAAACGTATACATAAAATTACAGTGGCCCCGATTTTAACATTTAAGAAAACTAGGTCCTACCAATAGCCCTACCTTTATGTTTACTTTATATTAGAAATACTTGGGGTGAACAGGAGTCCCGTATTTCCCCAGATGGACAGTCCTGGGTGTCGGTGGACTGTTCCGGAGCCCCAGTGCTTTTCTGCACTTGAAATACGTGTCCTGGTTTTTGGGACAAAGGTCTGGTAATTCAGCAAAGCAGAATTGAAAGGTACGATCTCCTTTCGCAGACAAGACAACTGGATATCATTGTCATGTTCTGGGGTTACGGAATTGTCAGCTGAATTACAGTTATGGGTACCACTGACCGCGTTCATCACTTTTAAACCATACTAAATTGTACCTATCGGAGCTAATAATCAATGTGCAGCGCTCTATCATGCAAGAAGTTTTATGTGGGGTTGGTATTGCAAAATATATGGACAAGGAGGCTGTTTTTTTTACTTAACACTGCACACATTATTGAAATCTGTGCACCCAATAAGATATCTACTTGCAGGTACCTTTTTCACATGTATATTCTTTTTAATGTTTAATTTGATACTTTCATTTTTTAACTCTGTGGTTCTTCCAACAAAATAATCTGTGTGAGAGTAAAAACAAAGGAAACCTATAGTTATGTACATTACGTGTAAGCTCAGCAAAGACTTTAACAGTTGCAGAAATGCAAAGAAAATAAGCATTTGCAATGCAATAGGTCTCGCATTTGCAAGAGTTTGAGTTATTGGCATTGTAAATGTCACATAGTCCTTGCTTACAAGAAGCAAGGCTGGCAGTAAAATGGATACAGTTACTGCCAGCTTGTTACTAGTTAGCAAAGACTATAAGCAAAAAGTGCATGTTTACGCACCATTTGCCGGTTTTCAAAACACGCAAATAAAAGGCATGGTCATTTGCAATGCCAATAGCTCAAAGTTTGGCAAATGCAAGACCTATTGCATTGCAAATGCTTGTTAAATTATTGTCTTGTGATCAGGTGTTGACAAAGTAAGTCCAATAAATGCTAAGTCGTAGACCCCACCGCTCATCCGTCAGTGTAGGAAGCTGGCTCTGTATATTCCATTATATCAATCAAAGGAGAATGAATCTCATGTCTTCTTGCACCATGGTCTATTGGTCCTTAAAAAACCCCTCATTCACTCTAGCTTTTGGGAGGGGGTATATTTCGCATTCTCCGCCTTGTCACTTAGGTGAGTAGCGTCATCAATGGGTCTTAACAATCTGAGTTTCCAGTTCTCAAGGTGGTGTGAAACTCCACCACCAGGAAGGAGACCATCTGTTTTTTTAGACCATCGTGAAGGGGATGTGAGATATAGTGAGAATTAAAAATACCATCTTTCCCGTTTGTTGAGTTTAATTACACAGGAAAGGGTAACATTTAAAAAGAAAGGTGGTGCTCAAGTGGATGTGTAAGTGATCCACCGCACCATTACATTCAATCGTGAAAGGTCAACATTTTTCGGTCCTTTATCGCCTCTAAGGGTTGGTGGGCCTTCTTCAGGACCAGAGAGGGAGTAATTAGGTGTGTGAGTCGCACATTACAGGTAAATCGTTTCACTTACCCTCCTTTAATGAGTGTATTAACTCTTTTTCAGATGTAGTTACTTAACCGGGTCATGGTCAGCAGCAACAGCTAGGACACATGTAAACAGCACAGAGTGAGCGCTTACTGATACCCAAAGGAGCCACAAGAGACTTCCAGTAAGTTATAGGTACAATGCATACCAGTAACTACATCTAAAAATGAGTTAATACAGGTTATGGCATTGGTTCATCTAAAAGTAATTTAGCCAGAGGGAAATATAAAGCTACACCAGGCAAGGGTACCTCCACCACTAAGCAATGATACCCCACGGGTGCCCACCGACCACAAAACGCCTGTCGAGGGTAGGGTGCCAGGGTTCCTGACAAGTTAGGCAGACATCACCTCCGACCAATAGGTGCTCTCCGTAGTACAGCTCAGGTACTGGGTGAAAATCCTATCACCCCCACAAAACACTACCCCACACGGTATGTTACACTTACAACGCAACTTTTACGTCGTAATGCTGTTACAACGCAGCTATTACAACGCAGGATCCATTACATCGGATGCCATTACAACGCATGGCATTACATAGCAGATGCTATTACAATGCATACCATTACATCGTAAGTATTGGTAAGTATATAATTTTTTTTAATTTTATTTAATATTATATAATTGATTTAATTATTATTAATTATAAATAAAAATATTTATTTATGTTTTTAAATATTATAAATTAAATATATTAATTTAAGTAATTTTTTTTATAAGTATGAGTATAGGAGTATATGTTTTGGGGTACTGAGGTATATGTTTTGGGGTGTTTGGGTATTTTTAGGTTTTAGGGCAGGGTTTGGGTTTTGGGGTATAGGGGTGTTTTTAGGTTTTAGGGCAGGGTTTTGGGTTTTGGGGTACAGGGGTGTTTTTAGGTTTTAGGTTTGGGTTTGGGTTTTTGGGGTACAGGGGTGTTTTTAGGTTTTAGGTTTGGGTTTTGGGGTACAGGGGTGTTTTTAGGTTTTAGGTTTGGGTTTGGGTTTTGGGGTACAGGGGTGTTTTTAGGTTTTAGGGCAGGGTTTGGGTTTTGGGGTACAGGGGTGTTTTTAGGTTTTAGGGCAGGGTTTGGGTTTTGGGGTACAGGGGTGTTTTTAGGTTTTAGGTTTGGGTTTGGGTTTTGGGGTACAGGGGTGTTTTTAGGTTTTAGGGCAGGGTTTTGGGTTTTGGGGTAAAGGGGTGTTTTTAGGTTTTAGGGCAGGGTTTGGGTTTTGGGGTACAGGGGTATTGTAGGGTTCAGGGGTAGGTTTGTGTTTAGGGATAATTAAATTATATTTACCATTTTTAAATTAATTATAATATATTTAATAAATTAAATTAATTTTATTACATTAATTACATTTTTAAATTAAATTAATTAAATACATTATTTCAATTAATTTAATTTAATTTCAATTATAAAAATATGTACATTAAATTAATTTCATTATTTTAATTAAATTAAATTATTTCCATTTTTTATTAAAATTACATTTATTAAATAGATATTATTTTATCAAATTAAATTAATGGCTATTTTAAAATGTATTTTAATTAAATTAATTAAATTAAATTAATTAAATTAACTTAATAACATTTTTTTTAAAAAGGTATACTTACCTATACTTACGATGTAATGCCATGCGTTGTAATAGCATCTGCTATGTAATGCCATGCGTTGTAATGGCATCCGATGTAATGGATCCTGCGTTGTAAAAATTCCGTTGTAACGGAATGCGTTGTAAAAATCCGCGTTGTACTGACACCAATCCCCCCACACAGACACATCCTCAGTCCACAACATTTACACATTTTGAAAGAAGATGTAAAGTCACTTCTTGCAAAGGAATCTATTGAGCCTATTCCAAAGCAGTCGGAGGGCAATATTCTCAATATTGATACGGCCAAAGCCAACCCAATCCTTACAGGGTTCTCAATTTCCAGAACCATCTGGCTCTTTTTGAGCCACATTGTCGCCTGTCAGTCAGGACAGTAATGTGTCTTCTAGGCATGATGGCCTTCTGTATAGCCATTGTACTCCATGTAAGACTACACATGTGCCCCTTACAGGAGTGCATTGTGTCACAGTGGTAACAAGCGAAGGGCAATCTAGTGATGATTCAGCCCACAGTAGATCATTCCCTACAGTGGTGGAACAGCAACAATATTTTGCGGGAAAGGGCTTTCATGGACCCAGTTCAGTAAGCAAAAATTAATACAGACTAGAGAGCCAAAGCAGTGAGGTGTGAGCAGTGGCCGCAGCCGTCTAAGCGATCTGAGCCTTTCTGAAAAACGCCGACCGGACATACTAAATTAATCTTCAATCTCCGACGGCCTTGAAGTTGGCGGAGTGGCGTTCCCTGTCCAGCGTGAGCACCGAAAACACCAAAAACACCGGCCTGTCCCGTCATACCTGTGGCGCTCCTGGCGTGTTTAACTTGCTGCTTTTTCGCAGCTGTGTGGCATCCCATTTACCGCGTTCTCACTGCTTCAGAGGCTTCAGAGGCTGGGAGGCGGCAGGCTGCCTTTGATCACTGCGAGGGCCGCCATAGCCGTCTATGCACTGTTTGTCTCTGGCTGATTGTGCTTTGGCCGGCCTCTGCTGCCGGATTGACTGACTTGATTGGCGGACGTGATTTCATCGTGTCCCATTGTCGTCTGGATCTCTTTTCCGCTTCTTCGTTAGTGTCTGAGCCTGAGCACCCTCTGCAAAAGTCAGCGATAGACAGGTAAGTGCTTGGAGCTTGGTGCTTAGAGCATGGGTTCAGTACTCCTGATTCCAATTTAAATTACTTTTATATTTTCATTTGACTTTTTGACTTTGACATAGTCGACTTGCTTGCTTGTTTAAACCAACCTTCAGCCTGAAAAAATCGTGAAAATTGTGTCTATATCCAGGAATTGTGACGTTACCTGACTTGATTATTCACGATCACAAATAGTGATTTTGGAAAGGACTAACAGGTCTCTGTGTTGCAGTATTTTTGTCATCGGCTTATCTGTGTTTGTATATTCTCAGTATCACCTCTTGAAGGGGGAGTGTACTGTTTCTGGGAATTGGCTTACCAGTTGTGGTTTATCTTCTGCTAATATAGCAAGACAGCAACGATCCATGTTTTAGGTCGCTATTCTGGTACCTACTAGAATCTACAAGAGTCTACTAATTAGACTTCTCATATTAAGGATGAGATCTGGTAAGGTGCGCTGTAAAGCTCAAGCCCCTATGAAAAGAACGCGCAAAAAAGAAATTGCTCCGGGAAATCTTTCAGCAAAAAGGAAGCCACACATCCAACTGGGCAGTTCCGTGTATCCCCTCCAGCAGAGGAATCAAAGTGCCTCTTATGACCCGCACCTACATTTGGCCGTGAGCATGGAGCTTCAGCTTGAAAATAGCCCAAAGGTTCAAACTACTTCAGATCGCACGAGAGCTTGCAATCAGGCCAGCTTGGCGACAAAGATAGTTGTAAAGACGATAACAAGTTGATAGATCATCACAACTCATCAAAAATTACAGATTACTTTCGACCAGCAAATAAGCATGATAAAACACAAAAATTCAATAAGAATGTCAAATGTCTGCCGGAATGGATGGGTGCTATTTGCCTAGTTCAGACCTCTCCACCATCCAACTCAGTGTCTCTTCCAAATGAGCAGTCAAATGAGCATCCATCAAGTGGATCTCCTGTGTATGACCCAGAAGAACTTGTTGATACAGGCCCAGCATCGAAAGGTACTGATGGATGGGCACCTAATTTCTTTGTTTTCCCTGAGTTTAAATCATATTGCAAGAGGATTCTTTACCCCCTTTAGTATCTGATGAGGGGCCTAATACAATCTCACAGGAAGTAACCATAGAAGATGTGAGAAATAAAAGGGCACAGATAGTGACTCCCGGAGAAAATCCATTGAATCTGTGGGCTACTATACTGAACCTACGCAAGCAACAGTATTGGATCTAACTCACCATTCAAACAAAATGGATAATCAGGTGGATTTGCTGAACACGATGGCTAGATTTGTGTCCGAAATTGACGAGAAACTTGAAAAACGAAACTCATTAGTCACAAGAGCCCAATAAAATAATTTAAATGACTTTCAAGTCTGTTCCTATAAGAAGGTAGTAGAGAAACCCGTGCAACTTCCAGTGATAATGCTAGCCATACTGGATGAAGTTACAAACAACCTAGGCCCCAGGTTTCGGCCAGGCAGTCTATTGAATGAGGAAATACCGAGTCCTAAGAACATAACTACTTGGAGCTGATTGGTCTCCAGTGAACGGCTACCAGAGGAAGAAGCTGTGGATATAGTGGAGATTAGCCCCAAAACTTTGTCCGGTGTTCTACATGAAACATCTGGGGACGTCAGCATAAAAACTATTGCTTCGAATCAACCACGACAAACCAAAAGGGAAAGGAAACGTGCAAGAAAAAGAAGGAATAAAATCTGCTCAGGCAATTTAGAGAGCTTCCTTCCCCCCAAAACTCCATACAAGGATGTTCAGGATTGTCTTGGGACGACCCAAATGGACCCAAAGTCTCAGGGTGCCATCGTGGCCTCATCTCAAGATGTTGATCACAACAAGGTAGCATCCCTTAAAAATCTACGGTCATCTCATTCTTCATCTAACGGACTCTCACTGTTACACAGCCTTCAACTAGAGGCAGCACTTAGAGCCCACCATGTCAGCCGAGAGGACATGATATCACCCACAGAGAAGCAGCAAGCAAAAGAACGCTTGATTGAAGAATCCAACATACCACCCCAAAGTGAATAGCCTCTCCTGGAACCCCAGCTGCAGGTAAAAACTGTTGGTAGTCAACAAATCTTAAAAAGCAGTGTCGGTCCTGATGAACTTTTTGATATACACAATTTGGGTCAGATACTGCTGTGGATCCCAGAATTTAAATCGAGGGGTTCTCAAGATCTATTAAATCGTTCAAACATCCTAAAACTGCTCATAGCCGTGCCGGGCCTGGCCCATGTAAAGTCGGATGACATCTTTCAATGCAAGAAGACGTCAGCTTGCGGATCCCACTTTAGTTACCTTCTCATCCTCTGTGCTTCCGGCTGTGATTCTGGAAAAGAAAAAGCACCTAAAGGCCTGGGGCATCGAAGTAACAGCATATCAAGGAGATAGATATCCCCACATATTGCTTGCAGGGCCATCATCAAGTGAGCAACCGGGCCCACTGTATCAATACTAAGAGGAGCTGGGGGAAGGACCTCCCCTGCGGTCCAGCACAAATCAGACTCGGATCCCACAAAAATGTCTGTTAGAGTAACAAACATCATAACTGCTGAGCAGCCACGAAGACTGGTTACAACGAACGAGCAACAATCATCTTGAAGTTGGTTACCGCAGGCGTTGTCTCGAGATCGAAGCGCCCACAGACTGATACAATGGAAGTCTACCAAAAATGATTGAGTAGCCTGGAAGTGTGCTGTTGGAACATTAACGGTTTACAGACAATACTTTCAGACCCAGATTTCACAGGATTCCTGCAAACATTTGATATCTTAATGTTCCAGGAAACTTGGGCGCAGACATCGATCCCTCTCATTGGCTACAAGGAATACAAGAAGTTAGCTGAAAGAAAGAGTGCCTATGGGAGGGCAAAAGGGGGTCTGGCAATCTATATAAATACTAATATCATTTTTGAAACGGTGGAAGTGTATGTGGACAACCCATATATGCTTGTAATAAATCTGGAAGGTCGGGATAGTAACTGTAAAGAATCATCGCAAATGTATACATCAACCCAAAGCAGAACATTACATCTTCCAGGAGAATAGCACCTCATCTATCCCAGTTAAAAGATAGCCACAATAAGGCACAATGGCTAGTTTCAGGTGACTTTCATCTCAATCTTTTTTATTTTCCCTCGGAAGAACATAATGACGCAGTGGGCCCCCTCCCAGAGCAAGCAATGCCATCAATCTTACGTAGGGACAACTCAGGTGAAGAACTCATAAAAGTCTGCAAACTATCGGGCCTGCTGGTACTAAATGGCCAAAAACCATCTGATATTCCTCCTGGGTGGTCAAGGGTTTGTGGTGACACAGTCTCAGTTATAGACTATACCCTTGTTTCAATGCCCCTTTACTATCAGGTCTGTGATTATAGGATATGCCATTGTGTGGAAAGTGTTCACAACCCTCAGGTAATCAATGTGAATACATCCCTGTGCAAACTTGAGACTTTGCGTACCTTGTTGGGTGAAACACACTCAGAAAATCTGAAACGCCTGAAGTGGAGCCCTGACTCCATTAAGTCATTAGCGCAGGATGGGGTCACAAGTCTACAGGACCTAGCCCAATGTGAGGTCAATCCAATAGCGACTTCGCTGATATGACCAAAACCCAAAGTGAGAAGAGTCACAAAAAGGGAACTCTACTTGATCACGGCAAATTGTCAATTCTGCCTGTTCACATTCGGAGCATGAGAAAGGAAACAGGCAGACTCTTTCGGTATGCACACTAACATCCGGGAGACCCATACCTACTGCAACAGCTCTGTAATGAAAGACGGCAGCTAAAAAAAGGAGATCTGGAAGTACAAATAAGCAAAACAGGAAACACTATGGGCCCAGTTACACCATGCCTCCAAAACGTACAACTCAAAGATTTTGGTATATAATTAATCGGAATGAGAAAGGCCCTGCAGCTGCAAATAATGCCAATATCAGTGAGACAGACTGGGTATATTATTTAAAGTCACCTTTCTAGAGCGATTTGATTCATCCTGCTAGTACATCCTGTCCCAATGAAACCACTGTGGCACAGCGGAAAATTACAGCAGCTGAAGTAGAGATGGTCATCAAAAAAGTCTCGGCCCGACTGTGCCCCCGGTCCTAATGGGCTACCATAGGCCCTTATACTAGCATTGATGTTCAATTTCATTTTGGAAAACAATGTTATTCCTGATACCTGGAGGGGCTCCATCCTTCATCCCATTTTTTAAAAAGGCCTGGCTTGTTCACCTAATTGCTATAGGCTAATCGCACTGATGGATGTCGAGTTAAAATATTTTTCAGCGCTAATACTCCGCGATTTGGTACTTTGGGCACATAGTAATGGAAGAATTCCCCTAAATCAAACTGGCTTCCAAAGGGGCCAAGGCACTTTAACTAATCTTATGGCCCGGAGTCTAATCAGGAACAGAGCTAAAGCTACCAGGACACTCCTTTACTTGTGCTTTGTTGACTTTAAAGCAGCTTTTGATGGTGTCCCTAGGGACAAATAATGGGCTAAGCTTCAGCAATGGGATATCCCATCGAGCATCCTTCAATCTATTAGGCTAGTCTATTCCGACACCTGGGTCAAAATCAAAATCGGAGACTGCTCTTGCGTATCAAGGAAGGTCTAAACATCCTTGGGCGTTAAAACAGGGCTGTGTGTTAGACCCCTTCCTTTTTAACTTATTTTTGGCAGATCTTTCCACTGAGCTTGATGAACAGATGGCCCACGCTCCGTCTGTTGGAGGTAAACAATTGTCACATATCCTCTATGCAGATGACCTGGTGTTGTTCTGTAAAACGCAAATAGGACTCCAAAGGCTGCTCAACACTCTGGGAGCTTACACCGAAAAGAATGGCCTGGAAATACATTTTTCATAAACAAGAGTGATGGTGTACAATCGTCCCTTCAAGAGAAATCAGAAATGGTCTATTAACGGAAACAAAATTCAGTAGGTCAAACTCTATGTATACCTAGAAGTGAAAATAGACGCAAATTCCTCCTTTGTTTCCCAGGAGAAGGCGATTAGGGCGAATGCGCAGGCCCTTAATTATGGCTTCTCGTCACTAGACAGGTCTATTAAAGGTCACGATCTAAAGCACATGGGATCAGTTTTGAAAGCTAAACTGCTGCTAACCCTTGCATATGGAATAGAGATTATGTTGGGCGATGATGCTCATTTGTTAGAATTTTTTTTAAGAGCCTATAAAAAAATCTTTAGGCTCCCCAAATCGGCTTCCCCGGCGCAAATCCAACTAGAATTTCTGCTCACAAAACACTCGCTAGGCCGGCGGCATTTGTAAAGCTTTGTTATAATTTGCGAGTAGCAGCGGAAAACACTTGGGCAAATCTAGTCTGGAATTAAATTAATTTCCAAATGGGCATTTGTGCTTACAAGTCATTTTTAGAAAACAGTATTACGACGCTTGGACTGGGTGAGCTTTGGAATTCTAAAATCTCGGGGCAAACCTTTAAGAAGCTTGTAAATAAATCTACAAAACTGCAAAGTTGGATGGCAGACAAAGAAACCCTGTCAAAACGTGGCAACAGGTGGCTGGTGTTGAAATCGTATTCCATTCTAAGAGAATCAGCCTTGCTAGCTGCACCTTACCACCGGAAGATCAAACAGTTGTTTTTGGCCCTAAGATTTGGAGAAGTGCCCACGCTAGATTATGCCAAAATGGAGGATGTCCAGTCAAAGTGAAGACCAGTTCTGCCGTCTATTCCACCAGGGACCTGAATCTCTGCTTCACATTGTCTGTGTTTGTCCAACTTTGATGGTTCGACTCAACAAAGAGCTTTATTAAGGCAGAAGTTCCTTGAAAGGGGAATAAGGTCATGCAGGCATGCACTGGTGGAGTCCATGGACCCAATCAACACCATGCTGAACATTAGATTGGCTCAGCAATTGATCTGTTTTAGGAAAAAGATCAGTTACCAGGATATGTGATGTGTAATCTGGAGGCGGTTTCGGAGTGTAATTTTAAATTGTAATAACTCTGAAACTTTTAATCTTAACCGAGCATGTCCAGTAACTGTGAAGAACGGGCTGCTAGGGACTGAAACTAGTAGTTCCCTATCCCATTATACTGCGATAACTACTTTCCCTATTTCTGTATTTTTAATTATGTGAATTCTTGCAAAATTGTTTATAATTGTAGGTCTCGTTCTATTTGGCACCGTATTCATACTTCTCTTAGTCCCGCTTATAGGCATTTTTAACCACATATATTAATTTCCTTAAGGGACTTTTTTTTTATCTATGCGGAAAGCTTTCTTTTTTTTAAGACATCAAGGTAACAAACGATTCCTGTTTAGTTCATTTTATCTAACATATATTTGTGTTTGGTATCCTGATTAAAAACTCTAGGAAGGAAAGTTAAGAAAGCAAAGTGTGTGTAGCGTGAATAGTTGAGGTTGTATTAGTTGTATGACATACCTTCTTATTATCTATTTACCTTTTTTCGTTATGTACTTTTAACCATGTGATTTTGTTTATGGTTTTAATTGACTAATAAACTTTCTTAATCGCTCTGCTGCTGCCACCTTGAACCTACCAGCTGCACCTTGTTCGAACCTGTCCAAGTCCAGGGGGACTGCAACACTGTTCTCCCCGCGACTCGCAAACCAGCTATAGGAGACGCGGTACGGGGGACTTCAACTCCCAGCATCCCCGCCCTGTAGCACACATCTACAGCGTCATAGAGAAGCGCCAGGAGGCGCATTCAAACAATCCAAGTGCTCCAGCAGCGCAGGACGTGTGCGGGCGGGCTTGGGCGCTGCCCGGGCTAAGGGCGGGCCTGTCCGTGCCAGTCAGGGGCCGGAAAAGGCCGATGTGGGCCACCCCCCCTAACTGCCCTGGAACCCTGAACCTGGAACCCGTCCGTGCCAGTCAGGGGCCGGAAAAGGCCGATCTGGGCCACCCCCCTAACTGCCCTGGAACCCTGAACCTGGAACCCCCCCTTGAAATTTTGAATCATTCGCCTTACTGCACGGACGCTAGCCGCCAACATGAGGAGGTGAGGTGAGGACAAACCTAAGGTGCTTATCTGCAGTCTTTTGTCTTACCACTGTGGGGTGGAGACTGTAGTACAGTTTGGACTTTTACTCATTGGCAAAACATAGAGGACTTGGGCAGAACATTCCTAGTTTTTCGTAAGGCTTTGGACTGTATGGATTGTCCTGTTGGTATTGGGTCTGCCCATCTTGTTACCTAGCAGGATGAGCAGGAGGAAAGCGAAGGATTCCCTGGCGGGGGGAGCGTAAAGGGGACATTAGATGCATTTTTATTGAGGGCAGAGGCTTTATTAGTGCATGAGATCCAGTTGGCAGAGAAAAGACTTTCATTGGACTAAATTATGTTGCAGAAGAGGTCGTCAATGGGGGGCATAGCTGCAGCCAGGTCACCTAAAGTTGGCTACCAAGTAGTCCAAGACACTGTAAATGGCGACCACACTGTAATTAGCCCGAACGCCATTGTTGCAGCACCACAAGTGGCGGGACCACCAATGCAAATAACCGAGTTATCACAGGAGGTTCTGTGCATGTCAGAGTTAGTTGCAGAAGAAAGCGAGGAGGGCTGCGCCCCATACCCAGTACTATCATGCGGGTCAGGCCAGGCAGCGGGAGGGCCCCGCCTTGGTGACAACACACGAAGAGTTGTGAAATAGCCACGAGGCAAGGCTGGGAGGTGATCACCCGGTCCAAAAGGGCATTATTAGACAGAAACGAGACAAGTGGGGCTGTCACCCCTTTATTTGGTCTCCTTTGCAATAGTAAAGCGAACTCGAGGGGTGGGGCGTCACCCAAGCGGAAAGGAGGGCCAATCATGGCCAAGGCTAAAGATAGGCCCAGTAGGGAAATTACATGCACAAATTGTGGAGAGGCAGGAAATGCGGGGGGGGGGTGGAGGACACAGAATTGTGGTCCAGGCTGGAAACAATGTTAAGTACTCCCCTAGGACTCATACATGAGACAATCACATTAATTGAAGAGAAAGTGTCCCTGATGATTGCCCAAATTAGCAACCATACAAATGTGGCAACGTCACACAAGGCAAACAGTTTGGGGGCATTAGACGTTCCCACCCCTTTCAGGGCTGCTTTGCCCTCAGAGAGACACAACGACATGACACATGCTGGTCAACATCAGAAGGAAATAATGGAGGGTGTAAATAAAGAACTCTTGGTGGGGTCTAGGGATGGAAACGCCCCGAGCTTAAGAGGTGCTGTGCGTGATATCAGGCACATGAGGGCGGGACCTGTAAATCAGAACCTGAGTCAGAATGTAGGCTCGGAATACACAGGGGGCACAGCTGGTAGTGCACTTGCTCCACAGGACACTGTGTCCGCCCAGGACGACTGTGTTAGGTGTACCACGGCTCTGCTGGTTCTAGACCTTCTGCCGGCAGCCTGCCCTTAAACAATAATCCTGCCAGGGGACACTGCCCTTAGTGGAAATAGAGAAGAAACCCCACAAATGCTAATTAATAAGGCGGCCCACTGGTTGAATAGATATTGGCCTTTCAACATCACAAACCACAGGCATATATTAATGGCGAGACAGGTGTCCTGGATTGGTTGTAGCAGGAAGTGCTTCCCAGGAGACAGTGATTTTAAACTTTAGGTTTCCAGGGCTGGTACAGGATCTCCTCACCCAGTGCAAGGGGCCCTTCCAGACGGAGGGCGGTTCGACTATTCAAATATTACCACTGGGGATCTTTTATAGGGATATGAGGGGAGCAAACATCAATGACAATCAGAGAAGTGTTCAAGCAGGACCTGCCCGAGGGGGTCCTACGGTCCAGTTATTCAATCAGTATGCCCCTCTTGCAAACGTCTAACTCTAAACGATATTGATTGACGCGAAAGGAGCATCCCAGTCGGGATGGGCACAAATGGGATGAGGCTTCTCTCAATACAGGCACGGACGGGACACCAATGCTACATGCCAAGGTGCCCATTTCCCTGTTTATCTCAGGAGACTCTAGCGGCCCTGTTATTGAAGGGAATATTCAAGTAACCACTGTTCCCCCCCAGGCCCATCAGTTGTCCGACATTAGATAGCCCAGATACCTTTAGCCATGGCGCTATTGAGATTATCTCATGGAACATAGCCGGGCTCTCATCTGAAATATTCAAGACTGAATGGCTACTCTATATAAAGCGTTTCCAGGTCATCTGCCTCCAGGAAACATGCGTCACGGACAGTAGTTCGCTCTTTCTTGAGGGCTA
Source organism: Lissotriton vulgaris (assembly GCF_964263255.1). Lineage (NCBI taxonomy): Eukaryota > Metazoa > Chordata > Amphibia > Caudata > Salamandridae > Lissotriton > Lissotriton vulgaris. Next base: position 1,184,357,818 of record NC_141685.1, on the reverse strand, counting down.
CAAAATGTATTTTGTACCGGCTCGCAAGGGTGTTGTAGGAAGAGCAAGATGAGGCCTGATTACATATGTGGACTTAAGGCTCAAGGGGAGGTGGGATGACTTAGGCTGGGACTCGGATATTTTGCAGGGAGTTAGACTGTGTATGAAGGGCCACAAGTTAATTTTTATTAACTTCTATAATGCTGTTTTAGTAGGTCAACCCACAATAAGACTGAAGGAATTGGAGAGCAGGTTAGCTGGGATGAATGACCAGGGGGACCGGGCTCACCAGTTGGTGTTACTTGGTGACTTTAACTGTCATCTGTGTCCAAATGTGAAACTCAGAAGAGGGGACTGGTCTTCTTGCCCACTGGAAGAGGGCCCGCACGTAGAACACACAACGGAGGGAAAGGAGCTAAATAAGGTGTTAGGAACCTACGCCCTCTCACATACCATGGACCTGATCAAACTAGTAGAGAACGGCCTGGTCCATCCAACCTTTAAAGGTAGAGGCTGTGATTCTTTTATTGATTTTATTTTTGTTTCTAATACGTTAAAGTGGTGGATTTTAGGGTTTGAGATACAGCTAAGCATTTTTAGCGACCACAACCCATTGGTCATGTCGCTTAGGGATCCATGTTTAACTAAGCACCCTGTCCGTGTGGGGGAGATTGGTGTTTTAACAGCCACCGACCAAGGGAGGAGACTGAGATGGTCGCAGGCAGATGGCGATGCTTTTTATAGAGCCTTATTGGCGCACAAACAACAGTATGTGTGGAAGTGCTAAAACCCAACGGTGGACGGGGCAGAACTGGTAATAGCCTTTGAAGGTGTCCCTAAGCACATTGATAGTTTACTTAGGACTAAATCCATCAGAAAAGGAAAGGAGGACCTTGGGTAGTTCGATCGTGATTGCTCTCTGGCTTCGAAAGAGCTGAGCTGAAGCGAGCTCTAAAAGCAGTCCCGAAGGATAAGAAAAGGATGTTTACCTGTCGGGCACTTTACAAACAGACAATTAAGCGACGCAGAACCTCCTTGCAACAGCAGGCTTGGGAGAATCTGAGGGAAGCGACTGAGTCTAAGAACATGACTGCCTTTTGGAAGGTCATTAACGACCCCTGCTTCCAAGAGGCTAGCAAGCCTTAGATAGCAAACCACATCCTGCCAGAATCCTGGTACGGGCCCTTTAATGGCCTATATAATTACGGCATGACAGAGGACCATACAGTAGCTGAGGAAGGGGGCGAGACTGCAGGACACATAATATTCTCCTCGGGCGAGATAAAGGCGGGCATTGAGGACTGACGAGGAACAAGGCTCCAGGGCCCGACGGGGTTCCCCCTGATCTTTTCTTGAGTCAGGTACAACTGTGGGCACCTATCCTGACCAGAGTTATTAATGCTGCAGTAGACTCTGGTATGCCTGCATCCTGGTCTACAGCCACTATTGTACCCATTTTTAAAAAGGGAAACCAGGACAGCCCACTGTGTTACCGCCCCAACTCTCTCATTGATGTGACAGTAAAAGTTTTAGGTAGGGCAATCCTCAATCGACTACTGGATTGGGCGGAAGAACACCGTATAATCACGGACACTCAGTACGTGTTTAGATCAGGACGTTCAACAGCCACTCAATGCCTCAATTTATATCTATTGACAGCCAAGTACTCCATTGCCAGTCAGGAGACTGTGTACTTGGCTTTTATGGACTTGACTGCGGCTTTCGACCGTGTGAACCACAGGGAACTCATGGGGGGCTCTCGGTGTGGATCCGGGTCTAGTAAACATCTTAAGAGCCCTACATAGGAATACTTTTGCCCAGGTCAGATACAACGAGGAGGGGAGCTTGACTGATCGAGTCCCATGTTCAAGGGGGGGTAAGACATGGTTGCATATTGGCGTCTTTTTTATTCACCCTGTATATAATTGGTCTGGAGCAGGCGTTCGATGCCTTGTTGGGTGGACTCTCCAAGGATAGGAACAAGTGGGGTCCCCGTTCTGCTTTATGCAGATGACACAGTACTTCTTGCTCGGGGGTTGGGTCGCTGGTCACCGGAACAAATTTTGAAACTCTATAACTCGATGTGCTGTGCCAAAACACTTTACTGTAGTGAGGTTTGGGGCTTTACTGACGCGCAAATTGTCCAAAACGAAGAGAATAAATACCTGCGGCAATTGCTGAATGTTCCGCAAAGTACCCCATCATTCATCATTCATGAGGAACTGGGTGTCAGTTACGTGAGAGAACGGATCGAATTAAAACCCATTAATTGTTGGATTAAGATTTGGACCAACCCCGAGGCCTCACTAACAAAGGAGATCATAACGGACTGCTTGGCACATGACCAGGGGAGGAACATACCATGGCTGAAGTATGTGAGGGAAACCTTGTCAGTGCTATGTTGTGTAGACTTCTTTAATAACCCCAGTAAACTGTTGCCCCGGGATAAGGCCCATGTTAAGATGGAATTTATGAAACATGTGGCCAACCGGAGGGAAGACAGAGAAGTGAATAAACCCTCTGTGAGAGTGCACCTTTTGACCAAATCCTGCTTGGACATTGAGCTTTACTTGTCTTTTATCCACAATGCCCAAGACAGATTTTTTATGACCCGCTTAAGGCTAAATATATTACGTCATAGTCTAGCTGTGCCGGCAGGTTACACTAAAACGATAGAGTTGAAGGGCCCGTGCGGCTGCGACCAACGGTCTCCGCAGGATACCCTTCACTTTGTCGTACTGTGTCCCTACTATGTGCACCCCAGGAAGCGATTTTTTAAAAAGTTTTTTTTTAAAAGCTGGTTTTAAGAAGGCCATGGTGGCCCTACTGTTTTTAAAATTGTCCACATAGGTTTTAATTCTTTTTTGTACTGTAAATCTTTTAAGGTCAGCAATGCAACTTAGAAATACCAGAGGAGAGGAGTGATTATACTGATTTTAGTATCGCTAGGCTAAAGGTACTATCAAACGAACTGTGTGGGCGAGGGTACCTCTGACACAAAAGACTACCTATTGTGTTCCCGGTAGGAGGCTGTATCTTGCAGGTGTTAATATTTTAATTGTTGATGCCACTTCTTTTCTTTTACCATACAAGATTTATTAATCATCTGTATAAGAATGATTGTAGAGAACGGGCTTTATCAGCAAATGTCTTGTATACGTATTTTTGGGTTGGGTCCATCTTATTGTGATAATTGTGTTATTTGAATGTTTTTATAATTTGCACTTTTATGGTATTGCATTGATGCTGAATAAAGTATATTGATGATGACTAATAAACAAAAAAAAATACATTTCAATTACAGACACATCACTTACAGGTTGGGGGGGGCACACATGTCGAACATTACAGTCCAAGGAATGTGGACTGTTCAACAAAGAACACAGCGCATCAACTTCTTGGAGCTCTTGGCCTTAAAGTTGGTGCTCAGATCCTTTTTCACACACGTGCCTCACAAAGTAGTCCTCATTAAAATTGACAAATATGACAGTTCTACATTACATAGAGATACAAGGAGGCACTCATTCTCCTAAAATGTATCAGTTGGCACAGAGCATATGGAAATCAGCAATATGACATCACGTTCACCTCTTGGCAGAGTATCTCCCAGGAACATACAACAAATATTCGGACCTCTTAAGCAGGACGCAGCGTCTAGTCCATGAGTGGGAACTCCACCTACATGTCCTGTTGCCATATTTCTGCAAATAGCGAACTTCCCACATGGATCTCTTTGCAACAGAAAAGAATGCAAAATGCTGAGACTTTTCCTCCAGGTTTCATCACCCAAACTCGCAAGGTAATTCTCTATGAATGAATTGGTCAGGGATGTTAACTTACACTTTTCTGCCTCTCTCACTATTTCCATAAGTGGTGAGGAAGCTCAAGCAAACCTCTCTCAACTTGATTCTAATAGCGCTCTAATGGGCCAGCAACCATGGTACTCCATCAGTCCCCCACGAGAGGCTCCCCAACAGGCAGCACCTTCTCACACAGACTAATCAGGCACCCAAATACCAAACAACTTAATCTAGCTATCTTGCTCCTAAAATCCTATAGTCTGGGTACCTAAACTTGCCCTCGGAATGAATAGACAAGACGGACTACTACCAGGGCATGCTATGCTGCTATGCCACAAAGTAAAAAAGGTTTAACCACTATTGTAGCGCACAGTATATTGATCCTATCAAACCTTTGGTGCCAAAGTTAGAATGTAATCTACAAAAGGGAGGCTTGGCCTACAAATCAATGCGCCTACATCTCACGGCTGTTGCTGCATACCTGCAAAACGGAGAACAATGGTCACTGTTCAAAATTCCAGTTGTTAGAGCATTCATGGAAGTTTTAAAAAGAGTAATACCTTCAAAACTCCACCTGCTCCAGTATGGAATCTCAGTGTGTTTACTAACTAGACTCATGGGTCCCCTTTTTCAGTTGTTGTCTTCATGCCCACTTCAATCTCTTTCACGGAAAATTGCTTTTCTGGTGGCAGTTACCTCCTTGAGAAACGTTGGCAAAATAAAAGCCTTCACCCTGCAAGAGCCTTTCTTTCAAATATATCAAGACAGAGTAGTTCTAAGAACCAACCCAAAATGTTTGCCTTAAATACTATCATCTTTGCATCTTAATCAAACCATTGAGATACCCGTTTTCTTTCCCAATCCAGACTCTGTAGCAGGAAGAACTCTTCATACACTAGATGTTAATATAGTGTTACTATACTACATTGACAGAACTAAATCTTTTTGAAAAAATACATTTGTTTGTCGCTTTTCCCACTCCTAGAGAGGGTCCAGCAGTGTCCAAAGCTGGCTTTGCTACTTGGATAGTCAACTGTATCCAAACATGTTATATCTTTTTTACGAAGTTTTACGTAGCGCAAACTTCACCCGAAGGTATTTGGTATCAGTGCACTTTACATAGCACCAGTTGCGTTACATGAGGACACATTCATTTTTGTTAAGCACGGGGAGATTGTGATTTGCCCAGAATCACAAGATGTTCAGCGTCATTACTGAGACTCGAACCCGGTGCCCCAGATTCGAGGTCGACCGCCCTAGTCGTTAGGCCAACTCCTCTCCCCAATGACATCTATGGCAAGAGGACCTTAGCAGCTCCTCCAAGACCGCATACCACAAGGAAAACAGGTGCCTCTGTGTTTTTTTGGGGAAAGATTCCTATAAGTGGTATCTGCAAGGCAGCCAAATGGTCAACTCAACACACATTGACTAAACGCTATTGTGTGGATATCCTTGCGCGCGTTGAACAAGCCATTTTCAGAACTTTGTTTCAAACATTTGCAGCATCCAGTGACTAGCCACCACGAAGAGAGAACTGCCTAAAAGATCTAGGGTTCATGGTTATTTATTCGGTTACACAAGTAGCCATAAAAGTACATACATACATAAAATAGATAAAATAATTAAAAACAGATTTGCACATTAGATCATATTCATTCCGAAATAGTAAAATCTATGCAATCTCCGATCATAATACCACTAAAACTAAACAGTAAAAAGCAGTCATTATTTGTCGGGCCCTCACCGCGATTTTCAAAAACAGTCCAACATAAGAGATACATTCCTCATTATTCAGCTGGATCAAAATGTCATAAGCTTCTCTAATGTCTGTAATACTATGCCTCCTTATTAATGGTAATACAATACTTTTAGTGTACAGTGAATAAAAATCACAGAACAATAAAAATGTAACATTGATTGACCCAACCGCCAGTTGCAGGGACAGAGGCAGGAGTCTAAATTTACTTGAAAACTCATGGGAAGCTTAACAGATATTTAACTATACCTTCCCTAAAACGAAACCGCAAACTACGCTACCAGTGCCCCATCAGGTTTGTCAAGTACCTTTTAATTAGATCACATCCATCACGGTTCATATTCAGGTATGCTACCACTGTTAGTTTACTGAGCTCATTCTTCAATCTCTCCTCATGTGTAAAATCGAACCAAGCAGGCCGCAGCTGTCTTTTGCTGGTAGTGTGAGGGCCGCCTGGGTTCTCAAACAGTTGTTGATAACCTATCTTATGCAAACAGGTTTCTACATACTCTAGCCATGGGGTATTTTGCTCTTTATCACAAGAAGGACAGTCTTTTTCCTACACAATCTGTGCTCTTACAATTGGATTTGGGGGCATTTATCAGTACCCTAGACTTCAGCCCCATAAGTGGAAATTGGTAGACATTGTGTCTTAAAAATCTTCAATAAGGGTAATAAAGCTCCCCCTCTTCCTGGGGCGAGGTATACTAAGTAGTGGGTCAATGGCTCTGGAATGTTTACTGCCACTATGTGCTATGTGGGGTTGCCAAGAGCCACTGTCAGAAAAAGTCATGCCAAGGTAGGAAAAAGTGCTTGTGCATTGAAGATGTGAGTCACTCACTTTCAGAGTTGGCAGTTTATACTTTTTTGGGCCACCGGACATTATAAAAGATTTGTTAAAATTTGTATGCAGATCTAATAGTGCCATAAAATATACGAAGCCGCTTACTAACAGCCGGAGCGCATTCGGAGTGCAGACCATCAACATGGCATCTTCAGCAGATAAAAATGCTGGTAAGAGAGAGCCTTCGATTTTAGGGTCATCTGAAGTAGTGGTGAGTAAAAATGGGTGACGGTTATTTATGTACAAAATAAATAAAAGTGGGACTAAGACGCATCCTTGTCTCACACCTCTTGAGATGTCTACATCTTCAGATACTTCCCCTTGGGTATTGATTCTAATTCTCACTTTCATGCCCCTGTACCAACATGCCAGAAAGTGCACTAGTGCTTTCACAGTGCAAATTGCTCGGAGCTGTGGGCCATTTTAATATCCCTTGGAATGGACAAACACAGTGGAAAGGTCCATAAAAGCCAGGTATATTGGAAATGTTTTATCCGGTTAAGGCACTGCTCTACTGTGCAAACCTTAGCTCAAACGCCATACTGATTGGAGTAAAGTATTGACTTCTCTCTAGCTCACTCCTTTATGCAATTTTATAGGACCCTACTTAAAGTTTTAAGGGTAGTGTCAATTAGTGATATGGGTCTAAACAGCTGGGCAGGGAATGGACCCCCTTTTTGAAAAAGGGCACAATTATGGAATTTGACCATGGGTGGGGAGCGGGGACGAAGTTAGAAATATTAAAAACATCAAACAATAAAGGTGCCCAGAAACCAGGGTTATATTTTAAAAGTTCTATTGGGACCCCGTCTGGGCCAGGGGCCTTGCCCCCAACATTCTGGTGCAATGCCACCTTTACTTCTTCTATGGTTAATTGTATTAAAGCAAATTTAGGCTCGGGCAAGTTATCTGTATCAGGTCGGTCCAGGGCATAAACAGTAGCAATGTGTGCTTCCCATCCTGGATAATGATGTTCCTCTTTGTCTCTTTTATGTTCCAGTGCTTCCTTTTTAACAGAATTCCAAAAGAGTTTGCTGTTCTTATTATTAGCTGCTGTAACTAATGAGTGCCATTAGCAGTTTAATAGTTCTGCTTTCCTGGCTGAGATTACACGCTTATCCTGCTTGCCGGACTCAGCCATAATCTGAGAGTTCCTTGGCGATGCCTGTCGCAGCTGATGGTCGCTGCGGAGCACTCCATGTTAAACAATCTGGGCTTAACAGGCAGTAAGTTAGTTGGAACCATGTGCTCTTTTTTGATTTTAGCACAAAGATGGGCAAAATCGACAACTGAAGGGGTTAACAGTATCAGCCTCAATAAGGCATGCCTTCACCGGGGGGGATTTTCACCAATCAGTCTATATAGTGAATATTTCTCTACAGCTGCACATGCTACGAGTGGATTAAGTTACTTAACCTGTAAGCATCTATTTGTTGCATGTAGTGCTGTAGATTCATATGCACCCTCACACCTTCCTAGAAGTCATTGATTGTCACAAATACTAAATGCATAATTTATATATTCACTTTCTTTCATTAACATTGTACATGTATCAGTATAGAGTATTTCTAGCTCCACTACACAGGCACCTGATCTGCGAAAAACAGTCTGAAGATGGAGCCGATAACACGGCGCATTATCTTCATGAGGAGGTATCACAGGATCTTGCGTCTCAAAAGACTTCTTTGAAGAAGAGCAAGTTGCAAACATCCGAGCCCAACACTAGATGGCAGGAGTATGCAGAGCATGTGAATCTACAGCACTACATGCAAAGAATAGATGCTTACAGGGTAAGTAACATAATCAATTAAACCCTAGCTTTGCATATGGGTCTATCCCCATGATTGATATGGGATCTTAACATCCCACCCCCCAGGGCTGAAATAACCAGTTACCTTCACGAGTGAAGGACCATTCCCCTATTAGTCATGGGGCAGAAATGAGATGATAAAATGTATTGTTGTTTCTAAACTTTTATAAGTGCTTCACAACTTCCACAGACTGTTCCGCAATCCTTTTTGTATACCCTACAATCTAGAGAAAACACAAAAAATAGTAACTGTGGGTCTTTGACAACGAGAAGGTGTGTAGAGATGACTATGTGTATGCTTCCAACTTAGAGCAAACAACCGGACATTTACCCTATATGAAAAAATGCCCATCAGTTACTTTTCCTGTGCCGCCCAATTCAACATTTGGTCTACTTCACATAGTAGGTAGTCCGTATTTTACCATCTCCAGAGATATTACAGAGAGATGGTTGGTTTTGGTGATGTTAATATCCAAGATGATTGGTGGATGTTGTTTGTTTGTAACTGAAAGCAGTGCATATGTGATTTGTGTAAAGGAAGAAATGTGCTCGTGGTAAAATTGGATAGTGTACGCAATATAATTTTATTGTGGAGTCGTGCACTTCCAACAATAAAAACAATAGAGTGCAAAAAAGTCAGATGGTTCAAACAAATAACTTCTGACTGGGTTATCTGGTCGACATGTTTCTGCGGACATTTAAAGGCCCAAAGTGGTACCTGCCGCTTCTTCAGGACTTATAAACTTAGTTGCTACTGCTCTTAAGTGATGAACTAAAAATCAATAGTGAACAACAATGGTAAATGTCACCTGTTCACTACTGGTAGTCCTCCTTGTTAGATGGAAGAGATCCAGATGTCGAAGTCACCATAACACAAACCCATAGACAAACACAAGAACAAAGTAGGATAACAAACCATCATTAGTATGGGTTACTGCTAACTCAACTAAATGATTGTTCTTTTCATATAAGGTCAAGTGACCTTCATTTACAACCTATTTTACAAAGTACCATAGGCTCACCTTAGTTTCAAGGGGAACGTCCTTCACCTCACCTGGCAAGCAGCTCAGGACAATGGGGCACCGCTCTAGAGTGTAGAAAATGATATAGTTGTGATAAACTTTGTGACCACTCAACAGATGAAGACTCATAGGATCGATACATTTGAAGAACTAGCTTGGTGTTTGTTCTTCTATATTTTGGTGGTTATATTGGTTTATAAGGAAAAGTGTCACGTTTTCTTATTCTTATCTTTGTTCTGTTTTATAAGCACTAACATCTTTGCAAATTGATAAATTAACAGAGCGTATTATGGCTTATTGTCAGAGAACGTGCTAGTCTCTTTGAGCATATCTCCGCTATTGGCACTGAGGGAATGGATGGCACGCTTGTTACATGCAGTACTTTTTTCTCTCACCCGCTCTCTCTCCGCTATTGGCACTGAGGGAATGGATGACACGCTTGTTACATGCAGGACTTTTTTCTCTCACCCGTGCTAGGGGCCCGCATTTGGAAGACGCGACAAGATCCAACAGCTTACCTCCGCTATTATCGCAGAGAAATGGATGACGCGCTTGTTACAAACAGGGCTTTATTGTCTCACCCTTAATCGGGGCCCGCATTTAAAGGCTTGTTTTAGCCCACCTCTTTTACATCGCGCGCATCGTTTATAGCGGGACAGCTGCATCGCCTGCCCCTTACCTGTCCGTCGGTACTCCTAGCAGCGTACCGGGCTGTTTGGGGAGGTACCGCGGCAGGAGCTGGCTACTTCCTTATTTACTTCTACTGGATTCTCATTGGGTGCGGATGACCTCATCCACCCGCAGCTGAGAATCATGGGAGATGTAGTCCACAACTTAGAACGTTGGACAGCGCGATGAATTGGCACTTCGTCAGTAGGGATTATTCAGTTGAATAAATTTGGCTTGATATTCAATTGAATAAAGTATATCCCTGTATGTTTTTTGTAAGGTAACCGCTTGAAACCACAACCTTTATAAAAAAACGGGATTCTTGATTGTTGTGGCGCCCTGATTAATTCTGACACCCACCCCAAACTACGTATGTATTTGGGAGACAAAGACTAGATATGTAAGGTGTTAGAAATTAACCTACAGTGTCTATCTGTGTATAAGGTGTTAGAAATTGACTCAATGCCTATCCGTATACACCGCATTTTGAGAGAATATTATCAGGGAATTGTCATCCGGTATAGCCCCATGAAGAGATGGTACACAGCTTTAGAGGTGCGGTTTTTTCAATACGTAGACATACGACACAAGCCGGGAGAATGACCCCATTTATGTATGATGTATTATGGTCAATCTCCCTTCTAGCAAATTGCACTCGTGAGGCCAACAAAGACAGTTGTTTTCATTTCATTCTGGTGAGATAAGTGCAGTAGGGCTGCTTACTAGGCTCAAGGATGTCATAGTGACATCCAAGGGATGTCCTCATTAAGACCTGCCTTGTCACAGTTTAATTTGTTCACCCACTTTTGCTCTATTTTAAATAATGATCCAATGCCGGAAATTATCGGGCGGCCTGGGGGAGGTCTCTGCACTTTATGAATTTTAGGCAGTACATAGAAGCAGCCTCATCACCTGTCCCTGCTCACTCAGGTATGCCGGGATGACTACTCGCAAAATAAGAACAAGGATTTCTGAACACAAAAGCACGATTAGGTGCAAAAAGCAGGCGACCCGATTAACGAATCACTTCTTAGAAGTAGGTCACAAACCAACTGACTTCGAATGGACCGTACTGGAACAACCAATTATTCCAGCACACATAACTGATGTGTCCAAACATCTATTTAAAATAGAGCTTCACGAGTGCAATTTGCTAGAAGGGAGATTGACCATAATACATCATACATAAATGGGGTCATTCTCCCGGCTTGTGTCGCATGTCTACGTATAGAAAAAACCGCACCTCTAAAGCTGTGTACCATCTCTTCATGGGGCTATTCCGGATGACAATTCCCTGATAATATTCTCTCAAAATGCGGTGTATACGGATAGGCATTGAGTCAAGTTCTAACACCTTATACACAGATAGACACTGTAGGTTAATTTCTAACACCTCACATATCTAGTCTTTGTCTCCCAAATATATACGTAGTTTGGGGTGGGTGTCAGAATTAATCAGGGTGCCACAACAATCAAGAATCCCGCTTTTTTTATAAAGGTTGTGGTTTCAAGTGGTTACCTTACAAAAAACATACAGGGATATACTTTATTCAATTGAATTATCAAGCCAAATTTATTCAACTGAATAATCCCTACTGACGAAGTGCCAATTCATCGCGCTGTCCAACGTTCTAAGTTGTGGACTACATCTCCCATGATTCTCGGCTGCGGGTGGATGAGGTCATCCGCACCCAATGAGAATCCAGTAGAAGTAAATAAGGAAGTAGCCGGCTCCTGCCGTGGTACCTCCACAAACAGCCCGGTAGGCTGCTAGGAGTACCGACGGACAGGTAAGGGCCAGGCGATGCAGCTGTCCCGCTATAAACGATGCACGCGATGTAAAAGAGGTGGGCTAAAACAAGCCTTTGAATGCGGGCCCGGATTAAGGGTGAGACAATAAAGCCCTGTTTGTAACAAGCGCGTCATCCATTTCTCTGCGATAATAGCGGAGGTAAGCTGTTGGATCTTGTCGCGTCTTCCAAATGAGGGCGCCTAGCACGGGTGAGAGAAAAAAGTCCTGCATGTAGCAAGCGTGTCATCCATTCCCTCAGTGCCAATAGCGGAGAGAGAGCGGGTGAGAGAAAAAAGTCCTGCATGTAACAAGCGTGCCATCCATTCCCTCAGTGCCAATAGCGGAGATATGCTCAAAGAGACTAGCACGTTCTCTGACAATAAGCCATAATACGCTTTGTTAATTTATCAATTTGCAAAGATGTTAGTGCTTATAAAACAGAACAAAGATAAGAATAAGAAAATGTGACACTTTTCCTTATAAGCCAGTATAACCACCAAAATATAGAAGAACAAACACCAAGCTAGTTCTTCAAATGTATCGATTCTATGAGTCTTTATCTGTTGAGTGGTCACAAAGTTTATCACAACTATATAATTTTCTACTCTCTAGAGCGGTGCCCCATTGTCCTGAGCTGCTTGCCAGGTGAGGTGAAGCACGTTCCCCTTGAAACTAAGGGGAGCCTACGGTACTTTGTAAAATAGGTTGTAAATGAAGGTCACTTGACCTTATATGAAAAGAACAATAATTTAGTTGAGTTAGCGGTAACCCATACTAATGATGGTTTGTTATCCTACTTTGTTCTTGTGTTTGTCTATGTGTGTGTGTTATGGTGACTTCGACATCTGGATCTCTTCCATCTAACATAGAGGACTACCATAAGTGAACAGGTGACATTTACCATTGTTGTTCACTATTGATTTTAGTTCATCACTTAAGAGCAGTAGCAATTAAGTTTATGGGTCCTGAAGAAGCGGCAGGTACCACTTTGGGCCTTTAAATGTCCGCAGAAACATGTCGACCAGATAACCCAGTCAGAAGTTATTTGTTTGAACCATCTGACTTTTTTGCACTCTATTGTTTTTATTGTTGGAAGTGCACGACTCCAGAATAAAATTATATTGCGTACACTATCCAATTTTACCACAAGCACATTTCTTCCTTTACTCAAATCACATATGCACTGCTTTCAGTTACAAACAAACAACATCCACCAATCATCTCGGATATTAACATCACCAGAACCAACCATCTCTCTGTAATATCTCTGGAGATGGTAAAATACGGACTACCTACTATGTGAAGTAGACCAAATGATGAATTGGGCGGCAAAGGAAAAGTAACTGATGGACATTTTTTCATATAGGGTAAATGTCCTGTTGTTTGCTCTAAGTTGGAAGCATACACATAGTCATCTCTACACACACATAGCCTTCTCGTTGTCAAAGACCCACAGTTACTATTTTTTGTGTTTTCTATAGCTTGTTAGGGGGATTGTAACTGTGTTGAGGTCGTTAAACATTCCCTTGGACCCTCCACCTATCTATTTGTTTGTTGTACCCTACAATCTAACCATAGATTAGATGAAAGTTTATGAAGCGCATAGTTACTCCAACAAAGTATCCCGTGCTAAGACATCCCAGTCCTAACAGCAGAACCCTATCCACCAAAAAAAACCCTAGTCTTAGCATAGAAGGCCTATCCGCAAACAGCAGAGATTAACACCAGTCCCCCAGAGATGACTTAAAGAACAAAGTCTTAAGATTTCTGCGAAACATCACTTCTGAAGACTGCATCCTCAATTCCAAAGGCTATTTATTCCATGCTTTAGCTGATAGAAAGCTTAAGGATCTACCTCCCGAAAGTGCCTTTTGAATTTTTGGCACTACCAACTTAGCAGTGCGGCGGACCTAAGATTCCGGATAGGTCTGTAATTGGTAAGTAAGTGGGCACAGATAAGTATATCAGTATGCCCTTTCTCATTAAGAATCCTATGGCAGAAACATTGAGCTTTAAAAGTAACTCAGGCCTCACTGGTAACTAGTGTAGCTCCCTCAGGGCCGCTCCCACCGTGGTACGCCTCGGGATGTGCAATATCATCTGGGCAACTGCATTTTGGACTTTCTGCAGCATATTCAAGTTGCTTTTTGTGAACCCTAAATAGAGGGTATTGCAGTCATCTAAATGAGATGTAACCAGGGCCTGCACAGTGGTATTTTTGGCATCTAGCGGTAGAATATCTAGGATTTTTCATAGCATTCTTAAATAGCCAAAACACGTGCCTGCCAGAGCTGATATCTGTTCTGTAAAAGATAGGGTGTTGTCAAACCAAACTCCCAGATTTGTATTCTTTGGTTTGGGAGGCGGGGTTGGTCCTGGATCCTATGGCCAACACCTGTGGGACCAGATGGAAGGCTGTTTACCGGTTCCCATGACCTCAGTTTTGCCTGCATTTAATTGCAGGCAGCTTAACTTCATCCAATTAGCCAAATCAAGTAGGCTGACTTTGAATTTAGGGGCCACCTCTATATCCTTTTGCTCCAATGTAATAATCAGCTCAGTGTCATCAGCATATGACACCAGTTTCACCCCATATTTCAATACAATATCTGCCAGTGAGCGCATATATACCTTGAATAATGTTGGACGGAGGGCAGAACTCTGTGGTACCCCTTGGGACAGAGGGCGAATCTCAGACTTGAAAAGTCGTTGTAAAACCTAGAAGAATCTATTCTGTAATAAGTGTTAGATCCATTCCCATGTGCTACCTCTGACACCGGCTTCCCACAGACGCTCCATGAGAAGGCCGTGCAAGACTGTATCAAACGCCGCGCTCTAATCCAGCAAGATCAGTGCTGCCATCCTTCCCTCATCAGCTGCTATTTTTAGCGCCTCACAAGCCAGGAGTAAGGCGGATTCGGTGCTGTGAAGCACTGTAAAGCCAGATTGAGTTTCATGAAGTACCTGGTAACTTCAGCGCATCAAGACTTCCTTTGCCGTTGCTCCCGCCGGAGCTCAAACGACAGAAACCGACAAGACCTGGACTCCCAGACTTCCAACAGCCCGATCCACAGTCGGATCGGGCTTTTTGGGACTCATGGTTCTGAAACATCACTATGTTTTGGACCAGTTAATTGCGATGAATATTGGAGGATGCGCAAAAGTGTGAAAGTCGTCCTGCTGTGTCTTCATTTTGGCCAACGATGCGGATAACGGAACACTTACAAAGGCCATTGAGGACTTGGACCATTTGGGGAGACAGATGCCTGAGGAAGGAGGTGCATAAGCAGATGTTTTACGTAATTGGTCCAACTCATACTGGTTGCCTTCATGGCTATCTGCAGTACTAAAATGTATAATGCCTATATTATGTGTGCTTGTAATGATGTATTGCAGAACACAGATTATGCTGTATTGTGTTAAGAGATTGAGATCTAAGGTAGTTGAGATGAACTATGAAGACTCAGGAGAATGCGCTGGAATATGCACGGGACAAGGGGACAGGGAAGAGATAGCAATGTTAAATATAGTAGAACTTACCATCCCTGACTCACGCACTTTACAGGTTCCTCTGGATAGCAACTACCAGGCCTAGGTGCATAGAACCCCATTGCTTCCCTCAGGAAGAGACTTGGTACATCCTTATGAGACAATGTATGACAAACTAGAGGGTATAAATGAGGCTTTAGCAACTGCCCTGAAAACTGAAGGGCCACCTCTTCTTGACTCACAATGGCTACTACCCCCGGCACAGGCTAGAAATGCGGATCAAATGATGTTCAATGATATTCCATAATATGAACAAGACTGGGAGTGAGAGAGGGAAAGATTTTACTATATGAAGATACCCTCACTCCACTAGACTGTGAGCATCACGCATTGTTTCTACAGGCACTGCACGCCCCCACCTTACCCCTGGTTTGTGAGCATCTTGCCCCCGAGTTGCATGACAAGCTGCAGCAGCAGCCATCACCAAGTCTCACGGAACTATTACAAAGACACCCTTCCACTACGCATTATTTAGAAATGTGGGCATATTTACAAAGCCGCATGTTAAAAGGAGATTAGTATTGCCACATTCGCTGCCACAGATTGCCCGGCCCAAAGGTAGCTCTAGGTTATGAACAGACAGCCCACACATTACCCAAGACTACAGATCACGATACACATAGAGAACGGTCGTGTTACTGCCCTTTCTGAAGACCTAACAGTATCCTCTGTTCAGGTCTCGCCCCTAACACATACAGTCATCTGGACACTAATATCAGCCCTGGGAATTGACACAACACACTTACAGCGGGTGAGACTGATAATAGCACCTAGTGGAGTTACACCATTACTCCTTTCTACAAACAACTCAGAAGAAGAAGAATGTCAACACCCACAGCAAATTCACCAGCCTATGACGCAGATGGCATGTATCCGGGACAGGTTATCAAGACTGACCTAGAACACTTATCAAATGACCAGGCAGCCATAGGCCATGACGATGCCTCAGTCACAGACATCTCAGATGATTCCCAATGTTACGGCAGCCCCGTAACACTGGTCCCAAGCGAAAGGAAGAAGACCTGCTACAGTTCAATGAAGTAAAAAGAGACAGTGAACAGTATCCCTCTGAGGTAGTAACTGAGGGAGACATTGGCAGGAAGAGGACAGAGCACGACCTATGCCAAAGAACGGATAGGGAAGCAGGGAACATATCACATGAACAGTACTCCAGAAGCCCCACTGGCAATACAGTAACACTCCAGCGACTGTCATTACACGTAGGCAGAGTAGAAGATAGAATGACAAAACTGATGGGTGCCTTGGGCTAATTTAGTATGAAGCAACAACCTATACTCAATGAATTAGTAGGTGCTGCAAAAGTAGCAGGGTCGCTCAGTGGTGGGGTCCCAACTATCATGCCACAGCAAGGGCCATGGATAGACTTACATCAGGAAACTCAAAGTGCAGCCCCACCACAGAGCAACACAACAGCTTCTCTCACAGCCAACTACTTAAGTGTTCCCCAAGCTCCATCTACAGTCGTTAATTAAAACACTCAGGTGACACCACCACCTACGCCTGTACCTGAGGCATCACCTCCAGTAGTTACACCACGTAGGCTAGAAACACCACAGCTAGAGCAAGATCATTTGGATCTGCCAAAAATGCTCAAACTAGCACAAATAAGGAATAGACAGAAAAGAACAGAGATAGAAAATGTTAGTGTTAGGTAACGAAGGGCGACCCGAGGACATCCCACAGGAATATGATGTATCAGGTACAGCACGCCTGCGCATGACAAGATCTAGAGGACTGAACAACATTGCCCTTTACAGGCCAGGACCGCCATTGACCAATGGTCTGACGCCAATTGAGATAGTAGTACTTGGAGAAGGGTCTGACTATTATGTCGATCCATTCTCAGATAACTTGGCAGACTGGACAGAAGCGAAGGCACCTAATAAGAATGTCTGGCCCCGAGATGGATCTTTTGAGCCAGAGCAAATGGCCACTGCTGAAGACTGTATCTTGCAGGAAGCAGGAGATGACAATTGGAACTACACCTACATGCGCCAAGTCCTAAGGGTCTGACAGAAATACGCACGCAGGTACGGTGACACAATACCCACGGGGGTAGCACACCAGCTGCCCCTGCCGTCCGAAGAGCTCAATGACCCCCCTATGTCAGTCACTTGGTACCTAACGGACAAAGAACATATGAAAAATAAACTCCCACCCCTCATGAGGGTGCGGCAAAGTGGATGCAAGCCTTTGAAAATAACACTACAGGTGTGTCATTGGCTTTTTGGGATATGAAAAGCCTACTCACTTCCCTGATTGGAAAGGATGCAGAGGATATATTTTCACGCATCGACACAAGGCTTTCCACCACTAATTCAGAATTGGATGGTGATCCTTTCAATAAAATAAGATCAGCGCTATGGAACGAACTGCGCCGGAAGTTTCCCTATGTCTCAGTCATCGTATCTCTAATGTCACAAACAAGGCAATTAGCTATTGAGAACACAGCTGCTAAATTAGAACAGCATAAATTAAAGAAAATAAAAAATATTGATGCAGTTAGGCTAGCTACACCAGTGAGTCAAGTGACTACTGTTACTAATTTTTCACAAGGTGCCTTAAATGTACCAGGAGGTAACACACAGGTAACAACACATCACATACAACAACAGCTACCTCAGCAACACATGCCTGTGTACCAAATGGTGCCCCAGACTCAAGCTCTTGTATCACAGGGAGCTACAGTACTGCCCCCCATCAATTCGGTTTCACAGGGCACCATCCAGCCGCACCAGGCTGGAGGATATTCAAGTTAGGACGGCCCACAGATAACTCTAGTGTGTCCCGTGTTGTCATGTCTCACAAACATTAGAGAGGACCCAGTTGTGAATGTCATGATTAACAACAACACGTATAGTTTTTTGATTGACACAGGTGCTACATTCTCCTGTATCAAGGAGGGGGCACTGCCTATTTCCAACCAGAGCACAAACACACTAGATTTCTCTGGGCAATAACAAGGGTCCCTTTCACAGAGCCAGTACCAATAGAAATAGGAGGTAAATGTATTCAACAGCATCTACTTTACACACCACAGTTCCCGGTAAACATCTTAGGATGTGATCTCATGGCCAAATTAAATATGAAAATATATTTCAGTGAGAACGACACAATGACTTTCTCCATTCCTGATACACCACCGACCAGAATGATGGCAGTCAAACAAAAATTCCTCAAGTTATGCCTTATTTTTTTATCGTAGGCCTTAACACTGCTCTCTTCAGTGTCCCATTGCACGCTGGCAACGAGTATTTATGGTGGCGCTTGGAGGAGTCGGTGTGAGTGAACGCTGGTAGGCGATATCAGGGCCTTCGCTATTTACTACACCACCTACTGACTGAATTAATTCTGTGGGGGGGGGGGGCCTCCAGTAGGATATGAGGTTGATGGGGACGCCAGTGGTGGGTGTTAAGGTATGTCTTGAGTGTCTTCCACAGAAGGGGATCTCTGTGAGTACTGTGGTCCCTCAAGTGTAAGGTGTGGGCTATCGTTAGGGGGTGTATAGACTCGCGCTGGGAGGCACAGTCTCACTAGATGCAATGTAGATGCCCTTATCTCAGTACCCTGTGTGAGTGGGATTCCCAACAAGTTCCACGCTGTAGATATCAAGGAAATATGGCTTCTGTTAAATTTTCTCAGAGTTTGTGCGCTAACTTTCAGCACTGATATAATTTTATTGTCTAATAAATGCGACTGGCATTGCTTACTGATTTGAGTGGCACGAGTTACAGGTTTCTAAAGACGCTGCGCACTATTTTCCACGTCTAAACACATTGCGCACTATTCTCCAGGCCTAACAAACAGTAGCGCACGTTAACTGGTCTATAATGTGGTAACAGTGCGTCGGTGACATTGAACCATGTGTTATTATAATGAATTTAAAGTGAATGTGGCTTTAAAGTAATGTTGGTTAGCGGAAGAGGGTCCACTGTAAGATGGCCGCCGTAGATATCATCCTGGCACTGGGAATCTAACATACCACATGATTAGGGGCAACACGTGACATGGGACACTAGAGGCGGAGCAGCGTCTAAAGAAACCGGCCCAGCGCCATACGCGGATAGCCGTGGCTGAGTGACTGAGCGTTTGGTTACAGGCAAGGGTAAGACGGACGAGCCCAAGGGTGAAGGATCCCGATGCATCTGATTGTGTATAGACAGATACCAGCATTTTTGAGATAAGCTTGTCAGGATGTGGACTGAGAATACGCCGGGAGGTTGGATTATACACATTGCGGGTGTGGCCAGTGCGTTAATTGGATATAAATCTGCATTGGTGTAATAAGGCAGTGCCGTAGGGATCGCCTGAGTCCTGGAATTTTTTGAAAGGAAATGTACAACAAGGGCGATATAGAGCGTTTTTAAGTAGGTGTGAGAAGCAACATGTATGTTGGGAGAGATATTGTAAGGAACAGCTGAGCAGCCTCCGAGGGCATATCGCGAGGTGGGGTGCAGGGGATATCTCCTTACCTGCATGTTTGTATACATGTTTTAACAGAAGCCTAGACTGAGGCGGGTTTCCACTAGGATACGTGATCTTGATGACACGGAATTCCACCTGAGAGAGGGAGCAGGTATGCAGTAGAGATGCAACCCCCAGGTGATTATGCTGTAAACGATCTAAGTGCCACACCTTTGTGACTCTTTTTAACTCATGTTCTGTACCTGACCTTGCCGGCTGGCTATTGAGGGTCAGGACTCATTGGCTCACAATTTCTTCAATTTATTTTACTTTGTTGTCATTTTAAACCATCACAGGTTACAATAAAATATGAGTGGAATTTAAAAGCGGTGAACCCCTAATTGCCCTGATGAAGTTGCATAAAATACAGCAACGAAACATGTCGGCGACCTTGAATCACACAAAACTTGGTTCAAAGTGAGTCTGTTTTAGTTTGGAGTACTCACAGCCCAGAATAAAAGCAGGAGTGGCCAGTGAGTTCTGCAATTTTAATGCGTGAGATTCACTGTTTCTCTTTCTCACTGGGGTTTATGGTGAATGTATCCACTAAACAGCGACTGGTATTTGTTACTCGCTGTGTCACGAACATTCAGCACACTGTTTGACTGCTGTGAAGTAAAAGGATTGTTACATGGTGTTTGTCCTTTTCTTCTGTGTGTCTGCGTCTTTTTCTTTCCACTTTCATGAGAGTGAGCTACCTATGATGATAAGTGTGCACACTGGTAATTGCTAGCCACATAACCCCATTGGTGGTTCTACCGTGAGGGGCTCACTCTCTTTCTCCACAATTTTTTGTGGTATGGGTTATGGTTGTTTGGCAATTTTTTTCCTTTTGTGTACTTTGACAAAGAGTGATACTCGCGCAGGTTCTAAAAGCCTCCATATAATAGAGAAGGGGTAGTGATACTATTGTGCACACACCTATATGGATCCTGCAGTTTATTTGAAAAATAAGAGTGTCTTGAGGGACAGGCCACATTTTGGTTTGGTAGGGTTTGAGTGGGGGGCGGCCTGGACCCTTGTTCCCCCTAAGACTCCAAGGGAGTTGATGCTCCAGACTGGCCCCAGCTCCCCTGAAAAAGAGCCATCGATCTGACCTTCCCGGTCCCATCCAGAAGACATCTTCGAGTCCTGCGTGGGTTGCATTTGCAAAGGCTTGGTGACTCCGATTCGAGAACCGACACCGCCGACAGCGAGAGCCTTCATGGGACAGCCCGTGTTCAACTCCTGGTCGTCGTCGATACTTCCTGATCCACGTGGCAGCGGAGACAAACTACTCGACAGCACCTGATCGCAACCCGACATTGCCTGGTTCCGTCCTGGTTCCATCCTGGTCACTGGCTAGTGACCTAGAATCCCCACAGCTTTCAGGTACTCTACATCTTCGATCCACCCTTGGATCAAACCGGACTCTTCTCTCCTGGTCGCCTGCAGCATCATAGAACTCCACGACGAAACCTGACACACTTTGGCACCTATGCACCCGCTTCCTGTAGGTGAGGTAACGTTATAATTCTGGTGCTCCTGTAGTTGTTTACACCTCTAGTGTCCTAGTTTTAAGTGGCTAAGTTCTAGTCCAGTCGAAAGACTCCTAAACCTATAACTTTCTGATTTTTACGCACCATTGACTTGTATGGGAAACGCGGTTGCCTATAGACACTGCACCTGCATCCTGTGGGCCTCCTATGTCCTAACCTTCGTCAGTCCAGTGTAGGCCCAGCGATTCCCAAGGCCCTAGGCCTGTTCATTATTTGTGGCGTGGTTCTTATACCACTTTCTAAATATATGGTTTATGGGGCCACACGGCCTATCCATAATTGTGCAGCTTATTGTATGTTATACTGTGTTCTTTGTTTAATGCTTGTGCTAAGTTAATGCTCATGATTTGGGAGTGCCCTACTATCTAGCCTTACTGGAAGCGACTCCATCATACACTGGCCTCAATACTGGGTCACCTGTCGATCTTACACCGAAAGTAGTACTACTAGGACTTATGGAAGAAATAAGAAGTACCCTGACACATCATACACTCATTAATCTTGGTTATTTAATTGACAAAAGAGATATCTAGAGAGATAACTAAGTGGTAGCGGGTGAGATATCTAAAAAGATAGCTAAGTAGTGGAGGGTGCTGGTTTTTTAATTGCCAAAAGAGATGTCTAGAGAGATAGCCAAGTGGTGGATGGTGAGATATCTAAAGAGATAGCTAATTGGTGGAGAGTACAACATTCCCCCACTTTGCAGGAAAGGCAACTGGGTATGGATCACTGCTGTACCTTAGAAAAGTAGTATATAAGGCCAAGAGGTGTCCTCACCAGCATGCCAAGATTTGGGGACCATGGATGAATACAGTATATCACAAGACTTCCCTTGGGATGCTATACTGTATCTCATAACTATAACTGTAATATATTATCACTTTGACCTTCATGGCAGAAATCCCCTCGTTGAATCCAACTGATCCATAGGATAAAGCTGTTATTGACAATGATGCACTGTATAAGACCATCGATCATAACAAAATGAATACTCTGTATGTACTCTGTTTATTAATCATTGTATTTATTAACACCACTTGTTTATGACAAATTTATTTTCTCTTTTTCATGTACCTAAGATAATAAAAATGTTTGATAAAACAATTGCACAAAGAAGGCAGAGCTTTCTCTTAAAATTGGGTCAGATGGTAAAAACGTCCAGGAGACTTGCCAAACACAGGGGAGTCAGTGCAGGCCTGGAGCAACCAGGGGAGCCCAAGAAACGAAAAGTTGACCCTCAAGTGGACCCACAGGCCGGAAGCACAGGAGTCGTGAGGGGACCTAGAGCAGTTTTGCATAGCACAGCCCACTGAGCACTCAGTGAGAGGAGGCCGGAGTTCTTTGATGGAAATGGTATCAGAGGCTGGGGCTACTCGGAGCGTGGTGCACTTGTTTAGGAAATGCCAACAAGCATATGCACTTGCAAAACTACGCGGTGCACAAGTGTGTTGCTGGAGCCTTCGGAGTCTGAAGGAGCTCAGGAGCATCAGACCGGTGAGTTGAGATGTGGTACCTGCAGTTGCAGGGTAGTGACTCATTCACTCCAAGGGAGATGTCTTCAGTTGTCCTTGATGCTCCACAGGTCCTACACTGAGCTTTTATGGTGCACAGGCACGGACGATGCTTTGGACGGAGAGTGAGACTAAGTCAGGCCTAAACGAAGTCCAGCTTGTCCAAACGGTCAAAGGTCAGTGGTTTCTTGATCAGAATCTTGTCCATGTCGAATCTAGGGTCCTTTAGCCCAGTAAGCCCTTTTATACCCACGGGAGAGGGTTGGACAGATTCAGGGGATCCTCCCAGGGGAGAGTCTGGACAGTGGGAAGTTTACTCCCATGCCCTTTGTGCAGTTTTGCGCCAGAGCAGGAGCCAATGGCTCCCAGGCCTGGTTTGAACTGGACTTTGGACAGGGACACCAAATGTGCCCCTCATGCAGACTTTCGGACTAAACCCTGTCTGGGAGATGGTCACACCCTCCCGAGACCAGGAAGACGGTCACCCAGGCCCTCCTCACCAGCCGACTGGACTACGGCAACTCCCTCTAGGCCGGAACCACCGCCAAACTCCAGAAGAGACTCCAGCGGATCCAGAACGCCTCAGCACGACTCATCCTGGACATCCCCCGCCACCACCACATCTCCGGACACCTGAGAGACCTGCACTGGCTCCCGGTCAACAAGAGAATCACCTTCCGTCTCCTCATCCACGCACACAAAGCCCTGCACAACCAAGGCCCAGGATACCTCAACAGCCGCCTCAACTTCTACGCTCCCAAACGCCAGCTTCGATCGATCGACCGGCCACGCCCTCGCCGCCGTCCCCCGCATCCGAAGAGCCACCATAGGGGGAAGATCCTTCTCCTACCTCGCCGCCAAGACATGGAACTCCCTCCCGACCCACCTCCGCCTGACCCAGGACCACCTCACCTTCAGGAAGCAGCTCAAGACCTGGCTGTTCGAGCAGTAGCGGACCCCCCTCCCCTAGCGCCTTGAGACCCTCCGGGTGAGTAGTGCGCTATACAAATGCTTTGATTGATTGATTGCTTTAGCAGGATGCCTATTGTTCTGCCTTCCCCTGCTCGAGCTTGACTCTGCAGCAGGAGGGCACAAACGTGTCTCTGGTCGGCAGAAACCATTTTAGCTGAACAGGATTAGAAGGCTGGTACCGGGAACACAAGGGAACTCCCAAAGCTTGTTGCTCAGAGGTGGAATCATACCTCCCACACCGGGTATCTGGTGGGGAGTATGATTCCACAATGTTTGACACCAAACACCTTAGGGTTACTTTCAGCTGTTTTAGAGTTGGTCATCACGTGGTTGCGTAATTCCACTCTATATTTCGTAAAGGGTTGCAGCACTAACAACCCGGTAGAATGGACTCAGTAGGCTGCTGGGGTGTCCTGAGCATGCAGTGGCACCCTCTCACTTAGAACCAAGCACCCTGCCTTTATGATTGTTAAGGCCTGCTATAGGGGTTACCTGTAGGTTTTAAGTGTAGTGACCCTTAGATATATTAAACCTATATCTTAAGTAAGTGGTCCATGCAGCAACTTGCACATGCTGCAATGGCAGACCTGTAGTTCTATTTTGCATGGTGTCTCTTGGGTGGCATAATACATGCTTCAGCCCATGGGAGGCCTTTAGGGTACCTATGCCACGGGTACCATATACTAGGGACTGACAAGGGTACCCAAGTATCCAATCTGGAGTCTACCTAGGTACATACCATAACAGCTTAGGGAGAAAGTAGAATGACTGGGGTCCTGATTAGCAGGATCCCAGTCAGACTAGTCAAAAATAGCATCACAGGAAGCAAAAAGTGGGGGTAACCATAAACAGCCGATCCTATTTTCCTACAGGTGGGATCTACATCTTTGAATGACAGATGTCTGAAATCACACAGGGATGAAGTCTCCTATGCCTGAAACTGTGACTGTTATTGCGTCACTTTAGTCAGAATATCTTTATTCGACTTAATCAAAGTCATACAAAGAAGCAAAAGCAATAAAACATAACATAAAAAGCATAATTAGAATTCCTAGCATTTAAAAAACATCAAGCTCGATGTACATTATAAATACTATTACACAATTTAAAAAGATACATTTATATATTAGACAATGCACATAATCTCGTTACGATTAATAATCTTTTAGGGTGGAGATTGGCCGACAGCTTTCGCCCTTGCAGCGGCGACTAAAAAATTTGCAAGACTAAATGCAGTGCGTGGGTTTGTCATAAGCTGTAAATAGAGCAGCGCGGGGCGCACCTGTGTAAACCCTGCATCTTTAAGTATGGGGAGCAAATATTTTTTCCTCTGCTCATGATATAAACTACAAAACATGACAAAATGCATTGTGTCCTGCACAGAGAAATGGTCGCAACTGCAAGGGGCGGCTAATTCTGGCTTCTGCCATCCCTTAAAAGAGCCTAGGTGAAAATGAATAAGATTAAACCTGAGTTTAGTTAATAAGAACCTATGGTAAGGAATTGTTACAAAACGAAGATAAGGAGCCAGATAAGGATCGCTAACCAATAGATAGTGAGCCCTAACTGCAGGTTTCTGCAGCTCAACTACCTCGCGGCATGCTTCCTTCCTTTCTTTGAAGGCCTTTTTTGTATAAGCTATGTCCAGAGCCCTAATTTTCTCTGGGCAGCGGAAAAGTTCTGGGTGACCCAATTCTATGAAGGATTTACTTAGATAGGCCAACCAAGGGATTTTACTATAGTTATCCAATGATAGGACATCCCTCAAAATTTTGTGATTCAGTGGAAGTTCGGCGTTTAACCACATTTTCAACCACAAGATCAAGGGTGCTACGCTTAATGAATCCGACAGATATGGCAATCCAACCTCCTTGTGGATTGAATAGGTTGGGGTTGATTGGGGGACAGAAAGAAGAGATCTTATGAATCTGTTTTCTGCTCTCTGAATGGGGTCAAGGTTTACATAACCCCACAGAGGAGATCCATATGAGGCAATGGCAACAGGTTTACTCTTATATATCTTCAACATCGCTTCCATAGGCCTGGCACCCAGCTTGCCAGCAAAACCCAAGAGTGCAGAAGCAGATCTAGTAACTGCCAGCCTCTTTGCACTTATCTGTGGACCCCAGGTGCCTTTTTGATCAAACAACACTCCCAGATAAGGAAATGTGGTTACCTCGGACACAGGGACCCCACTACAAAAGAATGATTTATGTCTTCTCTTCAAACACTCTCGGCCCATAACCATTGTATGGGATTTGGACGCGTTGACCTTTAGGTCCAGGTTTTCCATAAAGGAACCAAAGGAATTAAGAAGAACCTGCAGGCCAACACCAGTGCGGGCGATCAACACGGAGTCGTCCGCGTACAGGAGTGCCGGGATATGGGCATCCCCTGCACGTGGGACGTCCGTGCCCGAGCCCCGCAGGTGCGCCCCCAGGCCGTTAATGTAGATGGTAAAAAGCGTGGGGGCCAAAATGCAACCTTGCCGTACCCCTTTCAGGGATTTAAATAAAGGAGTACACCTGCCATTGTAGGACACTCGAACGGCTGCAAAAAGCTCCTGGTGCAGTGAGGCCATAAACATAACCAGGGCTTCATCGATTCCCAAATCCAACAGAATCGACCATAGTTTGGACCTATTAACGAGGTCGAAGGCCGACGAAAGGTCCATAAATGCCAAAAACACTGAACCCTCCTTAGCCAAAGTGTATTTAGAGATGAGTAGATACAGATTAATGCATTGCTCGATCGTGCCTTTACTCTCTCTAAAGCCATATTGCAGTTCGCACAGCCCACCACATCCCTCGACATTCTCCCTCAACCTAGATAAAAGGACTCTTCCCAGAATTTTTACGGTTGAGTCCAAAAGGGATATAGGCCTATAGAATGCTGGGTCGTCCCGCTGACCTTTGTTTTTGTAAATGGGGACGATGGTGGATTTAGCCCATGAAGCAGGCGCTGAATTAAAATTAACTGCGTTAAACACGTTGGACAACACCCTCGACCACATTTTAGGAGAAAACATAAAAAAGTCGGCCGGAGCTCCGTCTGGGCCGGGTGCCTTGTGTTTGGTGGTTTCCGCGAGTGCCTTTTCTACTTCTTGGGGATTAAAGACAATAGGGTGTACGGTCCCACTAGGCAATGAACCCCTGTTAAAGTCCTCATCAACTACATCACCCCCATATACGTTTTTAAAAAAAGACAACC
The DNA here is from genome assembly GCF_964263255.1 of Lissotriton vulgaris. Taxonomy (NCBI): domain Eukaryota; kingdom Metazoa; phylum Chordata; class Amphibia; order Caudata; family Salamandridae; genus Lissotriton; species Lissotriton vulgaris. Next base: position 1,184,330,881 of record NC_141685.1, on the reverse strand, counting down.
ATTTTTCCTCAGTAATCACACAGTCCATTGGTAAATTGCTATCCTCCGAGAAAAGGGGCTGCTTGATAATTTCCCAGAATCTTCTGCTGTCCTTCAGCACCGCCGCTGAGAGAAGGTCGTCCCATGTTTCACGTTTTATGGATTCTTTGCGGCTCTTTACGGCGGTCTTATAAATTTTCCTTAACCTCGCGATTTCCTCTTTTACCCTCGGAACAATTTTTAGAGCCGCCAGCAAATCTCTGTGAGCCTTCGAACATGTAGAATCAAACCATCGCTTGTGACCCTGAGTTCCCCGAAGAGGTTTAGCTGAAAGATCGTTGGAGACCTGTACACATAATTCCTCATAAGCTGATACCATGAGGCTCCCTTGGGTGTCAGGGTTCTGACACAGCTCAACCTGGGTTTTAATCTTAGGGAAGCATTTTTTGTAGAAGTTTTCCGGAATCACCTTCGCCCATTTTACTCTTCTATCTTGGTCTGTGGTCCTCAATGAATGGGCTGATTTTACAATTGATGGTGCTGCTCCCATATGACTACCCCACGCCACTTCAAGTAGGACTGGGTTGTGGTCACTGAAGTGGGTTGCTACCGTACTATATGCGGTGGTAAGGGTTAAGATGCCAAGAGAAACAAAGATATAATCTATCACAGACCCATGCTGGCCGCCGGTGAAAGTTGGCATTCTCAGACCGAAGTTGGGTTCATAAAGATTATAGGTAGCAAGTAGGTCTTCAAGCTCCTGACCCTCTGCCGAATGTTCAAAGTGAGGCACTACTGAAGCAGCATCATCATCTTCCCATGCTCCTCTTCCCTTACAGGCTAGATTACATAAATGTAAATTAAAATCACCTAGTAAAATTGACTCAGATGCAAATGAGATATTCTGTAAGACTGAATTTAAAATACTATCTAAACTGGCAATATTACGACCGTCATAGACGCTATTACCAGAATTATAGAAGTTAACATATAAGGTCCTACTAGTTTTATTGATGACCCTTTCGACAATCAATATATTATCAGATTCGGACCTGATCTGCCTATAACTTCCTTTTAAGTCCAAGGCGAATAAGAGCGCCAGACCGCCTTTGGCCCTACCCATTCTACTAGGGACAGCAGGTCTTATAAAGCTAGTATACCCGTCCCACCAGATATTATTAGATGTGTCCCAAGTTTCTTGCAGCGCAATGATGTGGTACTTTGAGATAAAGCTCAACCATAATGGGTCCTGGCGTTTGGTGTTTAAGCCTGCCACATTCCAGCTTATAATTTTACATGACTCCATAATAGTCATAGACTTGCTACCACTCACTGAGTCTCCTTCCGCTATTACTTGTGCTCTTGGAGCCTCGATTGAATTCGCGTGACGCCAACGCTGTGTCATCTCTCTAGTCATACCCATGTTAATGCCAGCCTCAGTCCCAAATGAGATTATTTGCTGACCTGGGATGATGGATGGTTGGGGCTCAGTGACAACGTTAAACATATGGAGACTATGGGGATCATCAGTACTAAAGCCCTCGCTTATTGCGTCACTTCCCTACAATGTGCATACCACCAGGGATCCCAATGGCAATGAAGGGCTTTAAATCAGAGAGCCCTGCGTCATGCCTCACATCAGGAAACTTGATGTTTGAGGCATATGAGCACAGAATACATACTTGTGCATAGATCGCCATCTGGTGTTGGGCTCGGATGATTGGAGTTTGTTGTTGTCTTGGAAGAAGTCTTTGTAGTCAAGAGATAGGTGACTCCTCCCTTGGACGATAGTGCGCATGGGCATTGACTCCATCATTAGATTGTTTTTTTCCACCATCGGGTTCGGATGTAACTTTCGGCGCTCCGGTTCGGTACCGTGCCAAACCTTTTTGTCGCGCAAACAATCACTACACGAAGATACTTTTTCATTAGCGTGACCTTTGATGCGCTAACTCCAAACTCCTCGATTCCTGAAGTCGACGCGGGCCGCTGGGCCTATCGGCGCCATTGGGACCTACGGCTAATGGAAATGACTCCATTAAAAAATGCCCCCCCGTGTGGAGCTAAATTTCCACTCAATGACCTGTACCAGGTCTGCAACCTTTGTCTCTCGCCAGAGCTTGAAGAAAAGTATTGCCAAGCCTGCGCCTTTGTCAATCTAAAAAGACTATCCGTGATATCCAGGCAGACGACACGTTATGGCTCAACAGGCTTCACAGGTGCCACACAACATCTTCGGCCCTGATGATCCAGAGGCAGAAGGTTTGGAAGAACTCAACATTGTCTCTGAAGCTGATGACTCCGGCTCCGATGACCTCATCACTCCAGGTTAACTACTGAGTACAAACGCCCCTACCCCAGCCTCCTTAGAAAAAAACAAGGCTCCGGTCAAAACTTCGCCTGAAGGCCTTAGTTGAGACCAAGGGAAAACTTCAGAAGTCCTGCCTCCAGGTCCGGCTCCGAAGACGAAGAAAAAACCTTCTGGCAGCTCGGGACCGAGCAAGCCGCATATCAGTACCCAAAAAACACTGATGGTACCGAAATCTGGAATACACCCTACTCCCGTTACGTCCATAAAGGCCTCGGCATCGAGCTCTTCTGCGCCGAAAGACCATAAGGCCTTAGATCTGAACAAACACCGAAAAACTTAGGATCAGAAAAAGATTTCCGACTCTACATCAAAGCCAAAGGAGCACAAGACCCCTCGTACGGCTCCAGAGCACAAATCGAAACCACGTTCGGAACCGAAAAAAATCGGTACCGAAAGGAGACAACACGGAAGAAGAACTGTTTCAACCAGATATTATCGATCCGAAACAAGACATTACACGTGGGCCCTAAAACAGGCCATATTGTAAGCCTCCCTACGAAGAAGAGGAAATTAGATACCTCACACTCTCCTGAGGTATCTGTGAAGAAAAGACACTTTGCAACTTCACCCCTAAGACCCTCTTCTCCTGTTCTTCCTACTAAACCTTTGTCTCCTACATTCTCTCCCATACACTCTCCTAGACTCTCTCCATGGTCACCCTTACCACCACAGGATGAGGATGACCTAGGGGGCGGGGTTGCACACCATAATGATCCTTTAGATGACCCTGATGATGACACTACTATACCACAGGATACGTGGGCAGATTACAACGATCCTTCAGATCCTGCAGACCTGTCTGATCCAGATGCATACCCAACAAGACCATCTCCCCCAGATGACAATATATTGGGTTTAGTCAGCTTATTAATGGGGCTGCGCAATATCATGGCGTTCAACTACATTCAGACCCCATGGAAGAATACTTCCTTCTGGATACTTTTGCCCAGTCACAAAAGACAATACATACATTGCCCATGCTCAAAGGTGTCATTAAACATGCACCTGCCATATTTAAAGACCCTGTCAGGACCAGGATTCTCAATCCTCGGATTGATAAAGTATAAACCTGTCCCCAATGATCCCACCTTCATTAAAGGACAACTCCCTTTAGATTCTCTGGTAGTGTCCAATGCAAGAAAACGGGCTAATTCACAAACCTCTGGTGATGCTCCACCTCTAGACAAAGAGTCTAAACTGCTAGATGTATCAGGTAAACGAGTTGCCTCCCAATCAGCCAATCACTGGAGGATAGCTAATGCACAGGCACTACTTGCTAGATATGACAGCCCACACTACGATGAGCTTGAAGACCTAATTCAACATTTGTCTGACCAATACAAGGCCAAAGCCAATGATTTAGTCCAGGAGGGCAAGTTAATTACAAATGCATCCATCAAATGTGCCCTCGATGCAGCAGACACCACATCTAGATCTGTCAACACTAGTGTCCTAGTACACAGACATGCATGGTTGCGCATTTCTGGTTTTAAACAAGAAGTGCAAACAAGTATCTTAAATCAGCCGATCAATCAAGAACACCCATTTGGCCGAGCTGTAGATACAGCTTTTGGAAAAAATGAAAAAAGACACAGACACTGCCAAATCTATGGGAGCATTATAGTCTCCAACAACACAAGGTTCCTTTTGCCGCTCCTTTTAAAGGGGCGCATCCAAAAACATTAGTACAGATACTACTTCTTACAAAAGCCCCACACAAACATCCCCTCAAAAAAGATATTTTGGAGGTGGGTACGGGGGAAATAATAACAATGGGAAAGTCCAAGGTAACAACAATCGGACCTAATCCACTACCAAACAATGACTTCCCTCCGCCCCCTCCAGACCGTTCCACTCCGGTCGGAGGAAGACTCACAGTTCCTACCTGTCTGGAACTCTATCACTACAGACAAGTGGTTAAGACAAATTATACAGTATGGCTACTGCCTGGAACTTACCACAACTCCCCCAAACATACCGCCCAAATAAGTTCTCTCCCTGCTTCAAAAGCATGCAATAGAACCAGTTTCCCTCCAGCATCAAGGTACAGAGGTTTACTCCCATTACTTTCTCATCCCCAAAAAAGATGGTACTCTCAGACCAATACTGGACCTCAGACCTCTCAATATATACGTACAGTCAGATCATTTTCACGTGATCACTCTTCAACAGGTCCTTCCACCGCTTTAACAAGGCAACTACCTTGCTACTCTAGATCTCAAGGACGCCTACTTCCATATTCCTATACATGCTGCTCACAGGAAACATCTAAGGTTTACAGTGGACGGTCAACACTATCAATTCAAGGTCTTCCCATTCGGAGTACCCACAGCACCCAGAGTCTTCACAAAGTGTCTGGCGGTGGTAGCCGCCGACTTGCGAAGACAACAAATTCATGTGTTTCCATACATGGACGAATGGCTGATAACAGCCTAGTCATACAACCAGTGTATTCATCACACTCAACAGACAATTCATTTGTTCCACAACTTGGGGTTCACAATAAACCTCACCATATCACATCTCCAGCCCTCCCACATACATCAGTATCTAGGAGCCACAATAGACACTTCCAACGCTCTTGCATATCCCAATCCAGCCAGGATAGCCAGTATGCAAACCCTCATAACAACATTTCTACCCCAACACTCACTACCAGCTCGAGTGTTTCTGCAGCTCATAGGAATGATGGCCGCTTGCATTTTCATAGTACCTCATGCAAGACTTCAGGTGCGCCCTTTACAGGAATGCTTAACAAGTCAGTGGAACCAATGTCAAGGTAAACTTTCAGATCTGGTGTTGGTGGACAGCCGCACACATCACTCTCTGCAGTGGTGGAACACAAAAAACCTTTCCAAAAGGCGGCCTTTCCTAGACCCAGTTCTACAGATAGTGCTAACAGCTGGCCCATCACTCACCAGCTGGGCAGCCCATATCCTAAACCACACGATTCAGGGCAGGTGGACCCCTCAACAAAAAGTGCTCCACATCAACCACCTGGAGTTACTAGCAATCTTTCTTGCATTAAAATCATTCCAACCACATCTCGCCAACAAACTGTCCTTGTCCGCACAGACAATATGACAGCAATGTATTGTATACAAAATCAAGGAGGAAAACATTCTTTGCAACTTTCTCAATTAGCGCAAAGCATATGGATATGTGCCATCCGACAAAATATATACCTTCTAGCATAACGTCTTCCAGGGGTACACAATCACATTATGGATCTGCTCAGTCGTCAGACACAGCAGATACACAAATGGAAACTTCACCCTCAAGTTCTTCATCCATTTTTTCACATGTGGGGCCATCCAGACATAGATCTGTTCGCCATACACACAAACGCAAAATGCCGAAGCTTCGCCACCAGATATCCACACCCATTTTCCAAGGGCAATGAGATATGGATGAATTGGTCAAGCATATTTGCATACGCTTTTCCCCCACTCCCACTCATCCCATTAGTAGTACGCAAGCTCGAACAACAGTCTCTCAAAATGATCCTAGTTGCTCCAACATGGGCCCACCAACCATGGTTCCCAACACTTCTAGAACTCTCAGTGGTTCCACACCAAAAACGACACCTCTCCCCAAAGCTTCTTACACAGAACAATGGAGAGATAAGGCATCCAGACCCAGCTCAACTGAACCTGGCAATCTGTCTCCTGAAGTCCTATCGTTCGGTTACCTCAACCTCCCACCAGATTGTATGAACATTATTAAACAAGCTAGACACCCTACTACTAGAGCTTGCTATGCAGCCAAATGAAAAGATTTGTAATGTACTGCAGTAACAACAACATTGACCCACTAGATGCTTAGATTCAAAACATTATTTTCTACTTACTACATCTACAAAGATGTAATCTAGCATACACGTCCATAAGATTACATCTTGCTGCCCTTGCCGCTTACCTACAAAACTGACATAATTTGTCATTGTTTAGGGTACCTGCTATTAAAGCGTTAATGGAAGGCCTTAAATGATATTTCCTCCCACAATCCCACCCTCTCTAGTGTGGAATTTAAACATTGTCCTTACTAGGCTCATGGGTCCTCCATTGTAACCTCTACAAAAATGCGAACTGCAGTTCCTTACATGGAAAGTAGCTTTCATAGTCGCAATCACCTCTCTCACACGAGTAAGTGAGACCCAGGCTTTAACCATACAACAACCATTCTTACAAATACATCAAAACAAGGAGGTTCTTAGAACAAATCCAAAATTTCTTCCCAAAGTAATCTCTGCTTTCCATCTTAATCAGTCTGTGGAATGACCTGTTTTTTCCCCAAAACCAGATTCTGTAGCGGAAAGAGCTCTTCACACACTGGATGTCAAAAGAGCTATACTTTATTACATTGACAGAAATTAACATTTTAGGAAAACAAACCAACTGTTTGTAGTTTTCTCACCACCTCATCAAGGAAACCCCATCTCCAAAGCTGGGATTGCCAGATGGATAGTCAAACGTATTCAAATATGCTGCCAGAAAGCAAAACGCACATTAGCACATCAACGTCAGGAGGGAACCCTCCCCACCCACATTGCCCCTCGGCAGGGCAACCTTTGCAGACAAAGTGCAATAGGAAGGAAATGCGCCATGGAGTTGGAAGCCCTTCAATTGTACACCTTAAATGGAAGGGGTCATCTGGATACACCGGCTGCCCTTACGAGGGTTTCTAAAAATTCAGGATCAACCATAGACTATACTCTGGCGGACCCCGACCTATTCCTTTACATCAGAGACTTCCATATCCAGGAACGTGGGGAAAGTGATCACTTCCCACAGACCTTCACCTTGACAATTGAAGCAAAAAAGTCTGAGCAGGCGCTGCCTCTATCCTTGAACACCCAAATCTTTAACTTACAACGGCTAAATTGGAATGTAGAAAACCTCTTCAATCTAATGGGGTCATGCCATGCATTGCTTTCACTATCTGACACATCAAAGGACATAATAAAGATCTGGGAGTCCTTTGTAGCGGACTTAAACAAGAAATTCCAATCTAACCACAGAGGACAAAAAGCCATAAGAAACAGAGGAGGGAAATGGTACACCCCAAAGCTGCGACAACTAAAAAGGCAAATGAATGCATTTCTCAGGGCTAAACGCAAAAAGGATCCTCACTTTTCACAACAAACTCTGAAAATAATTGTAGCCTTAAAAAAAGAGCTAAAAAGAGAGACCAATCTGGCCAAGAGAATGCATAGGGAAAAACTAGCGTGCACTATACTCCATGCTAGTAAGCTGCAGAACTCAAAAGACTTTTGGGCAAAAATAAACTTCATGCTCAAGGGTAAACATCGACAGTTTAACTCAGACATGACTGACCAGCTTTGGTGTAGCCACATCGATCTATTATACAACTTCACACTTGATACATCATTTGACAATAAAGTTGTGCCTCTCCCGGAGTGTGCCCTGTCAAGCCTGAGAACAACGACAGACTCAAAGCCAGCTGACCCCAAAGCTACCTGCGAACGGCCAATAACAAAGCATACAGGTGACACCGACCTGATGACACTAATGTAGGTCTTTAACACCATAAAATCTTTGAGAGCAGATGGAGCTCCTGGACCAAATGGTCTCCCCAATGCCCTATTCAGGAAAGACCCCACGTTTTGGGCCAGTCAATTACTCCCTTTATTTTGTCATAGTGTAAAGACCGGAAAACATTCCCGAATCGTGGAGGGGCAGCATTTTACATCCAATACATAAATCTGGGTCTCGCTCTGACCCTAACAACTACAGGCTAATAGCCTTAATAGATGTGGAGGCAAAGATCTATGCGTCAAATTTACTGGTAGAACTGGAGGCTTGGGTAAGCAGCATAGGGCTAATCCCCCTGACTCAAACAGGCTTTCGCCCAGGAATGGGCACCCTCACCAACTTATCTGCAATAACCCTACTAGCAAAAAGGGCAATTGATAACTCTAACTCGCTGTATACTTGTTTTTTGGACTTAAAAGCGGCCTTTGATAAAGTGCCAAGATCCAAACTCTGGGCCAAAATGAAAGCCTGGGGTGCGCCGCCAAAGCTAATGGGAGCAATCATAGAGCTGTATTCACAGACCTGGGTCCAAGTGAAAAAAGGAGACGGCCGATGCCTGGCAAAGAAATTCCGCACACTTAATGGCTTAAAACAAGGCTGTGTATTGGCCCCCTGTCTTTTCAACATTTACACTGCGGACCTAGGAAGCGATATACGCTCTATTCAGGGAGATACACCAAAATTGGGTAATTTACCCATAATGAGTCTACAATATGCAGACGACATTGGGCTTTTGTCACAAACTCCTCTCGGCCTACAACGTATGATCTCTTAACTTGCGTCGTACCTCTCGAATGCACAACTGACAATAAATCTTAAAAAAACAAATGTCTTATGTTTCTCTGGCTCTCGCAAGAAAAGACAAAAATTTGTCTGGAAGATAAACTCCACCACACTAACTCAGGTAGACCAATATAAATACCTGGGCATCTTACTGGACCATCAACTAAAATATAAACAGCACTTGGAACAGGGGAAATGAAAAGTTACACAGCTCCAATTTGCCTTTAAAACAGTCCAAAAACATCTTTGCGGAAATTCCACTGCCCACATTTTAAAGATCGTAGCTGCTAAATTCTTGCCATCACTCACATATGGCTCTGAGATGATGGCAACCCGGGACTCCACAGCGCTAAACCTCGCCCAATCTAGCCTCTTTAAAAACCTTATTTCAATCCCGCGCAATCCCAAATACGCTTGGAATACGGTCTCACAAATCAGCTCCCGGCAGGAACAAGGAGCCCTCGTCAAATACTACTGGCGAATGAGGGACGCAGAAGATCACTCCATGGCTCATCTGCGCTGGCTGGAAGTGGAAAAACAGGCAGGACTTCCCAATTCTATATATAAGTCCCTCAGGCAAGCGCTTCAATCATTAGTACTACAAGAATCCTGGCTTGCACCCATGACTTACACTGCTTTCAAACTGCGAACTAACAATGCAACCAAACGAGCGTCACTATTAATGGACAAAGCTGCAGTGGCTGGTAAAAGCCACGCCTGGATTGTTCTGCCATCATACACCCACTTGAAGCCCCATTCATATTTGCAAGACTGCTTCAGGGACCATTACAAAAGGAAATTAAGCTTGTTAAGGTTGGGCTGCTATGCGAGTAAAGATCTCACCTCCAAATGGCTACAGTCGTGGCCAACTTCCGACTGCCGCCTTTGTAACAACGGCGCAGAGTCATTACTGCATCTAATATGTATATGCCCTGCACTTCAGAAACTAAGGAAAGTGCTTCTGTTACCACTCTTAAGAGTCGCTCAGGTGGGAACCTGCAGGGCGGCCGTCATCATATGCCTCAGTGGGTCTTGGATAAAACAATCTTGCAATACCATAACATTTTTGGAGCATGCTGCTCAAGAGCTGGGAAACAAGGCAGCAACCAAAGAGAACTCAGGATAACAGGTCTGGAAACAGCCGGCCATGGACTCACCTTTATTTTCCTAACGGACTCTCTTGTTTCCATTCCCTAGCACTTCAATTCATGTCACAAAAGTGTACCCTGATCCAACTTACATTGCTTCCCCAAGTTTTACTTTCCCCCTTACACCACCTTTTGAAAAGTCATTGTAATTTCATGTCACAAAAGTGTACCCTGATCCAACTCATAACACTTCTCTAAGTTTTACTTTTCCCCTTAGACCACTTTCCTGAAAAGCCCGTGTAATTTTATATTCTCTTTTCTTTTCTTATCCTTTTTGTTTTATTTTGACTTGAAGCTGATTTTGTGTTGTTTTAAAGATGTAAATATTGACCAAATGGTGGTAAGCTCCACCCTTTTATTATAAATCAAATAAAAAGTATTATTGCGTACACTCGTCTCCCCTTTCAACTTTTTCAGTCGGTTCTCGACTTCACAGAGTCTCATGAATTTCTTGTCTGGCCCCCACCAGTTGACCAATAGCGGCGCCTCGCACCACTACATTCATGGCATTCCACACCACCAGGTTGGACGTTGCAGAGTCCCAATTTTCAAGAAAATAATTGTTTAAGGTATCCGACAGGGATGTACGAAAGGGGGCTTCCTCTAAGAGCAATGGATTAAGTCTCCATGTGGGCACCGGAGACGGCACCCTACCCCAAAGGAGACCAAGTGTCAGAGGCCTATGGTCAGAGAAAGCTTTGGACAAGTATTCCGAGGTACTAATCTTGGCCATCAGGGATCTGGAGCACAGGAATCTATCCAATCATGTGTTTAAGTTATGTACTGGGGAATAATATGAATACTCTTGATGGGCCGGATTTAATTCACGCCAAGTGCCCACCAGTCCCCAGCCCGCAACCCAGGCCTTAAACGTTTCAGCCATTTTAGTTACTGCAGTCATCTGGAGAGGGGGGTGTGACCTATCCAGACCCACATCTAGCACCACGTTCCAGTCACCGCACAGAATCCAGGAGATACCCACCCAGTCAGATAATGCCCGTCCCACCCTACAAAGGAATACATCTTGGTCAAAATTCAGCGTGTAAATACTGCCAAGAACCATTAACGTGCCATCCAGTGTGCCTTTCACCATGATGTACCTTCCCTGGTCATCCACCTTCCTTTCCAACTCCACAAAAGGTGTCCCGTGGCGGACCCATATGGTTTCCCCCCTGGAAAAGGTGGAGTAGGACGTGGAATAAATAGAGCCCCTTCATCTCTTCCTAAGTGTATGAGCTTCAGATACTGTTAGGTAAGATTCCTGCAGGAAAGCTATCTGTATGGTGCCGCAGTAGAAATGCATGAATCCGGTGTCTTTTTTTGTATTGCACCAAGCCCACGCACATTCCAGGTAGCTAAGTTGTAAGACCCTATTATGTCAGCCATAATCGCTGAGTCTGAGTGTTACAATGCCCTCACTAAGCCATAATATAAACGGTAGCCAGGAGACGTACTCTTTCCCTTCCAGTGTCAAAACTAACCTGGCGCAGCATTTTAACATTGCTGAGCCGAGCGAGAAAATTATGAACATAACAATCCAAACATATGTGCATGCGCCCTTGGGGGGTTGGCCTAGCACTGTTCTATTCATCCTAACTGTCCTGCCAGGTGCCGCTGGCTCAACGGTACGCCAACCTGGGGGTACTTATCAGGAATTTATTCTTGCTCACCCTCTGGAGGACCCTGACAAGGGGACATAAAGATCTTACGGGGTACAGCGAGCCAATATGGCCCCGCTCCCAGCTCTCATTCGTCAGTGAATTGAGTCCCCACTAGACCCCATTCCATGCATTCAAAATAAAGATAATTCCCCAGTCCCCCGGTACCTCCCCGCATGCCATAATGACAAATATCGGTCAAATATCACAAAAAGGATATCAAAGTCTTCAGGTGATCCATCTACTCCAGACCGGGTCTCTGGGCCTCTCAGTTGTCCAGCATATCGTCCGCCGCCCTGGGTGTAACAGTTGGGAATAAAATCTTGCTGTGGTCAGAGTCTGAGTGAATCGTACTGTTGTCCGTGTCCGTACTGATCTTCTCCTGATCTTCCCGGAAGTTGCCCACCATTGCGATAGCTCCCAGCTGGTCTTCCTTCTGCTGGTCCCGCGACGGTCCGTGTCGTCCCGGATTCCTCCCCAAGACAGGCGAGCCGCCGCCGTTTTGTCCCGTACTTCTCCTAGATCCGCCAGCAGATGTGTCCTGAGTCGCCACCTGACTGCCATTAATGCTCATCACTTCCAGCCACTCTATTACATTTGCGGGGCTTATGAAGAAATTCGTTTTTTTGTCATACACGATCCTTAGTCGAGTGGGGAACAGTAACGCATACTTCGGCTTGGCCGTTTGGAGTTTCTTTTTCACCTCCAGATACGAAGATCGTTGCTTTTGCACCACGTTGTTACAGTCCGGGTATAGTGATATTCGACGGTTCTCATATTGTATTAGGGATTTCTCTCTCGCCTTTTGCAGAAGGACATCCCTGTCCCGATAATTTAATATCCGGAAGATCAAAGGACAGGGCGGGCGGCCCGGTCTAGCCGTTCCAATGGGGATGCGATGTGCTCTTTCCACACAGAAGTGTGGCGACAGGCCGTCCGTGGTGGCGTGGTCTTGGAACCATTGTTCCATGAAGTCCTCTGCGCGGGTCCCCTCACAACGTTCCTGAAGGCCAATGACGCAGACGTTATTGCGTCAATTGCGGCCTTCCGCATCCTCCACATGATCCATCAAGGAGGCGACCTGCTGTTGCAACTGCTGGACATAGTTAGTATGGTCCGCCACCGTCGGAGTGAGGTCTGCCACTAGACGGTCCTGGTCCTTAACCTTGTCGGCCAGTTTGTTATGGTCTGCTTTAAGCAGGGATAGGTTGGTGGTAAGGGCCCCCAGTTGCATCTCCATTGCTGACCTGGAATCCCTGATTTCTTTCAGGATCAGGTCCAGTTTGTCGATTTGTTGTCCTCCGGCATGGGTCAACTCAGCAGACCCCGACATAGCCCCTCCATCCTCGGCGTCTCGAGTCTGCTGCACAGCAGCTGGGCCATCCCGGCCCTCCAGCGCCTTTGCCCCTTTCCGGACCATGTCCAGGCAGATCGAGGATTGTCCTATTCTTTTTCGCGTGCGTGCTGTCCAGCACAGGCCCTGTAGCCAAAGTTATTCCGTGGGGTACAGCACCTCCCCACGTCACTTCATAAGCTCCGTACCGCCAGAGCGTAGGGCACAGCGCAGTTTCTAGAGAAGGCGCCGCAGCTATGGCTCTCCGTCCCTCACCGACGACGTCTCCACGCGGCCTAGGCCCCGCAACCACACCCCGCCGTCTTAGGTCTACCTATTCGCTCTTCGGGTACTGTCAGACCAGAGATCCAATCTTCATAACCTCAGGGTGCACCACCATGTGTCGTGGGAGGGGGATCCCCCAAGCGTAGCCTACAACATCAACTTCGCCACTGCCCTTCTTTGCGCAGTTTGCTCTTCAATATGGCCGTTTCCGTGCCACCACCTCCGGGCGCAGGGTAAGAGTGCTGCGACGCGGGCAGGGGGGGGGAGGATGAAGAAGCCCCCCCCCCCTCCGCAGTGTCACCAGCCTCTACCTCCTCGTCTCTGGATCCTGCGTCCCGGAGCCCCTAGCATGTGACTGTGACTCAGCTTCCCACGCTCCTGCAAGGCCAAGCGTTCGCGCCCCCTCGGCCCTCCGGGGCAGCCGTCCAGGATTGCTGCCCCCTCACCACAGCTCCGGCCCGAGCCCACACTCTGGTCAGCGGCGGCACATGTAGGCAGCTCTCTGCCGGGCTGGGCTCTACCACCGAGCCACCCGGCCAGATACCCGGCCCCTCCAGTCACGCTCTTCCAGGCCAATCTGAGCCCAGCCTGTACTCCAGCTCCCGGCTTCAGGCTCGGGGGTAGGCCGCAGTGGGCCCAAACTCCGTACCGGCGGTGTGTAGTCTCCCGCTTTGTCCGTCTCCCCACGGGGGCTCCCGGGGGGGGGGGGTCTGCCGCGGAGTTCTTGCTGCAGTTGCAGCCAGGTACCCTCCAGAAGCGCTATTCAGGGCGATTACCCCCAGGCGGCTCTGGAGCTCAAGCTTCAACCGTCCACCATCGTGGCTGGCTAGCCACGCCCCCTTGGCTCGATATTATAGAGCTCATTACGATAAGTTAGAAAAACTCATGCAATTTTTACCTGACAAACACAAAACTAAGGCTAATGACCTTATTCAAGAAGGTAAACTTATCACTAATACTTCAATCAGGTGTGCCCTGGACGCAGCAGATACAGCAGCGCGTACAGTAAACACCAGTATACTCCTACGCAGACATGCTTGGTTGAGGCTTTCAGGATTCAAGCCTGAGGTGCAAACCTCCATCTTCAACCAGCCATTCGACAAAGAACATCACTTTGACCCAACTGTTGATACCTCACTGAAGAAGATGAAAAAAGACACAGAGGTTGCAAAGTCCATGGGGGCTTTGCAATTGCCTGCTGCTAGGGGTTCCTTTTGCCGCTCCTTTTATGGAGGTGGTTCCAAAAATGTATCCAATCCCCCTCTTCAAGAGGTTATTGTAGAGGTGGTTTCAGAGGAAACCACTGTAAGGGAAGAGGCAGAGGCAACTCCACATGCACTTCGCCCGCTAGTAAACAGTGACTTCCTTCTGTTACCCCCGATCGTTCCTCTCCTGTCGAGGGACGTCTCCCGCAGTTCCTACCTGTCTGGAATTCAATCACCTCAGACAGGTGGGTAATAACAAATTATCCATTATGGTTACTGCCTTGAGCTTACACCCCCCCCCGATATTCTTCCAAGATCACATGCAATGTCAACAGAGCATCTTACCTTTCTAAAGCAAGAGGTTCTCTCTCTCTCTTGGCAAAACTCACTATAAAACCAGTCCCATTACAATTTAAGGGGATTGGGTAATTCCCCAAAAAGATGACTCTCAGGCCCATACTAGTCCTCGGAGAACTAAATCTATACATTCAGTCGGACCACTTTCACATGATCACACTCCAACAAGTGCTCCCACTCCTTCAGCAAGGCAACTTTCTGTCCACTCTGGACGTAAAGGATGCCTATTTCCATATTCCCATTCACCCCGCTCACCGGAAAAACCCCAGGTTTCTGGTAGACGGCCAACATTATCAATTCAAGGTCTTCCCATTTGGAGTAACTGCCGCACCCAGGGTTTTCACCAAATGCCTGGCAGTAGTTGCGGCTCATCGAAGAAGACAGCACATTCACGTCTTCCCCTACCTAGACGACTCGCTCATAAAAGCCAGCTCGCAGCAAAGATGCCTACACCACACTCAAAGAACAGTTCAACTGCTTCACGACCTTGGGTTTACTATGAATCTTACCAAGTCTCATATCCAACCATCCAATACTCAACTGTATCTAGGAGCCACAAGACACTCAAAAACTCTAGCGGGTCCCAACCTAGTCAGTATTCGCAACATGCAGACTCTAATCTCTCATTTTCAATCACATCACTTGTTACCAGCTCAAGTGTTCATGCAATTGATAGGAATGATGGCGTCATGCATTATCGTTCCTTACGCAAGACTTAAAGTGCGCCCCTTCCAGGAATGTCTAGCACGTCAGTGGAACCAGGCTCAAGGTCCGTTATCAAATCTAGTGTTGGTAGATGACCACACATCGCTCTCTGCAGTGGTGGAATACAAAAAACCTTTCCGGTGGGGGGGGCGGGGGGGCGCATTCGTCGACCCGGTTCCACAGATCGTGCTAACGGCAGACGCTTCGCTCACTGGTTGCGGAGCTCATGTGCAAAAACATACCATTCAGGGCATGTGGACTCTTCAACAAAAGCAACTCCACATAAACCATCTAGAACTGCTAGCAATTTTTCTAGTGTTGAAAGCTTTTCAACTTCATCTAGTAGGTAAAACTGCCCTAATTGGCACAGACAAGAGGACAGCAATGTACTAAATACAAAAAGAGGGGAGACACTACTCCCCTGCTCTCACATTTAGCTCGGAGCATCTGGAGATTGGTCATACCTCACAAAATATATGTCCTTGCGGAACACCTTCCAGTGGTTAACATCCACATTGCAGATCTGCTCAGTTGTCAATGACAACAGATCCACAAATGGGATCTCCAACCTCAGGTTCTCCTCCCGTTCCTTCAGATGTGGGGCTTCCCAGACACAGATCTGTTAGCCACCCACTTAAACGCAAAATGCCCAAACTTTGCATCCAAGGATTCACACTCATTGTCCAAAGGCAATGCACTATGGATGAACTGGTCAGGGATATTTGCTTGATAATCTCAAAAACGCCAAGTGGGCTTCAGAGTGCCCTAAGGCGCTTTGAGGTCTTTTGCTTGGACCGGGGCCTCGAAATAAATACAGCAAAAATGAAGTTTATGGCCCTCACTGACCGTAAGCCCCCTGGGTCTGTTAAACCCTTCAGAGGGAAGATATATTTGAATAATTTCCCGCTAGAGCGGGTTGATGCCTTTACCTATCTAGGGGTGATCCTCCAGAGAGACTTGGGATGGACTAGCCAAATAGACCTAGCAGTCCTAAAACAACATCAGCAGGCAGGCATTCTTCTTAAAAAGTTTAACTCCTCAGTATCTAAACCCATAAGCCCATTATTAGAGATATATGGATTGAAGGTGCTAAGTTCGCCCTTTATGGAGCAGAACTTTGGGGGTTCGAAAATTTAAGAAATCTGACGCTAGCGGAAAACGACTTTTTGAGAAAAGCCACCAGTGTTCCGCTCAGTACCTCGGTCACACCATTAATGTGGGACCTTGGGAAAAAATCTGTCCAAGATCTTGCTCTCCTACGTCCGCTACTTTATTGGCGTAAGATATGGGCCACAGAAGAATTACAGCATTATTCGGGGGGCCTAAAGGAAATAATTGCCAAAGATTCCTCCCACAAAATTCACTGGTTGAAGGCCCTTAGGTCCCTGTTGGCCAGTTTGGGAATGAGGGAACTCTGGGACAACCCTGAAAATGCTGTATTCCCCTCTAAAACAATTTTGAAAGCAAAGTATTGGGAGATGGTTAATCTAAAAGTATGTACAAAGGGTCTCTCTTCACATCTAACAGGTCGTTTTCTGGAATTTAAGGCTCAACCGAGGCTGGAATTATATTGGGATACCATTGAGAAGCAATATGACCGCAAACTCTATTTCCAACTTAGAGTAGGCACCCTTCCAACAAGGTCATTTACAGCTAAATGGACAGAAGAAAATGACAATGATAAATGCCCTAGGTGCATGGACGAGCAAGAGACTAAAGCCATCTACTCTTTTTTTTTTTTTTTTTGTCCTCTGTATGTTGCACCGAGATTGAAGTGGGCTAAACCTATTTGTAAAATAATTGGCATTCATATACATGAAGAGGCACTAAGAATCTTATGTACAGACCCCCACCCCCTCAATTGCTATAGCTGTGGCCAAGTTTCTAAAATGGGCATGGATAATTCGGGCAAGACAATCACGGTAGTGAATAAGAATCTAATATTTGTTTACCTATCTTAGCTGTAAATATTGGGGATGTATTAGTTAATTGAGCTTTTTGTAATAATACCTTGGACCGCATATATGATAAATTTTATGGATTTTATGAATTTATGTACATTCGATATTCAACAGTCTATTGTAGTTTAATCACTTTTTAGTTATTTATTGTATACATTTTTAATGGTATTTTATGTATTTGGAAATATGTTGTGCTTTAATGACTTAATTGTCGAATAAAGCTTATGATGATGATATTTGCTTATGCTTTTCTGCCTCTCCCACTCATTCCATAAGTGGTTCGGAAGCTCAAACAGCACTCCCTGATACTACTCCTAGTTGCTCCCACATGGGTCTGTCAACCCTGGTCAATAGTTCCCCACCAAAAACTCCATCTCACCCCTAATATCCTCATTCCGAACCATGGAGGGATAAGGCATCCAGATCCCAGTCATCTCAACCTTGCGATCTTGCACCTGAAATTTTAGAGTTTGGCTACCTCAATCTTCCCCCAGATTGCATGAATATCATCAAAGAGGCTCGACACCCTACCACAAGGGCATGCTATGCAGCAAAATGGAAGCGGTTTGTGATTTACTGTAATAACAATCAAGTCAATCCGCTTGACGCTTCAATCCAAAACATTATTTGTTATATATTACATCGGACTCCCTGCTGGGACGCCCTGGTCCTGGGGCAGCCATGCGCTATATAAACAATGTTAACATAACATAACCTCTACAGCGTTTCAATTTAGCGTATACATCCATACGCTTTCCTCTTGCTGAGATAGCCACATATCTGCATAACAGACCGCATTAGTGCCTGCTATTTAGGCTTTCATGGAAGAACTCAAGAGTCATTCCTCCCAGACTCCCACCTGCTACAGTGTGGAATCTCAACATCTGTCTTACAAGACTCATGGGTCTGTCTTTTGAGCCATTGCATAGTTGTGAACTGCAATTTCTCACTTGGAAAGTAGCTTTCCTCATAGCTATCACACCTCTAAGGAGAGTGGGTAAGCTACAGGCACTAACAGTAGAAGAACCATTTTTTGCAAATACATCAAAACAAAGTGGTTCTTAGGACTAACCCCAAATTTATACCTTAAAGTCATTTCTGCCTTTAATACCAACCAATCAGTTGAGTTGCCCGTGTTCTTCCCTCAACCAGATTCTGTGGCAGCACATGCTCTTCACACCTTAGATGTAAAAAGAGCGTTACTATATTACATTGAAAGAACAAAATGTTTTAGAAAGACTAAGCAACTTTTTGTTGCTTTTGCTCCACCACATAAAGGCAGTCCAATATCAAAATCAGGTATTGCAAGATGGATAGTTCAGTGTATTCAAATATGCTATGCAAAAGCAAAACAAATGTTAACAGTTCCCCCTAGAGCACATTCTACACGCAAATTAGGGGCTTCTATGGCATTCTTAGGAAATATACCCATAGATGACATATGCAAAGCTGCAACATGGTCGACACCTCACACATTCACAAAACACTATTGTGTAGATGTGTTAGGAAGACAAAAAGCTAGAGTGGGCCAGGCAGTTTTACGTACACTATTTCAAACCACTGCAACGGATACAGGTTAGCCACCGATTTGGGAGAGAACTGCTATATAGTCTATGCATCTGTTCTTGGCATATAGAGCTGTAGAGTCATATGCGCCCACCCGCCTCCCCGGGTACCTGTACCTGTTGCAGTAACATCTTATTTAGATACATGCATTCATGGACCTCTCCTTTTACTACTCTTACTAACTCCATTATCACCCTCTGCGGAAAAACAATCCAACAATGGAGTCGATGCCCATGCGCACTATCACCGACGGGAGGAGTCACCTACCTTGTGACTGGAAAGACTTCTTCGAAGAAAAACAAAGTGCAAACATCTGGACCAAATACTAGATGTTGATCTATGCATAGCATGTGACTCTACAGCTCTATGTGCCAAGAACAGATGCATCCTGGATAAGTAGCATTTTCCTTTCTTTCCCTCAAATTAAGTTTGCTTTTTTTTCTAAGGCCAGTCTAAGTATTATATCTGAAAGAAACAGGTTAGTGTTAGATTCCTTACCTTAGAATATCCCCAAGCGTCAGACTGGATCCGGAAAGTTTTGCGTAGCAGTACACCTGCGCGATCGTAGGCGTCGTCTGCGGCTCCGTGTCCGTCGTCTGCGTCGTGATCGCCGGGATGACGTCGTCGGAGTGCATAGACGCCGTCTTCGTGCGCTGACGTCAGTTCTTCTTTTTTCCGCGCCAGCAAGCGCAGAACCGGGAAGAGCAGTACTCCTAGTCAATTTTTGACTAACTTTTTGATCTGTTTTGGATCTTCTCGAGTCGACCTACGACTCCAGTGCCAGCAGGGATGCCCGGTTTCAAGCCGTATGACGACTGTCACCGCAGATGGCGGTGACGGACCCCCACCGTTGGTGCCTTTATTGTCTCTGGGCCGACCATGACAACAAGTCGTGCCCCGACTGCCGGGCCTTGACCTCGAAGGCTAGGCGGGAGCGTTCCCGCAAGCGTCTCGAGCTCCCACAGTCGGCCACGCGCCGCTCGAGGTGCCGGTCTAGGAGAAGGTCAAGGGACCAGTCGCGGGGCCGTAGTAGTCGCCGCTTGACGAGTCACCACCACTCGTCAGGCTCCAAGTCCTCGGGTAAGTCGAGGCACTCAAAAACTAAAAAAATACGCGGCCGGGGGTTTGGGCGACAATGCCCACGCGGCTCTGCCGGAGCTACAAGCGCTGCGTCCAGCTCCATTCCCACCGGTACCTGGGCTGCACGCGATGCCAGAGGAGATCAGCGCCTTCCTCGTGTCCATGAAGAATTGCTTCCCTCCATCGGACCCTACCGTCGTGCCTTCGGGCCCGCGGGTCCATCTGGGAGTCCTAGCAGGCCGACGGCTCCGGCCCCGGCGCCTCGGCCCGAGCGCTGTTGTCGACTCAGGTCTAAACGCCGCAGGACTCTGCAGGATCCAGGCCTGGATCCGGGTCATCGCCGGTCGACCTTACGACCTCTCCGAGCCAGAGGGTGTCGCCCACGATGACATCTCCGGATGACGTCGTCCCCGGTCCCAGCCCCGGTCCGGATCCGGCGTCTGATTGGCACCATCCGGCGCCGGCTTCGACGCCGAGAGATGAGCAATTAATCTACGATCCGGCTCCATCATTTTACCCTGACTATCAGGAGATGGATAACGAGGAGGACTGGGAGTTGTTTGAGGACCCTCTGGCACAGGAGTGCCAGTCGAATCAGGACTGGGCAGTTAAGCTAGGAGAGGCCAGTGGTCTGGACACTTCGCCCAACACTGGATTTGTCTCCCCTCTTACCGTGGCTACGGACGATGGGGCTGCTTACAGCGTGGTGTTGACAAGGGCGGCCAAGGCCTTGGCTCTTGAGCTCCCTGTCACGGCCGTGAGGATTAACCTCCTCACTGAGGTGCTCAAACGGCAGGCAAGCTCTTTGGAGCCTCCACTGCCATTTAATGAAGCCCTCACTGACGTTCTGATGGGCACCTGGTCCAAGCCCGCTACAGGCCTTCCTGCAGATCAGAACGTGGCCCGATGCCACCGTCCGGCTCCGGGCGACCCCTGCTTTCTGCCCACCCCTGAGAGTCTGGTTATCCAGGCCTCTAATTCCCAGACCGCATTCCCAACTGCCCACCAGATCTGGATTCCAAAAGGTGTGATCAGTTTGGTAAGAAACTGTTCTCCTCACTCAGCTTGGGGCTGCGGTCTGTCAACACCGCTTGCCTTTTGGGCCGTTACACCCACTCTCTGTGGGATACGGTTGCAGACGTGCTGCCGCAGTGCCCAACAGAGGCCCGTGTAAAGCTCGCTCAAGCCCTTGAGGAAAGCGGGATGCAGTGCTTTACTCCATTTGATGTGGACTGGATACCACAGACTCGCTGGGTAGAGCGATTTCCACGACTCCTGGCTCAGGTCCGCCAACTTTTCGGCTGATGTCCAGGCCACGCTCATGGACATGCCGTTTGATGGCCGTCGCCTTTTTGGCGACTAGGCAGATAGTGTGCTTGAGCGTTTCAAGGACTCCAGGGCTACGGCCAAGTCCTTGTACTTGTTGGGCCAGCGCCAGCAAACTTCTGCCTTTCACCCCTTATGTGACCAAGGAAGGGGTGCCCCCACACGTCCTGCCAGCCACAGGCCGCAAAACCAACCTCAGCGCGGCAGCGGACGTGGTAACCGCTGTGGCGGTGCCAGGGGACAACGGCAAGGCCAGTCCACATCCACCCCGCAGAATCCGCCTCAAAGTCCTCCTAGTCTGTGCTTTCAGGCCCACTCGACGCCAGTGGGGGGCTGGGTTCGCCATCACCTACTCCACTGGCTCACCATCACATCGGAAAGGTGGGTGCTGCAGATCATCTGAATGGGCTACTCCATCCCCTTCGAGGCGACCCCTCCAGCCATGCCACCGCAGTGCCACCCCATGTCGGGGGATCACTTGCAACTTCTTCAGGAGGAAGTTATGGCCCTCTTGGCCAAGGGGGCCATCGAGAGCGTTCCTGGGCCAGAAGTAGGACATGGTTGCTACTCCCACTACTTCCTGGTACCCAAGAATGACAAATGAGGCCTACGCCATATCTTGGAGCGTCAAAAGGCTTATTCCGGAAGGAGTAGTTCAAGATGCTGACTTTAGCTCAGGTCCTAGCTGCCCTGGACCCTGGAGACTGAATGGTAAAGTTGGACTTGCAGGACGCATATTTTCATATCCCTGTCCTGCCGGCCCACCGGCGTTACCTGCGGTTCACGGTAGGCCACGAGCACTTTCAGTTTACTGTGCCCCCCTTTGGCCTTACTAGCGCCCCTCGGGTGTTCACGAAAGTGATGGCGGTGGTCGCAGCTCATCTGCGCATTACAGGGGTGTTAGTCTTCCCCTATCTCGACGACTGGCTGTTGAAGGCGGGCTCCCCCCAGACAGTCATCAGCCACCTTCAGACTACTGCCGACCTCCTGCACCTGCTGGGGTTCTCAATCAATGTGCCGAAGTCACACCTGTGCCCATCTCAGAAGCTCCTCTTCATCGGAGCGGTTCTGGACTCTGCGCAGTTTCAGGTTTATCCTCCCTAACAGCGGGTTCGGGATATTCAGGCTCTGATTCCGATCTTTCAGCCTTTATCCCGGGTCTCGGTCAGGTTGTCGCTGCGGCTTCCTGGGCTGATGACCTCCTGCATCCTTCTGGTGCATCACGCCAGGTGGCGGATACGGGCTCTGCAGTGGGACCTGAAGTTTCAGTGGGCCCAGCATCAGGGCAACCTGTCCGACCAAGTCTTGATCTCGGAGGGCACTGCGAGACAGTTGCAGTGGTGGCTCACGAACCACGATTGGGTCAGCGGCAGATCCCTCTCCCTACCCCAACCGGAGCAAGTAGTAGTGATGGATGCGTCCCTCCTGGGCTGCGGGGGCCACATGGGAGAGGTCTCTGGTCTCCGGTGGAGTTCCTGCTCCATATCAACCTTCTGGAGGTGCGGGCGATCCGACTTGCACTGAAAGCATTCCTCCCCTCTGTCCGGGGCAGTGTAGTGCAGGTGTTCACGGACAACACCACCGCCATGTGGTACTGCAACAAACAGGGCGGGGTGGGGTTGTGGACCCTTTGTCAGGAGGCTCTGCACCTCTGGCAATGGCTGGAACACCGGGGCGTCACCCTGGTGGTTCAACACCTGGCAGGTTCCCTGAACGCCAGGGCGGAAGAACTCAGCCGTTGATGCATGATGGATCACGAATGGCGTCTGAATTCGGACGTGGCGCAAGGCCTCTTTCAGCACTGGGGAGAGCCTTGGTTAGATCTATTCGCCACCGAAGAGAACGTGCAATGTCATCAGTTCTGCGTGTTGGAATTTCCAAGGCGGCACTCGCTCGGAGACGCTTTTCGTCGAGAGTGGAGTTGCGGTCTGTTGTACGCCTTTCCGCCTATACCACTTCTGCCCAGAGTGCTGAAGATGATCAGGCGCGAACGGGCCCAGGTCATCCTTGTGGCTCCGGACTGGGCATGAAGATACTGGTATCCCGAGCTTCTCAGCATGTCAGTCAATCCCCCAATTCGTCTGCCTCTTCGGAGGACCTTCTGTCGCAGCAGCAGGGGACAGTCCTCCACCCGAACCTGTCCAGTGTCCACCTACATGCGTGGAGATTGAGCAGCGACAGTTGAGGCCATTTGACTTGCCTCCTGAAGTCTGTGATGTGATTCTGGCAGCCAGGTGTCCTTCCACGAAATCGGTATACGCCTGCCAGTGGAACAAATTTGTGGCATGTGCACAGCAAAGGCTGTGGATCCACTCTCTGCCCCCTTTCAGATGTTCTCCTCATTCTTCTTTCTCTTGCCCAGCTCTGGGCACTATCAAAGGCTACCTCTCTGCCATTTTAGCCTTCTTGAGGCTTCCTGATCAGCCTTCTCTTTTCAAGTCCCCAGTTGTAAATAGATTCTTGAAAGGCATCACTCACATGTTTCCTCCTGTTCCTTTGGTGATGCCTCAGTGGGACTTGAACCTTGTTCTTACCTATTTGATGTGCACTCCTTTCGAGCCACTTCACAATTGCCCTCTTCGTCTTCTGAATCTGAAGACTGCATTCCTGGTTTCCATCACCTCTGCCAGGAGAGTGAGTGAGCTCCAGGCTCTATCTTCTAAGCCTTCTTTCCTCTCTGTCCATCCGAACAAGGTTGTCTTGAGGACTCTCTCCTGCCCAAGGTGGTTACAGCCTTCCATATCGGGCAGTCCATCACCTTGCCCACCTTCTTTCCGCCTCCGCATCCCTCGAAAGAGGAAGAGAGGCTCCACCGTCTAGGCCCAAAACGTGCGCTCTCCTTCAATCTAGACCGCACATGCTAGTTCCGAGTGGACGACCAGCTCTTTGTTGGTTACGTGGGTCCGAAGAAGGGACAGGCGGTGCACAAATGGACCATCTCTCGGGTGGGTCGTGTTGTGTATCAAGGTCTGTTACTCTTTGGCTAAATAGGAGCCTCCTATTGGGCTGAGAGCCCATTCCCGTCGTGCCACGGCGTCTACTACTGCCCTGGGCCGGGGAGTCCCCTTGCAGGACATCTGTCATGCAGCTACGTGGGCCTCGCTGCACCCCGTTCGCAAGACACTACTGCCTGGACAGCCAAGTCCAGGGAGATGGCTTTTTCTGCCGTTCCGTTCTCCAGGACTTTCTGGTGTAACCTAGGTTCGCAGACCCACCACCAGGGTTGGTATTGCTGGGGTATCTATTCTAAGGTAAAGAATCTAACACTAACCTGTTTCTTTCAGATGCACAAGTTACTTACCTTCAGTAACGATATATCTGTAAGAAACAGTAGTAAGTGTTAGATTCCTTACTGCCCCACCCATCCTCCCTGTTCTGCGAACCAATATCTAGGGTTCCCTTTAAGGGCCCTAGTTTTATGGCACCAGTGTTGGTCTCTGGCATGGCTCTGCTTTCCTGGCGCGGAAAACTGTGTACAAGAACTGACGTCAGCGCGCAGGGGCGGCGTCTATGTACTCCGACGTCCTCCCGGCGATCACGACGACTGACGCGGAGCCGCAGACGACTCCTTCCGACGCGCAGGGGTACTGCTACACAAAACTTTCCGGATCCAGTCTGACACCTGGGGATATTCTAAGGTAAGGAATCTAACACTAACTACTGTTTCTTACAGATATATCGTTACCGAAGGTAAGTAACTTGTGCATCGCAGTCTCGATAATTGAGACGTTTGCAATCACTAGATGGGCAAAGACCGCTTTGGGAGCCAGGGAACAATGGGCTCTCCCCACTACAAACAGTTTGGATTTTTTATTCTGAACATAATTTTTATTGGCATTCTTATCCAGATGGATCAACTCGTATCACATTACAGTAACACTTTGCAGTTCCAAAGTACATCGCAATCAGTAATATTTATGCCTTTTATGAACTGACCCCCGTCCACCCTCCTCACCCCTGTCAGTGCGCCTCGTTCAACCTATACTAATGCAATAATCGGGAATACCCTCCTTCTAGTCGCGTGTTTCATCATATCAAGTGGTACAAGGGGGACTCTCCAATCATACCCCAGAACCCGTCCGCCACAAGAGCAGGCCATCCACCTAGCAGCCAGCCCTACAGCACACCCTCCTCTTCGTCACTCGAGCCATCCACCGGGCGCTGCAGATCCGTCACCAGCGCCTCCCATGCCCTGGCCACTTCCAATGCCCTGTCATTGTTCTGTCGTCTGGCCTGTTGCAGCCGGAGAGAACTCTCAACCTGCGCCCAGCGCAGGAGGCTCGCCTTCCACCGCACATAACTAGGGCCGGTATGCGACTTCCAATGCATGGAAAGTTCCGGCTTGGCTAGAATTAAGCCCAAGTCATAGAACTTCCTAGTGACTTTCGTCCGGGGGGTGTGTGGAAACCAGAGCAGGAAGCAAACGCCCATGTCCACTTCTATCTGCCGGTCCGTGACAGCGTTCAGACAATCTACCACCGCAGTCCAATAAGCCGCCAGTGTTGCACAAGACGAAAACATGTGGGCGAAGTCGGCCCCCTCCACGCCGCAGCGCGGGCAGGGGGACGCGGTGCCCCCAAAATAACGCAAAATCTTGACAGCCGTCAAGTACGCTCTATGGCAGAGGTATTCAAACTTTTCCAGGTTGAGCCCCCCAGCTGAATTCCCCCAGATGTTGGGCCCCACCACCACCCGACCGAAACCTCGGGAATCCGGCACACCACATGATCGACTGCAACGCGCACACCTCGGGCCATATCCGTCAAACAATGCTCAACACAACAAGAGTGCCTAGCAAACTGCAGGCCTGTGAGTGGGTGTGGCGAAACGACAGAGGCGTACCACACAGCTCAAAACACAATCCTCCAAGGCAAAGGAAGTCATCACAACCCTCCCCATCCATCATGTACACCTTGTCATCCACCAACTCCCCCACCATTCATTCCGTCCCTCCATCTGTGCCCCATCCACATCCAAACCCCTTCAACCACTTGCAAACCCATCCACCATCCATCCCTCCATCCATCATCTCACCCATCCACCCCTCCATCCACCCCCTCACCCATCCATCCATCATCCATCCATCGCTTCACCCAATCCATCCCCTCACCAATCCATCCACTCTTCCACCCACTCATCCATCCAACCACTCACCCCTTCACCCAAGCTATCCTCCCACTCATCCATCCACTCCTCCATTCATCCATCCACTCTTCCACCCATCCATCCACTCCTCCACCCATCCATCCAACCTCCCACCCTCTCACCCATCCAGCCATCCCCCCACCCACTCATCCATCCACCCAGTCACTCATCTGTCCACCCACTCAACCCCCAATCATCCACCCACCCACCCATCCCTCCCGCTCTCCACCCTCCCCCCACTCATGCATGCACTCTCTGACCCATCCATCTCCATGCTCCTCTCCTCACCCATCCATGCACACACCTGCCCATCCACTCTGCCAATCATTCATCCATGTCCTCACTCATCCATCCATCCTCCCCCTCTCTCTCCATTCCCCCCTCACCCAGCCACCCATCCCTCCATCCACCCTTCACCCATCCACCCACCCTTCACCCATCCACCCACCCTTCACCCATCCACCCACCCTTCACCCATCCACCCACTCTTCACCCATCCACCCACTCATCCACCCACTCATCCATCCACTCATTCACTCATGAATCCATCCATTGACCTCTCACCCACCCCTTCACTCCTCCATCCATCCCCCGTCCATCCACCCTCCTCAATCACCCATCCATCCCCACATCCACCCCTTCACTCATCCATCCATTCATTCTTTCACCCCTTCACCCATCAATACATCACTCCATACATCACCTCTCTCATCCATCCATCCATCCACCCACCCACCGACTCGTCCACCATCCACCCCCCCATCGATCTATCCACCATTTCATTGATCCATCCATCCCTCCACCCATCCATCTACCCTTCCAACCATACACACATCCATCCACTCCCATCCATCCCTCCACTCATGCATCCATCTTCTCTCCCACCATCCATCCATCCCCTCACTCATCCATCCACCCCCCACCCATACATCCACCATGTCACCCATACATCCACCACTCCACCCATACATCTATTCACCCACATGGCAACATAACGGACGTCTGATGGCCGGCTCCACCCGACATCCCTCACACATTTGATGATTCAAATTCGAATCTGCAGACCAACATCCCTGAACACAGACACTTCGGTGCCCCACATAAAGATCCTCATGAGTTGATGACCGCAGACCAGAGCCCACCGTCCCGATTCATGGCCCAAACCCGGATTGCAACCTCTGCCTCCCTTCCCAAAATAACTGAAGGATTCCCGCCCCCCCCTCCCCCTCACTCCCACCCCCCTTGAAAGGCTCGGGCCCTGGGCCAGAGCCCACCCCTCCCGTGCTTCAAACCCTCTCCGGAAATCTTGTGCAGACCAGGAGAACCTCCTATAGCTTGGCTACAATGAAAGGAGTATTTTTTAAATTACAAAGTGACTATTGATTTTGAGGACAAATTGTCACCATAAGGTAAAAACGTTTATTACTGTTTTGGGCCCCAAAGGTTTAAGAATCTACAGTCAACTGCCTAAAGATATCCTGCTGAGGAATGGTAATGTTTTTCCTGATGCTATTACAGTGTTGGACAAGTATTTTTCTCCCAAGGTGTGTACTGAGGTCACCATATACGAATTATTTCACAGTAAACAACGAAAAGAAGAAACAATAACTGAATATGTCACGCCATTAAGAAAATATTTATTAGATTGCAGTTTCCGAGATTTGCTTGAGGAGTTGATACGGGATCAAGTAGTAATGCATGTGCATGATTCAACAATGACAGAAAAGACTGCGGGTTAAAGGTGATGCAGAATTAAATGATGTAATTTCCTTAGCACACAAAGCAGAATGTAAGGAAGGTGTGCTAATGCGATTAAGAAAACTACTGAATCCCTTCTGGGAAGAGCGAAATCTCCCAGGAGGGGGCCAATTCACGGAGTTGACGGCTTCAGCTTCAGCTTCAGTGTTAGGCAAGGGGTCTCCTCTGCTAAAGCTGAAAGCGTGTCTGTTTGTTTGCTTTCGTTTTTAGCAGAGGAGACTCCTTGCCTGCACTGCTGGCGAAGCTGTCAACTCCGTGAATTGGCCCCCTCCTGGGAGAAACACCCAGACAAAGGAACGGGCACAAAGGGAAAGTCGGAGTGGAGCGCGCGCCCCCCATGGGATGGTGCCGCGCCCCACCAGGGGGGCGCGCCCCACAGTTTGAAGAACCCTGCTCTATGGAGTGTGAAAAACGGGACTAATTGGAACCTGGCGTTCTGCGTGCTCTTCCATGCGTGCCGCACTAGCTGAGGCCACGTCATCTCGGGGATGGTTCTCCCAAGATAGAGTTCCCATTTGGTACGCAACCCATCCAGGGGCGGCATGGCCTCCGTCGAGAGTCTCTGGTAGAGACAGGTAACAGCCTTAAAAGTGCCAGCCGCCATGACCACATATTGACATCCCAGGGAAATCGCTGGTTCTGCAAGCCCCCCGCCCCAGTACTTCTGGATACTGGCCACCAGGGCGGCATGTAATAGGTAATCCTCACGCGGGAGACCGTAAGCGTCGTGCAGCTCCTGAAAGGTCAGCAGCGCCCCATCGCGATAGAGGTCACCAAGCATGTGCAGCCCGAGGTCCTCCCAAGCTGCCAGCGCCGACCAATCCCCACCATGTGGGAGGGCCGTACACATCCCCAGAGGATTCTACGGAGCATAGGGGCGCGAGGAGCCCGTGCGCTTGTGGCTCCGGAGCCAACACAGGCGAAAGGTGCGTTACTCGAGGGTGAGGTGGCCTAACTCCAACTTCTGGCCCATAACAATGAAAGAGAGGACATGCCTTGGAATCAGCCTGTCCTGTGGTCCCTCCGGTCCGCGAAATTCACGCGCCACCGCCTGAGTAAGCCATCGAAGTTGTGCCGCCAGGTAGTACCACTCAAAATCCGGGACCTCCAATCCCCCATCAGCCCGGGGGCGCATCAGAGTTGCCAGAGCGACTCGCCGCCTGCCCGCTCCCCAAATGAACCCTGTGGTCAAGGATCGGAGTGTGGGAAATATTGACGCCGGCACCCACACCGGTAGGGTGCTAAACAAATATAGTAGGGGAGGAATAGCAATCATCTTCAGCAACGCCACCCGGCCCGCCGCTGATAGAGGCAAGGCTCGCCAGAACCCCATGGAACCCTGCAGATTCCTGATTGCCCTGTGCATGTTACCTTCTAGCAAGTCTGATTGAGTGTGACAGATCTGAGTGCCCAGGTAGGGGAGGCAGCGGAGTTCCCAGCGAAGGTTCCCCTCCATCTGGGGTTCGCAGTTCCTTGGGGCCACCGGGGAGAGGCAGGACTTCCCCCAGTTGACCCGCTGTCCCGAAAGGCCGCCAAAGCGAAGAAGGCGGCGTCTGGCCCCACGAAGGGAGCCACCGGTATCAGCCAGGAACATCAACAGATCGTCCGCGTACAGAGAGATGTAGTGGATTCACCCCTCAGCGCCAGGCCCTCATAAGTCCGCCCCATCCGAGCATGCGCCGCCAGCGGTTCAATGGCCAGCGCGAACAGCAAGGGGGACAGGGAGCAGCCCTGGCGGGTACCTCGGCCAACCGGATACGCTGCCAAGATCGTGGCTCCTGTCTTCACTCTAGCTGTGGCCGCATTGTACAACAAAGCCGTCCATTTCGCAAATCATTCTCCCAGCCCAAACGCCTCCAAGACCCGGAACATATATGGCCATTCCACGCTGTCGAAGGCCTTCTCGATATCAATGGAAAGCACTCAGCCTCCGGAAGCCCTCCGAAGTTGCCCCCCATTACTTGCAGCAAGAGGCGCACACAGGTGGCCGTGGTGCGTTGAGGAATAAAGCCCGCCTGGTCCGGATGAACCAGAGAGCGCATATAGGCAGGAAGTTGCGTTGCAAGGACCCTGCTCAGGATTTTATAATCAGTCGTGAGCATAGATAGGGGGCGGTAGGATGAGCAAGAGCCTGCATTGCCCCCCCCCGTTTCAAGAGGGGTTTTATGATGGCCTCCCGGGACATGGCAGGCAGAACACTAGCGTCCCAGGCCTCCCGATAGATGGCATGCAGCCTCGGGGCTAAAACATCAATAAAAGCCGCATAGAACTCAATTGGCAAGCAATCCGCGCCAGGGGTCTTGCGGTGAGCCATGTGTGTGATGGCCGCACGTATTTCCCCCACAGAAGTCTCACCGCCTAGTTTGTCCCCTTGGTCAAGTCGCGGCAGCTGCGCAGCGGTCAGGAAGTCGTCCAGTTCCTCGGGGGCAGTAGACATCGTGCTCCGATACAGACACGCGTAGAAATCGGAGAACTGAGCATTGCCGCTCTGTGTGTGAACCACGCGTCCCCCTCTACCGTTAAGGCAAAAATCGGGGTGCCACGGGCCGCAGGGTTAGTCAGCCAGGCAAGCAGGGAACCCACCTTATCGCGCTCTGCGTGCGCCCGAACTAGATACTCTTTATGATCAAAGCAGCGGAGTCTTTCCATCTGCACCGCGACCTCTTCCCGAGCGGCCGAAGCGGCCTCATGAGCCTCAGGATCTCCGTGGGTGGCCCGCTCCGCAGAACGCAATCGATCCTCACTATGTGCGAGGTCCTGCAGGAGGGTCCTGCGGGCTCCCGCCGTTGCAGAGATACAAGCGCCGCTAATCACTGCCTTAAAGGCATCCCATTCAAGGGCCCTGCTCGAGGTTGTACCCTCATTCGCGACAAAGTAGCCCTCCACGCTATCTCGCACCGAGGCCGTAAATGCCGAGTCTTCCATCGCCAGCGGATTCAGCCGCCACGTGGGAATTGCCAAGCGCAACCGGGTCCACCGGATCACCACTAGGCAAGGATTATGGTCCGAAATGGTTCTTGCCAGATACTCACTGTGGCGGACAAGGCCCTGGACATCCGGTGAGCAGAGGATACTATCAAGCCGGACATGCAGAGCGTGCGGGGAGGAATAGAAGGAATAATCCCTCTCAACAGGATGTTGCCTCTGCCAGGCATCGACCAAACCCCACATAGACTACCACTCTCGCCTCTCCTTTGCCAATCTATGAACAGCTGATTGTGCAAGCGGTGGGTGCGACCTTCCCAGTTCTACATCCCCTATTGAGTTGAAATCCCCCCCAAGAAGGACCGCACCTGCCAGGACTGTCGCCAGTTTCCTAGATAGTCGCGTAAAGAAAGCCGCCTGCTCTGCGTTTGGAGCGTAAATACTGCACAGTATCAAGTCCCTCCCATCAAGCCTGCCCTGCACAGCTACATACCTCCCATCAGGATCCACCAACGTCACCAGGGGCTGGAATGGGACCCCCCTCGCAAAGGCTGAGTAAGTAGTATAAAACAGTTGGCCCCGCCACCTGCGCTGCAAAGCCCGTCCCTCGGACTGGTCAACATGCGTTTCCTGCAGGAAAGCTACTTGGATCCCTCTACGTACAAAATAGGCATGCACTTTATGTCTTTTCAGAATGGAGTTCAGTCCCCGTACATTCCAAGTCACACAGTTCAGTTCAGGTAGGGTCCCCATTCAAAGTACATGTACATCACTAACCTTTGGGAAAGTCCCCGGCGCACTGACATTTCCCCTGAATTCCCAACTCGACCCATCCCCACACAACCAAGTGGGCG
Organism: Lissotriton vulgaris; assembly: GCF_964263255.1. Taxonomy (NCBI): domain Eukaryota; kingdom Metazoa; phylum Chordata; class Amphibia; order Caudata; family Salamandridae; genus Lissotriton; species Lissotriton vulgaris. The sequence goes on along the minus strand of NC_141685.1, from coordinate 1,184,298,887 downwards.
CATCAATAGATCCCCCCCCAACACAGAACAACCCCAGTAAGCCCTCAGCCCACCCTCCCCCAGAACAGGTGCCAAACCGCTGCTACCCATCCAAACCTAAACACCGCCAACAGAGGCACTCCGGTAACGACCAGGGACTCACAAGGTATGTGAGGTAGAGGGGGTGACCTCACGCTAACCTAGCTAGGTAGCAATCAGCGTACCCCAGTGCAGCATACCAATCTCAAGTATGTCAACCTCCTCACTCCAGCAGCACCCCGCCCTGCGTGCACCCCCCCTCTAGGCACCCCACTCTCCATCCAGCCCCCCCATCCAAGGAGAAGAGCAAGCCCCCCGCCAGGACCATCAAACCTCCTCACAGTCGCTGAAGGCACCTCCTAGTCAGAGGACCATCATGCCCCCCTATTATACATTACACGGCATCTCAGATGGTCACGCGTCAAGAAGGTCATCAGCAGTCCGGGGAGTGACCTGAGGCTGGTCATCGGGAACCTCCTCTGAGCCCCCGGAGCCCTCCTCCTCTGACCCCCGCTGCGAGCCGGAGCCCGCCAAGGAGGCCACGGCAGCGGCTCCGGAGATAACAGATACCGCCTGCAGGGCTACCATTCGCTCCAGCTCAGTTTGAGATGCAGGCGGGGATCGTTTATTCAACGTGCGTTTCCGGGTGCGCCGGCCCCTGCGGGGTTTCGGGCGCGGCTCAGTTGTCTTGTCCGTGGGGTAAAAGAAGAGCGCGTGTGCACCGGGTTATGTGCCTATTTAAGAGAGGGAGAGAAAACTGACAAACTAATGACTAGAGACACTTTTTGATTGTGCTATTCTGTTATGATATTTTATTTTTTTGACATCTTTTTATGAAAATTATTTTTCTGAATTCATTGTAATTGCAATTAATTATATATAAAAATGACAATACATGTACACACAGTGAGATAATAAACAGTGAAATAAATTGTTATAAAAAACACAGAAGTGCATTCCTTTTTCAGTTGTCTTGTCCCACTTGCCAGCACCGTCCGTGCCCGCACGGTACCCCTCCAGCCAATGCCAGGCGTCCTCCGGCGTGTCACAGAAAGTCGCCACTCCGTCCACCATCACCTTCAGGCTTGCCGGGAACAGCAGGGAGTATTGTATTCCCTCCTCCCGGAGGGGCCTCTTGACCACCAGGAAGGAGAAGCGGTTCCGCTGAACCTCTTGGGAGTAGTCAGGGTACAGGGAGACGGATGCATTGTCCACCTTGTAGGGCCAGACGCCTGGGCTTGCCGCAAAATGATATCCCGATCCCTAAAGTGCAGCAGGCGCGCGTCCACAGGGCGAGTGGGGCGGCCCGGCGGTCGGGCCGGCACTCGATGCACCCGTTCCAAAGTATAAAAGTGCGTGAGGCCCTCCGGTGCGACCACATCCCTCAGCCACGCTTCCAGATAGGCAACCATGTTGCTCCCCTCGATTTTCTCCGGCTGACCAACCACCCGAATGTTATTGCGCCTGTTGCGCCCTTCCGCATCCTCAGCCCGTCTCTCCAGCTGTTGCACTCTGCGCAGTAGGTCGTCCATTGTAGCATCCGTCGCCTTCTGGGCCGGCTCTAGCTGGTCCAACACCAGCTTAGCGCTTTTGACCTGATCAGTTAGCTTGTCGTGGTCCGCTTTTAACAGGCCCAGGCCGGTCGATACCTGTGCAATATCCTGGTGGAGCGCGGTTCGCGTGTCAAGATATGGCCTTGAGGATCTGGTCCATCTGCTGTTGTTTCAGCCCTGCATTTTGGCTTCCGGGCAAGCTCTGGTCCAGGACCTCCTGGGATTCCTCCGCCTGGTCGACCGGCGCAGTCCCTGGCACTTTGCGTGGTTTCCCCATTCCTCGACACCAGGGCCGGTCGCCTGTATCAATGCCAACGTCCCAGCGCCGTCAAACGCCCACCGCAGGGGCAAGGGTAGCGCGCTCGTCACTCCCGATGCGTTGGTAGGGTGGGCGAGCCTCCAATACAGGACGTCCCGGGGAGCAGCAACTCCCAATCTAGGAGGATCTCCAGATTCTGCGACCGTCTTCAGCAGGGGACCACCACCTGTGGGCTCCTCTTCCCACCGGGGAGATCTACGCCAGACACGCAGGAGCCAGCTCAGCAGGACCTCGTGATAGCCCGGACCAGGTCCAGACCCCCCTCGCCAGTCAGCTGAGCGTGAGGATCCCTAGTTGCTGCAGTGCCGGCGGGCCCCGCCGCCACCCCCCGGACCCCCTTCACCGCTTTCACGAGTTCGGGCTCCAAGCCCCAGGCTATAGCGGGAAGGAACCACGGCTGAAGCCCGCCCTCCGCAGGTCCAGGACCGTCTCCGCGGCAGACGGCCTAATCCAGGTTGCAGTATCACCGTGTCCAGTGCAGCACCCGCACCACGCACCTACCGCTCAGGCTCCCATGCGGCCGCTCCCCCAGGGCTCATTGGGTCTCCGCCAGCAGTCACTGCCAATTGTAGCCCGGTCGTCCGCCAGGCGCCAATCAACTCCCACTGCCCGGGGGGTGAGCACCAATGTTCAGGTCGCCACGCTGCGGCACCAGCACCCCTCCGTTGGGCCGGCTGCCCCCAGGCCTGCCGCCTCCAGATCGATGTCGCCCGCTGCTCCAGTCAGAGCTGCCCTTAGGGGGCCCACCTGCGATGGTAGTCGTTCGCCGCGCTCCCTTAGCTCCTACCAACACGTCCGCCGGATGTGTGGGGGCACTTGTTCCGCAATCGGTACCGCTCCTGGTTGGGGTCCGGACATCCGCCTCCTCCAAAGGCCGCTCCACCACTCCAAGTCGTGGGCTCCACAGTGTATTAGCAGGCAACGCCGAGATGGCCGGGTCCACCGCAAGGAGTCCCACCAGGTAGCCTACCAGCCGCCGTCGCTTCACACGCCAGGTCGCTCTAGGCGGCGGAGTCTGCAGGCGCCTCCCAGAAGCTGTCCCTGCCCATCTGCCTCGGGTTCACTTGAGACCGGGGACGCAATGTGCGCTGTAGGCCCTGATCAAGATGGCCGGGGTCCCCAGGCGGAGCCTCTCCTTCCGCTCGTCCAGCATCTGCCCAAGTCGTCCACGGGACTTAAAAGGGTGTTCGGGTGGTGCACTGCTACAGGGTGCTCACATAGGGTCGGGGGCGCTACCGGAGGAGTCCCGCTATCAGGATAAGGTTGGTTGATAGCTTTATTTCGATATGCAAATATCATAAAAGCATTACAAAGAAATATATAAAATAGCACATAGAGGAAAGAAACTGTACAAGTTAAAAACCAAGTCGAATAAAAGTTCTGTAAACTGTACAACAATAAATTATTTAAAAAAGAATTAAATTGATATAGACAGTCTTTTTGAGCGAATCAACCATGCCCATTTTAAGAATTTAGATACGCCACAAACTATGGGGGAGGATGTATCGGTTAGTAAAATCCATAAGGCCACCATATACTGGCGAGTTCCCAATTGTCTACAGAGAGGTTTAAGCCAGTGTCTTCTTGGGCGGGTGTAATCAGGGCATTCAAAAAAGAAATGAACCACAGTTTCAGGCCTAGTTGTGCATAATGCGCAGTGCGTGACATCTGCGCGGGCATATTCCATCGTGAGAGCAGGTCTCCTAGAGGTAAGGTGCCTACTCTAAATTTAATGTAATGTGCCCGGTCAGCAGAACTTGTAAAGGATGAGATCGGCCCGGAGCTCACAGCTCAGGCGGCCATTCTCGTCGGCGGTCAAGCCACGCCCTACAAACAGTTTGGATATGCGTTCTTTGCCAAATATATTTCAACAGTTTCTCTGTAAACTCTACTATGCGCCCCATTGCACTTGTTTCTGCTATTCCAATCATTCTAAGATTGGTTGTACGTAATCACGCCTCTTAATCCTCATATTTTTTGCTGTGATGTTGTCAATCTTGCTTGTCATTTCTTTTACAATTTTACCTTGCATGGTAATATTATCCTTAATATCAGATTTTCTCTGCTCGGCATATCAACCTGGGCATGCTGTTTGTCCAGCCTTTCTTTCATGTAATCTAGACTGCTTGTCATGGAATCTATTTTAGAATCGATTATGGCTAAGCTGGATTTCATTTCAGCAGTAACAATCTCACCTCTATTGCTAATTTAGATTCTTCCCCATCCGTTTCAGATCACGTACTATGCTGTGTATCCTTCATTTCAGACTTTTTTGTGAGTCATAGACAAGGCAAGACTGTCTGACATCTGTTTTACCCATTTTATCTCTTACACTGTGTGAGCCTTGATTGCTGATTTCTATTCGTGAGGTGCGCTCTTCCACCGCTACAGTGCAGAGGGCCAGACTTAACATTTTCCTTTCTTCCTCTTATTTGTTTGCAACTCCCACAACAAGGGGTTTCTTAATGTTGCTTGCCCCTTGTTCACAATATCAGAGCACATCGGCGCCTTTTCAAGCTTTATGTGATCCCCATTAAGTTGCTGTGGTTCAGTCTTCCCCCTGTCTCTCTAACACTTTGCCCATCTTATCTGCACTAATTCATGCTTGTGCAGCCTTGTTTTACAGTCAGTTTTTGTTGCGATTCAAGGCAGCAGCAGCAGCAGAGTATAGAGACGATTGCTCAATGTCACATAATCACAGTACTTTTTCATTCAGCCCAATTGCTCATGACCGCCTCATGTCGAGGATTGGGGGCCTACAGTAAACCTTTCACCTCTTAGAAGAGCTTCACATCAGCTGGACACCTTGTCTGCAACAGCAATCTACCACTTTGCAGTTTGTTCGTCAATAAATATGCACAGTTTTTTGGCTGATTTCCTTTGCTCTCTTCTCTGTGGCACAATAACGTGCACCGTTTGGCTAGGCTTCTCAAACTCCACAGCTTCTCCACATCATACCCAATGTCAGTGTAATTGAATCCAGTTGGCTATTGTCTTTTCGTCATGATTATTTGGTTTTACTCATCAGCGAGATGGAATCGCCAGGCTTTCTCTGCTCACTCCATCTGATCTTTTCTCCTATCATGATTCTGTCATCTCACAAGGAAGGGATCCATTTTCACTGTTTGGCTGTGATTTGGAAGGTCCTTCCCCTGGGGAATAAGCAATCTTCTGCGGGGTTTCATATTGACATAGATATATTCCTGAGTATACTCAGAAGTAGTTATGCGCTTCAGATATGCAAATGGTTTTAAAGGATAGATCTGTATGATTTTTGCTGTGCCCACTGGAGCTATTTTAATATGCCGCTTTCTTGCATGGTGCGCTCTAACTCCCCCTGAGAAATGCCTCTTACCACAGATTCCTCGCCTTTTGAATACCCCATGTGCTGGACTGGACCCAGCACTTTTCTTAAAAATTATTCCCTCATGCTGGTTGTTATCTTCATTATACTACATTACAACTGCTTTCAGAAGTGATGGTCCGGAGCTGTATATGAACATCACTTCTGTGCGCTGATGTCAGTTTTCTTTTTAACCTCTTCTGCATCCTCCAATGCAGAACAACAGTGACTAATTTAAAAAAAGTCAGTGCACAAAATCGAACTTTTGAACATTTTGTAAACTCTAAAAGTCCACCCTACAGAAAGGGGAGGAGGGAGGGCAGTGAGTACTCTGTGGTTGTATAAAGTGTCTACCAGAAAGGGTGTTACAAAAGGTAAGTAACTTGTTCTTCACTTCTAACCACAAAGTTCTCAAATATAGATGCCAAAGCAGGACCTCCCAAGCAATGGAGGGTCTTGTAGGCCTGAGCGGGTGAAATGGCCCTTTGCGAGTAATTGAGAATCAAGGCACTAATGCGTGGTAAAGGTAAGGACAGATACCCATGTGTGTCTGCCTGGCAGATGTCTAAAACTGGAGACCCCCCCTCGCCAGTGCCATGGTGGGGGCCTTGGCTCTGCTGGAACCATTCCAAAGGCCCTCAGTTGGCTCATTATTGGCATGGGGGTGATTGCTAGGAAACGTTGCATTTCCAGTCTGGCACTTGAGAAATTGAAAAGGTGAGTAATTTGTGGCTAAATATGTATCCACCAAAAACAGCAATAACAAAGGAAAGTACCTTGTTTGTCATTTATTATATTTTTCCTTATGATGTGATGCATGGCTGGTACACAATGAAAATTAGTGTAAGCTGCGCTCTGTTGATGACTCTGTGTATTTTAATTTTAATTGTATTTATATAGCATTTACTACCCCTGATGAGGCATTGAATTGCTTTTCGGCAAGTGGAATGCTACTCTCGAACCCAAAGTTCATTAGTGCTGTATTAATACATGGAAATCTGAGTTAATTGGAACGTTGGACATATGAGCCTGTTAGTTGGATTGAATAAGATAAAGGAGGGATAGAGGACGAAAAGTTTAGAAGGTGTTATTTGGGTGATCATGGTAGTAAAAAGTGATTTGGGATGAATCAAAGGAGAGATAGAGGATGGAAGAATCTAGAAAGGGTTATTTGTGATATCGTAGTAGTAAAATTAGGTTTGAGATGATTCAGAGTGGAGATAGAGGATATGTTAAGAGGTATAGGATGGGACAGAGTAGTGTGTTGGAAAGAGTTGAAGGTTTATCTTTTTCTTTTCTACAGTGGGAGTAAAGTGATAAATATACAGATACATGGCTACATAAAAAGCTTGCAAGTATATGGAAATAATAGACATAACGTTGTATTATTTAAAGTCCCATATATACATGTATGGATAAATATTTAGAAATTCAAACTTTCAAGTGCACATATAGCTCACAGGTGGTTAGCCAACTGGCAAAAATGATACATCTCTATGACTGTGTCGTGTTCTATCTAGGACCCCGATCAATATTGTGACCTTATGCCCCTATACGGCTATAATCAAACCATACCCCTATAATGGCATAAACGATCAGAGCCATATTTCAGAAACTAGTCTCTGCAGCTCATTACAGTATATGACACAGCAGAAGCCACTATCTTAGATTCCTAGATTACACACCGAGTTCTTTCAACAGATAAAACCCCCAGCAACCTGGGAAAGCCCCGCTTGCTATGTTTTGATTAGTAATAGAACTCTAATGAGCACTGTAAGAACGACCGGTTCTTAGTGACATCTTTATTGACGTCTTATGTCCAAAAACTTACGTCAAACAAGGCACCTTCCAGGTATAAATAATACCAACGTTGCCTTAAGCAAACACAGCGGTGGTGGTTGTGAATACAGGAGCAGAACAACTGTCCCTTGTAGAGCCCAGCAGATGCGAGAAGCCCACGGACGCTGCCCCTCCTCCTCCTTGACGCGCTGAGAAAGACGCTGTCTTTTCTCCTGCCGAGAAAATCCAGCTCCGGTGTTTCCAGCCTACCCTTGCGGGTAACTGGGATATCGAGTCCTGAGGGGAGATACCAGACCTCCAACATTCTATTCCAGAGGTACAGTGTTGACTAAACCCTTAGAGAGAATTCTTGAAGCAAACCCTTGGCAAACCAACTTAACTTAAATTGCTACCTACTTACTCCCTCCCAAGTATGAGGCTTAGGTCTCAGGTACACTGGGGTAGGCGTAGTTAGAAGCACCAGTTGAGGACGTTAGCTAAATGTATATATGAATATGTTTAACATTAGGTGTAAGATCATGTTCTCAGGCTTTAAGGATTCTCTTGTCTAACACTAGCCAACCTATTGTATTTAGTGTTAGCAGATTCTTGCATAGTATCTTTTTCCAAAGAAGAAAATTGGGTTATAAATTGTAAAATGTTGATATGCCAAAATTGCAGCTTAGTACTAATTGAGGGATAATTGATGACATTCTATTCCTGTCGCCCATAACTGTCCTCACCGAGATTGAATAGCTACTATGAATGTTTTAAACATCTTGACCCTTAATTTTAGAATCGACATGAAAATCGAATGAATTTATATAGCATGTTGTGCATTTTAAAATGAATGTTTTATTGTATCAATGTATTTGTTCTTTTATGGTATTCATGCCGAAATAAAGATTGAAATTGAATTGAATATATGAATGTATATATTTTATTCATTTTAACCATTGTATGGCTAAGAAACCATATCAATGCTTTTACAGTATTATTTCGCAATCCTCCTTTTACTGTACTCACTTTTTATAATAACAAGTCTTGCAATTGTGGCAATTCATTTCTCTTGCATGAGAAGAAAGACTGTTCAATAAATAATACCTTTTTATTGAAAACGCCCGTCTCTCTATTCTCTGCATCCTGGTGAAAGTAATTCTTGCACAACTGACTGGGGTGAAATAGCTGTCTATTGTTTCACACAACTCTAGAGATTGACTCTTATTCTAAGGAGGAAAGTTGTCATGTTTATGCGGTTGTTGAAAAACTGAATCCCTTCTTGTCTGAGCCAGGGAAGCTGATCACTTCCTATTCAGTCAAGAAAGTTTCCAGTGACCTCTGAGCTAGTTGGTACAAACCCAATTAAGTCTAACATAGTCAGTAGAGACCTGTAAGACCGCACTTCTACGTCTACACTGCTGTTTATGTTATTCCAATATGCAGGGCCTATAGGGAAAATAGGAACTACACTACATGGCGCCCAACGTTTGGTAAGGCGATAAAACTAACGCAAGACGTTAGAGTAACTCAGTTGTGCTTTTTCACACAAACCCTTTCTACCGTAAATACTCCAATAGACGTCTGGAGTGGGTGAAAGGTTAAAATCCGCCCGAACTTAGTAGGAAGAGATTCCTATGTAAAGCCCTGGTTTATTCAACGTTGAAGGATACAGTGTTCCAAAATATTGTGCACCTAATCTTTGTCTCCTTGGAAACGAAAAACTTTCATTTATACAATGTCAGTACTAGACAACAGGACCGCTGAAGCCGCAGTAGATGCGAATCAACGGGACGCCGGTGTTAATGAACCGGGTGCGATAATCATCCCGGTCAACCTAAGAAAAACTATAACGTTAAAACTTATAGAAAATGGACTGACCACACAAAGTGGCACAGTCGTCTTCGTGATAGAGGCACACGAATATCGGCAGACAGAGGTATTCTATTCTTGGATAAAATTTCCAGCGGCAAACGCTGCAACACAAGAGTTCCACTATTACAAAATAGAGGATCCACCGGAAGAGTACGCTCCTTTCGAGGAGATTGAAATCGCATTAAAATACCAAGAGCATCTGCTCTGGTTTAAAGGCGCCCTAAAACACAATGATCATATTACCAGGCTCGGTCCACTAGGTAGACCAGGAGCAACGTGGCCGGTTCTAGCCAGCTACACACCACATCCAGACATTGAAAAAATATCAAAAGAAGAGCTGTTAGGACAGCTAAAAACATTAATTAAAATACATAGACAATTAGTCCAATATGTAATGCGGACTGCAACAGTCCTAACAGCTGTTAATGTTCTACAGCTGACCCCTCATCAGGAGAACACAAATAAAATTACACCTCAGAACATACAATCATGTCTAGGTAAAACACCCATAAAACGGGAACAAATTCCTTTCTGGTTAGCGCAGAAAATTACTCAAATAGATGCAGTATTTCCGAATACTACCCCTATTGAGAAACACAGAATTCTGACCATCTGCCTTCCAATGGGGGTCGCACCACATGTGGAGGACTGTGACACTTGGGGTACAGTCTTTGCTTCCATTTACACAAAAACACATGGTGTGCCGTCAATGGCGGTAATACCAGATGTGCTAAAACAGATTCAGAATGAATACGGTCCAGAACCTGCTTTAACTCTTGGTATGAAATTACTGAAAGACTTCAAGCAGGTCTCGGCTATATTACTAGCCAATATAAAAGGAGAAGCAGTATCTGTGGCGATCCGCCAGAAGTTGAAGGAAACAGATATAACAGATCAACCAATTGAGCTTGCCAGAATTATAGAAAAATGATATGAAGAATTAGGTAGAGACAGCTTGGGTGGGAAACCAGTAAAACCTCAACTACTCGAAAATCCTGAAAAATTATTTATTAAAAATAATTCAAACACTCCTAAAAAGAACTGGGATGGAAATAAACAATCCACTCCCAAGGAAAAAGTTTTCCAGTCCAGAGAAAGGTCTCCTCGACGGAGGGAAAGAACTCTGACTCGAGAACACCAGTCTCCCCAGAGGGAGCCCTCTGAGAAAAGATATACCTATAGAAATAAGGATAACTTGAAGAAGCCTGATAGATATCAAAGTATTGATACACGTCCCTCTCGATCTTTTTCACAGAAATCGGAAAGAAGAGGACGGTCAGACCCAGGAGAGCACACCAAGTCCAAAGACAAGGAACCTGCTCAAAGTAAAAAATCACAATTTTCAAGGAAGAAGGTAGCCAGTATTAAGTACTCGAACATGCTGAGAATACTGAGGACACAGCTGAAAAACGGGGAGTGGGCACAGACAATGCTAGACAGTGCAGCAGAAATCACCATAGCTCGCAAGATCCTGATGAGTCATCTGGAGACAGTGGACACGAATGAATACATTCAAGTGGAAACTGCCGACACCAGAGTTAGCAGAGTTAGTTGTTACCATAACAAGCGCTCTAGAAGCTGTGGGCGCAACTGGGCTGGCTGACAAGCGTCTCAGCGAATTTACCAGCAGAGGTGCCATTCGGTGGCAAATCGGTACACACACAATGCCCGCTGCTTCCCTCGTCCTCTCTGGTAAGAAATCAAAGACTGTTAGTAAATAATAAAGCAGTCACTAAAAGACTGCAGCTTGTACAAAATGCGGCTACTCGTCTTCTTTGTGGCATACCTAAAAACAGCAGCGTGTCCCCTTACCTGCGTGAACTGCACTGGTTGAGGGTGGAGAATCGCATTAGGTTTAAAGCATTAAACTACATGTTTAAAATCAAAGCAGGTACCGCTTCTAAATATTTGCAGGCACTCGCTTCCCCCTACATCCCTAATAGGAATTTACGATCAAAAGCAGATGAAAAATTCTGTGTCCCCAGATTTAAGCTGGCCAGGATGGGAGGCAAATCCTTTGCCCCTGGGTCCCGTCATTTGGAATACACTCCCAATTCAAATACGCAAAGAGCAAAACCCTCTCAGGTTTCGAAAGGAGATAAAAACCTGGTTGTTTAACCAGTAATCTGATCACTTATGCTGGCTACACTTTCTACCAGGCTGTGTGTTAGGCGCCGGGAAACCCTTTTTGGGTAGCTGTTGCGCCATATAAGTTGATAAAATAAATAAAAATAAATAAATAAGATATACGAAATAACACTGCGTATAGAGGGAGATAAGACTAGGAAAATAAGGGGTCTATTCTGATATAAACTCTCAAAAGGCTATGACATTCTGTTAGCTGAAAAAGATTGGCCCCCGGGGTTTGTCAGGGAGTGCCCTCGTGGCGAAGAAATGATTGCCTGCCTTCTCGAATCACATTCCGATTCACACTAAATATATATATATGCAAGGAAATGGGTAGTAGCCCAGGCACCAGCATTACATAAAAATCAAGTAGGATGGGATGAGGATTCTCCTCCTAACAAAATCCAGTTGAAAAGTCAACCGACTGCACTAAGGCAGTATCCAATTATGCAAGAAGCTAAAAAACAAGTCAGGGAGATTTTAGATCAACTTGAATACCAGGGGGTGATTGAAACATGCACCTCGCAAATGAACAATCCTTTGTTTCCTGTCTCCAAACCGGACGATTCATATTGTCTAGTCTTGGACTACAGACACCTTAACTCATGTTGCAAAACATTTGCAGTACAAAATTCGCATAGTGCTGCACTAATGAATAACATAGTTCGCAAAAAATATAAAATAACATTAGACATATCTAATGGTTTCTTTTCTCAAAATATTGCACCAGAAAGCAAGTACTTCACCGCTTTCTCAGTAATGGGGTCACAGAAAAATTTCTGTAGGCTCCCACAGGGATTCAAGAACAGCCCAGGGCTATTCTCAGCCAGAGTAACAGAGTTACTACAAATATATGATGATGAGGCAGTATCTTACGTCGATGACATCTATCTAACAGACGATGACTTGGAGACTCACTTGAAAAGAGTGAACACCATAATACTTGGGTTCGCTGCAGAGGGTTACAAATTCAACTTTAAAAAGTCTCGAATTGCCCATCTGACAGTCTTATTTTTAGGATACGAATTATCAAGTGAAGGAAAAAGCCTGGCGGATAACTTCTTAGAGAAGTGCGCTGTACTCCAAGCACCGAAAACGCTGAAGAACTTACAATCGATTCTAGGCTTCCTGAATTTCGGCAGAACTTACATTCTAAATTATGCGGAGAGGGTTAAACCTCTCTACGAACTAATTAAACCTGATTTTAAACCAATCAACTGGACTCAAAAACTGTTATAAAAGTTCTGCGAGTCTTTATCGGCGCATACGCAATTGCCATGTTCCATTCTGACCAGGGTCCTGCTTTCAGCTCTCGAGCTTATAAGGAGGCCATGGCCAGTATGGGCGTTGGGTTGCGATTCTCTTGTCCATCACACCCTGAGGGGAACAGTGTCATAAAGCAATCTATAACAGCGAAGGTATTAGGTTCGGGTGATGGGTGGGTCAAACATTTAATAAGTGTCCAACTTAGTCTAAATAATTTGCCAAGAAATTCTCTAAAAGGTTTCAGCCCGTACGAACTATTGTTCGGAATTAGAATGCATGTTCAGGACCTTGATAGTCAGGCTTCAGTGGTAAAAGATAGGAATAAAGACTTTGACATCAAAGATCGTTTGGCTGTTTTACAGGACTTGAATGAAACAAGAAAATCCTTAAGCAACATAAAAATAAAGCAACAGCCAACTACCACTGAAGACACACCACCTGTCCCAGGAAGACCTGTCTGGATTCCAAAGATTGGGGATCTAGTCAGAGAGAAAATAGCGGTGAAGAAGGAATTTGGGCCTTCTTACAGAAAAGCAGTACTTGTCTTGGCAATCAACGGAACAAGATCAGTAGTACTACAGCCTTTTGCTGGTAAAAAGGAGAACCGAGTTGTATCAATCGACCTGGTAAAACCACAATCATGTGGCCTATAATCAACAGTAGGCCAAGTGGACTCCCAAGAAATAACAGAATACCCAAATTTGCAACAATCCAAGAGGTTCAAACTGAAAGACTAATCACATTTGATAAACCTGCAGTGCACAGAGAGGGACTATGCAATAATGCCATGGAACTCGTGCCTCTTGAAACACAGATTGAAACAGTTCGTCATGAAACACCAGTCTACAATGATGTGGCATCAGAATGTACTACCGAAAGAAAAATTGAGAAAAAAATTCAAACAATTGACAGAACTGCCTCTGGCTACTTCATCAACTTCAATACCTTTTCTGAAGATCAAAACGACCCTGAAGTGAGACCAGAAACAAAGACTTTTAAAGAAAAAGCAACAGAACTCTTTCATCAACTCAAGGAAACTTACCTTATTTCTCCATGGTTAGAGTTTTGGTTTGGGCTAGGTTTATTTTTCCTCCTGCTTTGGCTCATCATGATACTTTGTTTGGGAAAATTCATTGAAGGGAAATACAGTTCAATGGACACAGCAAGTCAGAACATCAACTTAGTTCTAAAACCTCATAAATCATCTCACGTCAAGAAAAGAGGACTATCATCAGTAAATGTCACAGCCATTCCAATACCCGGCGGGGTAGTATGGGACAAGACTGACTATGAAGTATATGGCCCGGTCGAGATCTTGAAATATCCTCACCAGTTCAAGGTTTCATTAAGTGACTTTGAAAACCAAGTACATTCTCTGATGATTGGGATTTTGAAAGTATAAATAATATGATGTCTGATTTAGTGTTGTCAGCAAGATTTACAGAACATGATTATTTACAAGGTTCATCTAATTATGAACAGATGTACTGCTTTTCACATTACGCAGACCACTACTTACATAAATATGCACAACCTAGAAATGTTTTTAAATATAACCAGTGGGAACATTGTGCTACTCCACCTAAAAGCAGTTCAAAAACGTTTTTTGAGAAATTCCAATACTTCTCAGGGTTTAACACAAGTGATGCAGAAACGTTTTATTATAAACTGTTGGATAAAACAGGGTTGAAAACAATGCTGACAAATACTAAATTGATATATTCAGAAGCATTTTATGAAAAAATGATGACATTTGGTTTTGATTTTTGGAAAAATAACATTGAAACAAAAACAATATGGGGTACGAAAGATTGGCAGGTACAAGGCCTAGAAGCATTATTTTGAGCCTGCATGATCCCAGAACAAATAATGTTCTTAAATGACACAATTCACCAATCAACCTGTCTTGGCCTAGCTTAGATCAAACACCTTAACAAACCGTCTATTCCAAAGCCAATTCCTGATAATGAAACAACAGAAGTTGAAATAGACGTATCTAAAATTTTACATCTAAACAGACCGATCCTGATTGTAAAAAGTGGTTAATCTGGCCTACTGACACGAATAACTGTCAAGATAGATTCCTGAACAAAGCACAGGGGTTAAAAATGACCAGACCAGACCCTAGATACTCCCAGAGACAACATCCAGGGATAATAACAACATACAGTGTAGGGAAACTGTGCCTCCAATGGCTAGAATCATCCACACTGGCAGAAATTAAGCAACACTTATCTTTACTTAAAGATGGTGCTGATTTGCGCGATTTTATTATGGGACCAGGCAAACAGCGTCACAAGGGTTTCATAGCGGCAAGTATATATGCGGCATACAACGAGGCTTGGAAAGTAACACAAATTGAAACAGCTGAAAAAATACGAGAAATTGATCGTATTCATTTGGAAAAATCACTTTGTTGTGGACAATGGGTTCATGACTCTGTCCTCCAGAATATATTCACTGGACAGTATTGTATCATCTGCCATCGATATAATAGATAAAGACTTGCTAATGTTACAGCATGGCCAGTCGCAATTGCGTTCTATTGTACAGTTAGGCTGGACGCTGAAAAGTCTTCGTTCAGGCTATGTGCCATGGCGTTTAATCAACACAACGTCATTGTTTTCCATCTTTAACCTTACTGATAAACAAATCAGCTTGGCACAGAAAGGAGCAGACTATACAATCCTGAGCATCGAAAAACTTGAGAGATTACCATTGACAATGTCAGAAAGACCTGTCATTGAATGGATAATACACGGGATTATCACAATTCCGATAACAACTTTCCAATTTAAAAATTGCCTTGAGTATATACCGACTGGCCAGTATGAACGATTGGGTAAAGGATACATTAAGTCAGCATGGAAATTACCATATACACACACATGCTATAGTGACAGCAACAAAAATGTATTTCTTAGTGGTGAAAATTGCTAACATTCACTAAGCGGTATACTTTTATGCCAGGGTATTAATTTACACGGGGCCTGTGAAGGAACTTCAAACAACCTTTCATGCCACCAACATGTCACACCTGCAACACAGATAGAGCCCTTCTTTAGGCAGCTTTCTAACAGGAGTTACATTCTAATAACGGATCACAGCTGTTGTGGCTTGATGCCAGGGAAAGCATATCTCGTAAGCGTAACTTCCATGGTCACTTGCTGTATGCAAGAATTGTTTCCAAACGGCCCTGAAGATTCCGAGACGCCGATTTGGCCTCCCTTGAATGTCTCTTCTATACAAATTGATACTTTAAGCAGAATGAAGTCTGTGCTTTTATAGACAACAGTGCCCATCACGTCAACAAAAGACGTATGATCTCCAAGTTGCAAGGACAACATCAGAGATACATGACATTTTATCAACAAATTGCCCTGTGCATTTCACAGAAATGCTTAGACAAATTCTAAATATGTCAGATGCCGTAGGTATCACAAACTTATTAAAGACGATTTTTTCGGGACTGTTAATACCATTCAAAGCAATTCTGGGAATTATACCCAATTTTGTCCATTCAGTCTTTGGCGGCATACCCTTAACTTTGGGACTTGTAGCAGGCATTTTATTTTTGACCCTCCTGCTCCGATATGGCAAGCCAAAACACAGACATGACTCCGGCAAGGATGGAAGAAACCATCCTAGCAGTACGCTACCGGGACCACATAACTAGAGTCCTTGGATTGGCCAGGATGAGAGATCTAAACATGACCTGGTTTCTTTCATTCAGACCTATATGGCAGACCTGCATCTTAACTGTGCTTCGATGTATGCTATGCGGAGAAGAATGCGTGCTAGACACCTGTCTTGCACTACCATCAGCAGTACCAATGGATATCGATACTTTGCTAAGTCCTGTAACGGCTCACGCATCATGTTGTCCCCAGCGGCTACCAATCATGATGACTTCATTCGTTGAAACTCCTGTGCTACGACTAGGTGGCGGCAGTGAAGCGATACATGAAAGCAACATCACCCAGGTACGGCCTTCAGTGAGCATTGCTGATCCAAACATCGATGATAGCAATCATTCTCACACCTGCCAAGTTACAGCATTATCGAACTTGGTTGAACTGTCACCTGAATATGTAGACCTATTCTTTAAGAGCCTGTCTGATATGATGTTCTCCCCTGAACAACAATGATTTTTTGGAAAAAGCATTCCGGCGCACAGCGTTCTCATGAACTCTGAATTCGGCCTTCAGTTTTGATCAATAAAAACTACTAAAAAGCGTTTGGAACTCTATTCCCCCGTTCACCATGAAAAACATTTTTTTTTTTAATTGAACACTTTTTCAAAATATTTACTTTTTTTCCTGGCACGAACACCTTTGCTTAAAGTAGAACTATTCATAAACAACAGAACTTCTATTTTTAGTAAATCTAGAGACATAATAACTTTACCTCAGCCTCTAGCACATTTTACAGCAAATGCATTTATATGTGATGAAATAATCTCGCCCTTCTTTTCTGTATAAAGAGATATTTCATGTGTAATTTTTTCGCAAAATCGTTCAACTGTTTACATATATGCTATAATTTTTTAATGATTTCTATGCTTAAAGACGTACAGTACCTATATTTTCATGTATTTCAAATACGCCATTTCAAATGCAATATGTATTTTGGGGTGGGAAGTATTACACGCGCATCTTATTGCTTTAGTTTTTAGTAATTTGATGGATATAAATTTGTGGAGTGGGTGTCGTGTTCTATCTAGGACCCCGATCAATATTTTGACCTTATGCTCCTATACGGCTATAATCAAACCATACCCCTATAATGGCATAAACGATCAGAGCCATATTTAAGAAACTAGTCTCTGCAGCACATTACAATATATGACACAGCAGAAGCCACTATCTTAGATTCCTGATTACACACCGAGTTCTTTCAACAGATAAAACCCCAAGCAACCTGGGAAAGCCCCGCTTGCTATGTTTTGATTAGTAATAGAACTCTAATGAGCACTGTAAGAACGACCGGTTCTTAGTGACATCTTTATTGACGTCTTATGTCCAAAAACGTACGTCAAACAAGGCACCTTCCAGGTATAAATAATACCAACGTTGCCTTAAGCAAACACAGCAGTGGTGGTTGTGAATACAAGAGCAGAACAGCTGTCCCTTGCAGAGCCCAGCAGATGCGAGAAGCCCACGGACGCTGCCCCTCCTCCTTGACGCGCTGAGAAAGACGCTGTCATTTCTCCTGCCTAGAAAATCCAGCTCCGGCGTTTGCAGCCTACCCTTGCGGGTAACTGGGATATCGAGTCCTGAGGGGAGATACCAGACCTCCAACATTCTATTCCAGAGGTACAGTGTTGACTAAACCCTTAGATAGAATTCTTGAAGCAAACCCTTGGCAAACCAACTTAACTTAAATTGCTACCTACTTACTCCCTCCCAAGTGGAGAAGTGTGGCTCAGGGGTTAGAGGCGGCAGACCCGGAAGCTGAGATCGGCCCTGGACCAGGGTTCAATTCCCCGCCTCGGCGGGTGTTGGGCTCAAAAAATTCCACGGACTCGATAATTCTCGCTCCGGTGCCTTCTCAACTCACGGGTTCACACTCTGCGACTCTGGGCAATAGCTTGCTTAATCTCCACAACGGCCCCTCGCGGCGGGATGCCTGGCTTTCACCTTGTGGATACCCTGTCGGGGTTATCTCACAGGGGAATACCAGGACGGGTTCCCTAAGCAAGCGCCGGGAAACCCTTTGTGGGTAGCTGTGCGCTATATAAGCTCAAATACATTTACATTTACAGGTACACTTGGGTAGGCGTAGTTAGAAGCACCAGTTGAGGACGTTAGCTAAATGTATATATGAATGTATATATTTTATTCATTTTAACCATTGTATGGCTAAGAAACCATATCAATGCTTTTACAGTATTATTTCGCAATCCTCCTTTTACTGTACGCACTTTTTATAATAACAAGTCTTGCAATTGTGGCAATTCATTTCTCTTGCATGAGAAGAAAGACTGTTCAATAAATAATACCTTTTTATTGAAAACGCCTGTCTCTCTCTATTCTCTGCATCCTGGTGAAAGTAATTGTTGCACAACTGACTGAGTGAAATAGCTGTCTATTGTTTCACACGACTCTAGAGATTGACTCTTATTCTGAGGAGCAAAGTTGTCATGTTTATGCGGTTGTTGGAAAACTGAATCCCTTCTTGTCTGAGCCAGGGAAGCTGATCACTGCCTATTTAGTCAAGAAAGTTTCCAGTGACCTCTGAGCTAGTTGGTACAAACCCAATTAAGTCTAACATAGTCAGTAGAGACCTGGAAGACCGCACTTCTACGTCTACACTGCTGTTTGTTATTTCAATGCCCAGGGCCTATAGGGAAAATAGGAACTACACTACACTACTGTAAGAGTTTCATAACCTTAAAAGCATATTGTTTTTGTACATCAGTCTTTTTTGTTAAACCGTACAGCTGTAAACATTCTCTTTTTTCCCCCCACATTTTCATTGTACTAATTTGTGTCTTTTGGCAACGCTTCTGTAAGCTTAACAAATTTCCTCTTGTTGAATTCAAAATGTTATCTAGTTTTTTAGAATTTCTTTGCTTTCTGGGTTCACCCATAGGTTTCCCACGTCTTTTTCCTGCTATTTGCAAGTAGGTAGGACAGGCAAAAATGAGGAGCTATTCTCATCAATTGTAAAACCACTGGTGAAAAGAACTTTTTTTCTTCTTACGTTTACCTGCTACTGAATGCTTTGAAGTAAGTGATCTTAACAGCCAACTTTTTTTGATGTCTTCATATTTATTTAAAGAATTTGAACCATTTTGGCTATTTTTGCAAATTACAAAACTTGGATACTTTTACTGTCACCAATAGGTGGGGAAAAGGAACACAGAATTGCCTAGATAATGTGTTGGGGGAAAAAAAGTTATGAACACGTAACCAAGAACTGCCCCAAATGTCAAATTTTGTGCCATATTTTGTTTTTCCGGAACAAACTCCAAAATGTTTGTTTGTGAAACACAAAATTGCAATGACCAGGATGTTCAGAAAGTTTTCTCACCGAGGGGTTGGGAACCGTTGTTAATTTTCCCTGTCTGAGTTTGAAATGAATGCATTGGGGGACCGAGGCATGGTAAACCAGTGACAGTTCCCTGACTGTATGTTCGCAATCGGTCCGTTGCATGAGATGCTCCTTTTCCAGCTGCTGTCAGAAGCTACCTTCGAAGATATTCACTTCCTTCAGCAGCTTGTTATAAGAGGCTTCCTGTTTTGCAAGGTCGCCTGGAGCTTCTGATGATGGAAGACATTCTCCGTATTTCTTATGAGAAACAGCCTTTACAATGAGGTTTTTACCATATTGTGCCTTTACTTCGCATTTTTTTACCAAGCATATTTTTACACGCTTATGCCTTTACAACGCATGCCTTTATGATGCAATTAAGGTAGGTTCAGGGTTGTTGGGGGGTCATAAATACATCGTGTGTGTGTGTATATATGTATATATGTGTGTCTATATATATATATATATATTCCATATATAGTTAGTTGCACTAACTATATATCGCACACCCGCAATCCACTGCTGATGATGTCACATATTACATCATTCATGACATGGTCAGTGACATCACTGATGACATCACTGATGACATCACTGATGACAACATCCAGTGACTGTATGTTTATGTAAAGTTAAAATATGTCTTACATATTGAAGAATGAGTGGATGTATAAGTGTCTGGATGAAGGATTTAGTAGGTGCATGACTGACTGTATGAGTGAGTGATTAAATGTGTCTCACTGAGTGCATGGGTTAGTGACTAAACTGTCTTAATTTGTGCATCATTATGTCTGTTGTTCTGTAAACTGTTGCATGTGTTGATAAGTAGCTATATGAGTAACTATATGGGTTATTGATTGGTTGCCCAAGTATTTGTATGGGAGACTGAGTGTGTGTGGGGGTGGCTGGGAGGTGTATGACTCTGTGCATAGATGTGTGAGCAGTTGATTCACTAGATGTATGGTTTCAAAAGTGCATGTGGAAACAGCTGTATGGGCGGTTGACTGTGTGCATGAGTGTATTGGTGAGTGAATGGATATCTCAGTGCTACATGTCAAAGTAAGTACATATGTAAAACACAGTACATGTGAGAGTTGACATATATAAATAACTGTGCATAAGAGCCAGTGAATGTGTGAGTGGCTGTATGGATCATTGTGAACTTGTATCAGGGATTGTATAAGAGAGTAAATATGTGTTAGTATATGTTTGAATAAGTAAAGTTTGTATAACTGTATAGTTGAGGAAATGGAGGTGTGATTGATTCTTTGCATGACTGACTAGGTGTGTGAGTAACTCCATGGATGAGTGACAGTCTGTGAGTGTCTGTTTACACTGATTGTATCTAAGATTATATTAGAGTCTGAAGAGGTTCATCGTATTATCACATGAATGATATCATCAGTGATGTGATCAGTAATGTCAAATGAGATGTCATCAGTGATGTCATCAGTGATGTCATTTGAGATGTCATTTGAGATGTCATCAGTGATGTCATCAGTGATGTCACTGACCATGTCATGAATGATGTAATATGTGACATCATCAGCAGTGGATTGCGGGTGCGCGATATATAGTTAGTGCAACTAACTATATATGGAATTTCAATGGTTTTGTGTGAGTAAAATAAGGTTTTGTAAATGCGAATTCCTAACTATATATGGTCTATAACCTATGGTTTTTTCAGTGAATTTTCAAGGTTTTGTAAATGCTAATTCCTAACTATATATGGTCTATAGCCTATGTTTTTTTCAGTGAATATATATATATACATACATATATAAACATATATCATCTGTATATCTATATAAATACAAACATAAATGCATGCATACATATACTTATATGCATACAGATGCATGTTATTTACATGAAAGTTGAAAAAACACTAATAAAAGCAAAGCTAAAAAGCCACCTCATTACAAACAGAATGGCTTTAACTTAAACGAGGGCGAGATCTATTGCATTTTCAATGCTTGTTTACTTTAGTTCCATCAAGAAGGCATTCAGATGTGTCACACATTTGCCATAAATTCTGAATGTTAGCACTCTAGTTGCACATTAGATCACTGTAGTAAAGCTACTGCTCACCAGGGACGTCTGCTGCTGGTATTCAAAGTGCATGTTTCAGTCTGCATGTCAGAATTTTTTTAATGAAATAGAAGAGGATTTGAGAAGTCACTCAAAATGATCCCTAATTTTTCTTTCTGAAGCACTAATCATACTTTCTATGGCAAAATTAACCCCCTCATGTTGTTCCTTTTTAAATTGAGTGTTTTCAGACTTACCACTTCATTCCAATCAAGATGGCTTCTGGTGTGCCATACTTTTGTCATAAGTAAGACTGTTAGCGCTCTAGTTGTTCTTTAGAACACTCTGGGACATTCTGTCATTGGGCTATACTTGGGGTACATCTGGGTGATATTTGGGCTACATTTAGGCTCTTTTGTCTCTGGTGGCCATTTTGGGAGACTGCATGTCAGAATGTTTTAATGAAATAGAAAAGGATTTGAGAAGTCACTCAAAATGTGCCCTAATTTTTCATACTGCAGCACTAATCATACTTTCTATGGCAAAATATACCCCCTCATGTTGTTTCTTTTTAAATTAAATGTTTTAAGAGTTACCACTTTTTCCAATCAAGATGGCTTCAGGTGTGCCATACCTTTGTAATAAGTAGGACTGTTAGCGCTCTAGTTGTTCTTTAGAACACTCTGGGACATTCTGTCATTGAGCTATACTTGGGCTACATCTGGGTGATATTTGGGCTACATTTGGGCTCTTTTGTCTCTGGTGGCCATTTTGGGAGACTGCATGTCAGAATGTTTTAATGAAATAGAAAAGGATTTGAGAAGTCACTCAAAATGTGCCCTAATGTTTCATTCTGCAGCACTAATCATACTTTCTATGGCAAAATATACCCCCTCATGTTGTTTCTTTTTAAATTAAATGTTTTAAGAGTTACCACTTTATTCCAATCAAGATGGCTTCAGGTGTGCCATACCTTTGTAATAAGTAGGACTGTTAGCGCTCTAGTTGTTCTTTAGAACACTCTAGGAGGCTGCAGTAGAACACAAAGGAATCAACTGACAGTCTCTGTCCTTGTTGGATGTACATGTTTTACTGAGAATGTCAGACTTCATTTTCACATGACTGAGAAAGATAATGTGAATTTACAGAAAATATGCTTTCAGTTTAGCTTATAGATCCCCTTCCAAACCACTGTGGGAAAATCATGAGATATTAGTTTTCTTTCAAACAATATTCATGATATCACAGCAGAAGGTTTTTTCACATGGTAAAATCACCTTAGAACCCACCACAATTCCTAAAACAAGTATGGTGCCATCAACAAATGATTTATAATGTAACTAAAGTCCTAAAACCCTCTATTAACTACAATGCTTTTTAATGAGGTGCTATCATGTATATTTGTCCCAAGATGGCTGCCAACACTTCTTGGATGAAGTGCTGACAGCCAATCAGATCAGATGTGTGGTTAGGCTCCGCCCAGATATATATCTTTTTTTGAACCTAAATTACTCAAAATCCACTGGAGCACATATATTGAGACCTAGCAAAGGCACATCGGGCTAACAGTCCCTACAATTTTGCCAAGTTTCGTACAAATCCATTCAGCCGTTCGAGCTAAAAGTGAGGCCAACCGCCCAATGGAAATTAACATGGGAAAAACGCGTTTTGGGACCCCCCTTTTTTCTCGGCCCCCCCTTGATGAAACCCCCCCAAATTGTCAGGGGCTGCTCAGAAACAAAATGTTCCATTTTCCTGAAAATTTCAGCCAATTCCGTCCACAAACGCCAAAGTTATTAGACATAGAATTTTCAAAAATCCCATAGAGAAAAAATCCTAACTATATATACCTACTGGCGACCGCCAGTAGGTAATATATATATATATATATATATATATATATTGGTTAAAGCATTTGTTGTAAAAGAATATGCATTCTAAAAAAAGCGTGGTAGAAAATGCGATGTACAGGCATGCAAAGTATTTCCTTCAGTTGTTCTGTCATACAACCATTTCTTATTCGGTAGTGGTAATGGTTGTCCATCATTGTTGCCAGGTGCCACATCATCATGCTTGCAGCAGACTTTAGGTGTTATTCTGATACTACGTGTGGTACCATATAATGTGAAGTGCAGCTCCATTAGTGATGTGGCAGTGACTAAAGATTCTTTATGATTTAAATAACCACCTGTAGTTGAAACAGAATGGATCCACAAATCAAATAACATAGCTATTTAGACGCACTTTAAATTCCTAAATGGTCACCAGTTTTTATATATTACTGTTTTAATTTTTAATGATTTCTATGACAGGATAAAGTAGGCATTCATTAATTTATCAGTAGTTGCTTTTCAAGTTTAATGTGTCAGTTAGATCAACAATGCATAAGCAAAAGTTATGTTTTGATCCTACTAAATTTGGTGCTATTTTTTTAGGATTATGTTGGTGATCTGGCGGCTCAGGTTTCCAATGAAGAAGATGAAGAATTTGTGATAGAATGCCTTGGAACTCTGGCAAATCTGACTATTCCTGATCTGGACTGGGAGCTTGTGCTTAAGGAATATCATTTAGTTCCATACCTTAAGGATAAACTCAAACCAGGTTTGCTCTCATCTCTTCTTCACAATGTTTTGGGTTATACTTAATTGACGTTATAAATGTTCTTCTACCGAAAAGAACTCAGCCGTGCACCCATCCTTAGTCCTCTTATCAAGTCTCTTTTTAGTATGCATGCATTACACAATCCGAAAACTTCAATATTATACAATGTGAGTTCATAAGCAGACACATTTGTTCTGGATTCAGTTTCACCAAGGGTTTTTTCTTTCTTTCTTCCTTCCTTCTTTCTCTTTCTTAATTTGTCTTTCTTGCTTTTTCTTTTTCCTTCTTTTCTTTTTCTTAATTTGTCTTTCTTGCTTTTTCTTTTTCCTTCTTTTCTTTTTCCTTTTCTTTTTCTTTCCTTCTTTCTTGCTTCCTTTTTCTCTTGCTTTCTTACTTTCTAAACCGTTTTTCTTTTCCTTTCTATCTTTTCTTCTTTCTCTCTTTTTTGACTTGGCTTTTTTCTTTTCTTTTTTCCTTTGTTGCTTTCTCTCTTGCCTTCCTACCTTCTTTTCGGTATCATCTTTCCATCTTCTTTCTTTTCCTCCTTTTTTAATTTTCTTTCTTTTCTCCGTGGCTATTTTTTTCTTTTCTTTCTGCTTTTAATGTCTTGCTTTGTTTTTCTTGCTTTCTTTCTTTGTTACCTTCATGCTTGCTTGTTCTCTTTTTTTTATTTAAAAAAAAAGTTTTATATAATGCTAACATGACCCTTGCGGGTATCACAGCGCTTTACAAAGGAAAGGGAGCAGAGACTTATAGAACCTATAGTGTCATAAGCAAGAATATGATAAGGCATCATCCCAGCAGAGGGTGTTGATCTTTCAATGCTACAACAGATAGGTCAAAAAGACAAGAACATTGTGAGAAGTTAGCCTTGCATATGATGTCCACTAGTTCTAGTGGGAACCTTGCACCAGTCTAATTGACCTTATTGATGGTGGTTGTAAAGTCAACCTTATAGAAAGCTATCCTAGTGGTAGCATGGACCAGCAGTCAAATTCAAATTCAAAAAGTACTTTATTCGGTTAAAATCAATAACCATAAAAGCGACAACATGAAAATTACAATTTGCACAGGTCAATTTAAAAAATAAACAAATTCATTATATTACATTAACACCAATGGATTTCCGTAATTTAAATACATGTTTAAAAAAGCTTAAAAGTACAATAACGGTTAAAACTGTGTCCATTCTCTGGCATTCTGTGAAAGCTGGGCGACATCTATTTAAATTCATGTCTTTAAGGAATGGGATTATAAATTTCCTGCGAGGCATAATATAAAATTTACAAAAAAATAAAATATGGATATCGGATTGGGGTGAGGTAGGTAAATTTTGCGACCATAAATTCATTTCTGGGAAGGACAAGAGTCTAAAAACAATATTTAGTCTAAAACGGGTCAAGAGAAATCGATCATAATTAGACATCAGCAGGGTTAGGTAGGGCTGTACTTTTACACCAGTTAGTATTAAATTGTGCGAGGTAACGGTCTTTTTGCTCATTTCCACTCGCCTTCTCTTGTCTTCAAGGTATTCCAGACTCAGTTTTTTCAACAGTTTTTTGGGTATGTTTCCCATTGAAGGTGGGTCCTCGTAGTATTGTCTGCATCCAATTTCAATCATGAATCGTTTAATATAATCTAGCCAATCAACGCTACCCACGTTTTCCATTTTTAATATATCCTGTAACATAGCCCGATTGACTACACATTCATTTGTTGTCCATACCCTGTGCCACAAAAGGATGGGTTGTATTCTAATTAGATCTGAAATATGGGGTTGACCCAGTTCAGTGTGACAAATGTATGTCGAAACACTCTGTGGTACTGATAGGACATCCCTCAAGAATTTATTTTCCGCTATTTGTAATGATTCTATATTAGAATAACCCCAAAGTCCCGCACCATACAAGGCAACCGATGTACATGTGGCATTATATATAGTCAGGATTTCTCTTATTGGTTTGTTACCCAGCTTTTTTATAAAAGTCTTTATGGCCATTGTTGTTTTTTGGAACAAAGGAGTTCTGGCCTTTACAGCACTTGTCCAGCCCCCAGATTCGTGGAACAGAATACCCAGGTAAGGGAAAGTGGTAGTATTTTCCAAGGGAACGTTATTTATGTACATTCTTTTCATCTGTTTCCCAGATCTTGTGCCACAGTTCATGGAGTAGTTTTTACTACAATTGATTTTCAGATCTAAACTCAACATGAACTTTTCAAAGGATATTAACAATTTTTGTAGGGCCAATTGAGTACGAGCCATTAAGACGGCATCGTCCACGTACATGAGTGCAGGGATCGGCCTCTTACCTACCCTGGGCATATCCCTGCACTCCTGCAGGAGACAATGCTCAAGTCCATTTATGTAGAGGAGAAATAGAAAGGGGGCCAGAACACACCCCTGGCATACTCCGCGTCCCACTCAAAATTTCCTGGTACATTCTCCCCCACGGCCATATCGGACTGAGGCTGTGGCTCCTGAGTATAATTCTCTCAGAAAGCGGATGATGGAGTCTTCCACGCCCAGCCCTTTCAAAATTTTCCACAATTTAGTATGTGACACGCAATCAAATGCCGACGAAAAGTCGACAAACATGAGATATAACCGTTCACATTTAATGCTTGTATACTTTTGCTGAACAATCATTAAATGTAAGCATTGTTCAACAGTTCCCATGCCCTTCTGGAATCCGTACTGTAGGTCGCTCATTATTTCATTTTCCTCCGCCCAATTCTGGAGTCTAGCCAGGATGATTCTACCAAGAATTTTTACGGATGAATCAAGGAGGGAGATTGGCCTATAACAAGCGCAATTTTGTCTGTCTCCCTTCTTATATATCGGTACGATAACCGAGGTAAACCAGGATGGATTTAAACCCTTAGCAAGTGCGGCATTAAAAAGCTGTACCAATATGGGGCCCCAGATCTCATTGTTTGCTTTATATAGATCTGCAGGGATCCCATCGGGGCCAGCGGCCTTGCCTCCCTTCGTGGCTTTCAACCCCATCATGACTTCCTCCAGAGTTATCACCAGTTTTTCATCCCCCAATCCACCATTAACCATTTTAAAAACATTTGTAGTGTGAGGATCATCTTGGGACCTATATAAATTTGAAAAATGTTCCACCCATTCATCCTCGGTAATCGCTATCTCCATGCGAGCCTTGAGATTATCAAAGAGGAAAGGGGTGTTAAAGGCCCTCCAAAAAGCAGATGCATCCTTCGACTGTGCGGTCTCGCAGAGGGCTTCTAAGGCCTCCTTTTTTATAGCGTTTTTTCTATTTTTCAAAGCCTCATTATAAGTTTTCCTCAACCCTCTTATTACTAGCGGATCACGGGGTGACCTATGAATAGCGTGTTTCAAGTCAGTTAATGCCCTTGTGCAAGCGGTGTCAAACCAACTTTTAGTGTGCCTAGTCCTTTTCTTTGCCTCCACCCACAGGCAGTTTTTAATTTCAGAAGCTATTCTATTAAAATGCTCTAATATCTGGTCACAATGAGACGTCTCCCCTAGACAAATAGCGAAACTATCTGAACAAACATTCAGTAGCTTCACCAGGAACATTTCTGGCGCAACCTTGCCCCATTTTAGGGTATACCCATTCTGCCTCCCCAAAGTCACGTCAGGGACCATACGTGAGGCAAGGATATCTTCATGGTGTTCATAGAAAGGGTTTTCAGCCTCTATTATTTGGGGCAAATGATCACTTAGGGGTAGCTCTAGAGTCTCTAACCTATTAATCCTGTGGCTATAACTATTTGAAGTTAGAATAAAATCAATAGTGGACGATGCACCTCTACCAATGAACGTAGGCCCAAAGGAAGTGGGATTTTGAGCTATTTCATTTGCATAACCCAGATCGTACATGAACACTAATTCATTAAATAGGTCCCCGATCAAAGAGTGGTCAAAGTGTGTTAGATTAATATCCTGTTCTAACATTAGGCCTCAAATCCCCTGTTTTCCCTTTGTACAGAGTGGACAAGTAAAATCCCCCCCCCCCCCCCCCCCCCCCCCCCCCCATAAAATTATCAGTTCCCTGTTGGACTTGTCTATTTCATGTTGTATGTCCTCCCTGAGCATTTTTAAGGTATTGGGAATTTCATCTTTCACAATGTTATTATAAAAATTTATAACAACTACATTGATTCCCTTCTTAGTGCTTAGGGTTATTACTTGGTAGTAACTAGATTTAGGCGTAAAATTTACTTTCTCATACTTAAGCTGGTTTGAGAGGAATGTAATTAAGCCTCCCTTTGCACGTCCATATTGACCCCCCACGGCCGGAGTAAAAAAGGTTCTGTAGCCGCTTATGTACACTGGGTCAGTAGACCAGGTTTCTTGAAGGGCCAGAATGTCCCGCCCATTTGTAATAGTCTCCCAGGATGGGTAATTAATCTTATTCCTTAATCCTGCCACATTCCAAAAAATGAGTGTACAGGATTTCCTATTGTCATTTACTTCAATATCTCCCAGGGAGATATTGCCCGATACCTTTTTACGTGAGGAACTTACTCCTCCACAATTATCCCCCACATCTAACTCCAGGGTACTCGGGGTGTTACAAAGATGCTCTACAGTGTCTCCATAGTTTGTTTTTGGGGCCAATTCTAGTGGTAAGGTAACCTTACAACCCTCCCCTGGCGTGTACTCTTTTAGGTTCCCCTTAGAATCAATGTCATCTCCTACTCTCAATATATTTGTCTGGGGAGTATCCTGCTTTTGTCAATCGACATAATCAAGGCCCGAGAAGGCGTCAAATCGATTATGGGTTGGTAAATTATATACTGGTAAGGCAAAACCTCTAGTATCCCAAAAATAATTATTTCCAAAATTCGGTCCGGGAGTTGATGGATAGAAGTGCCTTTGATGGAAATTAAATTGTCTCTGAGTTTGGGAAAAAGGAGTCTGATTGTATCCATGTTGGTTTAAGCCGGACCAGTTTACAGGCTGCCTTACTTTATCCCTACTTTTACAGTGTTGCCCTGGGAAATAAGGGTAGAAGTAGCTGAGATAGTGAGTGGTAATAGAATCGCTGCTTCTCGAATCATACCAATCCCCAATATGCCTGACAGCTCTATGATCTTTAAAGTTTACAATAATTACATCCCCTTTCTTATCTTTAGGTCGTGGGCCCACCCAAGTTGAACGCCTCACATTCAAAATTTCTCCATTGATATGGGCAGGCAAAGGTCTATTATTGCGGAGCCAATGGGTCACTTTGTTTCTTAAAGCTCGATGATCTTCCCTGGTGCCCATGGGTAACTCGGGGACACCCGCCATGACTATTGCATAGGGGGCAGCTTCGGGTGGTAAATCAACAATTCTATGTAAATGCCAATTTCTGTTCTGAAAATTCTCTGTCCTGCTCTCCTTGGATAGCCTTATCGTGTGAAGGCTCTGCCCTTTCTTCCACGATCAGATTTCCCCCCCTTGGTCGGCTGCTTTACTTATGGTTTGAATTTCAGGGACAGGCTTCTTTTTCAACAAAGAGGGTGGCAAAGCTTTTTTCAGTGGAGGACCGGTTGCTTTTTCCCCACTTTGATCAGTTTTTGTAGAGGGAGTGGGGCAAGGTGGAACTTGTTTGGTTGCTGTCATCATTGTAGCAGATGAACCTCTAGGTTTTATAATGTTTACCCCCTTTGCCAGATCTACTAGTAATAGTGTATTTTTTTCTACCTTTTTATCTAACTGATCTAGTTGAGTGTTACACAGGTTAATTTTTTCTAACAGAGGCTGTATTAGTGATTTTACCAAACTTTCAAGTTTTGCTAACAGGCCGCCCTCACTGGAGGTACAACAATGGGTTGTCATTTGAGAGACAATCGGAAGGGTCAGTGAAGTAACCACATCAATCACTGCTAAAATAGGGCTCCTCTTCTGTAAATTGTTCCCGGGTCTTCAATGGACAACCCCCTCTTTTTTTTTGTGGTATTAATATTGATATTGGATGGTGACATGTAATTTATATTGGGAGAGGATGCAGCGGAGAATCTAGGGGAATTTGATAACCCTTTGTCATCATAACTATTACACGAACTCGAGAGGGATGCTCGCGTACTAATAGGAGTACTTAGCATGGAAACCTCAGTACTAGAATATTCTGGTGCTTCCCCTTTATCCCCCCTACCTCCAATGTTTGATATCCCGGTGTCTTCTATAATACTGTGTGTTGGGTTATCATTGAGACTGTCCCTATATGCCCCAAAGAAGAACGTTTGTCTGTCATGGCGTCCAATAGAGGACTCCTTTTATTGTTAGCTATATGTGTTTTTTGGTTTTGCTTCCCCCTTCTTCTTGATTTTACCTTTTTGAATATTCTAGCCGAACGTATGGGAGAAGTAGGATATTCTATTTCCACAATATCTGGCCGATCATCAAGTCTTACGGCGTGCACCTGTGCTATCGCTGTGACAACTTTCCCAGGGACAATAGGGGGGGTTTTAGGCATAGGTGTATCCGCCACTATTAGTGACGCCTCATCCTGAATCAATAAGAGACTCCCCTGACCTAAGGAGGCCCTTCTATCACTATTGATCTGGGTTACTTTCTTAATCAAGTAATTATCCATAGGACCTAACCCAGAAGCAGTTTTATCACATTTGTCTATTTTCTCCTTAGACATCATACCAGCTTAATTTCATACACAATATAAAAAGGTTATTGAAAGAAAACAGGCCTAGAGCGACCAGCGCTCAGTACCTAGAGATAGATATATAAAAAGGGGGTTCACAGGGAATACCTGCATATACGTTGTCCCTTCAAGACCAAAGTCTATGGCCCAGTCCAGTCTCCTCAGGCCTCTGAGGGCCACAGAGGGCCCGCCCTTTGCCCGGGCTTAGCCCGGCGCGGCCCGCGCGCGGTCCCTTAACGCGGGGGCCCTCGTCACTTTTGAGCGCCTCCGGGCGCCAATCTCGCGGCAGCAGCCGCAAAGGATCCTGGGGATGGTAGTTCTCCCTCCACCCGGCGGCCGCAAGATGGTGTGCTGCGGCAGCGGGAGGGAGAACACAGGAGCCTGCAGGAGTCCGAGGGCCAAGAGTTCCGCTGAAACGAGGTCAGTGCGTCTCGTTTTCCTCGCTGTGGTCCGGTTTCCAAGTTCGTCAGGCTAAGACTTCAGAGAGCATGTAAAGCAAGTTGTTTTACCAATGACAATCCCTTGAATACCAAATGAAAGTACACCACACAAGGTATATATCAAAATATATATGTATTTATTCTAAACACAACCCCTCTGCTCTCTTTATGAGGTCAGAGGTAAAAGTACATTACAAGAATCTCAATTAGCATACGATAAGTTGCACAGTATACGTTTTGCCCTAGGGGCCTCACAAACCATAAACTAAAATAGTGGTAAACGAACCACGTCTGGAATAGAAAGTAGGCCTAGGGCCTAGGGAATAGCTCTGGCTACTTGAAACAACCAAAGGTTAGGAATCAGGAGGCCCACGGGAGGCGCGTGCAGTGTCTAAACACAGCCGCACGTTACCATTGACTCTCAATGAGAAACAAGCAAGTTACAAAGTTACAATTTAAGGGCACTTCCGGATGGACTACGATAAAACACCTTTAGACTAGGACACTTCGAGAGTCAAGACCCACGGGAGCGCCGGAGTATTCGTGTGGTGTCGGGTTTCGTCGTTGTTTTCAATGGAGATCTGCAAAGAAGTGCTGCCGGCCACCAGAGGAAAAGTGTCCGGGTGGATCCAAGGGTGGATCAAAGATCTGAAGAACCTGGAAGCAGAAGGGACAGAGTCTGGGTCACAGGCCAGTAACTAGGACGGAACTAGGCGATGTTGCGTTGATCTCAGGTGAAGAGGGTCTCTGCAGCCACGAGGTCCAGGAGGCGTCGACGACGACAACCAGGAGCTGGATTCGAGCTGTCCCACGAAGGATCTAGTTGACTGCGGTGTCGGTATTCGGATTGGACCCAACACGCCTTGACAAACGCAATCCACACATGAGATGAAGATTGGCTTCGGTGCAGACCAGCAAGGTCTGAGGAACTTCTCTTTTGGGGAGAAGTCGGAGCAAGCCTGGAGCAACCAGGAAAGCAGTTTAAATTCAAAGGAAAGTCTTCCAGGGGCTCATTAGCCAACGGGCAAGGAACAGGGAAGACGTGTTGAGCTGAAATGCAGGAGCGGCCCCCACGTGACACTCGTGGAGTGTGGAAGCCTGAGCTTCGGTGCAAATGTTGCTCGGGTCTGGGGCTTCAAGCACCCCAAAGCACAACTTCCAAATTCCTCGGGAAGTAGATGCAGCTTGCAAAATGCAGGATGTCCAGGAGTTCCGGTCCCACGTCTCTCGTGTCCGCCACGGGTCTCAGCTTTGCTGGGAACGTTGAGCAGGGTCAGAAATGTCTGGAAGTCCGTGTCCTGTGTCGCAGAGTCTTCGGGATCCGGCGGGAGCTTCGACAATGCAGACCGGCAAAGTTGCTTCAGGTGCCTGTTTGAACAGGGTGGTCACTCCTTGACCACAAGGGAGATGTCTTCCGTCTTCCAGTCGAAATGGAACGTCGAAGGTCCAGGATATATGTTTCAAAGTTTCGTCCAGGTAATCTAAAGTCCTAGGGTCCTAGGGACACAGCTCCTATACTTGTACTACGTTTGGGGGCTGGACTACCTGAAAGGTCCCTCCTATGGGTGGACCTGGGGAGGGGGTGGTTACACCCCTTCCCCTTTGTCCAGTTTCGCGCCAGAGCGGGGCTGGAGTGCCCCAGCAACTGGTTTGAACCGGGCTATGCATGGAGCACCTTGTGTGCCCCAGGCAGTGTCTGGAAAATGCATTCTGAATGCAGCCCTCCCTGCCCCAATACACTAAAGTCTGTTTGGGGTGGTGCCAGCACCTCCCCTGACAGGAATCATTTTGTCCAGGCCTCCCCTGCTGGAGTTTCGTCCAGCAGCAGGAGGTCAGACTCGTGTCTAGGCAGCAGCATCCATTTTGTGATTGTGAGGCTCTGTTTAATTTTAACCGAGTTTACCAGTAACTACATGTCTTCTCCCTCTAGAAGGGTGGACTGCTACCCCAGCCGCCAGTTCTGGTGGGTGGGGTTGTATTCCAAAGTGTTTGACACCTTAAACAACATCTTTTGATAAAGCCAAACCAAAGTTAGCATTAACCGCGAAGGTTTAAATACATTTAAGAGTATATGATATGGCTATAACATAGAACAGCTATAAGGAGATGGTTCCGAAAGCTGCAGAGGGGCTCAGCTCATGCTAGGGCACCCTCTCACATAAAACCAAGTACTCTGCCTCCAGGATTGTTAAGGCCTGCCATAGGAGTGACTTATACTATATCTAAGTAAGGGGTGATTACACCACCTTACCCAGGCTGTGTGAACAGACCTTTGGTGTCAGTTTGGAAGCCCAACCAGGGGTGGCACAATACATGCTGCAGCCCCTGGTAGGCGTTGGGTGCACCTATGCCCTGGGTACCTCTGGTACACTATGCAGGGACTCACAAGGGTGACCCAGTAACCAATCTGGTATGTACCTAAAGTACATGGTATCAATTTAGAGAGAGAACAGCTAGGCTGTGGGCCTGATTAGCAGGACCATAGCCAGTCTTAAGTAAAAAAAACAGAAAATCACAGCAAAAAGTGGGGGTGACCATAGGAAGCAGACCCTACTCTCCTATACCCCCCTCCCCTCCAAAAACAGGAACATTAAACTAACCTTGACCAGTTGAGTCTTCATATTCTAAATGTGGAAATATCTGGAGAGTCCATCTGCATTGGCATGGTCACTCCCGGGTCTATGTTCCACTGTAATGTCCATCCCCTGTAGGGAAATGGACCACCTGAGCAGTTTGGGATTTAAACCCTTCATCAGATTTAGCCACAAGAGGGTTTCATGGTCTGTCTGAATCTTGAAGTGAGTATCAAACAAGTATGGCCTCATCTTCTTCAGGGCCCAAACCACAGCAAAGGCCTCCCTCTCAATAGCTGACCAACGTTTCTCTCTAGGGGTCAGCCTTCTGCTAATAAAAGCTACTCGCTGGTCTTGACCATCTTTATTCAGTTGTGATAGCTCAGCCCCTACTCCCAACTGAGAAGCATCTGTTTGAACAATGAATCCTTTGGAGTAGTCTGGACTTTGATGAATTGGTGCAGTGCACATGGCCTGCTTCAGGTCCTCAATTTTATTTTGATAGCTGACTGTCCACTGAACTTTCTTAGGCATTTTCTTGGAAGTTAATTAATTAAGGGGTGTCACAATGGAACCATACCCCTTGACAAATTTCCTGTAGTACCCAGTCAGGCCCCAGAAAGCTCTGACCTGAGTCTGGGTGGTTGGAGCAGTCTAGTCCATTATGGTCTGGATTTTGCCCTGCAATGGTTGAACCTGGCCTCCACCTACATGGAGGCCCAGGTATACAACCTGACTCTGCCCTATCTGGCACTTGGTAGCCTTGATAGTTAGGCCTGCCTTTTGCAGGGCCTCCAAAACATTTTGCAGGTGGATCAGGTGATCTTCCCAGGTGATACTAAAAACCGCAATATCATCTAGATAAGCTGCACAATAGTCGTCCAGACCTGAGAGGACTTGGTTCACCAACCTTCGAAATGTGGCAGGTCATTTTTCAGACCAAAGGGCATTACCACAAGCTGATAATGTCCACCAGGGGTTGAATATGCTGTCTTTGGCTTTGCATCATCAGCTAGTCTGATCTGCCAGTAGCCAGCTGTCAGGTCAAATGTACTCAAAAACTTGGCAGATGCCAATTTGTCCATAAGCTTATCTGTCATGGGTATTGGATGGCCATCTGTCCTAGTGACAGCATTGAGAACTCTGTAATCTACACAAAACCTCATCTCTCTCTTACCATCTTGGGTGTGAGGTTTAGGCACCAGGACTACTGGACTGGCCCAAGGACTATCTGAGGGCTCAATGACTCCCAACTCCAACATCTTTTGGACCTCTGTCCTGATACAGTCCCTGACATGGTCAGGTTGCCTGTAAATCTTACTTTTAACAGGCAGACTGTCCCCAGTGTCCACTTCATGAGTGCACCAGGTACTCTGACTTGGAGTCTGTGAAAACATATGTTTGTAAGCCTGCAGAACTTGTCTGCAGTCATTCTGCTGTTGGTCAGTGAGGCTGCCTGCCAAGGCTACACCATCAACTGAACCATCCTCAGAGTTCTGAGAAAGCAGGTCTGGGAGAGGGTCACTCTCTTCCTCCTGTCCTCCATCAGTAGCCTTGAGCAAGCCCATGTCTGCCCTTTCAACATATGGTTTCAGTCTGTTGACATGAAGCACCCTGTGGGAGCTCCTGGGAGTTCCTAGGTCAACGAAATAGGTGACTTCTTCCTTCTGTTAAACAATAGTGTGGGGTCCACTCCACATGTGTTTGAGAGCTGCTGGGGCCACTGGCTCCAACACCCACACTTTCTGTCCTGGCTGGTAAACCGTCAGCACAGCCTTTTGGCCATGCCAGGCTTTTTGAAATTCCTGGCTAGCCTCAAGGTTTATAGATGCCTTTTTCATGTACTCAGCCATTCTGGAGCGGAGACCAAGTACACAGTCCACCATGTCTCGTTTGAGAGGTAACTCCCATCCTTCCTTCACCAGTCAAAGGGCTCCTCTTACAGGATGCCCAAGCAAAAGTTCAAAAGGGCTGTAGCCAACCGCCTTCTGTGGGACTTCTCTACAAGCAAACAAGAGGCAGGGCAGCAGGATGTCCTATCTCTGCCTGAGCTTTTCAGGGAGACCCATAATCATGCCCTTTAAGGTCTTGTTGAATCTTTCAACTAGACCATTGCATTGTGGGTGATAGGGTGTGGTGAACTTATAGTTCACTCCACACTCCTTCCACATTGCAGTCCGCTAACTAGACATGAAGTTTGCACCTCTGTCTGATACAACCTCCTTAGGGAAGCCCACTCTTGAGAAAACTCCCAAAAGGGCTCCTGCCACAACAGGTGCTTTTGTGGTCCGAAGTGGAATAGCTTCTGTGTTTCTGGCGGCATAATCCACTACAGCCAGAATAAACCTGTGCCCAGATGCTGTCTGGGGATCCTTTGGTCCATGAATGTCAATCCCTACACGCTCAAAGGGAACCCCCACCACAGGTAGTGGTATAAGGGGGGCCTTTGTAGTGCCACATGATTTGCCACTGGCTTGGCAGGTGACACAGGAGCGACAAAACTCCTGGGTGTCTTCTGACGTGTGAGGCCAGTGAAAGTGAGGGACAAGCCTGTCCCAAGTCTTGTTCTGGCCAAGATGTCCTGCAAGGGGAATATCATGGGCTAATATAAGAAGGAAGCCCCTGAATGCCAAAGGTATGACCAACCTCCTGGAAGCACAAGGCTTGGGGTCTCTAGCCTCTGAATACAGGAGCCCTTCATCCCAATACACTCTACGGGTTCCATTAGGATTCCCTGCAGCCTCAGCAGCTGCTAGCTGTCTGAGGGGTTCAAGAGAAGGGCAGTCCAACTGCGCCTGCCTCAGATCTGCCCTGGAAGGTCCCCCTGTCCCAAGAAACTCAACCTGATCAGGTTCAAGCTTTTCTAGGACAGTTCCTTCAGGCTCACAATCAGCTTCCTCAGAAGGCTGATCCTCATCCTGAGGCAAGGGGGAAGGTAAAGCCTTAACCCTACTGCTCCTTGTCCTGGTAGGTAACTGGTCCATTATTCCAGAATCCAGTACCTGTTTACTGTTGCAATTTATGACCTGTGACCTAGTCACAGCAAGCACATGTGCTGAGATGCCTAACATTTCTCTATGTGTCCTACACTCCACTTCAGCCCATGCTCAAGTCTCTAGGTCATTACCAAGCAAACATTCTACAGGGAGGTCTGAGCTAATAACAACCTTCTTTAGGCCAGTTACCCCTCCCCTGGAGAAATTAACAACTGTGTGTGGTAGCGACATTGCTAGCATTGGTCACTAGGTAATTTTCACCTAGTATGATCTGTCCAGGGTCCACGAAGTCAGGCGTCACTGGCACATGTGTTCCTGTAGGCCTGAGCCATTCTTTTATTAATAAAAGTAGTTTGTCGGTACTGCCCAAGTTTTTTTTTTTTTTTTTGAAAATCTGTTTATTAGCGTAGTAGGTAAAGCAGTTACAAAAATTACTAGGCCCATTAGAAAGCAAGGTAATACATTCGTATGTCTGCTTAGAACAAATAACTGCATAGGTCTTTTGAGTTTCCATTTTGTTGATGTCTACAACCTTTACAATTAAACAAACCCCGGTCAAAGCAATCCCACCCCCACCCTCAATCAACCCACCCGACACTCTCACAATAAACAAATGGCTGAATAATCATTAAACTGGGTCACCCATGGTGCTATAACATATAGCTTCATCTATCTGCACATATAGTTGGAACGAGGCAAAGGTCAGTGATTAGAGGGTCCTCGCACCCTATCGTAGCATACCACAATCAGTGACAGTGCATGAAAGTGAAAGTCCGGCTAAGGACGCATTTATTCTAAAATCGACGAGCCACATGTATCCCCGTCATCCCCTTCATCTCCTGTTTCAAACATTCCCAAAGTGGCAAACCAGTCCAGCGAGATTGGCGTTTTCCGCAGGCCTCTGTGTTCCTCTCGCTGCAGTGCCTCTCCCTCAGCCTTACCCCATCGTACCACCTCCGCCTTCCATAGTTCAGGGTTGGGAGGTTTGGGTGATTTCCACCTCATCGTAATGGCACGCTTCGCCAGCAACAGGGCCAGGTCCGAGAAACGTGTCGTCACGGTTCTGGTGCGTTGTGAGGGTCCCAACCCCAGTAGTGTGTATTCCAGTGTAGTAGAGCTGGACAGAGCACCCGCTCTCTCGAGTGACTCATGGACCGTGGCCCAGTAATATCCTAATTTGGGGCATTGCCACAGCATGTGCATCAATGAAGCGTCTTCGGCGTCACAACGGGGGCAATTGCTTTTCGCATCAGGGAACATCACATGTATGCGGTGCGGGGTCAGGTAGGCTCTATGTAGTAGCATCAATTGAATGAATTTAAACTTGGGGTTTCTAGCTACCTTCTTGGGAAACTGTAGTACACGCTCCCACTCTTTGTCCCTTAGGGGTCTACCAATATCTCCTTCCCAGGTTTCCCGGAGTGGCGACAGAGCGAGTGCCCTCCCCTTCCTGATGCTAGCAGTGAGCCATCGTGTCAGGTGGGCACCCGTGCCCATTAGGTAGTGCATTGTGATGAGAGGGTTTGTAATAGGCTCCTGGCCCTCAGGGGACCACTTATGCGTTATATAATGGCGAAGGCCAGCATGCAGAAGGAATGTGCCTCTAGGAACTCCATGTGTGGTTCTAAAGTCTTCAAAGGACAACAGGTGCCCCTCTGCAAACAGGTCACCCACATGCGACACTCCTGCGTCATGCCACCGCTCAAGCGAGGTCGCCGTAAGCGTTCCCGAGCCCAGCGGGATGCCCAAGAGCGGGATTGTGGGTGCATAAGATGATGTAGGGGAGG
Source organism: Lissotriton vulgaris (assembly GCF_964263255.1). Classification (NCBI taxonomy): domain Eukaryota; kingdom Metazoa; phylum Chordata; class Amphibia; order Caudata; family Salamandridae; genus Lissotriton; species Lissotriton vulgaris. The sequence goes on along the minus strand of NC_141685.1, from coordinate 1,184,260,512 downwards.
TATACTTTAATGCCTTCCGCCAGTAAAGTATCGCTAGTCTGAGGAGAGGTGGGGTGTCTCTTGGTATTTCCGAGTTGGGTAAAAGCAATGTGTGTATCCTTCCCATCTCATGCGCTCCATCCTCCATATTGATCTCCTGAAGGTTGCGACCCGCCACCCAAAAGGCCAGCCATTGGAGCTGACACGCATAGTTGTAAGCTCTAAAGTCCGGCAGGCCCATACCGCCGGCATCAGAGGGGAGCTGCAGCTTGGACAGACCTAAACGTCTGCGGCCGTGTCCCCATACAAGTTCAGTGAGTAGAGTGTCAAGGGTCTTGAATGTCGCCGCTGGAATCAGGTACGGCAGATTGGTGAAGTGGTAGAGAAGACGGGGGAGCATCACCATCTTAGATATCGCTACTCTGCCGGGTATGGAAAGTGGCAGTGTGAGCCAGAATTGGACCTGCGATTTCAGTGCTCTGATGGCCCTCCCAAGGTTACCGTCAATCATCGTGTCAGCTTCCCTATAAATCTGCATCCCCAGGTATCTGAAGGTGGTTTCAGCCATCTGGAACTCGTGGGGGGCGAAGGGCAGGGGGGTAGTCAGGCCTGTGGTAGCAAACGTGAACCCATAGGACTTGGATTCGCTTATGGACAGGCCAGATATCGTTCTAAAGTCCTCAAAGACCTGGGAAACAGGGCTCAAGTCGCCCTTCAAGTCTCGGAGATACAATATAATATCATCCGCGTAGGCGGACACAATATGTGCCGCCCCATGCTGTAGAATGCCATATTGGGGGGTCATCAACCGGAGCTTACAGAGCATAGGCTCGAGAGCAAGGACGAAGAGGAGGGGGGAAAGTGGGCAGCCCTGCCTGGTGCCCCGTGAGATAGCTATAGGGGCTGATATATGGCCGGAAGTACGCACTCTAGCTGTGGGAATGGTGTATAGCAATCGAACCCAGGCAAGGAATTCAGGCGGAATCCCAAATTTAGACAACGTGTCAAACATATAGTCCCACCTAAGGGAATCAAACGCTTGCTTCAAATCTAGGGATATGCAGCCTTCAGAGCTCGTGTCCTCCCGGCCTCCGAGCATAAGCTGTGCCAATCGCCTGAGATTCATGGCCGTGTTGCGGCCCGGGACAAAACCACATTGGTCCGAGTGGACTAGTTGTGGCACGTATTGCACGAGCCTTGACGCCAGCACCTTGCTTAATATCTTAGAGTCAGTATTTAGGAGGGACAGGGGTCTGTAGTCGGCCATATGCAGCCCTTCTTTAGCGGGTTTTAAGAGGGAGGTGATTAATGCCTGCGTAGACGAATGTGGTAGCGCGGTAGTCCGTAGTGCTTCCAGATAAACAGTATGTAACCGGGGGGCCAGAAGGTCTATGTACGTTGCATAAAAGTCGGCCGGTAGGCCATCTGTACCGGGGGTCTTGCCCTTTGGGAGAGCTCGTATTGCCTGCCTGATTTCAGCAACTGTAATGGTGCGCTGCAAGTCTTTGGTTTGCCTGTCAGTGAGTCGGGGTAGGTCCAAGTCTCTCGTGAAGGTCTCGAATGCCATCTCGGGAGGGGGCTGTGGGGGGCTGTACAGTGTGGTGTAATATTCCCTGAACGCCGTGTTAATCCCAATTTGGGTGGTAGTTGGGCTGCCCGTCTGGTCTAAGATTTTCAGGATAGGGTGACTAACTGGGGAATCCCGTAAAAGGCGGGCTAGAAGGGGGCCAGCTCTATCTGCCTGAGTATGCTGCCTATTCGTGTATTCTCGATAATCTAGGAGCCTCAGGTCTTCTAGCAGCTCTGCGTGTCTGATATGAGCCTCTTGCAGTGGTGTAAAGGGTGCATTTGTACCAGCAGCTTCATTCTCTAGGGATGCTAGTGAGTCCTCCACCTCTTTCAGTTGATTGATTACCTCCCGTTTCCTGCCCACCCCAGCGGCCATTGCTGCCCCCCTTATACAAACTTTGAAAGCGTCCCATTCCACTTGACGGGTACTGGCTGTGTTCACATTGGTGGAGAAGTATGTCACTATAGCTTCGGACAAAGAGGCCCGGAATACCGAGTCTTCAAGGAGGTCCGGAGATAATCTCCAAGTTGGGATGGGGGCTAGTCGTCTGCCCCACTGCCAGGTAAGTTCTACGGAGCTGTGATCGGACAGAGTTTTCCCCATGTGTTGGGCCTGGAGAATCGATTCCGCTACGGATCGGGAGCAGAAAATATGATCAATTCTGGTGTGAAGCTGGTGCGGTGGGGAGAAAAAAGTGTATTCCCTATCCTGAGAATGTGTGCTGCGCCATGTGTCTGTAAGGTCCCAGCCCTCGGCCCACCTCGTAAGAGCATCCGCCTGTTTCCTACTCTCAGCTGCCTGTAAAGGGGGATGCGACCTATCTAATGTAACATCGAGCACAGCATTGAAATCACCCCCAATGAACCAGCGATAATCAGCCCAGTCAGCAAGTACCCCATTCACTGTTAACAAGAACTCCGATTGATTTGAGTTCGGCGAATACACACATCCAAATACAACAGCATCCCCATCCAACAGCCCCCGCACAAATACATATCGGCCTTCAGTATCGATTCTTTGCTCTAACACCTGGAAGGGGACAGAGCCACGGAACCAGATCGCCGCTCCCCTTGAGAACGCAGAATAGGAGGTAGCAAAAAGTTGCCCCCGCCATTTCTTGCGCAGTTTCACAGTTTCAGCAGCGTTCAAATGTGTCTCTTGCAGGCAAGCAATCTGTGTCCCCCTGCGGTTAAGCTGGGCTAAGAGTCTATGACGTTTCTGCACTGCTCCCATGCCACGCACATTCCAGGTGCACAATTGGTATTTATTAAGCGGCCCCATAACCATCTGTGTGCTGCGGTCCAGGGAAACACCCGGGTGCCCATGTTAGTTCTGCTTTGCAAGAATGTGAGAGTGCCATGAGAACAAGTAACCCCTGAACAAAAAGGTCCCCAAGCCAACATGCCCGGGAGCCAAACCGTGGTGCCCAACGTGGGCACAAGTCAGTGAAGTTCGTGTGCATACCGGGGGGTGGCAGGCCTCCGTCGACTGTTACTGAACTGCCTGCATGGGCTAGTTAGCCCTCAACAAAGTGGGTTCCCCTTGCAACCCACCATATACGAAAAAAGGGGGGGGAAGTTCAGGCATACGTTACCACCCGGAGGGGATCATACTCGCAGCAGATCAGAACTCCTCTGCCATCTGGGCTGTAATCTTCGGAAACAGCGGCAAGCTGTCTACTGACCCAGACACCTCCGTATGGGTGTCGGTGGTGGCGGTGTGTCTATCTTCAAGGGCTTCCGCATCGTGAGCTGCCAATGCCTCTTCCGTTAGCTGCTGTCTCGGAGTCGATGACGAGTGGCCTTCCGTTCGAGCACTAGGAGAGTGCGCCTTCGCTGGAGGTCCGTGGGAAGAGCGATGCCCCGAGCTGGGATCGTTGTTCCGCCGGTCCGGAGAGTCTCTGCGGTCACTATGGTTGTCGCCGCCGCGAGCCACAAACGGGTCCTGTGAGGTCGGTGGCGTAAGAGTGACTTCCATCCATTCCTCTGCTTCCTCCGGGGAGTCGAAGAAGTGAGATTTATTGTCGTGTAGAATTTTAAGCCGGGCAGGGAACAGAAGCGCATATTTCATATTCCTGTCTCTTAACGTGCGTTTCACACCCATGAAGGTGGACCTGGCGCGCTGTACAGTGGGCGTGAAATCAGGGTAGACCGAAATGTTCTTATCTTCAAAACGTATCGGTGCTTTCTCTCTGGCCGCACGCAGGACAGTGTCGCGGTCTCTGTAGTGGAGGAGGCGTGCGATCAGCGGACGAGGTGGTGCCCCTGGTTTGGGGGGCCTTGGCGGCATCCTATGTGCCCGTTCCACGCTATACAGGGCCGTGAGGTCCTCCTGGCCCACCAGCTTCCGCAACCAGTCCTCCACGAATTGGGTGGGGTTCCTCCCCTCGCTTCTCTCCGGAATGCCAAGTATGCGGACGTTGTTGCGGCGCGCTCGTCCTTCGGCATCGTCCACCCTTTCCCAGAGTTGTTTAAGCTGTTTTTCTACGCCCTCCAGCTTCGCAGATTGCTCCGTCTGTTGTGGCACTAGGTCATTCAGCGCCAACTTCTGCTCAGCCACCCGTTCAGCCAACTTGTTATGGTCAGCCTTCAATAGGGACAGACCAGTCGCCATATTGTCTATGCGCGATTCCAGGGCTTCGCGCGTCGCGCGTATTTCATTGAGGATAAGGTCCAACTTCGCGTCCTGAGATCCTTTTCCAGTCGGTGGAATAATGTCCATATTGGAGGAGGCCAGTGGGTCCTCGGAGCCCGTGGACTGCAGGTCCGCCGCAGCGCCCTGGTCATGAGTCCTGCCCCTGTGTTTGCCCATGGATCTCGTTAGCAGGGTGGCGCTGTGAAGGGCACAGCAGACTGCCGCTGCCCACTCAAGAGTCAACTCAGGTCGCCGGGCTGCGTCCTCCGAGGGTTCAAGGAGTGGCGGTCAAAGGTGGCAGCTGTGTCGATCCCAGGGCTGGCAGTGGTTGCGTGGGGTCCTTGTACGCGGCGCTGGTAGCAGGAGGGGCGGCGTCCCACTGGGGGGTCCCGCGGGCAGATGCAATCCCGGTTTCCCAGAGGGCAGACGGAGGGAGGTATCCAGACCACAGCAATTGCCAGGTGAGACGCCAACCCCCAGAAGGAGCGTGATAGGTGACCGGACCGGCGTGCGGTGGTAGGGCTGCCACGTACACGCCACTCTTCCTCACCTTTGATCGGGATTGGTAGTCTGGTGTCCGGCGTCTGCTGTCCGTCGTCCGCTGCGAGGCGTGCAAACCCCAGCTGTGCGCCCCCTCGTGCAGGGCCTCCGCACCGGATCCGCCGGCTGGCAAGTGTAGGGACCAGTAAGAAGCCCGGGGGCACTGTCCGTCCCGGCCGCGGAAACAAGATGGCGCCGGCAGAAATGTGCCTCAGGTCCGCAGTGTCCGGGGAGGCCCAGAGTGAGACGAGCCCACAGCGCCGAAGTTAGATGACCGGTGCCGCCCGCCCCGCAGTCCCAGCCAGCGCCGTAGGAAACAGGCGTACCGGTGACTTTGCAGGCGGGCGGTAATCCGGCAAGCCGATCAGGGGACGCCCTCGCGCGGTCCGCAGGCCCCACAGCAGGGCGGCCGGACAGCGCTCAGTAGAGGTTAGGGAGGCAGCAGGGTCGCCGTTGGTACAGGGCGCCTCGTCGTGCCCCGCGAACTCGGACGGTGTCCGTCACTGCACTCGGCGCCGGGTCCCGACCGGACCGCGCCAGCCTCTATGGGCAGGCCGGGTAAGCCAACCACTCGAGCCCGGGGCTTCTCAGGGTCCAGTAGGCCGCATGCAGGGCCGATGCTGTAATACGCTCGTGAGGCGGGCTGAGTGGGTAAACACCGCTCCGCTTCAAGCAGCACTCCCCAGGGGGCGTCCGGCACAAAAATCAGGTGGGCTGCAGGTGGGGGTTTCAGGATAACTAGCAAGTTTCGTGGGCTACGGACGGAGCTCAGGAACTATCCGTCCACCATCTTAGGCTCCAGGCCACGCCCCCCTACTGCCCAAGTTACTGGGACTCACAGTAGAGGACATTGCTATGTCACCATCACAGATCAAAACAGCTTGAGTTGGTTCTCTGACTAGGCCAGAGTCCATCCCAGTTCTCAGGGTTAACCCTACTACACCCTTCTGTTGAGAACCACCACTTGGAGCTGAACTAGGGTGGAACAGTTGCCTTAGGGGCAATGGTGGCTGGAGCTGCCTCCTTCTTTGTGCAATCCCTGGTCCAGTGAGTATTGGATTTACAAACTTTGCACCATGGTTTCTTAGGACCTTCTTTCTTTTTGGATTGTTGGGAACCCCCACCATTAGAATCTTTTGAGGGACCTTGAGAAGACTTCTGGTCTTTTGCTTCCTCACCACCCTTTTGGTCTTGTCTTTTCTGATCAACACCTTGGTTCTGTACCTTCTGCTTCACCCTGGTTCTAACCCATTTGTCTGCCTTCTTACCCAATTCTAGGGGAGAGGTCAAATCAGAGTCAATCAAGTGCTGATGCAATAACTGGTTTTGACAATTATTAAGAATCTGTTCTCTCATTTTAAGGTTATGCAATCCTGTATAGTCACTTACTTTACTGCCCAATAATCAGCCTTCCAGAGCCTTAGTAGCACAATCTACAACATCAGTTCAATCCTGAGTCTGTGCTTTCTGGGTGTCTCTGAACAGCAACCTGTACTGCACAGTGGTTAGGCCAAACCCATTTATTAATGCACTCTTCAGGACATAGTAGTTATCAGCATCCTCTTTATTAACTGTGAGGAGCTTGTCTCTCCCTTTGTCTGCAAAGGAGAGCCACAAAATTGCTGCCCACTGACTTTGGGGTGCCTGCTGTACTTTGCAAGCCCTCTCCAAAGCAGTTATCCACTTGTGGATGTCATCCCCAATCTGATAGGGAATGACAATTCAGGTTTCTATGGTCCTGAGACCTATCCCTACCACTAGGGATATTGCAGCCACCAGTGGGCTCTAGCCCACACAATGTTCTCTCACTTTCAAGAGCTAGGGTCTTTTTGGCCAGGGCAACTTCTTGCCTTCTGATCCTAAGCTTGGCTTCTGTCACCCTTGCTTCATGTTCCCTTTTCTCTGTAGAAGTTCTCCTCCTCCTATCGGGAGAGTTTCTCCTTCTCCTGTGAGAAGAGACAGTGGACCCTACTGATGAACCAGAATGGGGAGATTCTCCAGATGAGGATATATCCCTTCTAGGTCCACCAGTAGGCCTAACTGAGTGAATAGAGGAAGGCCCATTGTGGCCCGCTCCACCACCAGGTAGTCCTGTTTCTCCCAGGTGCTGATCAGCATCCTGGTCTACATCCTCATCATCCTAATGGTGAGGCACCCCACTAGTATCTTCTGATGAAGGATGGCCCCCTCCCTATTACCTTGATTCCCTGGGTCTGATGCTTTTTCCATGTCATCTGCTATTAAGATCTCTATCAAGTGTTGGGTGGTTGAACTCTGTCCTTGCCTTAACTTTCTGGCCACACACAAGCTTCTCAAATCTTGAAAAGTGAATGTGTCATACTTAGTTGTCTGCAGATTGCTGACATCTGGTAGAGAGGCACTACCTCCTACTCTTAAGGCCATGACTAGTGAGGTGTGGTGTGTGCACCTACCTACACTACTTGGTTTCCTACTAGAACCTCTCTAGGAGTTGTAGTCTGGGTGTGCTAAGCCCTTACCACCTACAACTGCTAAATTCAGTAGAACTTATGTATTATAAGACTTGATTTTTAAATGATATCTCAAGATTATTTGGTAAAACAATGCAAGCTCTTATCCCATCCGCTGCAGACCAATGTGAGAAGTTAGCCTGGCATATGATGTCCACTAGTTCTAGTGAATAAACAAAGTAGAATCCACTCAGAGTGGCGGTGATCCCTAAAGTGATGGGGAACACACAGTGTTGTTTAAATGCCCCTCACACACCAACAGGCCCCTTGGTGTCATGCTTCATCATCGGGGCCCTCGCACCCCTCTACGGGATGCGGCGTGCTACGACTCGCGACTACGCAGGAGCACTAAATAGTGAACTATGTGAGGGGGTGTGGTACTAAGGAGTGAGTGAGGTGAGGTGAAAAGTGAGTAGTTAAAAAATACCTGGCACGTAGGTGAAAAATAATTTTATTAAATCCCCGGCTGGTATTATTAAAATAAGTGCGAAATGGGGTGGTGGCTCATAAACCAGGATTGGGTCAACTGCAGATCCCTCTCTCTTCTCCAACCAGAACACACAGTAGTGACAGACTCATCCCTTCTGGGATGGGGTGGCCACATGGGAGAGGCGGAGATCAGAGGCCTCTGGTCTCCTGCGGAGTCTGAGCTCCACATCAACCTTCCGGAGCTTTGGGCGATCTGTCTTGCACTCAAATCATTCCTTCCCTCTGTCCGGGGAAGAGTAGTGCAGGTGTTCACGGACAACACCACCGCCATGTGGTACTGCAACAAACCGGGCCGGGTGTGGTCGTGGACCCTTTGTAAAGAGGCCCTCTGACTCTGGACGTGGCTGGAACTCAGGGCATATCTCTGGTGGTTCAACACCTGGCAGGTTCACTGAACGCCAGGGCAGACGAACTCAGCCGCAGGTGCATGATGAATCACGAATGGCGTCTTCACTCTGAGGTGGTGCAAGGTCTCTTTCAGCAGTGGGGAGAGCCTTGATTAGATCTATTCACCACCGAAGAGAACGTGCAATGTCAGCAATTCTGCGTGTTGGAGTTTCCAAAGCGGCACTCACTTGGCAGCGCTTTTCATCGTGACTGGCGTTGTGGTCTTCTATACGCCTTTCCGCCTATACCACTTCTGCCCAGAGTGCTGAAAAAGATCAAGCGCGACCTGGCCCAAGTTATTCTTGTGGCTCTGGAATGGGCACGAAGAGTCTGGTATCCCAAGCTGCTAAACATGGCCATCGATAATCCGATCTGACTGCTTCATCGGGAGGATCTTCTGTCGCAGCAGCAGGGGACGGTCCTCCATCAGAACCTGTCCAGCCTCGACCTCCTTGCGTGGAGATTGAGCGGCGGCAGTTGACGTCATTTGAACTGCCTCTCGAAGTCTGTGATGTAATCTTGACAGCCAGGCGTCCCTCCTCTAAGACGGTATACGCCTGCTGATGGAATACATTTGTGGCATGGTGCACAGCAAAGGCAGTGGATTCCCTTTCTGACCCTCTTTCTGAGGTTCTCCTGTTCCTCCTTTCTTTGGCCCAGCAGGGCTCTGCTCTGGGTACTCTAAAAGGCTACTTCTCGGCTATTTCAGCCTTTCCCAGGCTACCTGATCAGCCCTATCTTTTCAAGTCCCCTGTTGTAAATTAATTTCTTAAGGGCAGTACTCGTCTTTTTCCTCCTGTTCCCTTCGCAATGCCCCAGTGGGACTTGAACTTGGTTCTGACATACCTTAAGTGCGCTCCCTTGAGCCGCTGCATGACTGTCCTCGTAGACTTCTCACTTTAAAAACTCCCTTTCTGGTGGCCATCACCTCTGCACGCAGGGTGATTGAGCTGCAAGCTCTCTCTTCTAACCTCCCTTTCTGGCTGTCCCATCTGGACAAGGTCATCCTAAAAACTAGACCTTCCTTTCTTCCCAAGGTGATTACATCTTTCCACATTGGCCAAATCATCACTTTGCCAACCTTCTTTCTGCCTCTGCTGTCTTCGAAAGCAGAAGAGAGGCTCTACAGTCTGAATCCAAAACGTGCGCTTTATTTCTACTTGGATCACACCAAACAATACCGGATGGACGACCAGCTCTTTGTTGGTTACATGGGCGCTAAGAAAGGTTGGGCTGTGCACAAATGGATCATCTCCAGATGGGTTGTTCTGTGCATTAAAGCCTGCTATTCTTTGGCTAAGAAGGAGCCTCCAGTTGGGCTACGCGCCCATTTCACCAAGGCGCCGGCACCTACTACTACTTTGGGACGAGGAGTCCCCCCTAAATGACATCTGTCAGGCAGTTACATGGGCATCGCTGCACACTTTTAGGAAACACTACTGCCTGGACAGCCAAGTCCGGAGAGACAGCTTCTTTGGCTGTTCTGTTCTCCAGGACTTTCTGGTGTGAACTTGATTCACAGGCCCACCTCCTGAGTTGGTATTGCTGGGTATCTATTATAAGGTAAGGAATATATAACTAACAGTTTCTTTCAGATGAACAAGTTAGCTACCTTTGGTAACGATATATCTGTAAGAAACATAGGTTAGTTATAGATTCCTTACCACCCCACCCATCCTCCCCATTCTGCAAACTGACTTCTAGGGTTAAGGACATCCTTTCAGGGCCCTAGTTTAGTGCACCCCTGGTCAGTGTCTTGCATGGTTCTGCGCTTCTGGCGTGGAAAGTCGTGTACAGAACTGACGTCAGCGTGCGAGGGCGGCGTCTATGTAGCCACCCCAATGTCATCCCGGTGACCACAACGCCAACGACAGACTAGGAGTCGACCGACGCCACTTTCCATAGCGCAGGGGAACTGCTAACTAAAAACTTTCCGGATCCAGTCTGAAGCCTGTGGGTAATTGTAAGGTAAGGAATCTGTAACTAACCTATGGTTCTTACAGATATATCGTTACCGAAGGTAAGTAACTTGTTTGTCACTCAGATCTTTCTGGGAGATTTCAACCTCCACTGTAATGACAAGTGTGACTCGGCAGTCAATAGCCTTAAATCCTTCTTGGTAGGCCATAACCTAATTCAAATATGTGACAGCCCTACTCACATCAAAGGTGCCACCATAGATCTAATCATCGGTAAGGTCAACTCCATCTTGAATCTGTCATCCTGTGTGACTGGACAGACCACCATTACATCACCTTCCTCATCTCAGAATCTGTGAGAGTTAAAGTCCAGCCAAACAAACACAGACACTGGAAAAGCAGCCTGCGAAACATCAACTTGTGTGATCTGACAGCCCTTAGTGATAACTTCCTGCCCCCTCCTGTGGACATGTCGCATGTCCATGACCTTAGAGACCATTATAACCGATCCATGACAAGCATTCTAAACTTGATGGCGCCTCTACAGTTGAAAAAATTGTCCTCCAAAGTCTCCAAACCTTGGTATAATTTTGTTCTAAATACAGAAAGACGAAATCTGAGACAAGCGGAAAGATTGTGGAGATGCTCTCCCTCCCTCGAACATCTCAGCCAGCTGAGATCCTTAAGAAATATCTACAATAAACACATTAGATAATCTAAAGATAGCTATATCAGAACCAAACTAGAGCTAGCAAAAACCCTACCAAAACAATTGTTTTAACTCATCAAGCTTCAATCAAACAGCCAACCTAACCTTTCCTCAGTGGGTCCCTGTCCACAGCCAAACTGTAAAGAATGTGCTGACTTCTTCTTTGAAAAGACAACTTGGATTGAATCTTAACTACGGGTAGCCTTGACGCACCTAATGATCACTCCTCCTATAACCCTTCTCGGTCTGATGTGACCCTCCTTCTCAGAATTCCCCCTCCCCCGCCGCCCCCCCCCCCCCCTCACACACACTCACACACCCCCAAATAACTCTATTCTCTGATATCAGATCCTCCTTAATCCCAGTTTGGGCTAAGATAATCAGTGGCTCACTACTGCAAGGTGCTAATCTGGATTGCCCAAAGTCTGGGCAGGTCACCCCTATTTAAAAAAAAAACATTCGCAGGTCACTCTGGCCTACACAGTTTCTGCCTGATTTCAAACACTCCCACACTGGCAATGCTCTTTGAGAAATGTGTTGATGTCCAGCTTTGTAACCACATTGATCAATTCTGACTTGTAGACCAAGTCTAGTCCGGCCTCCGTCGGAGTCATAGCACGGAAATCGCTCTCACTCACATTGTAGACGATGCGCTAAGAATGCTTGTGAGAAAGATCTTTTCGGAACACCTGGTAGGGTTGGACTACGGAGCCCAGACTTCCCTGCACGAACAAGGCTGCATCACGTCTCACAGGAACCACGGAAGAAGACCCATGTCTCTCCTCTCTTTCCACAGCGTGAGGCAACGTCTAGAGGAGGTGCTACAGAGAATGAACGAATAAAAACGGACGCCACACAGGAAGCAGGGTCGCAGAACGTCGATGAGGCGGGACCTGGGACGGAACAAGCGGAGGACGCCGAATCTCGGAGCCGGGAGCCGGAGCTGAACGCCGAGAGTCAAGACAGCGTTGCTGAGCGTGGAGAAGAGTTGGGGGAAACCGAAGACCGCTGGACGGAGGAGTGGTGGTGTCCCCCGGAGGAGGCTGGAGAGCGTGCCGTGACTCAGGAGAGTTACGGCGGGGCCGGTGAGTGACATTGATCCGGAGTTCATTGGGGAATTGCTTGATGCTGCGGGTGGTGGGTGGTGGAGCGTAAACCTGTGGGTTGTGGGTGGAATGGACTAAGGGGAAAAACCTATACCTTCACAAGTGGCAAAGACAGTACTAGAAAGTAGCACTTTGGTTGTTTATCTTGGGACAGTTTTGTTTGGCCTACGACTATTCCTCCGCTATATTCTTATCCTCGCCTTGTCCAACTCTCCACCCACCCCTTATCCTTCACGTCCATTATCTTTATGCACAACCCTTCACCGTCCCCTTTTTCGTGCACTACCTTCCGGTGTAGGAGCAAGGGTTTCAAACCAATAGTCCAACTGAGGGCCCTTTCTCTTTTTCCCTCTCGGTACCTCCGGGTAAAACACCACGGAGACCCCATCGTCCCAGGAATTACATCGACTGGTAGAAGAGGGAGGAACATCGAGTACCACGGCTATTCCTTTCCATCCTGAAGAAACCGGTGCTGCGGGAGGAAGTGCGGAACCCGTTGTGAAATCTAAACCCTTGTTTCCTGATAATAAAAGTGCTGTTCGCCAATATATTCAGCCATCGCGTCTGTATATCCGACCTGACCTCCCACAATGCTTGATCAGTATGAACCCTGCGTTATGATCCTCCTGGACCTATCGTCCGCTTTAGATACGGTTAAGCGCAACAACCTAATCAACCTATTGGAACACACTAAACTGGTTCTCCTAATTTCTCTGCCACAGAACCCAACCTTGAACCAGTCTTATCTCATCCCTCACCGGTCACACTGGGGGTACCACAGGGGTCCTCACTTTCATTCCACTTGTTCATGGAGCCTTTAACAGAAATTTTGAAACTATCCAGCATTTACTATCACGTGTATGCCGACGACACCCAACTGTACTTGAAGGTTTCCTCCACTGAAGACATCGGGTCCCTCAACTCAGTTTTACAGAAAACCCAAAGTTGGCTGACACTTAATCACTTGAAATTAAAAGGTCTTAAAACAGAATTCCTCTTAATCGCCCCATGTAAATAGTCACTATTCATTGAAGAATGGATGAATCAACTAACAGTTCTTACTTACTCGCCACACATCATTGATTCCACAAACTCATTAGGAATAATGGTTGATAAGAGTCTGAACATGCAGAAGCACATTAGTGCACTCGCCAAAGGAATGAACCTCCAACTTAGTATCTTATGGGAAATAAAACCTTTCCTCCCCTCTAATGACTTAAAGGTTGCAGTGCAAGCCCTAGTGATCTCTAAGCTGGATTATGGAAGCGCAACCATCTGTGGCCTTCCTAGATCGAAGACGGCTCCACTTAGGGTCACTCTCAATTCTGCTGCAAAGCTCATAACAGGTTCTGAAAGAAAGAATCATATCACACCTGAGCTGATATCCCTAAATAGACTCCCATATGACCCAACTACAAATTGCATGAGTGGCCCACAAAGCCGTTAATTTTAATACCTTGATATGCCTCACACAAATATTTGAGCTCTCTGATGGCTCTAGATCTTGTAGAAGAGCCAGCACCTTACTACTCAAACCATAAAAAAAATCCATAAAAAGAAAACTTACAATTGAGCCTTCTCGGGTATCGCCCAGAGAATCTGTAACTCCCTGCCCCCTGAAGTCAGACTGAATCCCTCTATTGCCTCTTTCAAAAAGTAAGTTAAAGCGATATTGATGAAGATACTTCTCTTAGAACCCTAGCTTCCAATACTCTGTAGGACACACTGTTTGCTATGAGACTGTGCTGATTGATGTTGATCTGTTGGTTTCTTTCACTTGCTCCTATACCTTTCACGAATGCTAAATTGTAAAGCACTCTGATACCCCCTGTGGTCATGTTGGCTCTATAGAAAACCTTTTAAAATACATTTTAAAAAGTATGTGATCTTAAGGCTTGTCTTTTGGCTGTGGTGATATTGGTGAATGTCTTCATCTTTGAAATGTCTATACTTTTGATGTCTTTGAACATTGCCTGTTGAAAGGCTTGGATTTTTATTAGTAACATTGGGTTCGGGGGGCAGAAAGTGGACTTTAACTTCAAATTGGTGTCATCATTATTTGTGGGAGTCTCTATATATTAGAAGAAGGCTTTCAATTTAAGTTTACGCAAAATTCTGCAACTTCTCCTTGTAATTGGAATTTGTCGAATCTGGGGGTTGGTACATAACAACCTCTTTTATTAAGGACTGATTTCTGTTTGTCTGCTAGCAGTCTTTCTGCAAAGTTGAATATCAACAAGTGTTGCTTCCCTTCTCCTGGGTTGGTTCCCTTGATTTTTTCCTCGTTGTTCTGAAAAGAACTTCAAACCTACCACGTGCCAGAAAGAAGCTTTACCACTATACTAAATTTGGCCAAATCTGACTTATAGTTTTCATTTATTAAAGTCAATTTGGCAGCTATTACTGCCTACAGAAAATGTCTCTCACAAACCTCTTTTTTTCCAAGTTCCAGCTATTAAGAAACGTCGTACTTTAACCTCTCATGGGATCCCCTTTCCCACCTACCCATAAAGCTTCCTTACAGCTTATTTCTTGGGAAACAACTTTCCTAGCTTGAACCGCACAACTTGGGGTAAGTGAGGTTCAAACTTTATGCTCCCATTAACCATACACAATATTTCATAGCAATAAAGTAGTTATGAGATCTTATCCAAAATTTTAGCCAAAGTTGCTTTACATCTTCACATTATTCAAACAGTTACCCAGCCAACTTTCTTACATAAACCTTCAAATACAGCTGAAAGATATTGTGAGAAGTTGGCCTGGTATATGATGTTCACTATTCTAGTGAACACCTTGCACCAGTCCAAACAACCCTTATGGTGATGGTTGTAAAGTCAACCTTCTAGACCAGCTATCCTAGAGGTAGCATGGACAGAACAGTCTTAGGCTAAAAGACTCTTGAGGGCGTGCAAAGCCAGCTGTTTTTACCATATGTAACCCCTTGAATATCAAATGAAAGGACACCACACAGGTTATATATAAAATATATATATTTATTTACTAACACACTCGTCTGAACTCTTTATGAGATCAGAGGCAAAAGCACATCACAAGATACTTAGTCAGAATACGTTAAGTTGCACAATTTACAGTTAGGCCCTAGGGGCGAAGCAAACCATATATTAAGAAAGTGGTATAAGTACCACGTCACGAGAGAAGGAAAGGCCTAGGGCCTAGAGAATGGCTGGGGCTACACTATCTGACCCCTAGGTTAGGAGTAGGAGGCCCACAGGCGGCGCGTGCAGTGTTATTACACACACGCGTGAGTCAATACAAAGTCAATGGGAACTTAGAAGTTAGGAAAAGAAGGATTTAGGACACTTCCGTTCTAGCTAGGAGGAAACAACTAAAAACATAGACACTTGGATAGTCAATACCCTTGGGAGCACCAAAGTACTTGCGTTACCTCAACCACAGGAAGCGGGTGCATAAGTGTGAAGATGTGTCTGGTTTCGCCGTTGAAGCCTATGGAGCCTTGGTGAAAGATGCCGCAGGCGACCAGGAGGAAGATGTTTGGGTGGATCCAAGGGTGGATCGATGATGAAGAGGACCTGAAAGCAGAGGGGACAGAGTCTGGGTCACTAGCCAGTGACCGGGTGGAACCAGGAAGGAACCAGACTATGAAGAGGAGCAATCAGGTGCTGTCTTGAAGCTTGTCTTTGCAACCACGCGGACCAGGAGGCGCCGTCGATGACCAGGTGCTGGAGAGGAGCTGTCCCACGAAGGTTCTCGCAGATGGAGGGGTCGACTGCCGGATTGGAGTCAACGAGCCTTGGCAAAGGCAACCCACGTAGGATACAACAAAGGCTTCTGGTGCAGACCAGCAAGGTCTGAGGTGCCTCACCTTTTCAGGGAGGCAAGGACCAGTCTGGAGCAACCAGACCAGCGAGGTGATTAAAAGGGATTGTCGTCACAGAGGCTACTAGCCAACGGGCCAGCAACCGGACAACGCGTCGAGCAGAACACAAGCAGAAGGGCCCCATGCAGAACTCGTTGAGTGTGGAGGGCTGATCTTCGGTGCAGGTGGAGCTCGGGTTTCTCAGTCCCCAGTGTAGAGCTTCGAGGAGGCCTCAGGAGCTGCTCGGGTAGCAAGTTGCAGAAGTCGCCTCCACGGATCTCAGCTATGCTGCAGACGTGAAGAGAGGGTCAGAGAGGTCTGGAAGTCTGGGTCTTGTCAGGCTCTGTGCTCAGGTTCCGGCGGGAACGTCGACAAAGCAAGCCGTTGATTTGCTGGATGGTGCCTGGTTGCCCAGGGTGGTCACTCCTTGGCCACAAGGGAGATTCTTCAGTCTACAGCTTCAGCAGAATGTCGAAGGTCCAAAGTTTTGTGTCAAGGTTCAGTCAGGATCTAATCTAAAGTCTCAGGACTCCGCTCCTACCTTTATACAACTAAACGGAGCTGGATTACTGACTAGGTCCCTCCTGTGGGAGGGACCAGGAAGGGGGGTGGTTACACCCCCTCTCCTTTGTCCAGTTTTGCGCCAGAGCTGGGGCTGGAGTGCCCCTACAACCGGTTTGAACTGGGGTATGCACGGAGCACCTTGTGTGCCCCAGGCAGTGTCTCAATCTATTCAGCCCTCCCTGTCCCAATACACAAAGTGCTGTCTGGGGTGGTGCTCGCACCTCCCCAGGCAGGAAACCTCTTGTCCAAACCTCAGTGACTGGAAGGACTCCCAGCAGCAGGAGGTCAGACTTGTGTCGGTGGCAGCAGCGTCCATTTTGTGACGCTGGGCCTCTGGTTAACTTTAACCGGGATAGTCAGCAGTAACATGTCTTCTCCCTCTAGAAGGGTGGAATGCTACCCCCATCGCCAGAATTGGCGAGGGGGTAGTATTCCAAAGCGTATGACACCGTACACGACATGTTTGGATAAAGCCAAACCAAAGTTAGCATTAACCGCGAGGATTCTAATGCACTTAAGAGTATATGGTGTGGCGATATCATAGAACAGCTATAAGGACATGGTTCCGAAAGCTGCAGACAGGCTCAGCTCATGCTAGAGCACCATCTCACACATAACCAATCAGTCTGCCTCCAGGATTAGGTTACTAAGTGTCTATATATAAGTAGGTATAGGAATACTATACCTAAGCAAGGGGTGATTACACGACCTTGCCCCAGCTGAGTGATCAGCCAGTTGTGTCTATTTGAGTGGCCAGCCAGGGATGGCATAATACTTGCTGCAGGCCCTGGTAGGCCTTGGTTACACCTATGCCCTGAGTACCTAGGTTACACTTCTACAGGGGCTGACAAGGTGAACCAATTCCCAATTGTGGATGTACCTAGAGTACATGGTGTAAATTTAGAGAGAGTGCATCTGTGCTGTAGGTCTGATTAGCAGGCCCACAGCATATTGAAGTCGAAAACCAGTAAAGCAAAGCAAAAAGTGGGGGTGACCATAGGAAGCAGACCCTACTCTCTTACAGATCTTTCCACACTTTAGATATGAGATAGGTCTAAAAATTGGATCTATAGAAAACAAAAGATAATCATAAATTCAAACAATTGTTTATAAATTATGGTCCTTTATGTACAGGCCTAGCCACAAACAAGCAGTCTATAGCCAGGTGGATAGTCTATTGCATTCTTTTGTACTTTTGGAAATCAAACAAAGCCCTAACTGGTAAACTGAAGGCTCATTCTGCCAAAGGGAAAGCAGCAACAGCTGCTTTAATGAAGACCATTCCTATTGTAAAAATCCGTACAGCAGCCACATGGAGCTCTTTTCATACTTTTACGAGGCGATATTGCTTAGACTCAGATGTTAGAACAGAGGCTCAAGTAGGCCAAGCCTCCCTAAGAAATCTCTTTGCCTATTGGCTTAGATTATCTTTTATTTTTCCATTGCTGTTGGCAGGGATGGGCCTGCTATTATTTTCAGTTCTTATGATTATCAATGGAGATTCCCTGAGGGAGAAGGAATGGTTTCCTAACTGTAATCCTAGTCTTTTCTCAGGGGAATCTTAATCTCCATTAAAATCATAAGCAACCCACCCTCCTCCCAGTGGAAGAGCAAAGATGATTAATCTGTTTTCATTGCTTGTACTCTATTTTGGTCTGAAAAAAAGAGCTGAGGTAACTGCCATCTGCTGGGCATAATAGGACACTGGAGGGCTATGGGCCCTTAAAAGTAAGATTTTTGTTATAGCTACAGTACTGCATTCTACAAGTCTATATTGTCCCATTCCTTATTCTCCCATTTCTTTTTTTTAAAGGTTTTATGAAGGATATTCACAAGGAAATACTATTCAGCTCCTAGATTTTTTCCTAGTTTATTAAAGGATTTTTTTGACTTTCCTTTAAATATAAATTAAAGTAATCAGCCAATATACCTTTCTTTATAGAACAAACCAAAGCACACAGCAGCAGACCAAGGTTTAGCACATCAACTTCTTCTGTTTCCAGATTTCTAATGGTGCAACCACTCTCACCATTCGCCGCCAAGGATGTCTGTCAAAACAATTTTACAAGAAAATTTGAGAGGTGCACTCAGTAAAGTCAATGATACAAAGAGTTCATAGATTTTGTAAATCTTCTGTTCTTTCTTTAATGTGTTCTTTATTTTCTTTTAAAATACACAGGCACAGCCAACGCGTTTCATTCCCTTTCGTGCCTTGGGAATTTCGTCAGGGCATACAAAAAATGATCGTTCAAGTTCGATGGTCCAAAGCGTGGTCGCACTTGCAAGGCTGGTGCTGAAGGATTGATATAGGTGATATGGCCCCAATGTGCCTGGATGGTGTAAAGATAAAGTTCGCGTGGAAACGAGAACGAGTATAAATCCTGGCCCCCTTAGAAAATCAGTGTGGAAGTGGGGGGGGTGGCCGCTGGTTGACAGGTAACATCCAGACGGGCAACAAAGTCGCTCTTAGGGTGCGGGACCTGTGATAGGGTCTCTGCAGCCTCCGGAGAAGGAGACTGTGCCTGTGTATTTTAAAAGAAAATAATGAACACATTAAAGAAAGAACAGAAGATTTACAAAATCTATGAACTCTTTGTATCATTGACTTTACCGAGTGCACCTCTCAAATTTTCTTGTAAAATTACCCTTCTTTATAGGATGAAAATGTGTTTAACAAATTATGGCCTAATCTTGGCCTTCCTGAAGTAAGGCAAATGTCTACACTAAAAAAAGATGTATCTTAAAGAAGTACTCCAGATTGGCTACTGGTGTACCCTTGTACGTTCCTAGTATACGGTACTAAGGTACCCAGAGCATAGGTACGCCATTGGTCTCCCAAGGGCTGCAACATGTATTATGCCACCCATGAGAGTCCACTCACATTTTAAGCACAGGCCTGCCATTTCAGCCTGTGTAAGCTGGTGCTAGCACTACTTACGACAGATCCTTATATCTGAGGTGACTGCATTTAAAACCTATAAGTCACACCTAAGGCAGGCCTTTGAATCTTGAAGGCAGGGTGCTGGGTTCTAAGTGTGAGGGTGTAAGTGCATCAGCTATTAAGACATATAGAGTGGCCATGTGTCATTACGCATTGACAATCTCTAAACTGGCTGTAACAAACTCTGTTGTGTTTGGTATCAAACCTATTGGAATCATACCCCCACACCGTAAGTGATGTGGGAGGTCACATAAAGAGAGAGAAGAGAAAAAGGCATCATGTGAATGGCACTATTACAGTGAATTGATAGCAGAGATGGTGTGATGTAAAGTACGAGCAATAGAGAAAGAAGAGAAAAAATACAATATAGGAGAAGTTTCGGGCGAGGATATCCCAGAAAGAAGAGGGGAAAAAAAGTACAAAGGAGAGACGGCAGGCCGGGCTATTCCGGCTGCTTAAGCCAGGACGTTAGCACATCCCAGATGTCCAGACCCCCTTTCCGCCCTTTGCGGCCTTTCCTGGCGTATACTGCTCTCTCTAGGTGATATGTAGCCATTAGCCTGGCCAGCCACTGAGAGAATGAAGGGGAGTCGGGGTCCAACCATGCAGAGGCGACACATAGCCTCCAAACTGCCATGGCAATGAAAATGAATCCCCCATTTATGTTCCTAGTGTCTTCCTGCTGGGTCCCTAGTAGAGTAACTGTGGGTGTTAACACAGTGGTTTGGGTAGTGACTTCGCCAAAAATTCCTGGATCTTAAGAAGAGTTGGAGCAAGCTTGGGGCAGGTTGCAAAAATGTGGACAGAGTCTGCCCCATATTCGGACCATCAGTGTTGTGCCTGCAGTTTTGCTGACAGCAAGATGTTTTGAGAGAGTGCTAGTGAGTTGAAAAATGTGTTATGAGGGGATTCAAGTTTGGAGTGCCACTTGTCAGCTATTTCTGATGGATACATCTGCCAGTGGATTCCTCACCTTATGAATATCCCCCTGCGTCAGCAACGTTCAGAAAATTCTTTTGTAGCTCGCCGGCGTGGACGACATCACAGGAGCACGACATCGAGCGCGGCTCCGCTGACATCACCGACATGATAATAGGCCCACCCCGGCTTAATGACATCAGTTCCCTTTTTTCCGCATCGTCGACGCTAACGGTTTCGAGGGATCTTCTGTTGCGTTGATAGTAATTTTCCAGTGTCACTGTCTTCTGTCGTGATGTCGTCTAAGAAGACTGGTTTTAAGCCGTGTGGTGAATGCGGAAAAATAATGTCCATCACAGATCCGCATGACGAGTGTTTATGGTGCCTGAGTTCAAATCATGACGTCCAAGGTTGTTGATCCTGTTTGAAAATAAATCCGAAGGCTCTTCGTGAACGTGAGGCGTAACTCCTGGTTGCCAAATTAAAAGGTAAAGGGGCCAAGAAGAGTTCGAGATCAAGATCGAGGCGCTCGAAGTAGAGATCGAGGTCGAGGTCCCGGTTGAGGTCGGCTTCGAAGTCGACTTCGGGTCATGCTTCCAGGTCATCGAAGAAAAAACATAAGAAGACGAAGCATGGATCAAGGCACCATTCAGGAAAGGAGTCGAATTCGAAGGCGAAGTAGTGTGGCCGACGACATCGTAAGGACAGGGTATCTCCTTCTCCAGAACGGAATCCGGAAGGTGAGGCCTTACCGTTGGAGCCAACGGAGCATTCACCGGCTCCTGTATCGAATCCTTCTCCGGCTCCATCTCAGTCTTCAGAACATGAAGAGGAAGAGGTTCCTGTTTCTAAGGGCTCATCGACATCGGTTCACCAACCCGAGGAACAAGAGGAGTCTATTCCGGTGCAGCCTCCCCAGGAGCATCCGGTGGGTTCGTATCCTCCTTTTCCGGGTTCAGGACAGGATCCTTCGCATTTTTTAAACACCATGTTTAGTGTTTATGCTAGAGCCATGTACCCCTCTGGAGCACCGGCTGGTCCCATGGGTCCGTTGGCATACAATTTGGGAGTTCCCCAAGCTTATGCTTAGGCGCCTTTCATGCCAGCGCCGACTCCGCCTTGGCATCTCTCAGCGCCGCCGAGGTCATGAATGCCGTTTACGGCTTCACCGGCTCCGGACCGACCTCGAGATCTTACAACTCGAAGTTCAGCTCCGGCTCCGACGCTGGCTCTGGCTCCGGATCCGACGACGTCACTTCGGAAGGAGAGGTCGAGGCGTGAAGCCCAGCGCCTTTTGGAGGAGCAGAGTCATAGGGAAGCTGAGTTTGAAGAGGGTGAGCTTCAGGAACCGGAGGATTATTTTGAAGACTTAAGAGAGGCAAGTGGTCTTGAACTGTCCCCTGATTGGGAGTTAGCCTCTAAGTCTGATGCTCCGTCTAAAGATGTGGCACCCTATCATGTTGTTATTAAAAAGGCAGCAGATTTACTCAATTTGACTTTGCCCATTGCTGAGTATAAATCGAACATTCTGACCGAAGTCCTCCATTCTCCTTCATCTGTTGTTGAGCCTATACTTCCATTTACTGATGCTCTGACTGATCCTATCCTGGAGGTGTGGAGTAGACCTCTTACTGCTCCTGCGGTTTCTAGGGCTGTTGCAAGGCGTTACAGAGTGGCTCCTGGTGACCCTGACTTTTTGTCCCCTCATCCCTTGCCGGAGAGTTTGGTTGTGCAAGCTGCCTGCTCTAAAAAATCTGCAGGTGCTTTTCCCCAGGGACCTGGTGATAAGGATTCCAAAAAGCAGGACCAATCTGCAAAAAAAGTATTTTCATCAGGTAGCATGGCCCTTAAATCTACAAATGCCATTTGCTTACTGGGTCGTTATATCCATGCGTTGATGGATTCTGTTAAGTAATTGTCTCCTAAACTTCCTGAAGAGGATAGAAATAATTTTAATGAGGTTGTTTCTGACATGCAGGCTGCTGTTCGGCAGGTCATACAGAGCGGTATGGACACAGCAGATTCAGTGGCTAGGGTCATGGGGTCTTCAATTGCTACCAGAAGGGCTACCTGGCTGGAGACTTCTGAATTCTCAACGGATGTTCAGGCTGCTTTAATGGATTTGCCCTTTGACGGCTCAGGCCTTTTTGAAAAGAAAGCTGATGCTGCATTGGAAAGGTTCAAAGACAGCAGGGCAACAGCCAGGTCTTTGGGATTGCAAATTAGAGGTTCTGCGGCAGAAGGTACAGGGGCTTCGCAAGATTTTCTTTTCGTCCCTATAAGCAGACACAGCAGCAGCAGCAAAACCCATTGTATAAATCATACAGGGGCAGATAAAGAGCTCGTCCTCTTCCTCCTCCTCCTCTTCCTCTTTTTCTACCCACCCCCCTCCTACAACAGCAAAGCAGCCCTAGATCCGCCATTCCGGATCATGCGGGTCATGTGGGGGGCTGGCTTACCTATTTTCTGCGGGATTGGGAATCGGTTACATCGGACCTTTGGGTTCTCAATCTCCTAGAGAATTGGTATGCACTTCCCTGTCGGGAATTTCCCCCAAATTATCCTCCTTGCCAATGTTTGTGCTTGGAGAACCACCTGTTGCTTCTGCTGGAGGAAGTCCTGGCACTGCTAAGAAAGGGTGTGATAGAGGTGGTTCCGGAGCAGGAAAGGTGTCAGGGATGCTACTCCTGGTATTTCCTGATTCCCAAGAAGGATGGCAGACTTCGTCCAATCCTGGATCTCAGGGTCTTGAACCTTTACCTGAAACAGGAGAAGTTCAAGATGCTCACCCTTGCACATGTTCTTCAGGCGCTGATGGAAGAAGACTGGATGGTGTCAATCGACTTGCAGGATGCTTATTTCCATATTCCCATCCTGAAATCACACAGGAAGTATCTCCGTTTTACTGTGGGATCGCAACATTACCAGTTTGCGGTCCTTCCGTTTGGTCTTACTACTGCACCTCAAGTTTTCACCAAGGTGATGGCTGTGGTGGCAGCACATCTCAGAAGGTCAGGGATACCAGTATTCCCTTATCTGGACGATTGGCTGATCAAAGCGGAATCTCCAGAGAAAGTGCTCCATCATTTGCAGGTCACAACTCAGTTGTTGTACAGGTTGGGTTTCTCGATAAATGTGCCCAAATCTCACCTGGTGCCCTCCCAGCGCAACCTATTCATAGGTGCGGTACTGGATACCACGGTGTGTCGGGCATTCCCTCCACCACAAAGGATTCTCGACATACAGAAAATGATTCCTTTATTTTACAATGGAGCGGTCGTTCCAGTCCTGAAGGTCCTACGTCTGCTCGGTCTGATGGCTTCCTGCATTCTGCTGGTCAACCATGTACGCTGGTAAATGAGAGCACTCCAGTGGTGCCTCCGCAGGCAGTGGTATCAACACAGCGGAGATCTAAGGGAGTCTGTGAGGATCTCCAGAGAAGTTGCAGCGGATCTGTCTTGGTGGAGCGTGGAGGACAATCTGTCTCAAGTAAAGCCTTTCCATCTGCCTCCATCAGTTGCCACAGTGATAACGGATGCATCTACTCTAGGGTGGGGTGCTCATCTGGGGGATATGGAGATCAAGGGTCTTTGGTCTCCAGAGGAAAGGTTGCTTCACATCAACCTTCTGTAGTTACGGGCAATACGTCTAGCACTCAAGGCCTTCCTCCCTTCACTTCGCGGTCGGTCGGTTCAAGTCCTGACTGACAACATCATCGCGATGTGGTATGTCAACTAGCAGGGAGGAGTGGGGTCGCAGTGTCTCTGCAGAGAGGCTCTGCGTCTCTGGTCCTGGGTTCAGGACCATCAGATTTGTCTGATGGCAAATCTGGGCGGAGTTCTGAACGTGCGTGCAGACAGTCTCAGTCTGCAGTTCTCAGCCGACCACGAGTGGAGGCTTCATCCAGAGGTAGTTCGTCACGTCTTTCGGACGTGGGGAACTCCTGAGGTGGATCTGTTCGCCACTCAAGAGAATGCTCACTGCCCGTCATTCTGCAGTCTCCAGTCTCCAATGCAGGGAGTCTTGGGGGATGCGTTTCAGTTGAGTTGCGGCTCACAATTCCTTTACACGTTTCCCCCCATACCCTTGATACCTCGGGTTCTGAGAAGATTCGCCAAGACCGGGCCCAAGTCATATTGATCGCCCGGATTGGCCAAGAAGGGTGTGGTACACAGATCTTCTCCACCTCTCCTCGTGCCTGCCGCTCAGTCTCCCTCTCAGGGCAGATCTCCTCTCTCAGATGGAGGGGCAGGTTCTACACCTACACCTCCACCTCCAGACCTTACACCTCCATGCCTGGAGATTGAACGGGGCAACCTGAATTCCTTTTCTCTCCCACATGACGTGGTGGATGTGATTCTATCGGCCAGGCGTGATTCCACCAAATCTATTTATTCTTACAGGTGGTCTAAATTAGTTACTTGGTGTGGGGAGAAGTCTATTGACCCTTTGAAGGCTCGATTTTCTGACATACTTCAGTTTGCTCTTTCCTTGGCTCTGCAAGGTTTTGCTGTAGCAACAATCAAGGGTTATCTTTCGGCCTTGTCGGCATTTCTCTGCCTACCGGATCAGCCGTCTTTATTTAAATCTCCTGTGGTTTTAAAGTTTCTTAAGGGCCTTACAAATAAATGTCCTTCTACTCCCTTTCTTTTGCCTCAATGGGACTTGAATCTTGTGCTTACTTTTTTGATGGGTTCTCCTTTCAAACCTTTGCACAAGTGTTCCATGAGACTTTTATCTTTTAAGACTGTCTTCCTGGTTGCAATTACCTCGGCAAGGAGGGTAAGTGAGCTTACCCCAGTATTGGAACTTTCATAGATTCCCATGCTTTGTATCATTCCCCGTCGTCGGAATGGGAGTCTCGGTAACAAAAATACCATAGCTGTAGGTACAAAAGACAATGGAAAAAGGCCTAGGCCTCATTACCTTTTGTAGCATATCACCCTCTTTGTGCAAAAGAGACCAAACTTTTGGCCTCAGCCAATCAGAAGTGCCTCACCACTTAGAACCTTCCTGAAGGAACCTCAGAGCCTCAGATTTTCTACCGCACGTTGTGCTAGGGAGTCTCCATTGAGCTCTGCTCAACTTCTACTCTTCTACAGGATTTCATCAGGTTTTTCAACAGTATTTTTCTTCAGGATCTTTCGGATTCTTCTCAGGATTGTTGCTGCCTGACAGTATGTCGGAAATTGAGAAGAAAAAAGCGCTTTTCAAGCCTTGTTCCTCCTGTGGCAAGAAAAGGCTGTTTGTGGAGGATAAGCATGAGGACTGCATCTATTGCCTCTATCCTGACCACCAGGTGGCTACATGTGCAATCTGTCGCTCTTTTTCTGCCAAAGCCCTCCGGGACCGTGAGGGTAGGCTCCTGACATGGCTGCAAAGGCTTAAATCGAGGAAGGATACTGTCTCCAGTGACAGTGAAGATGCTGGATCGATGGCTTCTACTAGAAGGTCAGTGGAAAGGGGTAGGGGTTCCCCTTCTTCTGTAAGTCGATCTTCTAAGGCCTCAAAAAAGACCCCCAGTGAGTCTGAGAGCCAAGGTCCCAGCAAATCTCCTCACGGAAGTGTAAAGGAGAGGGATGGACCTTCTACGCAGTCTACTGGCGCGAAGACTTCCACAGCCTTCAAAACGCCTCAAGGCCAGTCTTCTGAGAGGACTTCTAGGTCCTCGATGACGAAGACGTCGACAGCGGGAGTCCCGTCGACTAAATCATCTAAGGCTCCGTCGACTGGAGGTTCGTCGACGACGAGACCGTCGACAGCGGAGAAGGCGCTGACGACGAAGGTACCAGCTTCACAGGTGTCGACGAAGGAGCCGTCGACGACGAGAGCCCCGTCGACGCCCAAGATCCAGTCGACGACGAAGGCCCCGTCGACGACGAAGACTCAGTCGACGACGAAGGCCCCGTCGACGACGAAGGCCCCGTCGACGAAAGCCCCGTCGACGACGATAACAACGAGGGCGATGACGACGGTGTCGACGACGAGAGTCCCGTCGACAGCAATGACGACGGTGTCGTCGACTACGGTCTCGTCGACGACGACTACGGTGACTATGACGACGGCTGGTGTGTCCACAGTCTCGTCGACGACGACGTCCACGACGCCTATCTCGACGGCGTATGTACAACCGTCGACGACGGAACCCACGATCTTGGCCACAGAAAAACGTATCACCATTTCTGTGACGCGGATCACACCGGAGATGACCTCTCCAAGGGCAGTGTCCCCTCTGCTACCAACAATGCTCTTGCAAGAGGGTCAATCAGAGGAAGATGACCAAGATGCATATAGCTATGCCAATAGTCCTTCGCAACTATTTGTCAAATGCCAGGACACCGACTCAGAGGGCGAATACACCCACGAGGAACATGATCATAGTCAACATCAACAGCAGCACTCTGACCAGGGAATGGTTTCAGTGCCAACATCTTTCCTACAAGATCTACATAGGATGCTACAGGACTATAAGTCTAAGGCCAGTAGACCTTTGCCAAATACGTCAACACCTGCTACGCCTTCCACGACTCAGGCGTCATTGGTGCCACCTACGCTCTCGGCTCCAACCTCTCCACAGCCTCAAACAGCCGTCCCTCAGGATTCCTTTGGGGTACCAAGATCACATGATGTTGATGAATCCTCGGATGAGGATCAACAGTCGGATCACGTCTCTATTCCCGACACGGAATATGATGAGTACATTATTGACAATCCCGCATCGCCGAATCCGGACCCGGCGGACTCCCCGCCAGCGGATATTGGAGGTTTCCATCAGCTAATGGAGAGGGCGGCGGCGAGATTTAAGTTAGCAATGCCTAAAGTTACCACGGATTGCTTCTTATATGACTTTAAAGAACCTTTCCAGAAAAGTGCCAGATCTATTCCAATTGTGGATCATTTATGGAAAGAGGGCATAAAGACCATGACACACCCGGCGACGGTGGTGCCGGTGCTACCGCGTCTGGAAAAGAAGTACAAAGCAACCGATGATGCCCCAGCGGCCTTGACAGGTCATCCGAAACCAGACTCTGTAATCTCGCAGGCAGCGCAGAGGAAATCGCGCAACCCTTCAGCACCGCTGACAACTCCTCCGGACAAGGAAGGACGGAGGTTAGATAATGTGAGGAAAAGATTCTCAGCGATGGCAAGTTTGCTGGTGCGAGCAGCTAATGCCTTAGCCATCCTGGGTAGGTACGACCGTCAACTCTGGTGCGATGTCTCCCCGTACCTTGACCAGCTACCTCCTGAATCGATGTCGGAGGCAAAGAAAGTTCTGAAAGAGGGAGAAGCGACGTTGATGGAAATAATCGATTGTGCAATGGACATTGCGACTACGGCATTTCGTTCACTAGCTGGAGCGGCAGTGCTCCGTCGCCAAGGGTGGCTTAAAGCTACTTGGTTCCGACCAGAGGTCCAGAACAAAGTGTTGGATCTCCCCTTTGATGGAGAGGCTCTATTCGGCAAACTTATTGACGACACCCTGCAAGATATTAATAAAGACACAGAGACTGCTAGGTCTTTAGGAACACTTCAGTACAGGAAGTCCCCCTTCAAGGGAGCCAGAGGCAGGGGTGGTACGTATAGAGGATCCTTCCAACAACAACGGTATTCCAACACAGGATCCGGTTCCCAACAGCACCGCCAATCTTACCAACAGCGGCAAGGCCAGTCTACCAACTACTCCAGGCCTTACAGTAAAGGAAAGCAGGGTGCGCGAGGACGAGATTCGTCCAAGCGCCAATAGCGGCCTCCTGGCTCTTCCTACTGGACCCTCCTCCAGGAAGTCATCAGTTGGAGGCAGGGTCAACAAATACCTTCACAACTGGTCCCTAATAACATCGGACCGTTGGGTGCTCAACATCATTCGGAAAGGGCATACCTTAGAGTTCACTCAAGTTCCGCCACCCAAGCCCCCGGCAGCCACTCCTTCAAAACACCAGCGTCTCCTTCGGCTCGAGGTTCAACAAATGCTCCGAAAAGGGGCGATAGAGCCAGTTCCATCGAACCAAAGAAACCAGGGATTTATTCCAGGTTCTTCCTGGTGAGGAAAACGCTCGACAAGTGGAGTCCCATTTTAGACCTCAGGGGGCTAAACACCTATCTCATCTCTCTGTCCTTCAGGATGGTGTCCCTCCAGGACATCTTGAAGCTAATCAACCGGGGAGATTACATGGCCACACTCGATCTCGAAGATGCCTATTTTCATGTTCCGATTCACCCAGCACACAGAAGGTTTCTGCGATTCACAGTAGCCAAGAGCCATTACCAATTCAGGGTTTTACCCTTTGGACTCCGTTCAGCCCCAAGGATATTCACGAAAGTGCTGGCTCCAGTAGCGGCTTTCCTGCGGAGGCACAAGTTTCAAGTCTTCCCCTATCTGGACGACTGGCTGCTGAAGGCTCCGTCCAGAGAGGCAGCGCTACAGGCGGTTCAAGCGTGTACCAATTTATTCCGAAACCTGGGTCTCACTCTAAACGACGAGAAATCTTGCCAGATCCGGTCCAGAAGAGCCCGGTTTCTGGGAGCCATCTTGGACTCAAAGCTTTCACAAGCTTTTCCTACTCTGGAAAGGAGGCACAAGTTACAGACGATGGCCCAAGACTTACAAACAAAAAAGTCTCTTTCAGTTCGCCGCTACAAGTCTCTGCTGGGAGTAATATCGTCGTGCATTCCACTGATTCCCCATTGCAGACTGAGGATGCGTCCCTTGCAGGAACAACTGGACAATCAATGGCGGCAAGTCCACGGTTCCTTCGACGACAAAGTGGCGATCACTCCGGAAATGAAGAATGCGGCCCTATGGTGGACAGACCTAGACAACTTGTCCCAAGGCCTATCCTTCGCAAGCGACCCGTCTCCACAAGTGATAACGACGGAAGCGTCGTTGGAAGGCTGGGGAGCAGTGCTGCAGGACCTTCATGTCAGTGGTCATTGGTCACCCCAGGAGAAATGCCTCCACATCAACCTGTTAGAACTCAGGGCGATACGTCTGGCTCTGCAATCGTTTCTTCCTCTCCTGGAGGGTTCACAAGTGCTTATCAGGACGGACAACACCACGGCCATGCACTATGTGAACAAGGAAGGAGGGACCAGATCGCGCCCATTGTCACAAGAAGCCCAGCAGATTTGGGAATGGGCTATCCGACACAACATGTCTCTGATGGCGGAACACTTGCCGGGCGTCCTCAACGAAAACGCTGACAAACTGAGCAGGTCATCCTCGGTCAGCCACGAATGGGAGTTGAATCAAGACATTTTGGAACAAATCTTCAGCCGGTGGGGAAGACCGGACATCGACCTGTTTGCCACCCCGACCAACAACAAATGCCGGTCTTACGCAAGCAGGCTTCCCCATCCAAATTCTCTGGGAAATGCCCTTTTGATACCCTGGTCGAAGACATTTGTCTACGCTTTTCCTCCCATTCCTCTAATACCACGACTAATCAAGAAATTCAAGATGGAACCGTGCAGGATGATCCTGATAGCCCCGGCTTGGCCGAGGCAGTTCTGGTTCACGGAGCTCCATCTGCTGTCGATCGCTCCTCCTTTACCTCTCCAAATTCTGCCGGACCTTCTCACGATGTCCGAAGGACAGATTCTACATCCAGACCCTCAGTCGTTACACCTGACTGCATGGCTCCTGAGCAGCGAGAATTTATGAACCTGCCATTGTCTAAGGAAGTTAGGGAGGTTTTGTCCCAAGCAAGGGCCCCTTCCACTAACAAGACTTACCGCCTTAAGTGGAAAAGATTCTGTTGTTGGTGTCGACAGCAACACATTGATCCATTCAATTCCAAACCTCATCAGGTCCTCCCATACCTACTGTCCTTGGCCAAGTCTGGTCTGGCCCACTCATCAATTAAAGTCCATTTGGCTGCTTTGTCACGATTTAGGAGGACGGAATCTGGACCTTCATTATGGTCTTCAAGGATAATCAAACAGTTTCTTAAAGGTCTGTTCAGGGTCTATCCACCGGTGAGACCGCCTCCACCAACGTGGCATTTGAATCTGGTCCTTTCTCAACTCATGAAGGGCCCATTCGAACCGGTCCATCGTTCTGACATCAAATACCTTTCGTGGAAATTGGCTCTTCTCCTCGCTCTCACGTCGGCTCGGCGTGTAGGGGAGTTACAGGCCTTGACCATTCAGGAACCTTTCCTTCAATTCAAAAGGAACACTGTCATCATGAGGACTAATCCTAGGTTCATGCCAAAGGTCCCCTCGGACTTCCATTTGAATGAACCGGTCATTCTGAAAACGTTTTTTCCTCAGCCTTCCACACCGGCGGAAAAAGCCTTGCACTCACTGGATGTACAGCGATGCTTGAAGTTTTACTTACAGCGTACTAAGGATTTTCGAAAATCTACCCAACTGTTTGTGGCCTTCGGGGGACCAAGTAAGGGCCTTCCACTCTCCAAACAGGGTGTTTCAAGGTGGATCACAAGTGCTATATTACATTGTCACAGGGCTGCTGGTAAGCCTCTGACTGGAAAGATACGAGCGCATTCCACAAGATCTGTGGCTTCCTCCACAGCACTCTTCGCAGGGGTGCAAATTAAGGACATCTGCAGAGCTGCAACCTGGAGCAGCGTCCACACTTTTACCAAGCACTACTGCTTGGAATCTCTGCAGCAGGAGGATGCAGCAGTTGGACAGGCTGTCCTGAGGAACCTCTTCCACTAATGGTGAGCTTTCCTATCTTCCCACCTTCCATTTTTTCACATTTTGTATCTAATGTCATGTTGTCTACTGCTATTATTTACAATGCAAAATGTGATTATCTTGCTACTGCTTACTACTCTGATACAAAGCATGGGAATCTATGAAAGTTCCAATACTGGGGTAAGAAAACAAGTTACTTACCTGTAACTTTAGTTCCCCAGTATTGGTAACTTTCATAGATTCCCATGCGCCCACCCACCTCCCCGGGGAAAGCTCAGCCTACAGCACAGATGGTGTCTCAGTACACAACGGCTACGAAAATCTGAGGCTCTGAGGTTCCTTCAGGAAGGTTCTAAGTGGTGAGGCACTTCGGATTGGCTGAGGCCAAATGTTTGGTCTCTTTTGCACAAAGAGGGTGATATGCTACAAAAGGTAATGAGGCCTAGGCCTTTTTCCATTGTCTTTTGTACCTACAGCTATGGTATTTTTTTTACCGAGACTCCCATTCCGACGACGGGGAATGATACAAAGCATGGGAATCTATGAAAGTTACCAATACTGGGGAACTAAAGTTACAGGTAAGTAACTTGTTTTCTTCAAGCTCTTAGTTCAAAGCCCCCATTCTTTACCATTCATGCTGAACGAATGGTTCTTAGGACCAGGGCTGCTTTTCTGCCTAAGGTGGTAACTCCCTTCCATCTGGGGCAGTCCATTACCCTTCCTACCTTCTATCCTCCCCCCTCATCCTTCCAAGGAGGAGGAGAGACTTCACCGCCTGGACCCTAAGAGGGCGGTGAGCTTTTATCTTGATAGGGCAAAAGACTATCGAGTGGATGACCAGCTCTTTGTTGGGTTTGCTGGCTGCAGAAAAGGAAGAGCTGTGCACAAGCGCACATTTTCAAGATGGATTATACTATGCATCAAGATCTGCTACTCCCTAGCGGGTAAGGAGCCTCCAGAAGGTACAAGAGCTCACTCTACTAGAGCAAAGTTATCAACATCTGCTTTGTCTAGGGATGGTCCTGTAGAGGATATTTGTAGAGAGGCAACTTGGGCCTCCCTCCACACTTTTGCGAAGCATTACTGCCTGGATACCGAAGTGAGGAGGGACGGCCACTTTGCACGCTCTGTCCTTCAGGATTTTCTGGTATAGGAGAGTGGACACCCTCCTCCCGGAGTGGGGACTGCTGTGGGAATCTATTCACAAGGTGAGGAATCCACTGGCAGATGTATCCATCAGAAGAACAAGTTACTACCCTTCGGTAATGCTTTTTCTGGTGGACACAGTATCTGCCGGTGGATTGCTCACATGCCCACCCGCCTCCCCGTTGTCCACTCTTCTATTCCTGAGATGATAGCAATGTTTTAATGTTTACATGTTATCTTCAAAGGAAATGTGTTTTTGTGCATGATTTGCTATGCTGTATTCACACTGTGGGTCACCTTGACTATTTTGTACTGTGTACACTGTGTATATATCTACTGTTGTCGGTCCGTCAGTGTGCCTCTTAGGCACGGAAAAAAGGGCGGAACAGATGTCATCACGCCGGCGTGGGCCTATTATGGTGTTGGTGACGT
Source organism: Lissotriton vulgaris (assembly GCF_964263255.1). NCBI lineage: Eukaryota > Metazoa > Chordata > Amphibia > Caudata > Salamandridae > Lissotriton > Lissotriton vulgaris. The sequence continues at coordinate 1,184,228,186 of NC_141685.1, read as the reverse complement.
CAGCGGAGCCGCGCGCAATGTCGTGCTCCTGTGACGTCGTCCATGCCTGCGAGCTACAAAAGTATTTTCCGAATGTTGCTGACGCAGGGGGATATTCACAAGGTGAGGAATCCACAGGCAGATACTGTATCCACCAGAAAAAGCGTTACAGAAGGTAAGTAACTTGTTCTTTAGGCAGGTCATCTGGGGTTTGTCTATTTAGCATGCTGTACAGAAGGCCTATTCGAGGAATAGCGATATTGTGCAGGGTGTTAACAAATTCCACTTCGGTGAACCCTGAAGAGCCTCCAACTTTTCTAGAGAGGAAGTCGCGTATGGAGCGGTATTTGAAGGCATCTTGACTTTTCAAGCCGTATATGGATTGCAAGTCTGCGAAGGACTTGACTCCGTCTCTGAAATGAGATCCCCCAATTTTGTGATGCCTGCCTTGTACCAGTCTGAGAGATAGGCCCTACCAAAGATAGCGGGGAGATTACAGTTTGTCATGATAGGAGAATAATAGTTAAATCTACCCAGCCCAAATAACCTGTGGATGTTGCGGAAGACCTTGTAGGAGTTCATTAAGGTCTTGAATCTCACACGTTTGAAGTATCCGAATGAGGTCTGGCGGAGGAGACAGCCCCGGTGTTCTAGACCCAGTAGGAGCTTGAAGGGTGAGGCCAGACCGGATGAGGTGAGCAGGGGAGTTTCTTCACCAATTCGGTGCTATATTGCATGACTGAGGTACAGTAATATAAAGTAATGTTGGGAAAGGCCCACCCACCCCGCTCTCTGGAAAGAGACAGTTGCCTTAAAGTTCGCCTGGGTCGTGAATTGGCCCAGATAAATTGCGTAAAGATTTGCTGGAATTTCTGCAAGTTGATTTTGGTAAATTCCAGGGGTATGGTGCGAAAGAAGTTTAGGAAAATGTCATTTTAATTGCGTTGAATCTGCCAGCCAGGGTCAGGTGAAGGTTGTCGATTTGTTTAAGAGCTTTCTTGGTGTCGGCTGCAAGAGGGGTTAGATTCTCCGTGACAATTTCGTTGATGTTGGTAGATATGGCGGTAGATATGACAACCCCCAGGTATTTAGCTTTTGGCAGTACCCTAGCGTCTATCCAGGTGATTTCCCTGTTTATGATGATCTGTGTTTTCTTATTGTTCAGGGCGTAGCCCGATATTTTCCCAAATTTTTGTGCCTCTATCTCCAAGGCCAGTATAGCACTCTTGGGATCAGGGGAGGTTATGGCCAAGTCATCGGTGTAGACCATAATCTTGGTGTTGCTACCCTGAGTGTTGATGGCTATGGTGGCGTGGTTCCTTTTGATTTGTTTGATGAAGGGATCGATGTAAAGGGAGAAGAGCAGGGGGGAGCAGGGACAGCCCTGCCGAGTGCCCCGAGAGATGTCAAATTGGTCGGTGAGCCGCCCGTTGATGAAAACACAGGCCGTGGGTTTAAAGTATAAGGCCCGTACTGCCTGAGTGAGTCTTGGCCTGAACCCTATCCTACCCATTACTGCCCACAGAAACCGCCAGAAGACATGGTCAAATGCTTTTTTAGCGTCTAGTAGTGTTAATGACATCGGGTCTCCTGCTACCTGTGCTGCGTCGAATAGAGTAATGACCCGCCTGACTTGTTCCGTGGTGCCTTTTTTAGGAATGAAGCCATGCTGCCATTCTGAGACTAGGGACTCGGCCACTGTGGATATCCTAGTAGCAAGGATTTCTGAGAAAACTTTGGAGTCCCAGTTATTGAGAGTGATGGGTCTGCACGAGTTCATTTCTAGAGGTGACTGGCCCTTTTTAGGGAAAATAGATATTCTAGCGTTGGACGAGGAGGCAGGGAGGGAAGCACCATCAAAGATGGAGGTTCTCAGATCAATGAGGATTGGTTTAATTTGAGGGGCAAATATCTTGTAGAATTCCACAGGAATGCAGTCCATTCCTGCGGCCTTTCCATCAGGTAAACTAGATAGGGCTTCAGTTATTTCGTCCCAGGTTGGGGTGAGGTCTAAAAGTGCGCTACTGTCGAGGGAAAGCGGTTTTAGATCCACCTCGCTTAGGTAGCTGTCTGTTTCGCATTCCATGAAGTCAACTGCGCTGTTATCTTCAGTGTACAGCTCGGAGTAAAATTCCTGGAACCCCTTCTGGATTAGGTTGGGGTCTTTAGTCTCGGTCCCTGTGGCCAGTTTGATTGAATATATTTCGCTGCTTGTGGACTGGTGCCTGATATTAACAGCAAGGTGGTGCCCAATGAGGTCACTGCACTCGTAGTTCTTTTCCCGAAGAGTTGCCCATCCGGCTGCAGTTTTTTCAGCGAATACTTCCCCTATTTCGGCTTTCGCAAAGATTACCTCTTTTTGGGCAACCTCAGTGTCCTGACCCGACCTAACCATTAGAATTTAGTTTCTGCTCTCTTTAGTTGTCACTGTAGATCACTTATTAATAGCTTCTCCTTCCTGTTCTTCCTAGCCAAAAGCTCAGGGTTTCTCCCCTAACACCCGCCTTTAGAGTGTCGCATAGAGTAGTTGGTGAGGCAGTTCCAGTATTGATTTCCAGAAACTCCTGGATTCAGTTTTGCATGTGAGAAAGATAACCAGTGTCTTGAAGGAGAGCCTTCTCAAAGCTCCACCTTGGAGCCTCATTCCTGTTACCTAGTCCCTTGATGTTTAGTATGAGAGGATTGTGGTCTGACATGAAACGAGGTGCGATGTCGATGGTACAGTTGTTGAGTAGTGAAGACAAGATAAAAAAAGTAGTCAAGACTAGTGAAAGTGTGGTGCGGGCTGAAAAGTAGGTGTACCCTGGTTTTGTGTGGTTCAGGCTGGCCCAGATGTCGCTTAAGCCATTGAGCTGTGCTAGGTTGGAAAGTGCTTGAAAAGCAAGGGGGTTTCTGCCCGTGTACCTCCCATTACTCTCTGGGTTCCAGTCACAGGGCAGATGTATGTTGAGGTCGCCACATAGGATGATTGGGGTGGGCCAGTGAGCGAGCTCCCCTAAGACCGAGTTGATGGACCTAGGGTCGTCTGTGTTGCTGCCGTATAGGGAACAGGGGGTGTATGTGAACATAGAAAACACACTAGCGGAAGAGCAAGATGGAGTCAGCGTGAGGCTCCGCTGCCCACGCCAGACGTGTACATGATCGGCTAGCCGCCCTGCGCCCATGATGCTGACTCAGATGCTCAGCTCGTCTCTGAGGCTGCTGGCGGGAGGCGTTGATCCTCGGCATCACGCTACCACTGTTTCGGCGGCCTCTCCTCTCTGCCGTCCCTCGGCTGATCACAGCGGATTGCTCGCCAGGGGTCTGAATATCTTTAATCTCCTAACAAGGAACTTGCCCAGAATTGACAGAATAGACTTTCACCTGGATCTTTACTCTCCGGTATCATCACCAACTCGCAGACTCAGCGGGACACAACGCCGGGGGGTCGGGTGCTCACAGCATGAACAGCAGGGGAGCCAGGAAAGGCGCCAAGGCAAAATCCACTGCCGAGCCCGAACCGAGAGAGCCCAGAGACGTTTCTTCCACGGAAGGTGCCCCTAAATCCAAGCCAGAGGTCAGTGCCGGTAAAAAGCTGCTGGGTAAAGCAGGGGGAGCGGACTGCCTAAAGACCCAAAGATATTTAAAAACCTCAAAGACTCAGCCACGCAGCCGCCCCTAGCTGAAATGTTCCTTGGCACTAAAGCTCAAACTTCGGCTAACAGCCACCAACCCCCTGCACCCATACCTCTCCCTGAGACTATCCCCCTGGACCCAGCGAGTATGCCAGCTCCTGCACCAAGCTCACTACCAGCTGTCAGCCCAACTCTTAATCAAAAGACTTCCCAGGATACTCCCCCGGGTACATCTCTCTCAGGGGAAGGGCCCAAATTAACTATAGACAATGTCGATATCTCGACCAAGCCTCAAGACCAGTGCAGAATCACTTCCACTACCGAACCCTTGAGCAAGGGGACCAAATATCATACCCCGCTTCCAGTCTTACAGAACCTTCCTGACGGCCTCGACATCACCAACTGTGACACTAACTCTAGCACCCCATTAGCAGCTCTTCCAGCTCCGGAAGACAAGATGACCGGCATCGCCAACTTTATCCAGAGCCTTGAAACCCCCTCTGGGGCACAAGTTCCCTGGACTCCAGAGACAGGACCTGAGCACTTTTTCTCAGTATCAGATGGCACATCTACCTCGGGAGAGGGAGGGTCAGACACAAGCGAGGGTGAAAGCGAGGCCTCAAACAAAGACACTGGCACGATTCTGCGGCCAAAGAAACTGAGAAGCAAAGGCAAGCGGCGCAGCCAATTGAAGTGGGACTTTTCCGACTCTCAAATGTCTTATCCTCTGGAAGAGGACGACCTCAGCACAGCACAGTGGGGGGAAAGTAAAAAATCGCCTGCAGACATTACCGAGCCCTCCTTAGCTTCCATTTTAGCGTCCATCAAAGAGTTCCAGAAGGAGGTACAAGCGGATAATAGAGTTGCCAAAGGGGCCGCCAAGAAACTACAAGGAGGTTTAAGGCGCCTGAATAAAACCTGCACTGATATAAGTGACCGTGTGTCCACGGTGGAGACATGAACCGAACACTTGGAGAGCGAAACCACTGCAGCCAAACAACAGAGCGAGTCTATTACAGCCTGCCTGGTAGACCTAATGTCCAAGATGGAGGAACAGGAGAACCGCCAGCACAGAAACAACCTCCGCCTGCTGGGCATTCGGGAGGGAAAGGAAGGGGACGACCCAAGGCGCTTCATCGTGAAACTTTTGCAGGATTCTTTCCCTGACCAACCGGGCTGGGACTGGGACCGCGAAGTTCAGAGGGCCCACGGCTTTCCCTTCAATCTAAGACAACAGCGCAGGGTATTACTGGTTTACTTTGGCAATTTTCTCCTCAGGCAGTTAATCTACGACCAGGCTCGCCCTAACTCCAAGAAAGGGGCCAACGGTGTGACATTCTTTGCCAAATTAGACTTCTGTCACCAGACTGTCGAGCAGAGATGGTGGTTAAGACAACTGATTTCCCTGTTCCAGCACCTGGGGGCTGAAGTCTATCTAATTAACCCAGCCAGGCTCAAAGTAATCTTCAGCGGGAGCACCAGAGTTTTTCTTTCCGAAATCAAGGCAGGCGAATATTTGAATGAGCTGAAATCCAAGAAGAATCTCAGATGAAAAGTTCATTCTCTGGTCCTTGCTATTCTGTCTCTGCTCCTGTTCTAGTCTCTACAGATCCTTCAAACCTGAACAGCATCCTAGGGCTCAATCTGAACTGGACTACTTGATCACACAGACAGCCCCTCGCTCCGCTCCTTAGTTTCTTTCTCGCTCTTTTTTTATGCGGGGGCTTCTAGCCGAACGAACTTGACTTTTCTTTTCTAGGCGTGGTTCGACAGCGGAGACTCATGTTTGACTACCATCACTCAGGTCATTCCTGATTGCTCAGAGGAAGGGGGGGGGGGACAGGAGGGGGACAGGCACCGACTGTGGCACAGAAGAATCTAGGGCACTCTTTTACTGCAACACCTCTACGCACTCACTAGTTTAGACTTTGGGCGCGGGTGTGAAAAAACTTTCCAAGGGCAGCGCACTCCAGGGCTCAGGACTTGTTTGCACCACACTACCTCTTTACACCCAAATGGCCAAGGTAGATTCCCTAAGGTTTGTTTCCACCAATATCTGCGGGCTGAATGACGCCTCGAAAAGACAGAATGTCTCTCAAGGCCTACTTTCTCTAGGGGGCAACATCATCTGCCTTCAGGAGACCCATATAGAGGGCTCACAGAAACACTTACTGGACACACTTGGGTTAAAAGTTTTAGGGGCTACAACACAAGGCGCCAAAGTTAAAGGGGTAGGCATCTTAGCAGACAGAAGACTCTCTCTCCAATACTCCCATACTAAATCAGACCCACTGGGCAGATGGGTAATAACCGAATGCCACTTTCCTCCTAATCCTTCCTTTACCAACCCTTTCCTTAGGATACTTTAGGGCTTATCTGTGGGTGGGTCCCTAGATTCTTCGTAGGACAAGATTCAGATTAAGATTTATTCAATAAAAACCCTTTTTATTGAATAAACGCTGCCACAGATGAACTTGTGCTTCAGCCATGTTCTTTCAAGAGGTCCGGGTGGACACAGGGGGAACATTAGAAAATATGAAAATGGCATTTTACACTCTACGTGTGGACTCAGAAAATGGTGAAAGGAAAAGTGAGGAAAACAGTAACGAATAAAAATGATGAATTACAAGGATTAAGATGGATTACTTTGAAGGAAAATATTATCGCCAAAGCGGCGCAGTTTAGCTGTGCATTTGGTTGGGGTGTAATGACGCCGCTTTTTCGAAACTTATGTCAATTGACTCACGCTCTGTTCACTCTGCTAATACCTCTATTATGATCAGATATAAACTCCCGGTAGAAATGGACTCAATGATTCCCGGGTCTGCACAGAGAGGGGAGCCTCAAAATAAAATAAGTGGTCTGGGGGCACAGGTATGTCTGCAGAGAGGAGATCTGCTGCACCCAGACTCCCCCAGGCATAACACGAAAAGGGCTCCTCGAGCATATTGTAGGAATAATGGGGGTCATAACAACAAATAATACCTGGGGGTCAAAAAATAGTAAGTCAGACAGAGTGGATCACAAAGCCAATACTACGCAAAAAACACCAGTGAGACAACATGCATGCTAGTAAATGCAGGCCAAGTCAAGGCTCAAGAGCATATGGAGAAAATAGTTCCCATCAGAAGCCACACTGTACAGCCCTCTTTCTCATCATTTGGGTTCTCCTTACCCAGGAGACAAAATGGCCGGTCTGATGTTACCGTGACCGATGAATGTGACAAGTGGGTAGTATGTTTTGTACAAAAATTAAAGTGGCTACTGAAAAAAGCAGTGTTTGGTGGTAGAAGTGAAAAGTGAGGGGTTTTAATAAAATTAGGTGAATCGGGTAGAAAAACAGAATTTATTAATATCTCCCAATCCCTAAGGTTAAAAAGCAAGTGCAAGTGCGGGTTTGAAATAATAACCGCACTTAATGGTGGTCAACATGTTTCTGCATTACATAGAACAGAGTTTCAAATGCATTCTTCAGGACCTTATTTAACAACACTACTGCTTGGAATAAATAATAATGAAAAAATATCACCTGAAAGTCCCAGATGTGTACTCAACCGTATACTGTTATTGCATTGTATCGCATGGCAATGGATCCAGACAGAAAGACAAACAAACAAGAAAACAAAAGAACATGAATTAATCATATTCAAGTAGTTTTTCAGTAGAAACAATAGTGTGATGGAGACGCATTCACACATACTAGGACATAAGTTCCAATATACACACTCACCCATATATGGTGGTTGAGAGGCTTCACCCCACCTGGCTGCAGCGCAGGTATGAGGAGCACCGCTCTAAAAACAATTTATGAGTCACTTTTAGAGGTATTTCAACAAAGAAGTTAAAAGAGTTTACACGGAGGCGAAAGATGACTTAGTTGCCCCATCAGGTGCTACGTGGATTTATTGCCCCCGCCTGTTCTGTACCCCGGCGATCAGACTAATGGCTAGAATCGAGTTGTGACACGGATACCAGTCCGCTACTAGTCTCCTACAAATGTATAGCCAAAGTTTAGTTAAGAGGATTAATGGCTGAGCGGCAAAACGGAGAGCGAGGTCGCTTTACAAGCAGCGCTGCTTTCCTTTGCGCGTGGATATTAACAGGCTTACAGCGTGCACGCTAGTGAGCAAGCGCTGTGCGGCCCGCTTACCAGTCCGTCGGTGTCTCCTGGCAGTCTTCCGTACTGTCTGGGGGGGCACCGGCGATTATCAGCGGGAGCCGTTTGTAAGTTCGTATTCAGCTTAGACGGCATCACGTGGTCCAGTGCGGTCATGTGATGCTGGGAATTCTGGGACATGTAGTTCCAAACGGATCTTTACAAATAGCTTTCTTTCAACATGGAGAAATAATCTCTGGGCAATAGTTGCACCTAGAAAAACCAATTGTTATGTGCCAATAGAATTAATAACGCTGGAACATATCCAAAAATTAATTGTAAAGACGATGGCTACAAAGGGGCTTTCTGTATATCTGAGGCATTAATTTGAAAGTGAGTTGGAACGTCTAGCGAACAACTGAGCCTGTGTGGTGCTTATAAGTACCTAACAGGAATGTAAGGATTTATAGTGTCAGTCATGAGTGAAGCGACTGAGAGTATGAACAGGTAGTGGAGTTAGTTAGAGGGACATCCAGGGTATTGGCTCGTTGAGGCCCTCCTTATCGCTATTCAGGCGGTAAACCCATTTCTGTTCAATTCTGAACAAAAAGCGACTGATGTCAGTGCAAGAATCAGGAATCAGTGGTTGTTCCAGGACTGTCCAACAGAAGTCCTCAGGGCCATGTCCTTTCTCCAAAAAGTGTGCAGTGAGGCGGGTGGCCTGTTTACGGCACCGCACTGTACTCTTGTGCTCTTGTATCCGTGTCCGTATTCTCCTGGTCGTCATGCCAACATATCGTAATGGGCACGGGCACGTAATCAAATAGATGAGATTACTGCTGTTGCAGTTTGTGAATTTGTTTTGTGTCCATGGGAGGTTGGTCCCTATGTCGACCACGGTGGATTTGCAGGTTTGGGGACAAACAGTACATGCCCCGCAGGAGTGATGTCCAACAACAGGAGGTAAGTCCCACAAGGTGCCCACTTGTCTTGATTCCTTGTTCCGTGGGCGTGTGTGGACTAGCTGATCTTTTACATTCGGTCCTCTTTTGAAGGCAAAGATTGGTAAAGCGATGTCATCACCTCCAGTTTTCAAGATCGACCAATGTTTCTTTATGATCCTTTGTACTTGGTTCGATCGACTGTTAAATGTATTGACAAAGGCAATACGGTTGGTATTTTCTTTGGGAGGGAGTATTTCTAATAGGGACTCTCTGTTATTGTTAGACACCCTCTTTTTAGACTGGCGAATAATTTTCTTTGGATAGTTTTTTTCGCTCAGTTGAACCTCCAGATTTTTCGAGTGGATCTTAAAGGCCTCTTTGTTAGAGCAGTTTCTTTGTACCCTGAGGAACTGGCCAAAGGGCAAGTTGTCCCTCAGGGCTCGTGGATGGCAACTGTCATATCGCAGTAGTGCGTTTCTGGCCATTGGCTTCCGGTAAAGCTCTGATTAGATACCAGTTGGAGTAGCATGTAGCCTCAGGTCAAGGAAAGCCAGAGATGTCCTGCTGTATTCGATGGTAAATTTGAGATAAGCGTTCTTACTGTTCAACCATCCATGAAAAGACACTAGGTCTTCTTCCGTGCCTCGCCACACCACCAGGATGTCGTCAATATAACGTTTCCATACATGAAGTGATGGTAAGTATGGGTTGGCGGGCGTAAGGACTTCTTGCTGTTCAGAATTATGGACGTAGAGGTTCGCCAGACTCGGCGCGAAAACACTGCCCATACTAGTCCCGGATGTTTGCAGGTAAGTGGTGTCCTCGAAGCGAAAGTAATTTTCTTTCATTGCAATTTCCGCTAAGTGCATAATGAAACGTGTTGGAGTGATGGACTGGTGGACTGGTGGTTGCTTTGCTCCAACAAAGCACCTACTACCTCAAGGGTTTCGGTTTGCGGAAATGACGTATACAAAGACTCTACGTCAAACGATACAAGAATGTCGGTATCGATGTTAAATTGTACTGTTGGAAGGAGTCTTAGGACATCTTTCGTATCCTGCAGGAACGTAGGCATTGCCTTGACCATAGGATTCAAGAAATGATCGACAAAGGTCGAAAGAGGTTCCAAGACCGAGCCAATACCTGAAATAATTGGCCTTCCTGGTGGCGGCCTCTGTGGTTTGTGCACTTTAGGAAGACAATAGAAATACGGGATCGTAGGGCATTTGGTAACTAGGTATTGTCCTTCCTGTGGTGTTATCCAACCCTCAGTTGTTGCTTCCTCTACCAAGTTGCTTATCTTTAATTGTATTTTCTCTGTGGGATCTTCTCTCAGTGGGAGATATGATTTCCGGTCACTCAACTGCCGAAGGCATTCATTTCTATATGTCTCAGTATCTAAGATAACAGTAACACCGCCTTTATCGGCAGGCTTGATAGTAATCCTGTCATTAGATGATAGTGAGCGTAGGGCCAGCTGTTCGTCTCTTGAGAGATTCATGAAGGGTCTAGTCTCTGTTTTGTAGAGACGTGTTATATCATTTTCTACGGCTGTTTCGAAAGTCAAGACCTTTGAAGGTAAAACAGCGCTTGGTGGATTAAATGTAGATGGCTTTTTCAGTCCAGTGTTCTTATCTTCCATGGCAGTTCCAATGTTTGCTGGTTTAGAAAAGAAATAGTGTAATCTTATTTTTCTGAAGAGCTTGGCTAATTCGATTTGGGCTATGAAAGGATCCCCTTTCTGGGTTGCCACAAAACCCAGGCCTTTATTCAAAAGACGGTCTTCGTTGGGAGAGAGTATATGTGAGCTAAGGTTCATCACGAGGCTGTCTGGTTGCTTGTCCCTGCGCTGTCTTGTGGGACTTTCTTCCCGCTGCGGAGGTCCATTCTCGATTGTGGTGGAGTATTCGTATTCCAGTGGACCTGTGGTGTCGTGGTTCCCTGTCTCCTCCTGCCCCTGCCTCGTCTCGGGCCAAACCCTAAAAAAGGAAAAGAACCAGGGCCTTGTTGCATTTGGGGGAGACCAAAAGGACCCATTTGAGGAGGACAGTTAGGTCCAAACATCCACGGGTTGGCCGGCCACCACGGTTGAAAGTTGTTAAAGTTCTGGGGTTGTAATCCACTCCTCCAATTGGAGGAGTGGATTACAACCCCAGAACCCCAGAACTTTAACAACTTTCAACCGTGGTGGCCGGCCAACCCGTGGATGTTTGGACCTTACTGTCCTCCTCAAATGGGTCCTTTTGGTCTGGCAATTTAGGTCAGAAACACTCTTGGTCTAAAAATAAAATTGGATCATATAGGATCCCCTAAAATATTAGCTATAGATCTAAATATTCGTGGTGATTTTAAAATCAGGATCTACATTGTTTATAACAGAGTTAACCAGGTCTCTGAAAATACTAACACTATTAAACTTTTGGACCATGAGTTATCTGAATCCATTGATGGTGTGAGAGTCCTGGTAGCAGGGGACCTAAATTGTACTTTTGAACCCCTAGCAATGACCTTTAGAGACCTGACCGAGGAATGGGTTTAGGTCTGGCGGGTCCCTCAGCTAGCTCTCCCCCCAGTTAGGTGGACTAAGGGAGGTAGTCAGGTGCTGGCCCGCTTGTTACTACATGACTTGAGAGCCACTAATGGAGTACACAATCAGACCAAAAAGGGAAGCTAACCTATAACAGGCCTGACCATGCCAGCAGGATTGATTACTGTCTGGTTACACTTAGTCTATGGTCCCTAGTTCATTATATGGTAGTGGTCAAGCACCTAGATAGCTATCATAACGCACTGACCCTGTCCCTAATGAATCTGGGAGATAACACTACAGAAATAGGCAGCTGGGGTATGGAGGATCTGTGAGTACTTTCTATAACAAATAATATAAGAACGATTAGATGGGACTCGGTGGAGAAACACCCAGAGGCCCTTGAACCAGCGAAATGTATAGTACACCAGAATGTGGAAGAACTGTTCAAATGCCCCAAAGATATGTTAATCAGGAAGCTGCCTACTAGGCATGAAACCATTTTAATAGAATTAGGGATCTGCTGGCTAAACCTTTCAGGGAGCAGAAACTGGAACACAGACAGACCCAGGCAGTATGGTATGCCCAGGACTGTAGGAAAGCTACAGCTGGCCTTGTTCTGGCAGCAAAATCAATTTCCCACCAAGATTTAGTGATATGCAGAAGACATTATAAGAAAGCTCTAAAGTCAGCTAGGTAGAGATGAGAAGACTCTCTCTGGTGCACCCTTTAAAATGCATCCTTAGTCAAGGATTCTAAGTCCTTTTAGAAACAAGTGGCCTATTGGCTAAATGGTAGGGAACCGAAACTGGAGTATATAGCTCAACCTGCGGAATGGGTGACCCACTTTTGGGGGCTTTACACACAAGGTGACTGTGAGTTGAAGACACCTCCAGGAGATTGGAGGAAAAACCAGGATGATGATGTGGAAAACCAGGTGTTCTCCATGGAAGAAACCTGGGTGGCAATCTGCTTTAGTATTGCATCTAGAGCTCCCGGCCCTGATCGAATCCCAAATTATTTGTATAAAGAGGATTTAACTGCCTGGATGCCCTATATTAACATGATTACAAATGCCGTCTCAGCGTTTGTGGACATTCCTCACTCATGGAATATAGCAGAGATTGTTCCAATCTTCAAAAAGGGTAATAGCGCAAACCCGGCCAGCTATAGGCCTATAAGCCTAATCGACTCACTGCAGAAAATGTTCTGCAAGCAGGTGTTGCAACGAGTACAGGGATGAATCTCGGAGCACCATATCTTGAGCGACCTGCAAGCAGGCTTTTGTGCGAACATTAGAACGTTGGAACAGGTTTTCTGCTTCCTGTGTATCTTCTGGAGGTAGGTTAGTATTAGAGGGGCAAACTATATGTAGCTTCCGTGGTCTTACGCACTGCATTTGATTTGGTACCGCAAGCAAAGCTGTGGAGAGTGTATGCCGAAATAGGGTTGCCACACAATTTATTAGAAATTTTAATTAGACTGCACTCCTCAAATACCGCACAAGTTAGGTGGGGGATAACAACCAGCTCACTGAGCAATTCCTTGTCAACTGTGGAGTGAGACAAGGGTGCTTTTTAGCGCCCAGCTATTTTGTCTTTTTATAAATGGTGTGATTGATTACCTAAACAAGGATGGATGTGACACCCCAAAAGTGGGGAAGCGTAGAGTACCAGCCCTTGATGATAATCTATCAATTTCTAAATCCCCCCTTGGTCTGCAAAAATTGCTGAATAATATGACCAAATTCAGTAAGGAGCATGGCCTGTTACTAAATGAGGCAAAAACTACCTAGTTGATCTTCTCAAAGGGGAACCCTAAGCAACCCAAAAGGCAAATGTATGTAGCAAAAAACCCCATGAACAAGTCTTTGTAGTCATCGAACATCAAACCTAAGTTTGATTTATCATGTCTGTCTATATGAAGACCAACTCATCACAAGCTTGCACCTTTCTTCTCTTTGAAACGCATGACACTAAGAGGGTGAATGGGTCTATCTCGAATCCTCTCATTCCTGACACTATTGTCACATTTGTTTCAGCCCTGATGAAGTCCTTTCTTATATAAAAAAACGGACTAAATACGTGTTGGCAGGAAGCTGTGGCATGATGCTGTTATATCTTGTTAAGAATTCTGCACAAAGGAACTGTCAAAAAGAACATGAATAATGTCTGAATAAAAGACATTGGAAATCTACTCCTATTACGGACTTGAATTTGATTTTGGAGTGCTTGGAGCATAAACGTTAAGTGTGAGGAACAGACTGTCTACTTTCCTTTTTAGTAAGATTTGGTAGTTCTACCTCCTCCTTGAGCGCCCTATGTAAACGTGTATTTGTAGTTGGGATAATTGTAGACCATGTCGGTGAGTGCGCCACTTTCCCAAGTCACCATTATTATAGTAACAACTTTTTTGCGACTTTTGTCGACTTCAGTTTTGAGTCTTCAACCGATTCCTGGTGCACGAGGGATGCCCGGTTTCAAGGCCTGCGGTTCCTGTACTCGACTGATGTCGGTGTCTGATCCGCACCGCGTGTGCCTCTTCTCTCTGGAGTACCACCATGACCCCAAGTCGTGCTCAGATTGTTGAACCATGGCCCGAAGTCTTTGTGGAAACGGTCACGAAAGCTCCTCAGGGCCGGCAGTCGGCTCAGGGTTGCGCAAGGTCCTGGTCACGTGGGAGGTCGAGGGACTGATCGCGGAGTCATTATCACTCCTCTTCTATGTCTTTGAACTCGGGGTCAGATAAGTCTAAGCACAAGAAGAAGTCGAAGAAGCGTCGTCACTCTTCAACTCCCCCCCGCCCCAAACCCACCCTCCCCCCCTCCCGGGCGGGTCCGCATGCAGAGCCTTCAGGGACGACACTGGCCTTCCCTTCCCGGTACCGGGAGCGACCCCTGCCGAGTGTTGTCAATTTTATGAAACGATGCACGCCATCTTTCGGCAGCCCAACTCCGCCGGCACGCCTTCAGGCCCCTTGGACTTGGCTGGGGCCCTAGGCCTTCGCCGGCGGCTTCGGCCTCAGCACCACAGGGCCCCCTTGTATACAGGCCTGGAACTGGATCGGCGACCGGTGGAACTCGTTTCAACTCCACCAGCGCCGACTCCACCAGCACCATGTCCGCAGCCGATGCCGGCTGGACTGCCAGCTGGCGCCGACCCTGGCTACCACCCAAACGTGGACACGGAGCCGGACCGTCGTCGGCCATCGCCAATGGGTACTTTTGTCCCTGTGTTCCACCCTGGCCATTTTCAGCCAGATTGGCAGCCAGAGGAGGATGAGGAAGACTGGGAGGAGTCTGGTGACCCTTTGACTGACCAGTTGGAATACGATCTGGACTGGAGAGAGGACCTGGAGGATGCCAGTGGTCTGGATACCTCCCCAGTCCTAGGCATGTTGCCTCCTCCAACAATGGCTACGAAGGAGGGAGCGTCATGTGCAGTGGTGTTGTGTAGGGCAGCCGAGACGCTCAACCTCGACCTACCCATGGTGGCAGTCAGGACTACCCTCCTGACAGAGGTGCTTCAGCCGGCAACGAGGTCTTCCGAGCCCCTGCTCCATGAAGCCCTCACGGACATCCTTTTGGGCACTTGGTCCAGGCCCAAAACAGGGGCTCCTGTGGACAGGATGATTGCCCGATGCCACCGCCCTGCCCCTGGTGATCCCACTTTCCTCTTCCAACACCCCACCCCTGGGAGCTTCGTGGTTCAAGCTTCCGCCTCTATAGGCGCCTTCCCTACCGCACCACCGGAAAGGGAATCCATAAAGCTGGACCACCTTGGGAAGAACATGTTTTCTTACGCCAGCTTGAGACTGTGGTCGGTAAACACTGCATGTCTGTTGGGTCGTTACTCCCACTCTGTGTGGGATACGGTGGCGCAAATGCTGCCTCAGTGCCCGGAGGAGGCCTGGGCCATACTCTCCCGTGCAGTTGCCGAGGGGAGAGACGCAGCGAAGTTTACCATCCGCTGTGGGCTGACAAACTTAGCAGGACGATTTCTACATCAGTAGCCCTTCAATGCTACGCCTGGTTGCGTTTGACTGGTTTTTGAGGGGATATCCAATCCACCCTTAGTCCTGGCTCACACCCCCGGACTGCACCCCCCTAGTTAGCAGGCATATGACAGATTTTGAGAAGTGGCTAGCGTGAAGGAATCGGATAAACACCTCATTTCAGAACTATACAAGATACTCACACCCCCCATCAGGTCGAGCGGCGGGACAGAAGCGCTGGGAATTGGAGTTAGGGAGGACCCTGACGGACCGTGAATGGAGCTACATATATTACAGGGCTTCCCACACCACACGCAACACCCGCAGGCAGGGAGGCAGCGGTGAAACTAGCCCTTTACTTGCACCTTACCCCCGTTCGGCTCAACAAAGGGAATACAACTCGCAGCACGCTTTGCTGGAGGGGTTGCGGGGAGCGGGGCACCATGACTCATCTCCTCTGGGAGTGTAGAGAAGTTAGGGACTATTGGAAGGTGGTCTTAGACGACATAGACAGTACATTCGACACTGAAGTCCCGAGATTCCCAGCTTATACTATCCTGGGCCTTCCCAATGCACTTACCTTCCCCTTGAAATCAGCCAGAGGACGTCAGATGGGGATCGCCATGCAAGCTGCATCACAACATGTTCTGTCACTTTGGGGATCGCCCACCAGACCCACTCACACAGGATGACTGCATAAAATCTGGTTTACACTGGGCATGGAACGCATTCAAGCTACACTCACACAGTCCGCGGCCACGTTCCGAAAGCACCACCACTACCACTACAGTCCCTCCTCTCAACTGAATTCAATGAGATCACATGTCATAGATATCTTCGTGTATTACGCCTTACGGATACCCCACACGACCCTCCATGAATCCATGAAGGGGTGCTTTAAACGAACTGTGGGCACATTGGTGATTGCTTTACTGATACGGCACACTGTTTGGGGTGGGAGGGGGCTGGGGGGAGTGGGTTTTTGGTTTCTGTTTTTGAAGTTTTGCCTCTCTATCGGGCTCAGCACATGCGGTTCTTGCATCGCACTTATTGCATGGCACATGTACCTTGCATGCAGTTTGCTTTGTGGAGAAGACATGCATGTCTGTCTCAACCGCTATCTCTATATGATGCCCTTCCATTGCACTGTATTGCCGGTCTTTGTTCTTGAAATCAATAAAACAAATTTGAATTTAAAAGGGAGGTCAATAGCGACCTGGTGCACCCGGATCAGTCCGGTTTTATACCCCGCCGCAATACTGCCCTTAACCTGAGACGCTTGCATGGCGTTATGGCCAGAGTTCACGCCCTCACTGAACCGGCGGTGCTGGCCTCCCTTGATGCCACAATGGCTTTTGATTCCTTGGAATGGAATTATTTGTGGGCAGTCTTGACGAAACTTGGTTTTGGGCCGGGCTTCCTGGGCTGGGTGCAACTTCTTTATTCTAGCCCCCTGGCGGCTGTTACGGTGAACGGTCGTATGTCTGCTCCCTTCGCACTACAGCGAGGCACCAGACAGGGCTGTCCCTTGTCTCCGCTCCTGTTTGCGCTGGCTCTGGAGCCCCTCGCGGCGATGTTGCGCTCGCACCCTGACTTGCATGGGATCTCCTGGTCCCCGGGCTTTGAGGACAGGGTCTCCCTGTACGCGGACGACATCCTGCTGTATCTCACCTCCCCTTGCAAGTCGCTTATCGTGGCGTGCGATGTGCTCAGGCTGTTTGGGCGTTACTCCGGCCTGATTATTAACTGGGCCAAATCCTCCCTTTACATCCTCAAGGGCGACACACCGCGCCTTCCCAGAGGCTGCAATATCCAACTGGCGGGACAAGGCTTTAAGTACTTGGGGATTTACATTTCACATAACCCTAAGGCAAGGTATGACCACAACTTGCTCCCCCCGCTCCACCGTTTGCGGCGGGACGTGGAGAGTTGGCGTAAGCTCCCTCTCTCGTTGCTGGGCCGGGCGGCGTTATTTAAAATGATGTCCCTGCCCAGGTTCCTGTATGCCTTGCAGAATACTCAGGACCTTGTCCCGGCCCGCTACTTCAGGGAGGTCGAGAGTCTGCAGCGTGCCCTTCTTTGGGACGGACGACCCCGTGTCGCTGTTCGGAAGCTCACCATGCCTTGGTATGATGGGGGCATTGCGCTACCGGACGTGCGGAGATACTACTGGGCCTCTCAACTTACCGCCATCAATCATGGTTTTTACGGTCCCGTGGACAACCCCGGTTATGCCATGGACCGCTGGCTTTTGCACGGAGGCAATTACTATCGCGCCCTATATTCTAGATCCTTTGATCGTAACCTCACTGGCCCGACCAAGGCGGCGGTCCATACGTGGCGGACGGTCACTAAGATACAGGGCTGGCAGGGCAGACTGACGAGATTTACCCCTCTCTTTGATTCCGACATTTTGGGCAAGCTTTGGCACACCAAGGGCTTCGAGAAGTGGGATCTCATAGGCATCTCGAGGGTTGAGGACATGCTCTCCAGGGGGGTGGTCAAGACTTTCCCACAGCTGCAGGCGGAGTATAAATTGAGTGCTACGGAGTTTTTCCGCTACGCCCAGCTGCAGCACGCAATAACTGCCGCCAGGCCGGAGGAGGGTGACATCCCCGAAAGTTCCCCTTTGGAGGACAGGGTGTTGGACGGGCATATGCCTGATAGCGCCATCTCTCTGTCCTACAAGAAACTAATCAACGTCCAGGTGGACCTCCTCCAGCGCTTGCGAGAACAGTGGGTGGCCGATGGGCTGGAACTGGACGATGAGGACTGGCAGAGTGCTGTGTCCTCCCCTAAGGAGGTAGCCATTTCCTCGCGTCTGAGATTGGTCCAGTTTAAAATCCTTCACCGAGTGTATGTCACCGGCCCCAGGCTGGTGCACATGGGCTTCTCGCCGGATGGCCTCTGCCGCCGTGGCTGCGGAGCCCTTGCCACCTTTCTTCATATACTGTGGGAGTGCCCCGTTATTGCCCCTTATTGGGAGAGGGTTCATAGAGTGATGCGGGAGGTGACTGGAGTGGAGTTGGCGGCGTAGGCGCGTAGGTGCCTCCTGAATGTCTGGGAGCCTAATGACTATGATACGGCGCAGACCCGATGGGCCACACTGGGCAATATGGTCGCTAAACGGGACATAGCGCAGAGGTGGGGTTCTAATGTGGCCCCCCTGGTGGTACAATGGAAGGCCAACATGGACTGGTGTATGTTGCGCGAAAAGACTGTGTATACTGCCAGGGGGCGGCCTCAGACGTGGAACAAGGTATGGGGTGCCTGGAATGCTTATAGAGGGGACATGTGTTTACCACCTGCACCGTTGCCACGAGATGAACGCTTGTCACCATAGACGTTGACGACAGCTATGTTACTCTTGTACTGATTCTCCTGTTCTTCCTTCCCCCCCCCCCCCGCTTTTGCTACATTCTGTCTCAGTTCTTTCTACAACTTCTCCAGCTCCTTCCGCCTCCTACCGACTAGTGGTCTTCTTCATTTCCATTGCCTTTTTCGCGCCCTTGGGCGCTTTGTTTAAGTTTTTGTTTTTAAAAAAATAAAACAACCTGCATTGTCCTGAAATGAATCGCTAGGCACTATGACCGTTCTATACTATGCTGCCTTGCCTCCGGGATGTTAGGCTGAATAGCTGTGTGCTTTTTACAATAAAGGTTTTAAAAATTAAAAAAAAAAAAAAAAAAAGGGAGGTCAAGAAGAGTCGCCTGGACACCCGGAGAAAACTCTGATGACCTGAGCCAAGCACTTCTCCTCGAGGCAACTAAAGCAAGCCAGAAACACAATGTATCTACAAAACCACTGAGAGAATCAGAAAACAGTTAGCGTTGACGGCGTGGAAAAAAGGGAACTGACGTCATCACGCCGACGAGGCAGTCTTTGGCTCCAGTGATGTCAGCGGAGCCGCGTGAGCAGCCATGCTATTGTGATGTCGTCATTGTCGCGTGGAGAGCTACAAAAAAATTCAAAATGCTGCTGGCGTAGGGGGATATTCACAAGTCCATTGGCAGATGTATCCATCAGAAAAAACAGGTTGATAAATCCTCCCGCGCTATTGTGGTCAGCATCAAATTGCGCAAAGGTTATGGTCTAGCACAAACAATGATCATCATTGGCACTTTGTGCTACTATGCGCTATTTTTACTTAAAAGTTTAAAAATCCCTACTCTGGTTTACCTTTTTGGAACTTCTGCCATTTTTGTTAATTTTATTTATTAAATCTTACTTTACTTTTCAGATTTGGTTTGGGACTTTTATTGTTTTGCTCTTCGACCCTTATTACTGTTTTGATACTGCCTAAATACTTTACTAAGTTAAGCATGTCTTCTGTGGGCCATAGCTATGAGGGGCTTGAGCCCAGGTTTATTTAGTGACTTTGAGAGTTGATCCTCACCAGGGTAGTGAGTGATCCTTGAGGGAGTAGTCCCACACACCCATTAATAATTCGATTTGTTTCAACCATGACATTTTCTTTCACTCAGGGAGCAAAGCATCACTAACCATCATCATCAAAATACTTTATCTTATAAAGTGCAAAGTGCTATACAATGCATAAATAGTACAAGCAATAAAAGCAATATACAAAGTACAAAATGTGGGAATAGATAAAAGCAATGCAGAGAAAAATATGAATGAATGTAGTCCCATACAAGGATTTAGGAAACTATGTAATACATTTAAAAAGTATGATCTATAATGCATGCCAGAATCTGGCCAACCCAAATACCACCCCCCTGCACGTGTCAGTGGCTAGGATTCTCATGGCCTCCAGGTAATGCCCAGTTCCTACCAATCTACATAATGGCACAATCCACTTTGCACGCAGGTTTTTATAGTAAGCCCAGAAGAATAGCAAGTGGGCTATTGACTCTGAGCAAGCATTGCATGCAGGCCACTCATCGTCTATGGAGGCAATACTAGACCACTTTTTACAGAACACTTTAGTTGGCAAAGTTATAAAAAGGTATTTAAGAACAAGTTACCTACCTTCAGTAATGATAAGAAACATAGGTTAGTTGTAGATTCCTACCTTAGAACTACCCCAAGGCATCAGACTGGATCCGGAAATATTTTCGTCAGCAGTACCCCTGCACGTCGGAAGTTGTCGTCGGTCGACTCTGCATCCGTCGTCGGCATCGTGGTAGCTACATAAACGCCGCCCTCGTGCGCTGATGTCAGTTCTGTACATGACTTTCCACGCCAGAAGCGCAAAGCCATGCAAGACGCTGACAACTAGTGCACAAAACTAGGGCCCTGAAAGGATGTCCTTAACCCTAGAAGTCAGTTCTCAGAATTTGGGAGGATGGGTGGGGCGGTAAGGAATTAATAACTAACTTATGTTTTTCACAGTTATATTGTTACCAAAGAAAAGTAACTTGTTCATCTGTAGGGCTCGACAAATCTAAAAAATCTCACTTGACCTGCAGGTCGAGTGAGTAGACTTTTCTACTTGACCTAACAGCAATGCACTCGACCCACAAATTGATTGTTGTTACTCAAATTCAGCAGGATTAGGAGGTAGGGCGTGGTGTCCCCTGACATGGAAGCCTGCATAAAGGCATGGGTGAGAGGAGACCTTCCTACCCAGCTGCTACATGAAGCTGTCTGCTGTAGCACTTCTAGGCAAGAATGAAGCAGGAACAGGACAGAAACTGACCCTACATTTTAAAGGGTGTAAATGTATCCCTTCCCCTTCTCACAGGAGCATTGTCCACCTCCAGGGATGCCAGGCATGTGTCTACATTCCTGAATGACGGGATCTGCTGTCCCCGTACAACAAAGCACAGTAGACACTCCACCATTCACCCTAATGCACACAAACACCAGCGCTCTCACACACTCCGACAGAGCCCCCTTCAACCAGTCGAGAGCACATTAACCAAGCTGTACAGGGGAAGCTGACCTTATGTTAACATGCAGTTCTATAGATTGCATGTCATAGTTCAATGCAACAGATCTTACAGCGGGCAAGACTCCATGGGGGAGGCGCGGCACACAGCAGAGGTCCAAATACCAGAACGTAAGAAAACCTGAGAGTTTTGACTGTTGGAAAATCTAAAAGCAAATGATGGGAATCCTGAAATCTGAAACCTGCTGCCCAGCCTTAAGGCAAATCTCTCTTAAGCAGCAAAGCACAGCCTCGCGGCCTCTGCGTGTCAATTTCACTCAAGCTTTTCGTACTGCCCATCTCTGCCCGCCTATCACAGCGCTTGTCAGTGTCATCCTCTCACTCAGCCCTCCGGTATCACCCCCTTACAAACTCCTTCACACTACCGCAACTTATCAACCTGTGGCCCTGCACACGGGTGCCAGTTCTTCACACTGCCCAGAAGAGTCAGCCTCTCACCAACCCACGAGTGCCAGCTAATCACAAAAGGAGTGACACATTTGAGTTCTCGACACATTCCCATCCAAGCACTGGCTTCTCTGCTGAGATTTGCAACAAAGTTGGTGGTTGCTACAGCAGCGTTTGTAGAAAGCAACTTCACACCAAGAACCTACCGCGTGGTCCCGCAGGTCAATCCCCGTGTGCCATTTCATCATGTGTTTGTGAGATTTTCGCTTAGTTTCTGGAGGCTACCTGGTGAACAGGGAGTCTCGGAGCTAGGGTGAGGATGTGTCAATAGCTAGGCCTCCCCCTCGTGCATCCTCAAGCACCTGCCCTCCAGTTCTCTGTCTCTTTGCCCCGCCCCCTCGTCGACTTGATCATCTTGATCTGCAGCTGTCACAGGGCAGGTCTGCAGGATGTCAGGAGTTGACATCCCGTTGCCACCGCCGTGATGCCTGCCCTAGAGCCTTCACCTGCTACTGCAGTGCCAGATAGCACTCGCCAGGCCGGTCAAGTAGGCCTTGAAACTGACTCGCCCTTCATGAAATTCACTCGCATTTGCGAGTGGTCGAGTACATTTTTCGACCCCTGATCTGAAAGAGACTGTTAGTTATATATTCCTTACCTTAGAATACATACCCCAGCAAAACCAACCCCGGTGGTGGTTCTGGAAACCAAGTTCACAACAGGAAGTCCTGGAGAACAGAACGGCCAAAGAAGCTGTCTCTCCGGACTTGACTGTCCAGGCACCAGTGTTTCGTAAACGTGTGCAGCGATGCCCATGTAGATGCCTGACAGATGTCATTTAGGGGGACTCCTCATCCCAAAGCAGTAGTAGCTGCTGTCGCCCTGGTGGAATGGGCGCGCAGCCCCACTTGAGGCTCCTGCTCAGCCAAAGAATAGCAGGCTTTAATGCACAGAACAACCCATCTAGAGATGGTCCGTTTGTGCACGGCCCGACCTTTCTTGGCGCCCACGTAACCAAAAAGAGCTGTTCGTCCACCCAGAATTGTTTGGTGTGATCCAAGTAGAAAGAAAGGGCACGTTTTGGATCCAGATGTGGAGCCTCTCTTTCTCTTTCGAAGGATGCGGAGGCGGAAAGAAGGTGGGCAAAGTGATGGTTTGGCCAATGTGGGAAGAAGTAACCCCCTTGGGAAGAAAGGAAGGTCTAGTTCTTAGGACGACCTTGTCCGGATGGACACCCAGAAAGAGAGACTTGGAAGACAGAGCTTGTGCTCACTCACCCTGCGCGCAGAGGTGATGGCCACCAGAAAGGCAGTTTTCAAAGTGAGAATTCTGAGAGGACAGTTATGCAGCGGCTCAAAGGGAGCGCACATAAGGTATGTAAGAACCACGTTCAAGTCCCACTGGGGCATTACGAAGGGAACAGGAGGAAACAGATGACTAATGCCCTTAGGAAATCTATCTACAACAGGGGACCTGGGACTTGAAAACAGAAGGCTGATCTGGTAGCCTGAGAAAGGCTGAAATGGCTGAGAGGTAGCCCTTAAGAGTGCCCAGAGCAGAGCCCTGCTGGGCCAAAGAAAGGAGGAACAGGAGAATCTCAGAAAGAGGGGCAGAAAGGGGATCCACAGCCTTTGCTGTGCACCATGCCACAAATGTATTCCATCGGCCGGCTTATACCGTCTTAGTGGAGTGACGCCTGGCTGCCAAGATTACATCACAGACTTTGGGAGGCAGGCCAAACAACGTCAACTGCTGCCACTCAATCTCCACGCAAGGAGGTGGAGGCTGGACAGGTTCGGGTGGAGGACCGTCCCCTGCTACTGTGACAGAATATCCTCCCAAATAGGCAGTTGGATCGGAGGATCGATGGCCATGTTGAGCAGCTCGGGATGCCAGACACTTTGTGCCCAATCCAGAGCCACAAGAATTACTTGGGCCCGGTTGCCCTTGATCTTCTTCAGCACTCTGGGCAGTAGAAGAAGAAGAAGAAGTGGTATAGGCGGAAAGGCGCATAGAATACTCCTCTCGTGACGAAAAGCGTCGCCTTGGAAATTCCAATGCACAGAATTGCTGAGATTGTGCGTTCTCTTCGGCGCCGAAAAGGTCTAACCAAGGCTCTCCCCACAGCTGAAAAAGTCTTTGCAACACCTCCAAGTGAAGACGCCATTCGTGATCCATCATGCACCTGCAGCTGAGTTGGTCCGCCCTGGCGTTCAGTAAATCTGCCAGGTGTTGAACCACCAGAGATATGCAATGATGTTCCAGCCTTGTCCTGAGGCGAGGGCCTCTTGACATAGGGTCCACAACCCCACCCTGCCCTTTTTTTGCAGTACCACATGGCAGTGGTGTGGTCCGTGAACACCTGCACTTCTCTTCCCCGGACAGCGGGAAGGAATGCTTTGAGTGCAAGACGCATCGCCCGAAGCTCCAGAAGGTTGATGTGGAGCTCGGACTCCGCCGAAGAGCAGAAGCCTCTGATCTCCGCCTCTCCCATGTGGCCACCCCATCATGGTTGGGGAAGGTAGAGGGATCTGCCGTTGACCCAATCCTGGTTCGTGAGCCACCACTGCAATTCTCATGCAGTGCCCTCCGAGATCTGGCCGTAATCAGGCAGATTCCCCTGTTGCTACGTCCACTGGAACTTCATCATAGCAAGAATATCCCGGACTCACTGTTTGGGAGGATAAACTGCGTTGAGTCAAAAACTTCTCCGATGAGGAGTAGCTTCTGAGATGGGGTCAGGTGTGACTTCAGCACGTTGATGGAGAACCCCGTTGAATGCAGGAGTTCGGCCATAGTCTGAAGGTGGGAGACGTCAGCCTGGGGCGAGCCTGTCTTCAACAGCCAGCCGTCGAGATAGGGGAAGACTGGAACCCCTGATATGCGCAGATGAGCTGCAACTACCGCCATCACTTTAATGTACACCAGAGGGGCGCTGGTAAGGCCAACGGGGAGCATAGTAAACTGAAAGTGCTTGTGGCCTACCTTAAAACCCCAGGTAACGCCAGTGGGCCGGTAGGATGGGGATATGAAAATAAGCGTCCTGCAAGTCCAACACTACCATCCAGTCTCCAGGGTCGAGGGCAGACACGACCTGAGCGAGAGTCAATATTGTGAACTTCTCCTTCCGGAGGAAGCGGTTGATGTTTCTTGGATCCAAGATAGGATTGTGGAGTGTGGGGGTGGGGGTGGGCGGGCCGGAATAACAGGCGTGGAGGCCGGATGTAGTGTGCTATGATTAGCAAGGGTTTTATTTATATACACAACAGTCAAGCCCTTGGGCACGGTGATCAGATACAGTCCTCGGTGTTCGGGGTGGAGTCCCTCGTGAGGGGGTCCGATGAGGAGAACACAGGTAGGTCTTCTACTGCTGGGCTGGGGCTCTCCTTCCTGGTTGCGGGCGTTGGGGTGTCCCTCGGAGATAAAGGAAAGAGACACGGGGCAGTTAGTTCCAATGGCCACGGAACTCAGTACTCTGACACCGGCACCGGGAGTGCAAGGGTGGAAATAGACCGTGAGGGAGGGCGGAAGGGTAGGGGAAGAGGGGAAAGAAAAGACAGGGTGTAGGGACAGAGTGCCAATAGTGGGGGGGGTTTGGGTGGAAGGTATTATACAGTGCAGGGGTGATTATTATATACAGTGGGGTGCACGTGGATTCTATACAAGATTTACACGTATTTATACTATTTACACAGGGAGGGGGAAACACGGAGAATGGTAACAATTTACTCACGTGCCCCGCCGTAACTCTCATCCGAGTTACGGCCGCTTTCCAGCCACCTCCTGAGGATGCCACCAATCCTCGCACCAAATGTCTTCCTCTTCTTCCCTCTCTCGCCTCGTCCTCTCTCCTACAGTCTTCGCTGCCGGTCCTTCGCGTCTCGCCAACTCCTGTCACGAGTCCACCGCTGGGAACCTCTCCACCTCTGTGTCGCCGGCTTTTCTACCATCCGCTCGGATTCCTGAGGAAAGACTTCCGGGGTCAGGCGGGTTCACTTCCGGTCCTTTAGTGGTCGTTGCACTTCCGGGGTCACTCCAGGTCGCTTCCGGTCCGCTGAGCTCCGGTGTTGCTGTTGGCGCCTGCAGGGAAACAGAGAGAGGTATAGCCGGTTTTGGCTGTGGGTTAGTGTTGTTGCCCGTATGGGCGTTCCTACGGGACCGCTGCGCCCGGGAGGTAAGGTCCGCCCCTTCACAAGGATGCAGGCCTTTGTCCTTCTTGGGTACCAGAAAGTAGTGGGAATAGCAACAACAACCTACTTCTGGGGCAGGAACACGCTTGATGGCACCCTTGGCCAAGAGTGCCAAAACTTCCTGATGGAGAAGGGCCCGGTGATCCTCTGAAATGCGATGGTACTGAAGTGGCATGTAGGGAGGGGTAGACTCGAAGGGGAGGGAGCAGCCTCTTCGGATTATTTGCAAACCCCACCTGTCCCTCGTGATGGTGCGCTAGTGGGGGAGGTGATGGCGGCGGATCCTGCCTCCCACTGTCGTTTGGTGGCCCTGAAAGGTCGGACTAGGAAGGTTTGGAGGCTGCTGCAGAGATGACTGTGGTGGACGGGTCTGCCCTCTGGTCCCCAGAACTACGCCCGTGGTTCCCATGTCCCCGGCTGCGCTGAGGGTGAGCAGCTTGTGCTGGCCTGTGGCTATGGGCAGGACGTAGTGGGGCAACCCTTCCGTAGCATTGAAAGGGGCGAAAGGCAGACTTGTCGGGTGGTGGAGAGGCCCAAGGACCTGGCTGTAGCCCAATAGTCCTTAAAGCGCTCTAGCGCGTTGTCTGCCTTTTCGCCAAAAGTCGACACCCATCATTATGTTCCCCGCCAAAAGTGATGCCATGGATGTTGGGGTTATCGCGGATCTTTTGCGCTAGCAGCTCTACATACAGAGCAAATAAAAGAGGCGAGAGTGGACATCCTTGCCTCGTGTCACTTTGGATCTTGAAGGGGCTCGACCGCAGACCGCCCAGGCAGACCCGCGCTAGAGGATGGTGATAGCAGCTTGCGATCCAAGATTGAAAACGGTCCCCTAACCGGAAGTGAGCCAAAACCCGTTGTAAGAAGGTCCAATCTATCCGGTCAAACGTTTTTCCCGCGTCAATGGCCAGCAGAGCTGAGTCTAATTGTTGGAAGTGGGCCTAGTCGATCAGGTGGAGGATCCGTTTGGTGTTATCACTACATTGACGGCTCGGGACAAAGCCCGATTGGTCGGGCTCCAGGCATGGCCCGAGGCGAGCAACCAGCACACCAGTAAAAAGCTTCAGGTCCAAATTAAGGAGGGAGATAGGGCGAAACGCCGAGCAGTGTGTGGGGTCTTTGCCAGGTTTAGGCAGCACCACGATTTTAGCCTCCAACATATCCGGAGGGATGGAGCCCGGGCCGCTGAAGTAATTGAAAAGCAAGTGAGGACAGAGGCTAGTAGTGGGCTGAAAGTTTTATAAAAGGCTGCTGAGAAGCCGTCCGGACCCGGGGACTTGAGGGGGCGAAGGCGAGATATAGCCGCTATCACCTCATCCAAACAGATGGGGGCCTCCAAGGCGTCTGCACTCGCCGGAGAAAGCGCGGTGATGTCCACAGTCTCCAAGTAGCCATCGATGTCTCTACCCGAAACAGTGTCGGCACGGTACAATGAGGCGTAGATGTCCCAAAATGCCTTCCTTCACCTGTGCCTCCCCTCCTATTTCCACGCCGTTCCCATCTTTGAGACCTAAGGTCTTCGAGCGTTGGGATTTGGCTTTCAGCGTGCTGGCGAGTTGGCGACCGGTCTTGTTCCCCCCCCCAACATAGTAAGTGTGGCGGAGGCGGAGAGCAGCGAACTCTGCCCAGTCCATATCTAGGCTGGCCAGTTGGGCCCTGGCAGCTTTCCATTGCCTCCACACTCAGGGGGCCCCGGTGCGACTGTGAACCCTCTTGAGTTGAGAAACTTGGGTAGTGAGGTCCTCTCTCTTCCCTTTACGGTCCTTAGCCTCCGCTGCCACTATCTCAATGAGTTTGCAGCGGGCCACCAATTTCAGGGCCCCCAACAGGGCTGAGGCCGACGTCTCGGGCACGTCATTAATGGCTAAGTAGTCAGTAATACATTTGTGAAGTTGCTTAGTAACCTCTGGGCGCTGCAGGAGAGTTTCGCGCAGCCTCCACGCCCCAGGGTGACGGCTAGGTTTGAGAATCGTGAGCAGTAGCTCAACGGCATCATGGTCGGAGATAGCTGCTGGCACAATGCAAACGTCTGTAAGGCTATTGGCTAAGTCAGAGGAGCCGAGGAAGTGATCAAGCTTGGCATAGGTGCGGTGTACGTGTGAGTAAAAGGTGAAGTGGGATGCCCCAGGGTGTTTGGAGCTCCAGAAGTCTACCAGACCCCGTTCGTGTAGCCAAGCCTTGCATGCAGTGGAAAGGGTGCCCGTGTCCCCGTACCTATGTCCAGGTCTATCCATGTTAGTGTCCATCACCAGATTGAGGTCCCCCCCTAGAAGCAGGAGAGAGCCAGGGGATTGAAGTGTCTCTGAAATGGCGCTTTTCAAAAAGGTTTCCTGTCCTGTGTTCGAAGCATATAAGGAACCAATTGTCAATAGCTGGCCACCAATCAAGAAGTTATAGGCGAGGAGTCTGCCCTTGATCTCCCCTGTTTTATCCCCCACCCGCCCCTGAAAACGCTTAGACACTAGAATGGCTACCCCTGCTTTTTTCACCGGGAGAGAGGAGAAAAACTGCTAGGAGAAGGCGCGGGAGCGCATCCTATGCCAATACTTTGCAAGCAGATGGGTCTCTTGGAGTAAGCAAATCTCGGCCCCTGAATTTTCCAGGTAAGAGATCACTGCCCTCCGCTTAATGGGATTGTTTAAGCCCTTCACATTGAGGGTCAATATCTTCAGAGCTGGGTTGGTCATCGCTGGGCAAGTGGATAGAAAGCGCTGCGTGCGGGTGGTAATGCCACAGCGTGAGATGGAAGTGAAAGGCGATTGATCCTTCTCGTTGAACCTCCCCCTGGCACACTGGTTCCCTCCCTCAACCCCTTCGGCCGCCCCCAACCCAACCCCAATGGAGGACCCCCGCTCCCCCCCTTCCGAACTCCATCCCCCCAACCCCCCTTTTGAACTCCAGCCAACCCCCCGCCCTCCCTCCCTGACCCAAACTAGAAATCCCCAGGAACAAACCATAGTCCCAGGCCTATCAGAACGCAGTTCAGGCCTGTAGAGTCTTAACGTGGAGGAGTTTGTGGCAGTGGCGACCTTGGTGGCTCCCCGCCCCTTCCCCCCGCCCTCCTGAATACAAAGCAATGTAGGCAAATCCCCTAGCCAGAGTGCCTCACGGTGGAGCCGTCGTATCTTTGACCACCTCTTGTATGGCCGAGGCCTGTTCCAGGGCCATGGTCGCCGGGTTAGGTTTAAGGTCCGCCTTGGGGAGACGGCGCCTCCTCACTCGCTGCCACCTGCAGAGGGAACGCTGCGAAGACCCTTCCTGCGATTGTCGTGGTGAGGTCTCCTCCGACTGCTCATCCTCCGCTAGATCAAGTCCCAGTAGGGAGCACGTGTCTCGGAGAGAGCGGAGTTGGTGCAGCGCCCCCTTCCATTTGAAAATTAAACGAAAAGGGTGACCCCAGGAATAGGGCACCCCATTGTCCCGCAAGAATGTCGTGGCTACCCGGAAGGCCTTCCTCTTCTGGAGCGTAATGGCCGAAAGGTCCTGAAATAGGGCCACGGGGCGCCCTGAAGTGGATAGGTTGTTTCCAACGGTCCTCCTGTAGGATCCGCTCTTTCAATTGGAAGTCAGGGAGATAGGCAAGGATGTCCGGCGGGGGGGCAGGTGTATGCCGCGCCCGGCCAACTCTGTGCGCGCGGTCAGTGCGAATAGCAAAGTCAGCAGGTTCACCAAGAATCTTCCGAAAGAGCTCCTGTAAGTAACAAGTGACGCTGTTTCCCTCTGCTTTCAATGGCACCCCCCAGACCCGTATATTATTCCGCCAGGAGCGATTTTCGAGATCCTCGGAGTGCGCCTGGAGGTCTACTTGCTGCTCCCAGAGGCGGATGACCTCCTGCTGTAGCAGTTCCACCTCCTCGCTACAGGCCTGGTTCGTTTCTTCCATCGAGGCCACTCGCTCTCCCAAGCCATCAACATCCCTGCGGACTTCGCGTTGTTCCCCTGCCAGATCCTGCTTCAGAGTCTGGAAGTCGTCCCTAAGTGTGTTAAAGAGGGATTCCAGGAAGGCTTTTGTGATGGGGGCCCCCCCATCATCCTGTCCTGGGGTGCTGGCCGCAGTCTCTGGCGAAGGGGGGTTCTGGGTCTTTTCCCCCTTTGGGGTGCTTTTAACTAACATATCCGTTATAGTGCGGCCGCCTCTGCGACCCGCGTTGGCCATGTCGCCCCAGGGGTAGAGTGTTGTAGCGACTGCAGTCTAGTCCGGTGCTTAGAGTGGGCACCCTCGGGGCAGGTGGGCAAGTCCGCCGGGGCCAGAGCAGTCTCTCAATGTGTGCTTCCCTAGCCAGGGCCGTGTCGCGTCGGGGCAACTACCCCGCTTCCGCCCAGAGCTCCTCCAGTCGCGCCCGGCCGGTACGGCGGGCGGATTGCAGCTGGGCACCTCCACTCCCTCCGTGCCCCTCCTCACCTGTCGAGCGTGGTTCCCGCTGTCGGACAGGGCGGGCTGTCAGACCGCGAATGCTGCGTCGCCCCAGGTCCAAGCTCCAAGCTCCCAGCTCCCGCGTGGGTCACCACCGACACATCAGCAGCTCAGTCTAGGCCCAGAAGCCAGGGTCTCAATTTTCGCAACTGCTCATGTCGCATGCATCGGCCCCAGCCGTCCCGCCAATGGTACCCCTCAAAAGCTCTTAAAAGTAACTGGGAGGAGCAGAGTGTGTAGCGGGCGCGCTGTCCAGGAGGGTGTGTGGTAGCCTCGGGGTCGCTACGCAAGAGAGCTGTTTTCATCCTGTCCTTGGGCCTTCCGTGTGCCGGCCTGCTGCGGGGCCCCCCCGGATTGTGTGCACTCCTCCTCACCTCATCAACGTCGGGGCTTGCGCAGGGGTAGGGCGATTCGGGTCCCCCAAGGCCCTCAGGGTAACCACTCCAGCCTCAGCGCCCCAGCTGTCTATTCCGTGGTGTAGGCCCCGAAGCCTGGGCCTCGATTTCCGTGGCTCTCCTGTACCAGGCTCATCACTGTCAGCACGTTTCTCCCCAGTGCAGCCCGCAGCTGGAATCAGCGTCGCCCCGCTAGTGTTGGCTCATGGTGGGAGTCCCACTGGGTGGGGGCTCGTCGTCGTCTCTGGGCGCCTGCTGGACTCGGCCCACCGCTCCGTGTAGTCCCGGGCCTGGGACCTCGATTTTCGCAGTGCGCCACGTACCACCTGTTGGTCCGCACCTCCCCCCGCCGCACGTATTTGCGGCCGCCGTCCCCGGGACCTGCCGACTCAGACCGGGTCCCGGTCTCCTCCTCTGGCTACCTCGCACTTCTTTGTGGACCCGTTGTGGAGCCCCATCGCCGGGCCTCCGCGCCAACTCTCCCGTTGTGCAGCCGCTAAAACCACGCGGCCCTCGGGTCTCCGGCGAAGTGGCGGCTCCGGAGGATTCTGGTGGAGCAATGCGGGCCAGAAGCCGGTCATGCGAGTTTACCGGTCAGCAGCAGAATTTGCCAGGGCTGCTAGGGAGGTGCAAGCTAGGAAAAAAGACTGAAAGGGGTTCAGGGCCGGGGAGCCTCGCAGTCCAACATCTGTTCAGGCCGCCATCTTGGCCTCACTTTTGACCATTCTGGACTGTTTGGTAAAAAAGCAGATGCAGCCCTGCAAAGGTCTAAGGACAGCAAAGCCACCGCTAAGTCTTTGGGTCTGCAAGTGCAGCCTAGAGGTTCAAGTCACAGAAGATACAGAGGTTTTGGGAGGTCGTCCTTTTGGATCTACAGGCAGCCGCAGCTGCAGCATCAGCAAAATACTCTGTATAAATCTTACAGAGGCAAGAAAAGAGGTCGTCCACGAGGTTGTCAGCCCTTCTCCTCCTCTACCTCCCCCTCTTACCACCGCAAAGCAGACCTAGATCCACCATTCTGGATCATGTGGGTCCTGTGGGGGGTCGGCTTGCACATTTTGTACAAGATTTGGAATCTGTCACTACGGACCTTTTGGTTCTAAATCTTGTAGAGAATGGGTATGCTCTTCCCTTTCGGGAATACCCTCCAGATTACCCTCATTTCCAAGGGGCATGCTCGGAGGACCATTTTCTTCTCCTACAGGAGGAAGTTCTAATATTACAAAACAAAGGTGCGATAGAGGTGGTTCCAGAACTGGAGAGCGGTCAGGGATACTACACCAGGTATTTCCCGATTCCCAAGAAGGATGGCAGGTTACATTCAATCCTGGATCTCAGGATCTTGAATCTTTTTCTGAAGCAGGAAAAGTTCAAGATGCTTACCCTAGCGTAAGTTTTTCAAGCGCTGCAACAGAAAGACTGGGTGATGTCGATCGACTTGCAGGATGGGTATTTTCATATCCCAATCCTGAAGTCACACAGAAAGTATCTCCATTTTACAGTAGAGTTGCAATGTTATCAGTTTGCGGTTCTCCCTTTTGGACTTACTACTGCACCTCGAGTCTTAACCAAGGTGATGGCAGTGGTGGCAGCCCATCTCAGGAGGTCGGGGATTCCAGTTTTCCCCTATCTTGACGACTGGTTGCTCAAGGCGTAGTCGCCAGAGAAGGTGCTTCATCATCTGCAAGTGACAACCCAGCTGTTGTGCAAATTGGGTTTCTCGATAAATGTGCCCAAATCTCACCTGGTACCCTCTCAGCGCAACCTGTTCATAGGAGCTGTACTGGACACTATTGTGTGTCGGGCATTCCCTCCTCCTCAAAGAATTCTCGACATACATGAAATTATTCCTTTGTTTTACAATGGAGCGGTCGTGCCAGTCCTGAAGGTCCTTCGCTTGCTCGGTCTGTTTGCGTCCTGCATTCTGCTGGTCAACCATGCACGCTGGCACATGAGGGCACTCCAGTGGTGCCTCCGCAGGCAGTGGTATCAGCACAACAGGGATGTCAGGGAGTCGATCAAGAGCTCCAGAGACACTGCAACAAATCTGTCTTGGTGGAGCCTGGAAGGCAATCTGTCTCAAGGAAAGCCCTTCCATCTTCCTCCATCGATGGCCACAGTGATAACGGATGCATCCACCTTAGGGTGGGGTGCTCATTTGGGGGATCTGAAGATCAAGGGTCTTTCATCTCCAGAACAAAGATTGCTTCATATCAACCTTCTAGAATTGCGGGCGATACGTTTGGCGCTCAAGGCCTTCCTCCCCTCCCTTCGCAGTCAGTCAGTTCAAGTCCTGACTGACAACACTACCGCGATGTGGTATGTCAACAAGCAGGGAGGAGTAGGGTCGCATCATCTCTGCAGAGAGGCTCTGTGGCTCTGGTCCTGGGTTCAGGACCATCAGATTTGTCTGATGGCAAATCATCTGGCCGGGGTTCTGAACGTACATGCAGATAGTCTCAGTCGGCAGTTCTCTGCAGACCATGAGTGGAGGCTCCATCCGGAGGTGATTCGTTATGTCTTTCAGACGTGGGGAACTCCTCGGGTGGACCTGTTTGCCACTTATGAGAATGCTCACTGCCCGTCATTCTGCAGTCTCCAGTATCCGATGCAGGGAGCTTTGGGGGACGCGTTTCAGTTGAGTTGGGAGCTCACAACTCCATTACGCATTTCCTCCCATACCCTTGATTGCTCTCGTTCTGAGGAAGATTCGCCAAGACCGGGCCCAAGTCATATTGATCGGCCCGGATTGGCCAAGATGGGTGTGGTATACAGACCTTCTTCACCTCCCGTCGCACCCTCTGCTCCGTCTCCCTCTCAGGGCAGACCTCCTCTTGCAGTCGCAGGGGTAGGTTCTACACCCCCACCTCCAGAGCTTGCACCTTCATGCCTGAAGATTAAATGGGACAACCTGAACTAATTTTCTCTCCCGCCTGGCGCGGTGGATGTTATTTTATCGGCCAGGCGACACTCCACCAAGTCTATCTATTCCTACAGGTGGTCCAAATTTGGCAAATGGTGTGGAGAGAAGTCTATTGGTCTTTTGAGGGCTCGTTTATCCAACATCCTTCAGTTTGCTCTCTCTCTCTAGCTCAGCAAGGCTTTGCTGTGGCTACTGTGAAGGGCTATTTATCGGCTTTGTCGTCATTCCTTTGCTTGCCGGATCAGCATTCCTTGTTTAAATCACCCATTGTGTTACGGTTCATTAAGGGCTTTACCAACAAATTACCGCCCAATCCCTTTATTGTGCCTCAATGGGACTTAAATCAGGTCTTAACCTACTTGATGGGTTCTCCTTTTGAGCCCTTGCACAAGTGTCCCTTGAGATTATTGTCTTTTAAAACAGTATTTCTTGTTACCATTACCTCGGCAAGGAGGGTAAGTGAGCTTCAAGCTCTGAGTTCGAAACCCCTGTTAATGACCATTCATGCTGAAAGAACGGTACTCAGGACCAGGGCTGCTTTTCTGCCTAAGGTGGTAACTCCCTTCCATTTGGGGCAGTCCATTACCCTTCCTTACTTCTATCCTCCCCCTCACCCTTCCAAGGAGGAGGAGCGGTTTCACCGTCTGGACCTGTAGCGGGTTGCGGAGTAATGGGCAACAGTCGAGTTTTTGTCCGTGATTGCTTTATTTGCTGTAACAGGATATCAGTACAAGCCTTCCTAATGTGAGTCCCTCTCGGAGATCTGCTTCGTTCGGGTCGCTGTTTCCTCCTGGTTGCCTCCTCCTTCCTCCGAATTGGGCTCCGTCTTGTCTCCACCTGGTCCGTCTCCGTGATTACGGTGCTTGCCGCCTCGGTAGAATACACAAGAGAGGGCGTCTCAGTTTGTGATATGTTACAGACACACTCGTGAGGGGAAGGGAGTGAGAGGGCACCACCGGTGAATAATTACAGCTAGTGACTGGGCGTGGAGGGGTGTTCAGGAAGGGTTCTCCAGGGGAATGAGGGGAAACGGGATTCAAAATACTCTAGGTTCCCTCCTCTCCTCTTAACCCAGCCCGAGATACGATTACGTACCTCGGTGAGCCACACGCCTCCAGATCGCGTGCGGCTGGGCGGCTCGTGTTGCCGTTGGCCTCCAGGCTCCCGCGCCGTCAACAGGTCACTCTGCACCTCCACTCCCTCGGTAGATGTCAAACCGGGTCCTCTTCTTTCAGTACTTTTCTCGATCCGCTCTCCCCAACACACTTCTCTCCGCTCGTCGTCCTCCGCTCCGGTGTACAAGCACACACACACCTGACTGTCATCACCTGCCGGTTTTAAGGCGTGTCGGGGCTCCTCCTCTTCTCTGTTACTCTTCCAGTTAAAGGGCCAGTCCTCCATATCCTCGTCGCAGCTGTATCGTTCCTCAGGCATCGGCCAGACCTGTGCTTGGGAAGGCTGAAAAGACAGGAGGGGGGGTCACAAGGTGAATACCCACACGGGGTGGTAGCAGCCTTCGAGGCACCCAGTGGCATGCCGCCCCCGTCACAGGACCCTAAGAGGGCGGTGAGTTTTTACCTTGCTAGGACTAAAGACTGTTGTGTGGATGACCAGCTATTTGTGGGCTTCATTGGTCGCAGGAAAGGCAGAGCGGTGCACAAGTGCATACTTTCCAGGTGGATTATCTTTGCATCAAGATCTGTTATTCTTTGGCTGGTAATGAACCCCTAGAGGGTATTAGAGCTCATTCTACCAGAGCAAAGTCTTCTACATCTGCATTGTCTAGAGGTGTTCCTGTAGACGACATTTGGAGGGCGGCAACTTGGGCCTCCCTCCATACTTTTGTGAAGCATTACTGCTTAGATTCCAAAGTGAGGAGGGACGGACACTTTGTGCGCTCCGTCCTGCAGGACCTTTGGGCATAGAAGGGTGGACACCCTCCTCCGGGAGTGGGGACTGTTGTGGGTTTCTGTTCACAAAGTGAGGAATCCACTGTCAGATGTATCCATCAGAAGAACAAGTTACTTACCTTCGGTAATGCTTTTTCTGGTGGATACAGAATCTGACTGTGGATTCCTCGCTGGCCCACCCGCCTCCTCGTTGTCCGCTCTTGTATACCTACAGTCGGGATAATGTGATAAAAACTGACTGTTACTTTCAAAGGAAGTGTATTATTCTTTTTGCTTTCCTGCATTGATTTCACACTGTGTGTTGGTTTGAATACTATGCACTGTGTATACTATATATATATATATATATATATATATATATATATATATATATCTGTTGTCGGTCCGTCCGTGTGCCTCGAAGGTACAGAAAAAAAGGGCGGAACTGACGTCATCACGCCGACGAGGCACTCTTATGGCTCCAGTGACGTCAGCTGAGCCGCGTGCGGAGCCATGCTATTGTGAAGTCCTCGTCGGCTTGGAGAGCTACAAAAACTTTCCGAATGCTGCTGGCGCAGGGGGATATTCATAAGGTGAGGAATCCATAGGCAGATACTGAATCCACCAGAAAAAGCGTTAACGAAGGTAAGTTAATTGTTCATCCCATCCATAGATTTTTACCTTCTGACTTTAGTCCTTTAAGTCCCAAGCCACCACTGTAATATACTTATAACCCTCACATGAGGACATCAGGGGAGGCACCTAGAGACTTGAAGGGTGTCAAGCAGAGGCCAAGCAGCAGTGTCCAGTCTTGGTCAAGTTGCTACTGGTCGGATGGGAAGTTGCAGGAAAAGGTCTCTTATAGCTTGCTGTGTCCCTGTAGCTTTAACCAGAGGTGAGCCTTATGACCCTTGGGGTTCACTTCTTTGTCCTGGTGTAAAAGGGAGCAGATACAATCCTCCAGGGCTCCTTTCGGGTCAAAGACACCAGTTTCAGTCATCTAATATTCCTTGTGTCTAGAACTGTTCTGAAGTAGTGCCTGGCGATTATGCCGTTATGCCTGGCCCAAGCTGGTGGGTGGGAATGATACCTGAGTGTGCCTAACCAATAGTGTAAAAGTTCCCTGGCACAACACTACCCACTTTGGGTATTTTCAAGATGGTGGAAGCCTTTGCTCACTCTAAACTTGAGTTCTGAGCGCTGGGAGTGTGTGTGGGGAGTATACTATGGTAATCTTAGTGTCCTCTCAAATCCAGTTTGAGGGAGTCACTGTGTTTCCAATAAACTCAGATACTCTGGTAGAAGAAAGTGTGCTGCTGATTGTTGTATGTAAAACTCAGTAGGCCTATCAAGCAAGATTTGACATTCAGACAGAATTTAAAACTGTAATGTCAAAAAAAGATTCACACACTTCAATCCTGCATATGTTATCAGGTTCAGACAGGTCAGTATATTATGTTCTCATGGAAGCATTTTTGCATCCATTCACAACTATTCAAGTGCGAACTACTGGCTTGCAGAAGTGGGAGTGTAACTGCAAATGGCCCCCAGAGGCTTAAACCGGGTAAAAGTAACTTTTTAAAGAACATTTTCTGTAAAATTGATAACAAATTCAACTGATCCAATTGATTTTTTTATAATTATTAAAAACAGTTGTTTAATTATTTTTCTCCCCGTTTCCTGACTGATATCAGCATATTTTAAATGTAAAAACATAACAGTTTTGTTCTATGGAACAGCCATCCCTGCTTCAGTGAAAATAGCTTTTGGGACTTTTTCACTGTAAGGATATGTTTTACAAAACATTCTTACAAGTACTACTTTTAAAAACCATGTTCCCTTCCTAATGGGCACTAAGGCCTATCTTAGGGTGTCTCAAAAATATTCAAAAGGAAGATTTTATCCTGTCAAAATCTATTATTTTGAAAGGTTGAATTTGAAATTTAAAACTGCAATAACAAGGCTATCAATGGTAAACCTGAAGTTACGTTTGCGCTGCCACTACAGTTGGTGGCACAATGAGTGCTGCAGTCCAACAGTGACATTGAACGTTGGACAGCAGGCTCTTTTGGAAAGTAATCAACCGACCTTTCTTAAAAAGTGAGACAAAAGGCGATATTTGAGTACACATACCGGGGGACCTATGGGTATCACATTACAGTAATATTTTTAACCCAAAAGAAGTATCGCTAAACTCTGATGAGGGGTCTGTGGAATGTAATTCGGAAACAGCCAAAACCTTTAGTCTCTCAATTACTCTCTCCGAGATAGAGACTGCCCTGAGGAAAGGTGCTCCTTTAAAGGCCCCGGCCCAGATGCCGTACCTCTGGACCTTTTCAAACATAACTTAGAGGTGTGGGCTCCGCTTTTATTAAATGTTTTTAGATCAATAGTGGTTGGACGTATTCCTACTTCTTGGAAAGATGCGGTAGTTATACCGATTTTTAAAAAGGGCAATAAGGCTGACCCGTGCTGTTACAGGCCAATATCACTAATAGATGCGTCCTGTAAATTGATGGGGAGAGTGATATTGGCACGCCTTGAATCATGGGCAGAGTCCGTAGGCACTATAGTGGACTCCCAGTATAGGTTCAGACGAGGTATGGGTACCACTGAACAGTGCCTGAATTTGGCATTAATTATGGGCAAGTACATGGGGGCCAAGCGCAGTGTTATACACTTGACCTTCATGGACTTGTCCAGTGCTTTCGATACAGTATGCAGGGGTAAGTTGTGGCAAATGATGGAGACTATGGGATTTGAGGAACCGTTGGTCGCCCTGCTTCGCAGACTCCACGCTGCCACAACAGTAACAATTAGGTTTGGTCGCGATGGTGAAATGACAAAACCCATCGCATGCACCGAAGTTTTCGTCAGGGATGTATCCTGGCCCCGTTTTTATTCCTGGTTTACACCAACAGCTTAGAAAGTTTCTTGTTGGAGAGTGGAATTGATTTCCCCCAGGCTAATGGAAGACGGATACTGATGTTGTCATACGGAGACGACACGGTTTTGTCGTCTGCGACAAATGGCATGCAGACTTACCTAAATGCCTTTGAGACTTTTATAGAGGGTTTAGACCTTAGGGTTAACTTCACTAAATCATTCGCGATGTCCTGTGGTCCAAAAGGTATAAGATCTCGCAGGTACCTTGTGAAGGATTCAATTATCGCGAAAGTCGAAAATTTTAACTACTTAGGTAATCTTTTTAACAAAAAGCTAAATTGGGATCCTCTAACAACTGCTCGTGTGCAAAAGGCCACACAATCAATCGAGGCCCTCTATCACTTCGCTAGTAAACTGGGCCAAAAGCCAATCGTAGAACTAATTACCCTATATGAAGCCAAATGCCTCTCTGTTGCAACTTTTGGGGCAGGGGTGTGGGGGACCCAAAATTGTAATAAATTAAAAGTTATGGAAAACAGATTTATTAAACGTCTTTTATCTGTCCCATCAGGCACCTCAAATAGCTTTTGCCACGGGGGAGGTGGGTGTTGATTTTGTGAGTAATACTATTTATGTGTCCCCTCTGTTATTATGGTCTAAAGTCTGGCGTTCTGAAGATCTGAAATTGTCAAAGGAAATCCTACAAGATTGTCTTAAACTTGACCATTCCATGAAGATCCCATGGTTGCTATATGTCAGGGATACATTCTACAAGATTGGGTTGGGACATTTATACCAAAAGCCGGACATGATTGGCAAAGATTTTAAAAGGATTATCAAAAATGCCTATCAATCTAGCCTAGGTATTTTGAGGGACAGTGAGCATGCCGTGTATAAGAGGGGTAAGCTGCAGCATCAGTTTTACTTGTCAAGCATTATGCACACCCAATGGCGCTTTTACTTGACGAGGTTTCGCCTTGGCACACTACATTTCCTGTTTGCTTTTCCAAAGCAGGGTGGGTGGTGTGAGAGGCTACCCCCTTGCCCCTGCAATGGTAGGTTTTCTCAAAATACCCTGCATCTTATCCTTTTTTGTGCTTTATATAGGGACCCAAGAAACCAGTTTATTAAACCTGTTTTGTTATCACTTGGTTCCCATTTTTATAAAGAAGGTTATGATCACTTATTGTCCCTTTCAACTCCAGTGATATGTAGTGCAGTACTTGGCTTTATTAGAGTGGCCCTTGCTATCAGAAACCGTTGTTGAAGGGTACTCCCTGTGGTATCATGGATAAAAAACACTATGTGGGTCTGATAATGAAAATGTATATGCACTTTATGAAATGCTTAAATAGTTAAATTGTTTATCCTTAAAAGTATTCTGAATTTATTATGTTTTATGAATTGTGGAGCCCAAAATGAATTCTATGTCGTTACTTTTAAATTGTTGAATAGGATTTAAATGTATGTACACTTTTATGATTCTGAAATATGAATCGAAATAAAGTTATTTTGATGATGATGACATTGAACGTGCAGGCCTCTGGTATATTTTGTGTCATATAATAAGGGCTTATAGGTAAGTTAAATATTCCAATCAGGGGCATGCCACTTTCTCCTTGTTGAAAGTAGGAGCACAGGCACTTCACCATTAGCTAGCAGGGTAAAGTTCATACAGTTCTACATCCTGCAGAAATGTAGGGTCCAGCAAAAGGCGAAAAACCGCGGTGACCCTACAAAAAGAACAGGTATCTTACAATGGTATAAACTGATGCAAGTGCACAGCCACTGATGCCTCTATGCTGCTCCTTGTTATCATGACTGGAAGTGGAACAGAGTCACGACGGAGGCTAATTGTGCCACCTACTGGTGTGCAGGAGTGATTGCAGAAAGTTTTCCTCAGCCTGACTGGCACCTTGTAGGAGGCTGGCTCAGTATATTGTGAACACCTATGGTGAGGCACTGAGTCCAGGCAACCCTTGATGATAGTGTTTAGGTCCCTGCAAACCAGAGCTCTCAAGGGGAAGCAGTGGAGAGCAGCTAAGGCCTATTCAGGAGGTTGTAAAGCAAGTCAGTCAGTAAGGTTTTCACACAAGAAAGAACCACACCAGGTTAGTATAAAAATACTTTGTATTTGTTAACATACACTAGACACTATCTTGGTATATCTCCTACCCTGAGATCAATTACACACACGAAATACTAAAGTGATAGATTAATAGCATAAGAAAACACATAGGTCCCAACTGGGCGGGGGGTGCAAATCATATACTAAAATCGTGGAATGTGAGGTAAGTACCAAATCAGACTAGTATCCAAGGATGGAGGACCCCTGGAGAAATCTGGAACTACCCAAGGTGAGTAGCCAGGACCCGAGGCACCCGGGTGCTGAATGGTTACACTGTGTCAAACGTCCCTATGGTAATACAGGGTAAGTCGCAGTTCGATTTTTACAGTTCTGCGAAACTTCCCCAGGGACCTAGAAGGAATCACTTGTATCAAGGAAGGTTGGAGAGCCACCCCACCCATGAATACCACAGGAACCTAGATCCCTACACCAGGGAACCCAAGTGTACAGTGATGAAGTGGTGTTGGAACTGCCCATAGACAACAGTGGAGGTATGTGGAAGATTAGAAGCTACAGCATTTCATGGACCAGGCCGGTGGAACCAGGATGTGGAATCCAGACGTAAAGAACCTGAAAGCAGATGGGACAGAATCCAAACCACCAGGAGGTGACCAGGAGGCACAGGTGCACAACACCAGCCCTTGTCTTGAAGCAGCAGCTGTGGAGCCCAGGCGACGATGCAGGAGCACTGGAGCATTCCACAAACTGTCCCATGCCGATCGACGAGTGCAGGAAGGTCGTTGGTCTGTAGAACCACTAACAAGCCTTGGCAAATGCGACCAATGGATTGCGGGTGAAGATGCTGTGTTGCAGACCAGCAAGGTATGTAGGACTAACTTAGCACGGGTAAGTCAGGGCCGGCCCTCAGCAGGCAGGAGAGCCAGCAGGAATCGTTGGAGCCTGCACAGGTAGTTGCAGGGAAGCCTCAGCAGCATGCAGGAGATGAAGGACCACGATGCAGAGGATGCAGGCAGGACGTCATTCTTGGAGCTGTGCAATGCTGGAGGCTGAGGCTTCTTGGAGCTTGATGATCTTTCATGCAGAGAGCCAACAAGCTTTATTATTGGGAAATCGATACTGTGCACAGGGAGGGGGTTCACGTGGCTGGCAAGAAATTACAGTCACCTCAGTTGCAGGGCAGACTAGGTTGGCCTCTGGAGAGCCAACAGACAACCATCTGTGTTGCAGAGCCAGGCAATGTCCGTGGGACAACAGGATCAGCAAACTGGTCATCGTCATAGAGGTGCCTGCGGATGCAGGGAAGTGACTCCTTCACTAGAAAGGAGATTCCTTCTGGCTTAGATGCAGGCTGAGTCTTTGGTGATTTGTAGGATTCTCTGCCACAGAGCTGCAGAACTTGAAGAAACACAGAGACGAAGATGCAGCAGGAATCTTCCTACCAAAGGCAGTCCTGTATTTGGTCCTGGTTCAAAGAACAGCAGTGTTCCAGTGTCCACCAGCAGAAGAGTCTTTGAACAGTCTTCAGTTGACAGGTAGTCGGATCTTGAAGTTGTTGTTGAGATGCACCTAAGGACCTACCCTCAGAGGAGCCCTTAAGTAACCCTAAAAAGGAGAAGGACCTCTTCTGTGGAGACCCACCTATCAGAAGTGTTCAGGGACACTACTCAGTTGGCACCTGGAGGAGCTCTGGGCACCTACATAGGGAGGAGCTGGACATGGAGGGGGGAGGGGGGGGGGGACTCCCCTGTCCCTTGTGTAGTTTTGCGCCAGAGCAGGAGCCAAGAGCTCCTGAACTGGTTTATGCAAGGAGGGCACCTAATGTGTCCTTCAGTGCAGTCTTGTGGCGCTCTTAAGTGCCCCCACCTGACCGAATTCTAAAGGAGACTTGTCACACCTCTGCACTGAAACTCTTTTGTTCAGCTTCCTCTGCCCAATTTAAGAGAGGCAAGAAGACTGTCTAGGGTTAGCAGCAGCGTGAGCCAGCAGCCAGACCCTGTAAGGTTACACTGATAGGTATTGGGGTGTCCTCTAAGAAGCTCCCCAGTACATGGTATCATGCAACTAACGCTGGAATCAGTGTAGTTGCGTTTTTCAAACAAGTGTGATAGCAAACATGACCAGGTTTGAGCATCTTTTATGTAGTTTGAAACTCAACTTAGGCAGTTTCCACTACATTCCTTATAATAGCTGTCCTGCACTTAAAAAGCTCAGGGAATGGAGTCCGGGTTTGTTGGGGTACCTTTGCTCGTGCAGGGGTACCCACAGACTTAAAATCATACACCCTGCCCTTGGACTAAAGGCCCTACCTTAGGGTTGACTTATAGGTTAAAAGTGCAGTGACTGGGATATAGGGGAAAACTCATATCCAAAGTGAAAGGTACAAGCTCTCTAGGGGAGAGCATATGGCCTAACAACTTTAGGCGGTCAACCTCTGAGATGGGGAACCAGGTTCAAATCTTGGCAGGGACGGTCAACATTCTGTGCAAATTACTTAATCTCCCTGTGCCTACCAAAAATTAATGTATTTGTCTGTAACATAACTGGTGCTCATGTAAAGTGCTCCGATACCTTTGGGTAAATTTGTGCTACATAAAACTCCCCAAAAAAAGACACTATTGCACGCGGACTGCATTGGCAGCTCTGCAGACACAGTTTTCATGGGCTCCCATTAGTGGGATAATACATGCTGCAGCCCCTGGGAGACCACTGGTGTACCAAATGCCCTGGGTACCTCTCAGTACTATATACTAGGGACTTGCAATGGTATCCCAACATGCCAATTGTGGAGTGTACAAAGTTCTTACCATGGAATTTAGAGTAGACAGCACTTCCACTGAGATCCTTGTAAGAAGGATCCCAGTGAAGTACAGTCAAAACACACACACCAGGCAGAAAGTGGGGGTATCTAAGCCAAAAAGATCCTTCTTTCCTACATACCTAGGGAGAATCACAAAGTGAGGAATCTACACTTATAGTATTTGTCAGAAAGAGCATTACCAAAGGTAAGTAACTTGTTCTAGAGGTGTATCAAATTAGAATTAAATGTTATTTTAATGAGAATAAGATGCTATAGTTTGTAGTTTCAACTAATAGAAACTGTAAGCAGACCTCGTACACCAGAACGATTAAGAAAGAGTCATTCTCTTTAGTTTTTAAGACTTCAAAGAAATGGCACTTTCTTCCCCTTTAGGCTTTGCTGTATACAGCTGTTGTTCCAGTATCTACTAAATATCAACCCATAAAATCAATTTATGCAGAGTTAACTGTGTCATAAATCAACTGTCTTTTTATTCATACAAAGCACACTGTGAAACACATCCAGAATGTTTTATAACATCCCCTACTTTAATTTCCTTCTGTAGCACATTTTGTTTGTTTTGCTTGACATATACAAATGCAATACTGTCTGCACTTTAGGTTCTGCAGAGGATGACCTTGTACTGGAGGTGGTGATAATGATTGGGACCGTTTCCATGGATGACTCCTGTGCTGCTTTGCTGGCAAAATCCGGGATTATTCCAGCTCTGATTGAACTACTTAATGGTACATGTATATTGTATTTTATTGTGTCGTTTTTGTAGTACTTGAGACTCCTGGCATGGTGGTGTAAATTTATGCAGAAAGAGCACGCTATTCCATAGGTGAGCTTCAATTGTAGTGCCTTGGTTTCTGATATGGCATAAGTGAGGAGGGACTATGTTGCTTCACCTAAACCTTGCACTGAAGCAAAAGGAGTAAGTGATAGGGGGCTTGAGCTTGTAAGTCACCAGTGCATGGCTGGAGATGTGTGTGTGTGTGTGTGTGTGTGAATGCAGTGTGGCGTTTGCGAGTAGTTTTCTGTACTTGCATGGTAAACACTGCAAATATTACGTTCCTGCATATGTGTATCTGCAGCCGTGTGCAGATTAAAGCAAAAGAGACTGAAACATAGCTGTGCGTTTGGTTTTACCTACAACCCTTAGGAATTTTATGGTTCAGATTTGTGAGGCAGGGTTTATGACTCTTAAGTAAGATATAATCTATATGTCCTAGAGAGCGAGATATTTATGTTTTAAGATAGCACACAAGTGTGAGCAGGACTGAGAGAGGATGTGGGGCTGATCAGTTTTTATGTATATTTATCCCATATCTTCATATATTTATCACATACAGTAATGTGTGTGTGCAACCTTTCTGCATTAATGTCCCTTTAGCTATGTTAAAAGTTAACAGGCCCTTGGCAGTGGTTATTTAGGCCATCCTATGAAGTTGACTTTACAGAGAAACTGTACTTGGAAAAATGGATTGGGACAGAAACCTCTCCCACTAGCCGTCCTGCACCTGGAAATGCGGGGGCATTGTCCAGGCACTATAAGAGGCTTGCTTAGTATACGGTGCTTACTTATGTAAGTGTAGCACCCTGCACTAATCCAGACAACCTTTATGGAGATTTTAGTGGTCTTTGACAACCTTAGAAAACTCTCTAAGTGGTAGCTGTGGAGAACAGCCTTCAGGCTTAGTCCAGAGGAGTGTAAAGCAGCTTGTTTTACCAGCACTTAATCTTATGGTATGAGTTAAGTGAAAAAGTACCACGCAGTGTTATAAAAATA
Organism: Lissotriton vulgaris; assembly: GCF_964263255.1. Taxonomy (NCBI): domain Eukaryota; kingdom Metazoa; phylum Chordata; class Amphibia; order Caudata; family Salamandridae; genus Lissotriton; species Lissotriton vulgaris. The sequence continues at coordinate 1,184,183,360 of NC_141685.1, read as the reverse complement.
TGTATTTATTATTAACACTCACTAACACATTTGAATATCTCCTACCCGGAGATATAAACATAATACACACAATACTTTGCAATTAGAATACGTAAATAGCACAAAATACACAGTGGTCTCTAGGATGAGACCAAACCATATACTAAAAAAATTGAATGCCAACCACAACTTCAGACGAGTAGACCCAGAAGACGTAGAAGAGTCGGGGACCCAAAGAACTACCCAAGGTGAGTATCTAGGAACCCCACGGAGATCGTGTGCAGTGTGGAAACACAGCCGCATTCTCAGTGGAAATCATGGCAGTACTGGGGACCCAAGGAACCACCCGCTGTAAGTACCCAGGAACCCCACAGAGGCCGTGTGCAGTGTGGGAACACAACTGCATTTTCAAATTTGAAAGAGACAAATTAGTTATGGATTCCTCACCTTAGAATTACCCCCAGGAGTCAGACTGGATCTGTAATTTTTTTTCCCTCAACAGTACCCCTGCAGGTCGATAGGTGGTGTCAGTCCACTCCGCATTTGTCGTTGGCATTGTAGTCGCCGGAATGACGTTGCGGTATCTACTTAGCCCTCACGCGCTGACGTCAGTTTTCCTTTTCTGCGCCAGCCATCACAGATCCTGGAGAGAGCGGTACCTCTAGTCACTTTTTGACTTTTGTCGAGATCTTTTTTGAGTTGTTCGACTACTGGTGCATGGAGCGATGTCACGTGAGAACGGCTTCAGGGCTTGCGCCTCCTGTCGCAAATTGATGACGGTCACAGAACTGCACCTTGTGTGCCTTTGGTGCTTGGAGCGCAACCACGACCCGAAGACGTGCTTCAACTACCGGGCGATAAACCTGAAGTCTTTGGGAGGCCCGACAGTCTGCTCCGGGCCGGTCGAGGTCACGGTCCAGAGGGAGATCACGTGATTGGTCGCGGTGCCGCCACCACCACCACCACTCATCATCAAAGTCTTAGTCTTCGGGTAAGTTGAAGCACAAGAAGAAGGCGAAGAAACATTGTCGCTCTTTGCGCTCTCTCCATCAGTCAGCCGACACGACGGGGGAAGCAGAAGGTAAGTAGTCCGGCTCTGCCCGCGGAACCTGTTGGATCGACTCCGGCCTTCCCTCCCTTCCCAGGCACCAGAGCAACCCCTGCACAGCTTCACAACTTTTACAGAGCCTTGCATTCCATCTTTGCGCAGCCTGACTCCGGGGCGCGCACTCTGGCCCCGTGGACTCGGTTGGGGGCTCTAGGCCTTTGATGCCAGTGGCTTCGGCGCCGCAGGACCCCCTAGGATCCTGGCCTGGATTCGGATCAGTGCCAGTCGATCTTGTGACACCTCCTCCGGCACCACATCCAGTTCCGACACCTTCGCTATCTCCGACGCCAGTTGTGTCACCAGCCGGCGTCCGCACACAGAGCCGTACCAACGTCATCGGATGTCAGGACCGGCGCCGACCGGTACTTTTGTACCTCTGTTCTCTCCCGATGTTTCCTACTGCCCTGAGTGGCTACAAGGAGAGGGTGAGGGGGACTAGGAGGGGTCTGTGGACCGTCTTGCAGACCAGTTAGAGGAACCGGACTGGAGAAAGGAGTTAGGTGATGCCAGTGGTCTGGACACCTCCACAGACCTTGGCATGCTTTCTCCCCCTTTTGTTGCTACAGAGGAGGGTGCATGTTACGCAGTGGTGTTGCGTAGGGCGGCAAAGCCCTTAAACATCAAGCTTCCTACTGTGGCGGTCAGGACTAACCTCCTGACCTAGGTGTATCAGTCGACAGCAGCCTCTTCGGAGCCCCTTCTGCCTTTTAATGAGGCCCTCACAAACATCCTTTTTGGCACTTGGTAGGATGATTGCCCGACTCTCTCACCACTCCACCCCTGAGAGCTTGTTAGTCCAAGCCTCGACTTCCAAGGGCGTATTCCCTAACTTACCATCTGATAGTGAATCCAAGAAGCTGGACCACCTTGGTGGAAGATATTTTCTTCCTCCAGCTTGGGACTGCGGTCGGTGAACACTGCATGTCACTTGGGCGTTACTCACACTCAGTGTGGGACACGGTTGCACAGGTGCTGCCACAGAGCACGGAGGAAGCCCAGGCTGTGATCTCCCGTGCAGTTGCCAAAGGGAGAGACGCAGCAAAGTTTGCCATCTGCTATGGGCTGGACACTGCCGACTTACTTGGCAGGATGATTTCCACGTCGGTAGACCCTCAGCCGCTACTCCTGGTTGAGTTCTACTGCCTTTTCGGGTGATCTTCAAGCTACGCTTTTGCACATGCCCTTTGATGGCCATCGCTTGTTTGGCGACAAGGCGTACAACACACTTGAGCGTTTTAGGGACTCCAGGGCATCCACCTCTCGCCCAGTGCAGTCTGCCTTTCACCCCTTTAGTGGCTACGGAAGGGGTGCCCCATCACAATCCGCCCAGAGCCACAGGCCTGCGCAAGCTTTCCAGCTTCTGCTGGAACGTGGGACCCACCGTCGTGGGTCTGGGGTCCAACGGGCGGGCCAGTCCACCAGCACCTCCTCTGCAGCAGCCTCCAAGCCCTCCTAGTCTGACCTTTTAAGGGCCACCTTTTACCAGTTGTTGGCAGGATTCTCCATCACCTCCCCCACTGGCTCAACATCACGTCGGACAGGTGGGTTTTGCAGATAGTCCGAAGGGGCTATCCCTCCCCTTCGAGACTACCCCTCCATCCATGCCACCTCAGACACATCGCATGTCGGAGGATACTTGACCCTTCCTCAACAGGAAGTTACGGCTCTCTTGGCCAAGGGTGCCATCAAGCGCGTTCCTGCCCCAGAAGTAGGTTGTGGTTGTTATTCCCAATACTTTCTGGTGCCCAAGAAGGACAAGGGCTTGCATCCTATCATGGATCTCCAGAACGTCAATCGCTTCCTCCGGAAAGAGAAGTTCAAAATGTTGACTCTGGCTCAGGTCCTGTATACCCTCGACCTTGGAGACTGGATGGTTGCTTTGGACTTGTGGGACGCTTATTTTCACATCTCCTCCCAACCTACGGTTCACGGTAGGCAACTAGCACTTTCACTTTACTGTGCTCCCCTTCTGCCTTACCAGCGCCCCTCAGGAGTTTACTAAAGAGATGGTGGTGGTCGCAGCTCATCTGCGCAGATCAGGGGTTCCAGTCTTCCCCTGTCTCGACAACTGGCTGTTAAGGGCGGTCCGCCCCAGGTTGTCGTCTCCCACCTCCAGACTACGGCTGACTTCCTGCACTCTCTGGGGTTCACCATGAATGTGCCAAAGTCACACCTGATTCCCTCTCAGAATCTCCTTTTCATCGGAGCGGTACTGGACACAGCAAAGTTTCAGGCTTATCCTCCAGAACAGCGAGTCTGGGATATTCGGGCTATGATTCTGATCTTTCAGCCTCTGTCCCTGGTTTTGGTCAGAATGACCCTGAGGCTACTGTGCCTCATGGCCTCCGCATCCTGCTGGTGGACTATGACAGCACCTGAGCCCGGCACCTCCACACCCTTATAATAACCCTCAGCCAATTCCGAGGCACGTCGGTTGCCTCATCGCATTGTCTCCTAAGGCTTGTACATTCAGGCAATACATTGGTTGTCCTGATGATGATCCTTGATTCTTACTGGATCGAAACGCCGTCGACCATTGATGTAGTCTAAACACCAGTTCACTATTATGTGCTAAAATTGCGTTTTTTCTACATGAACAAAGCTAATTGATTCTATCTTAATTCTAGCTGCTCCCCCCTTTATAAATTGCCTGAGAAATTTCCTACCTGTGTGTATTGTAAATTGTTTGTCTAGCCTTGCTGGATACAGGATTGTGTCCCACTGCTTATATAATGTTCTGATATTCTACTCATCACATTATCGATTAAATTTTGAGGTCCGGCTGGACTTCCTGTTCATTATAGCGCTGATTGTGGCCTATAATTATTCAAGAGTGTATCTCCCTTTTGCCAAGGACCGTTGTTGCTCATTTATATTTGGACTATGATAGGTGGCATACGCAGGCTCTGCAGTGGGACCTGAAGTTCCAGTGGGCACAGCATCAGGGGAATCTTTCCGATTGCATCCAGATCTCGGAGGGCACTGCACGTCAAATGCAGTGGTGGCTAATGAACCGGGAATGGGTCAGCGGCAGATACCTCTCCCTTCCCCAACCACAGTTCACAGTGGTGACAGATGCATAACTGCTGGAGTGGGGTGGCCACTTGGAAGAGGCAGAGATCAGAGGCCTCTGGTCTCTGACAAAGTCCAGGCTACATTTCAACCTTCTGGAGCTTCGAGTGATTTGTCTTGCACTAAAGACATTCCTTCCCTCTGTCTAGTGAAGATTTCTGCAGGTGTTCACGGACAATACTACAGCAATGTGGTACTGCAACAAACACGGCGGTTGGGGTCGTGGACCCTATGTCAACAGGCTCTTAGCCCTTGGACATAGCTGGAACATCAGGGCATATCCCTGGTAGTTCAACATCTGGCAAGTTCTGTGAACTCCAGGGCGGAAGAACTCAGCCACGGTGCATGATGGATACGAATGGCGTCTTTACTCACATGTGGTACAAGGTCTCTTTCAGCAGTGGTGATAGTGATGGTTAGATCTATTTGCCATCAAAGAGAACGCACAATGTCAGCACTTTTGTGTGTTGGAATTTTCAAGGTGGCACTCTCTAGGTGACGCTTTTTGTCGCAAGTGGAGTGGCCGTCTTCTATATGCCTTTCCGCCTTTACCACTTCTGCCCAGAGTGCTGAAGAAGATCAAGTGCGACCGGGCCCAAGTCATTCTTGTGGTCCCGGATTGGGAAGGAAGAGTCTGGTATCCTGAACTATTACACATGGCCATCGATCCTCCGATCAGACCGGGAGAATCTTCTGTTGCAGCAGCAGGGGACGGTCCTCCACCCGAACCTGTCCAGCCTCCACCTCCTTACGTGGAGATTGAGTGGCAACAGTTGAAAACTTTCGAGCTTCCTCCCGAAGTCTGTGATGTCATTCTGGCAGCCAGACATTCCTCCACAAAAACAGTATACGACTGTAGATGGAACAAGTTTGTGGCATGGTGCACAGCAAAGGCTGTGGACCCCTTTCTGCCTCCCTTTCAGAGATTCTCCTCTTCATTCTTTCTTTGGCCCGGGAGGGCTCTGCTCTGGGCACTCTCAAAGGCTATCTTTCGGCCATTTCGGCTTTCCTTCGGATGCCTGACCAGCCTTCTCTCTTAAAGTGCCCTATTGTAAATCACTTCCTTAAGGGCATTACTCACTTGTTTCCTCCAACTCCTTTCGTGATGCCCCAGTGGGACTTGACCCTGGTTCTTACTTATCTTGTGTGCTCCTTTCGAGCCGCTACATAACTGTCCTCTCAGACTCTACCCTTAAAACTGCCTTTCTGGTTGCCATCACCTCAGCTCGCAGGGTAAGTAAGCTCCAAGCCCTGTCTTCTGAAGCCTCCTTTCCTGGCTGTTCATCCAGACAAAGTTGTCCTCCTTCCCAAAGTGGTTACCTCTTTCCCTATATGACAGACCATCACTTTGTCCACATTCTTTCCGCCTCTGCATCCTTCTAAAAAGGAAGAGAGGCTCCACCGTCTGGATCTAAAACATGCTCTTTTGTTCTCTCGGGATCGGCCAAAACAGTTCCGGGTGGATGACAGCTCTTTGTTTGCTATGTGGGCGCCAAGAAAGGTCGAGCCATGTAAAAAAGAACCATCTCCTGATGGGTCGTTCTTTGCATCAAGATCTGCTATTCCTTAGCGAAAAAGGAACCTCCAGTGGAGTTGCGTGCCCATTCCATTAGGGCGACAGCAGCCACTACTGCTTTGGGAGGTAGAGTCTCCTTCTTGACATCTGTCAGGCAGCTACATGGGCTTCACTGCGCTGGACAGCCAAGTCCGGAGAGACAGCTTTTTCAGCCATTCACTTCTCCAGGACTTTCTGTTGTGAACTTGGTTCGCAGACCCACCACCGGGGCTGGTATTACTGGGGTATGTATTCTAAGGTGTGGAATACATAACTAATTGTCTCTTTCAGATGAACAAGCTACTTATCTTAGGTAACGATTTATCTGTAAGAGACATAGATTACTTATGGATTCCTCACCGCCCCACCCATCCTCCCTGTCCTTCGAACTGACTTCTATGGTAAGGGACTTCCCTTTCAGGGCCCTAGTTTTTGTGCGCCAGTGGTCAGTATCTTGCATGGCTCTGCGCTTCTTGTGTGGAATTTCGTGTAAAGAACTGATGTCCGTGTGTGAGGGCGGTGTCTTAAATAGATACTGTGACGCCATTCTGGCAACCACGACGACAAACACGGAGTCGACCGATGCCACCTATCGATGCGCAGGGGTACTGCTGAGAGGTAAAATTCTCTGGATCCAGTCTGATGCCTGGAGGTAATTCTAAGATGAAGAATCCATAACTATTACATATCTCTTACTGATATATTGTTACCCAAAGTAAGTAACTTGTTCTTCAAGTCAATGGGTACGTTGCGGTAGAGATTTTAAAGAAGGACCCTTCCCAGCAGACCCTGAAGAAACCCAGTGGAAGACGGAAGGTTGGAGAGCCACCCCACCCGTGGATACCCCAGGAACCAGGATACCTACACCAGGGAAGCCGGATGCCTAGGTGCGAAGTGATGTCGGAAACTGCCGTAGACCACAGTGGAGGATTTCAGGTAGATGCTGCTGGCGAGGAAGGAGAAAGTATCCGGTGGAACCCACAGGTGGATTCAAGAGGAGTAGTACCTGCAAGCAGAGGGGACAGAGTCTATGCCATTCAGAAATGACCAGGAGGTATGGGAGACGAATGCCCACAGATGTCGGAGCTGCAGGAGAGTTTGACTGTGCCCTTGAAGTTGCAGCTGTGCAGACTAGGCAACACTGTAGAGACCAGGAGCTGTTTACGAGCTGTCCCATGTCGGATGTCGAGAGCCAAGGAGTAGGTGTCCAGCAGGGGCACCAACAAGCCTTGGCAGCGGAAAGAGGTGCAGTGTATGAAAGAGTTGCAGACACACCATGAGCAGGTAAGTCCAAGCAGGGGAGCCCACTGGAGTCGAAGAAGACGTGTAAGAGGACCCACAAGCCGGAGGCACAGGAGTCACAAGAGTACCTCAAGCAGCTCACCAAAGGAAGAAGGCCCATGGTGCAAAGAATGCGGTGCAGACGAAAATCTTGGCTGCAGGAGTTGCTTGTTGCGGGAGCTTCTTGGAGCCCAAAGATCCTTGGAGGAGAGCGTGAACAAGCCTTGGCAACGGCAATTCGAAGTGGTGCACAGTGGTACTGCTCCAGCGGTTCAGACAAGGGATACTGTTTTCAAACTTGCTGTGAAGATAGGGTACAAAAGGGGGTGGTGATGGACGGAGCATCTGAACCAATCAAACACTCACACCCAGTCAACAGATCTGGGTTTAATCCATCACCAGTTCAGACATGGCCATATGCAAATCAGTCTGACCCTGTGCCTCATGTTAACCGTCCAGCCCGAACTGCCAAGCCATGCCTTCCCTGGACCGGATTCAAGCTTCCTAGGACCGGTTTCTGGCATTCCAGTCGTCTTCAGACAGGCCTGCTTGAATCCAGTGGCAAAGTGAGCAAGGGACTCACGTCTGAGCATACCCTGCCAACTTATGGAGAACAAAGGGGTACAAAAGGGGGTCGTGATGGATGGAGCATCTGAACCAATCAAACACTCACACCCAGTCAACAGATCTGGGTTTAATCCATCACCGTTCTTTAGTGGAGTGGGCTAAAGAATGCTCCGTCCATCACCAACCCCTTTTGTACCGTGAAGATAGGGTAGGCCTTGAGGGAGTTACAGAACTACCACCTGTGTTTTTGGACCTTTCAGAGTCCGTAGGAGCTCAGGACAAGCAGACCTGTTAGCCTTGTTGCAGTGTCGGTGGATGCACAGAAGTGACTCCTTTACTCCAAGGGAGATTCTTTTGGGTGACTTAGATGTGCACTGGCCTTGGGAAGAATCTATATGGAGCATGGGCACAGACGTTGTAGCAGACTTGCAGGACAATGAGTCCAGGAGCAGCAGGAGCCATCCCAGTTGCAATCTCGGTTCCCAAAAGCGAAGGCCAGCGATGTCCAGAGTGCCCAGACGGTCAAAGTTGAAGTAGTGTTAAATCTGGACCCACCCACAGGTAAGCTCTTAAATTCCCCTAGAAAGGGTTGGAACGATTTAGGGGTCCTTCCCAGAGGAGAGTATACTCCCATGTCCTTTGACCAGTTTCGCACCAGAGCGGGCTCCAACGGCTCCCTGACTGGTTTGAACTGGAATATGCAAGGAGAGCACCAAATGTGCCCTTAAAGCAGTCCGAGTGCCGCTGGCAAGCACCCCACCCTGTCCCAATACACTAAGTCCTGTTTGGGAGGTGGTCACACCTCGCTGTGACAGGATACCTATTGTCCTGTCTTGCTCTATTCAAGCTTGGCTCAGCATCACGAGGGCAGAATTGTGTCTCTGTTAGGGAGTAGCCATAGTTTGCTGTCCGGGTCTAAAAGACAGGTATCGGAAGCACTGAGGGCCTTCTGGAGGAGCTTTACAGTGCATGAAATCATACCTCCCACACCACACCGTTTACGGTGTGAGGATATGATTCCAACATGTTTGATACCAAACACAACTGGGTTTGTTACAGCCAATTTAGAGAGGGTCATTGCGTAATGACACATGGCCACTCTATATGTCCTAACCTTTTCGGTGAGTCGGACATCCGGGAGCCGTTCAACACACCAGTGCTCATGTGCGTCCAACGGCTCCCGGCATTCACACTCATGGCACAGGAAATCCCTCTGGTGCGGGCACCAGAGGGATTTCCTTTTTGTCAAAACACCCTTGGGAGCTGGGGAAGAGCTTTTTCAGCTCCCGACCGTGTTCTGAATATTTCTCTGAAATTACGGTCAGTGAGCATGTCTCGTCTTGGAGAAACTGAAACTCAGTTTTGATTTCACGGTCTCGGTGCTCAGGGCACCAAGGCACACGGGAGAGGTGTCATTGGAAGGGGGATAATCCCCTGCATACCTCATATTTAGCTGAAAAAAAATCAGTTTTCCACTAATTTTTGGGTGGGATCACCATGTAGGCATAAATGTCCTACCACCTGGCGTTCCCCTTGGTCTCCCTAGTAAAATGATTCCTCACTTGTGTGACTGTCCAATGCAGAATCGTCTAAAAACGTATTTTTAAAGAAATGTAGTGCTTAGAATTAGCTACGCTATACCCTTAATCCCTAGGTTTTTGGCCCTTCCCAGTCACAGGCCTTTGGCCCACCCACACGAGTGAGGTATCATTTTACTCGGGAGGTCAAGGGGAATGCTGGGTGGGAGGACATTTCTGCCGGCACGGTGATCCTACACAAAAATGTGTGGAAAAATGTATTTGTTTCAGCTCAATTTGAGGTTAGCAGGGGATTCTTGGTAGGGAAACGTTGTGGGATCACGCACACCATACCTCCCTGGACTCCCCTAGTTTTCAGAAATGTGTGGGTTTGGTAGGCTTCCCTATATGTCCGCGAGCCCGGTGCCAAAAAAACAGGTCCCCCTCCCTGCAAAAGCAGGTTGTTTTGGTCCTTTACCTGTCGTGGATGCTTGACCCACCTACATGAGTGAGGAACCATTTTTATCGGGAGACTTGAGGGAATGTTGGATGGTAGAAAATTCGCGTCAGCCCAGTGATCCTACAACTTTCCCACACAGAAATTTGAGAAAAAAAATATTTTTTTCAGCTAAATTTGAGGTTTGCAGGGGATTCCTAGTAGGGAAACATTAGGTTATCCACACAAGCCATACCTCCCTGGATTCCCCAGGGTGTCTAGTTTTCAGAAATGTGTGGGTATGGTAGGTTTCCCTAGACGGCCACTGAGCATGGAGCAAAATACCCAGGTGCCTCCCTTCAAAAACAGGTTGTTTTGTGATAGGTAATTTTGATGTCTCGACTATACGTTTTGGGCCCTTGCCTGTTGTGGGTACTTGACTCACCTGTGTGGGTTTTGGAATTTTGTGGACCCACGCAGATTACAGAACTTTCCATCACAGAAATGTGGGGGAAATATGTTTTTTTCTGACAAAGTTTGAGATTTGCAAGGGATTCCCCTCCTGAGTGTCTAGTTTTCAAAAAAGTATAGGCTTGCTAGGTTTCCCTAGGTACTGGCAGAGCTAGGGTTCAAAATCCACAGCTAGGCACTTTACAAAATAAAGGTCAGTTTTCACTGTAAAAATTTGATGTGTCCACGTTGTGTTTTGGGCCATTTCCTGTAGTGGAGACTCGGCCTACCAACACAAGTGAGGTACCTTTTTTATCGGGAGACTTAGGGAACATAGAATTGTAGGACAACTGTTATTACCTAGTGACTTTCCATGTAGTTCTGCCTTCCAAATGTAAGGAGATGTGTAAAAAAGAAATCACTTTGAAAAATGTCCTATAATTCACATGCTAGTATGGGTACCCACAATTTCAGAGATGTGCAAATAGCTACCGTATCTAAACTGTATATTGTGTTCCCATTTCGGAAATACATAGGTGTCTTTGATACCTATTTTTCACCCTTTATATTTTACCAAATTAATTGATATATAACTGGTACACAATGAAAAATCATGGCAAGACACTGCTCAGTTATTGACTCTGTGTTCCTCAGGTTCTTGTTGAACCTACAAGTCCTACATATCCCGAAGGGTCCAGCGGATGTAACGATATATTGCTTTAAAAAATCTGTCATACTTAAAAGAAGTTACATGTAAAAACGTTGGCACAAATGGCTGTTTTGTTTACTTCTTTTTCAATTTTTCTTATTTTCAACTGTTAATTTCTATAAAAAACTTTGAAGGATCTACACAAATGACCCCTCACTTAATTCAAAATGTTGTCTACTTTTCAGAAATTATATGAGCATAGATTGTGGGTTTGCTTACAATAAACCGCACTATCTTCAGAGTAATGCCACTTGTACTGAGATAATTTGATTGTATCTATGGCAACCAAGGCCTGGGTGCTTCAGGGTATGTGACACCTACCCACCAAAGTGTCAATTTGTCCTAGGATTCAGCCGAATCCAGGTCACATATACAACAATATACTACCCAAGCTACACCAACATCCGTATTGTCATGTGGAGGGGCGCATGGATATCTTTACACACACATCACTTTTTTTCACAGCACCCTATGTCCACATAATCCATAAAAGATCTCAATGAAACCAGAAATAGTCCAATCAAAGCTTCTGTCTTGAAGAAATTCTGACTTTCATTTATGAAAGTCAGTGGAAGAACTGACCGGGAACACACCATGGCCAGGAACTAATATTTTCAGTCGGGAACACTCGGGATATATCATAATCCCATCGAAATTGTGGCCAATATGATGAACACTGAGTAGTAAATCTAATGAATTTCTTCGATTGATATCAAGACATACTGCTTTCTGAACTTCATTAACTTATCGATTGAAGCCTGAATATTCACTATATATTCTTGAATGCACCCTCTTCTATATGCACATTGAAATACTACATAATCCTGAGGGACATTACAGTAAAGGGAATCTTCCCCATCTCCTCCAGGCCATTCAAACATAAATAAGCCTTGAGAAAGCCCAGAGGGCGAAACGTGCGTCGGCTGTAACTTGGAATATCACGAATCTGTGGAAATTAAAGACTTCAAGACAGAAGCTTTGATTGGACTATTTCTGGTTTCATTGAGATCTTTTATGGATTATGTGGACATAGGGTGCTGTGAAAAAAAGTGATGTGTGTGTAAAGATATCCATGCGCCCCTCCACATGACAATACGGATGTTGGTGTAGCTTGGGTAGTATATTGTTGTATACTTTTCAGAAATGTATAGATTTACGGGATCCGTTATTGCTTTCACACCAATTTCTACCACCAACTGGAAGGAGGTTGAAAGCACAAAAATTAGCAAAAATCGGCTATGTCCCAGTAAAATGCCAAAATAGTGTAAAAAAAATGTGGGTTTCACACAAAAGTCTGCCTGTTACTGAAAGCTGTGAAAATCGCGATTTCAGCACTACAAACTTTGTTGATCCCATTTGCAAGGGAAAAAAACAGACACTTTCTTCTGCAGCACTTTTCCCCCATTTTTCAAAATCAAAAGATGAAAATTAGCTGTATTTTGGCTTATTTGTGAAACCATCCAGGGGAATTCACAAACCCTGGGTATCTTTAGAATCCTTAAGATTTTGGAAGAAAAGGATGCAAATTTGGCATGCGGTCCTTATGTGTTCAAAATGTTACAGGGGCCTAAGAGCGAACTACCCCAAATAGCCAAAAAAAGGCTTAGCACAGGGGGGGGGGGGGGGGGGGTGGCAGTGAAGGGGTTAATGGCTGATGCATTAACAACCCGGGAGAATAAATTCTGTGGATTGTAGGGGTGTTCTGTTCATTCAGGGGCACCCTCACACTTAAAACCAAGGGCCTGCCTTAGGGGTGACTCATAGATTTTAAGTGCAGTAACCTCAGATATTAGCGAACTTATATTTATCGTAAGTGGCACCAGCTTACACAGGCTGTAATGGCAGGCCTGTAGGCACAATTTGATTGGTCTGTCATAGCTGGCATAATACAAGCTTTAGCCAATTTGAGACCCCTGGTGTACCTATGCCTTGGGTACCTTAGTATCATACACTAGGTACTTACAAGGGTACACCAGTTGCTAATATGGAGTGTACCTCAGTAATTAGAGGGAGCAGGAACCCAGTCAGACTAGTCAGAAATAGCATAACATCAGGCAAAATGTGGGGGTAACCTTGCCAGAAGGATCCTATCTTCCTACAGGCACCTTGACATTTTTTAATAAAAAGCCTCCTCCTTGCCTCCAACATTTGGAAACATGAGAAGCTGGCTGTCCCTTCGTTGCCTATGGATGGAGGACAGCCAGTGGTGAAGCACGAAAGGATGTGCTGTGGGTCTCAGCAGCAGACAGAGTCTACATACTTCACAGTTCGATGTCTAGTATTAGCTGCAGCAGTGGGGCGTAAGAGAAGTGGAATCTAAGATGAGAAAAAGGGGTTGGGACCTCTGCCTGAAACTTGAAGTAAGTGCCTAACGCTACAGCGAATTATATGTCTGCTGAATATCAGAGGTACGTGTGCACACACAACTAGGACCCTTAGCATGGATGGGTGCATAAGGATGCAGTGATCCTTTAGGGGGAGAAAGTGGTTAACCCAATTGTACTTGGACCTCAGAAAAGATCGACCAAAACAAGGGCAAAGTAACATGAGGTCAGCAAGGAGGAAGAGAAAGGGAGAAGGCCTTGAACCATCATACAGAGGACCCTAGGTTAGAAAAAAAACTTTCTGGGAGAGAACCAAGGAAGATAGCCGATATTAAAAGCACTCTTTTGTATACAATCAGAAGTAAGAGAGATTAGGTAAACTGTTCCCAGGTTGGATTAAAAGTTCAGAAAAGAAGCAGTAAGGTTAGAATTCTGGATAGGCTGACAGAGGCCTTGAACTCCTACAAAAAGTACCATGTGTCGTTAGGTGGCGTCGGACCGCTCTGCGTCTGTCTTTGGCGGCTTGGGGACCGGGATAATGTTGCGGGACCTAGATCGATGGTGCCAATGCACGCTCGCTGACATCAGTTCTTTCTTTTTCCACGCCAGCCTAGCGCAGATCCTGAGAGAGCTACCCCTAGCCACTTTTTGGCTAAGTTTTTACTTTTGTTGATGTCTTTTTCTAGTTGTGGCCTCCTTATGCGTCGAGGATGTCCCAGCGAAGGACCAATTTCAAGCCCTGCAGCTCCTGTCACTGGATGATGTCCGTGACGTATCCGCACCTCGTGTGCCTCTGGTGTTTGGAGGGCAACCACAACCAGAAGTCCTGCTCGAAATGCCGGGCGATGAACCCGAAGGCTTTGCAGGAGCAGTCCTGAAAGCTGCTGGAGGCCCAGCGCTCGGCTCTGGGTCGATCCCGTTTTCATTTGGAAAGAAGGTCTCGAGAACAGTTGCGGAGCCCACACTCCTCAAAGTCGTCAGGGAGATCTTCGTGCAAGTCAAAATAAGCACAAGCATTCTTCAACTTCTCATATTGGTTAGCCAACGCGACACAGGATCCCGTGCGTCGTGTCTCGAAGGCTTCGTCTCCGAAGCCTACGTCTGAGATGACTCCGCTCCTCCCTCCCTTTCCGGGAGCCAGAGCATCACCTTTCCCAAATCCAATATTTTTGTGAGATCTTGTACCTCATATTTGGGCAGCCCAGCTCTTCCGGTTCGCCCTCAGGCCCTGCAGAGTCAGCCAAGGGCCCTGGGACTTCAACACTGGCGTGTTCCAGTGGATCCAGGTCTGAAAACGGATCCAGATCCAGATCGACGCTGGTCGATCACACTCAACCTTCCCAGACGACAATGCCCCCGGCGTCGACAATGCCCCCGTTCGGTCCCAACCCCATCCTCATCCCCGAAGTAGACACAGAGCCGAACCGACATCGATTCCGATGCCAGAAGGGACTTTCATCCCTGTGTTCATTCCTGGCGTTCTTTTTGGGCCAGAATCTGAAGAAGAGGACTGGAAGGGGCAGCTGGACCCTTTAACTGACCAGATTGAGGAACCAGACTGGAGAATGGACCTGGGTGATGACAGTGGCCTGGACACTGCCCAGACACAGGCCTGTCCCCAAAGCCCCCCCCGTGGCTATGGAGAAGGGAGCTTTCTATGCTGTGGTGGTGAGGGCAGCCGAGGTCCTCTGCCCTGAGCTCTCTATGGTGGCAGTCAGGACTAACCTCCTGACAGGTGCGTCAGCCAATTTCTTCCTCATCTGAACCCCTTTTGCTATTCAATGAAGCCCTCATGGACGTCCTCCTGGGCACTTGGTCCAAGCCCAGCACAGGGGCTCCTGTTGATAGGATATTGTCTGCCACCACCGCCTTGCTCTGGGGGGCCCAGCGTGCCTGACCAAACACCCCTCCCCTGAGAGCTTGGTAGTCCAAGCCTCTACATCAGAAGGCACATTCCCTTCTGTTCCGCCAGTTAGGGAATCCCAGAAGCTGGACCAGTTTGGGAAGAAATTGTTCTCTTTCTCCAGCTTAGCATTGCGGTCGGTGAAAACTGCATGCCTCTTGGGCCACTACTCCCATACTATCTGGGATACGGTTGCGCAGGTGCTACCTCAGTACTCGGAGGAGGCCTGGGTCCTTCTCTCTCGAGCAGTGGCAGATGGGAGAGAGACAGTCTTATTCACCATATGATGTGGGCTGGATACCACCGACTCACTTGGCAGAACGATTGCCACATCAGTAGATGTTAGACGCTACGCCTGGTTGAAGACTTCTGGCTTCTCAAAGGACCGCCATTAGTCTTTGACATGCCCTTTGATGGCACTAGCCTTTTCGTTGACGGGACAGTCTCAACGCTTAAGTGCTTTAAGGATTCTTGAGCTATGGCCAGATTCTTGGGCCTCACGGCTACATCATGTCCATCTCAGTCTGCCTTTCGTCCCTTTCTTGGCTACGGAAGGGACGCCCAGCCACGTCCTGTCCAGCCCAGCCATAGTCACGCAAGCTGTCCAGCCTCTGCATGGCGGCGGACGTAGGACCCAGCATCCTCGCGTTTTAGGAAGTCTGAGGGCAAGCCAGTCCACGGTTTCCTACCCTGCCACAGCCTCCAAACCTTCCTAGTCCGACGTTTTAGGCCCATCAACGGCCAGTTGGGGGCAGGATCCGCCATCACCTCCTTCGCTGGTAATCCATCACATTAGACAGGTGGGTTCCTCAAAATAATCTAAAGGGGCTACTCCCTCCCCTTCAAGACTAAACTCCCTCTATGCCACCTACTTACGAGCGCAAGACAGAGGATCATTTCGCATTTCTCCGCCATGAATTATCAGCTTTCTTGGCCAAGGGAGCTATAGAGAGGGTGCCTGTGCTAGAAGTAGGTTGTCATTGTTATTCCTGCTACTTTCTGGTACCCAAGAAGGACAAAGGCCTGCGTCCTATCTTAGACCTACGTACCTTCAACTTCTTTCTCCAGAAGGAGAAGTTCAAAATGCTCACTCTGGCCACAGTTACGTCTGCACTCGACCCAGGAGACTGGCTGGTTGCGGTGGACTTGAAGGGTGCTTATGTTCATATTCCTGTCCTGTCTGCCCACAGATGTTGAGTTCGGTTCACTGTGGGCCACGAACACTTTCAGATCACTGTGCTCCCCTTTGGCCTCACCAGTGCCACTCAGGTGGTAACAAAGGTGATGGCGGTGATCGCAGCTCATCTGCGCAGATCAGGAGTCTGTCTTCCCCTATCTCGACAGCTGGCTGTTGAAGGGAGGCTCATCCCAGACTTTCTCCTCCCACCTTCAGACTATGGCGGACCTCCTGCATGTCCTGAGGTTCAACATCAACGTGCCGAAGTTACACTTGACTCCCTCAGCCGCTCCATTTCATCGGGCGATTCTGACCACCATGCTGATTCTGACCTATCCTCCCAAGCAGTGAGACTGGGATATTCAGGATGTGATGCTTATGTTTGAGCCTCTAGCCCGGATTTCGGTGAGAATGACTCTGAGGCTGCTGGGCCTCATGGCCTCCTGCATCCTGTGGGTGGATCATGCCAGATGGCATATGTGGGCTCTGCAGTGGGACCTGAAGTTCCAGGGGCACAGCATCAGGGGAATCTTTCAGACTATGTCCAGATCTCGGAGGTAACTGCGCACTAACTGCAGCGGCGCTCACGAACCAAGATTGGGTCAGAGGCAGATCCCTCTCCCTTCCTTTAGTAACGTAGTATCTGCTTCATGGTTACCCCCACTTTTTGCTTAATGTAAAGCTGTTTCTGACTAGTCTGACTGAGATCCTGCTAATCAGTTCGCCAGTCTCTGTTCTTTCTCCCCTAAATTGGTTTGGTAAATACTTGGATACATCACAGATTGGACACTGGTGTACGCTTATCAGTCCCTAATATATGATCCTAAGGTACCCAGGGCATAGGTACACCAGGGGTCCCCAATTGGCTGAAGCATTCATTATTCTACCCATGGGAGACCACTCAATTTGCAACTACCGGCCTGCCATGGCAGCCTGTGTAAGCTGATGCTAGCACCACTTACAAAAGATATAAGCTTAGATATATCTAGGGTCACTACACCTAAAACCTATAAGTCACCCCTAAGGCAGGTCTTACAATCCTGAAGGCAGGGTGCTTGGTTCTAAATTGGAGGGTGCCCCTGCATGAGCAGGACACCCCTACAGGCCATGGAGTCCATTCTCCTGGGTCGTAAGTGAGACCGCCATATGACATATAGAGGGGCACCGCGTTATTACGTGGTGACCATCTCAAAACTGGTTGTAACGAAGCCAATCATGTTTTGTAGCCGACCCCCACATAGTAAACTGTGTGAAAGGTATGATTCCATGCCCAGTTAAGCTCCTCTGGGAGGCCCTTGGTGATCCAGGTACCAGTCTTCCAGACCCTGACAGCAAGCTAAGGCTGCTGCAGGCCAGAGACATGTTTCTGCCCTCCTGCTGCTGAGCCAAGCTCGGACAGAGGAAGGCAGAACAATAGGTATCATGTCACAGGGAGGTGTGACCACCTCCCAGACAGGGTTCAGTGTCTGCGTGCAGGGCACACTTGGTGGCCTCCATTCATAGTCCACTTCAAGCCAGTTCAGAGAGCGGTTGGCTCCTGTTCTGGCGCAAACATGAACAAAGGACAGGGGAGAATCCTCTCCCATGTCCAGTCCCTCCTTAGGGAGGAATGCCTGTATTGTTCCAACCCTTTCTTTAGGGTATGTTCTGCTGATCCTGAGCTCCCACTGCCTCTGAAAGGCTCAACATCACAGGTGGTGGTTTTTCACATCCCTCTAGGCCTGCCACGTCCTCTCACCAAGTTTGAGGCCAATATCCCTTGTCGGAGCTGGAGGAACCAAACCCCTGTGCACCGTGTCGACTTGCAATTGCTAAGGCTTGTTGGTTTCCTTCCATCAAAATCTTCGGGCTCCAAGTAGCCTCCACCTCAAGCAACTCCTGTGATAAAGATCTTTGTCCTCACTGCATCACTTGCATCGTGGGCTTGCATCTTTGGTAAGCTGCTCGAGGTCCTCTCGCGACTCCAGTGCCTCTGGCCTGAGGGTCCTCTTTAGGGTCATCTTTGATCCTCTGGTTGCTCGGGGCCTGCCCTGACTCCACTGCTTGTGGTGAGTCACATTGACCTTGCTGGTCTCGGCACTGCACCTTCTTTGCTTTCCACATTGTTTTCAGTTGCTAAGGCTTGTTGGTGCTCCCGACAGACACCGTCCCCACATCTTCAATAGCGTCACCTGGTCTTTAGAGCTGCAGCTCTAAGATCACTGTCAACTCTCCTGCAGCACCCAACTTTGGTGGGCATTAGTCTTCCAGGTCACCTGGTCACTTCCAAGAGGCATAGACTCTGTCCCCTCAGTTTGCAGGTACTTCTCGACTTGAACCCACCTTTGGGTTCCATCAGACACTTGCATCTTCCCCAGCAGCAGCATTTTCCTGAAATACTCCATTGGGTTTGATGGCTGTTTCTGATGCCACTTCACACCTATGCACCTTGCTTCCCTGGTGCATGTATCCTGGTTCCTAAGTGGCTCTCCAACCTCTGCCTCCCACAGGGTTTCTTCAGGGTCCACTAAGAAGGGTCCTTCTTTAAAATTGCAACCGCTACTTACCCATTGACTTGCATTGAACTCGGGGTCGTGTTTCCACTCTGCACACAGCCTCCGTGGGGATTCAGGTTACTTACCACTATTTTAGTATACGGTTTGGCCTCACCCTGGGGACCTCTGTGTATTACGTGTTACTTACCTTTTTCTATTCAAATGTATTGTGTGCATTGTGTATATCTCTGGCTAGGAAAAATCTGTATGTGTTAGTGAATGTCTTATAATAAATACTTATTTCCATAAATACACTGTGTGGTTCTTTTTCAATTAATCTATTCCTATAAGATTATGTCTGGTAAAACAAGCTGCTTTACACTCCTTCTGGACTAAGCTTGAAGGCTGCTCTCCACAGCTACCACTTAGAGAGCTTTCAAAGGTTTTCTAAGACCACTAAAGTCACCATAAGGGTTGTCTGGATTGGTGCAAGGAGCCCACTTACATAAGTGTACCCCATATACCAAGCCAGCTTCTCACAGCTTATCTGAGAGGTGGGTCCCTGGAATCGTTGTGGGACAAGATTCCTTTCAAGACACCACTTCTTCTTTGATCGTCTGAGCACCCTGGAATTCACTCTGGCATCAAGGCTGCAACTGGGAAGCCTCCTGCTGCTCTTGATCTCGTTGCCCTGCTTATCTGCTGCAACGTCCATGCCTGTGCTCCATTCAGAAACCTTCCAAGGCCTGTGGGCATCTAAGACACCTGAAGGAATCTGCTTTGAAGTGAAGGAGTCACTTCCCTGCATCTGCCGGCACTGCAACTAAGCTGACCGGTTTGCTGATCCTGGGCTCCCACGCACTACAAAAGGCTCACCAACACAGGTGCTGATTCTTCACATCCCTCGAGACCTGCCCTGTCCTCTCACCAAGTTTGAGGTAAGTGTGCAGGAATTGAACCCCTGTGCACTGTCAACTTGCTGTTGCTAAGGCTTTTTGTCTTCCTTCCTCCAAGATCTTCAGGCTCCAAGTAGCCCCAACCTCAAGCATCTCCTGTGACCAAGATCTCCGTCCTAAGCTTATCACTTGCACAGTTGGCCTGCATCTTTGGTGAGCTGCTCGAGGTCCTCTTGCGAATCCATTGTCTCCGGACTGTGGGTCCTCATGATGGTCTCCTTTTATTCCTGCAGGCTCCCCTAATTGCTTGAGGCTGCCCTGACTCCCCTACTTGTGGTTAGTCACCTGGACCTTGCTGGTCCTGATACTGTACCTTTTTCACTTTCCAGGTTGGTTGCATTTGCAAAGGCTTGTTGTTGCTTCTGACGGACACTGACCCCATAACTCTTGACATCTGACGTGGTACAGCTCGTGCACAGCTCCTGGTCTTCCTCAGCGCCGCCTGGTTCACACAGCTGCAGTTTCAAGGTCACCGTCCGGTCTCCTGCAACACACTACTTCGAAGGGCATTCAGCTTCCGGGCCTCCTAGTCACTTCCAAGTGGCATAGACTCTGTCCCCTGTGCTTGCATGTACTGCTCATCTAGAATCCACCTTTGGGTTCCACCGGACACTTTCACATTCTCCAGCAGCACCACTTCACACCTATGCACCCGGCTTCCCTGGTGTAGGTATCCTAGTTAATAGGGTATCCACGGGTTGGGTGGCTCTCCAACCTTCTCTGTTACACTGGGTTTCTTCAGGGTCCACAAGAAGGGTCCTTCTTCTTTAAAAGTTGCAATCGCGACTTACTCATAGACTTCCATTGAGTATGCAGTTGTGTTCCCACTCTGTTCACGGCCTTCGTGGGGTTGCTAGATACTCACCTTGGGTGGTTTCTTGGGTCCCCGACTCTTAAGTCTTCTGGGTCCATTCCTGACTTAATTCATAGTTTGCATTCCACTATTTTAATATATGATATAGTCTCCCCCTGGAGACCACTGTGTATTATGTGCAATTTACAAATTCTATTAACAAACTATTGTATGTATTGTTTCGTATCTCCGGGATGGGAGATATTGCAATGTGTTAGTGAGTTATTATAATAAATACATATTGTTATAACTACACTGTGTAGTTCTTTTTTCACTTAACCTAGTCTTGCACTAATCCAGGCAACCCTTATGGTGATTTTAGTGGCCTTAAACAACCTTAGGAAGCTCTCTAAGTGGTAACTGTGGAGTGCAGCCTTCATGCTTAATCCAGATGGAGTGTTAAGCAGCTTAT
This sequence comes from Lissotriton vulgaris, assembly GCF_964263255.1. Taxonomy (NCBI): domain Eukaryota; kingdom Metazoa; phylum Chordata; class Amphibia; order Caudata; family Salamandridae; genus Lissotriton; species Lissotriton vulgaris. The sequence continues at coordinate 1,184,162,587 of NC_141685.1, read as the reverse complement.
TTTACAAATACTAATCGTATAGTATAGGTTAAAAGAAAAAGAACAACACAGCATAGTTATAAAAATAGTAATATTTATTTCACACACCCACTAACACATTGGTATATCTCCTACCCGGAGATATACACACAATATTCCAAACAGAGAACAGGTACGTAGCAAAAATACAGAGTGGTCTACAAAGGGAGATCAAACCATATACTAATAAAGTGGAATGTGAATTGTGACGGAATTCGAGACTGGACTCAGAAGACTTAGGAGAGCTGGGGACCCAAGGAACCACACAAGGTAAGTACCAAGGAACCCCATAGAGGCTGTGTGCAGAGTAGAAACATAGCAGTGTACTCAATGCAAGTAAATGCGGAAGTCACTGTTGCAGTTTTCAAGAAGGACCCTTGCCAGAGGACCTTAAAGAAACCCCATGGAAGATGGAAGTTTGGAGATGCACCCCATCTGTAGATACCCCAGGAAGCAGGATACCTCCTAGGAAGCAGGGAACATAGGTGCGAAGTGACGTCGGAAACCGCCGCAGACGACAATGGAGGACTTCAGTAAAGATACCACTAGCGAAAAAGATAAAAGGGTTCGTGGAATCCAAGGGTGGATTCTTGAAGAGGAGTTCCTGTAAGCAGAGGGGGACAGTTTCTATGCCACTCAAGAGTGACCAGGAGGAGGAAATATCTATTTGGTATAACAGTTTGCTAGATGCCGAAGACCATAAGACTCCCGCTTCTGCAGCAGTGTGGACAGGATCCCCACTCGGACCACCAGCAGACCTTTTGTATGAACCCTCACTGAAGACCCTGTACAGATCAGTTAAACCTGCCTGCCTAAAGAAAAATCATTTTTTTGTTATTAATAGACTCTATTACACCCCGGCAAAAATTGCAAAGTTTGCTCCTTTTCCCGTCCCTAAATGCCCTAGATGCGCAGAACCCTTAGCAAATGACTTACATATTTTCTATGAGTGCCCAGCACTCACAAGATACTGGGCTGAGGTAGGGGACAACTTACTGGGCATATTTAATACCAACATTGAGATCAATATACAACTGGTATTTTTTGGAGATGATGGTCAACTCAGCCAGAACCTCTCGCAGAAAGATAGGGGCCTATTACTGAATTTGATACTGCTGGCAAGAAGGGAAGTGTGTAAGAGGTGGAAGGATGCCCTACCCCCGCAAAGGGAGGAATGGCTTAAAGCTGCATTTGCTATGGCGCGACTAGAGTACGATGGAGCGGAAGATAAAATCTCGAATATCTGGCACCCCTTGGTGAGCTGGGGCAAGGACTTAAGATTATTGTAACATCATTGGTCTTATGATTACACCAGGGTCCCATACAAAACAATGGGACTGGTCGGATGACCCAAGCGAGTGCGGTAAGCCGTAGGGGCGACCAGTAACGAAGGCGGCTTCATAAGACCCGCAGAGGCTTGTCAGGTGAGATGAGGACCAAAAAAAAAAAAAAAAAAGAGTGACCAGGAGGCACAGAAGACCAATGACCACTGATGACTGAAGATGCAGGACAGTTGACGATGACCTCGTCACTGCAGCTGTGAGGATCAGACAATACTGTGAAAGACCAGGAGCTGTTCAAGAGCTGTCCCATGTCGGAAGTCGAGAACCAGGAGGTCGGTGTCCGGCGGGAGCACTATCAAGCCTTGTCAACAGCAACAGATGAGGAAAGCGACGAAGGTGCAATGTCAGGACCAGCAAGGTCCAAGGGACTCAACAAGTGCAGGAGAGTCAGGGCAGGCCCCAAGCAACCAGGGGAGCCCACTGGAGTCAAAGAAGAGCCTCAAGAGCACCCACAGGAAGAAGGCACAGGAGTCGCAAGTGCACCTCGAGCAGTTCACCAAAGATGCAAGCCCACAGCGCAGAGGATGTAGTGAGGACAAAGACTTTGTTCAAAGATGATGCTGGAGGTTGGATCTTCCTGGAGCCCGACGATCTCTGGTGAAGTGTCAACAACCCTTGGTGACACTGTGCATAGGGGTGCTGCTCCAGCGTTTCCTACAAGGGATACTGGCCTCAGACGCAGTGGGAAGACCGTGCATGCCTCGAGCGAGTTATAGAACGACCACCTGTGTTGTTGGACCTTTCAGAGTCCGGAGGACATCCGGCACAGCATACCGGTAAGCTTGGTTATGGTGCCTGCAGATTCTGGGGAGATTGCTTCGGGTGTCTTTGATGTCCACAGGCCTCGAGGAGAACTTGGATGGGGCACAGGCACAGACAACGCAGATGACTGGGAAGACTAGAAGACCAAGAGCAGCAGGAGTCTTACAGTTACAGTCGCTGTTCCCGAAATCCAACGGAGTTCCCAGAAGGTAGAAGTGAAGTGGTTTCAGATCTGAATCTTGTCCATAGTGATTCTGAAGAGCCACCCACAGGTAAGCCCTTAAATACCCAAAGGAAAGGGTTGGGATGATTCAGGGGTCCCAGAGGAGGGGCTGGACAGAGGAGACGATACTCCTATTTCCTTTGTCCAGCTTTGCACCAGAGTGGGAGCCAAAGTCTCCCTAAACTGGTTCTAACTAGAGTATGCAGGGAGGGCACCAAATGTACCCTTCAGAGCAGTCTGGTGGCGCTGGCAAGCACCCCCACCCCAGCCCACTACAGTAAGTCCTGTCTGGGAGATGGTCACACCTTCCTGTGACAGGAAACCTATTGTTTTACCTTCCCCTGTTCGAGTCTGGCTCAGCAGCAGTAGTACAAATTTGTGTCTGTGGTCGGCAGCAGCACTAGCTTGCTGTTAAACCCTGAAAAGCAGGTACCAAGTGTGAGACGTGGGCCTGATATGTGATGTCCACTATTCTAGTGGGCACCCTGTATCAGTCCAAACAACCCTTATGGTGATGGTTGTAAAGTCAACCTTAGAGACCAGCTATCCTAGTGGTAGCATGGACAAAGCAGTCTTAGGCTAAAACTTCAGAGAGCATGTGAAGCCAGCTGTTTTACTATATGTAACCCCTTTAATACCAAATGAAAGTACACCACACAGGTTATATATAAAATATATATGTATTTATTATTATCCAGTATTATGGGTATCTTTCATAGATTCACATGCCTCAATCCTTCCCCGTCGTCGGGATGGGAGTCCCCAGTACATCAATAAAGTAATGTCCTATAGACATATAGAGAAATACAGGCCTTACATTAGTAACACATCCATGTCCTTTTGTAAAAAGGACCAAACTCTAGAAGAGAGCCAATCAGCAGTCACCTCCCTCTAGAACCTTCCTGGAAGGAGCCTCAGTCCCTCAGATTTTCTACTGCACTACACGTGTTGCTTAGGGAGTCTCCTCTGAGCTCTGTTCAAATTCTGTGTTTTTTCACTTCATTAAATAACTTTGTTGTCAGGAATTCTACTGGATTCTTTTCTACTATGGATTATCTTCAAATGCATTCTTTAAAGAAGGTCTGGTAAGGAGAAGAAAGGATTATTTAGAGCCTGTGCAACTTGTTCCAAGAGGTTGCTATACACTGATGATCCGCACACTGACTGCACCAAAGACTGCAAGGTATGTCTCACTTTCTCAAGTAAGTTTTTGAGAGGTCGTGAAGGGTGACTTTTAATATGGTGTCAAACACTAAGACCAGAAAGGAGGTTGTTTATTTTCTCCAGGGACAGTAATGAGGCGTTGTCCTCAACATCTAGGAGATCTCAAAAGAGAAGAAAATCGCCTCAAACTCATTCTTCAGGGGAACGTCCTGAGAAGGGCCTCAAAAAGACAACTCATGGGTCTTCTGGGCGCAGTCCTTCACAATCTCCTCACTCTGTGGAAAAGGAGAATAAAGGACTTGCTTTTGGAGAAAAATTATGTAAAAAAGACGACTTCTGAGCCGTCAAAATCACCTCCTCTGGTCATAGGACCCTTCAGGAAGGCGTCTTCTATACCTCCTGAGGTAAAGACTAAGAAACCAACATCTTCAACTGGATCGTCGACGAAGATACCATCATCATTGCCTAATACAGCCTCTCCGTCTACGATGGCCTCGTCTACGATGGCCTCGTCTGCGATGGCCTCGTCTGTGATGGCCTCGTCTGCGATGGCCTCATCTGCGATGGCCTTGTCTGCTATGGCCTCGTCTATGGCGACCTTGTCTATAACTGCTCGTCTACGACAGCCTGTCTACAGCGTCGACGATGGCCTAGTCTACGATGGCCTAGTCTACGATGGCCTCATCTACGATGGCTCGTCTACGATGGCCTAGTCTACGATGGCCTCATCTACGATGGCTCGTCTACGACGGCCTCGCGACGACGGCCTCGTCTACGACGGCCTTTCTACGGCCTTGACGATGACCTCATCTACGATGACCTCATCTACGATGGCCTCGTCTACGATGGCCTCGTCTACGATGGCCTCGTCTACGATGACCCCGTCTACAATGGCCTCATCTACGATGGCTCGTCTACGATGGCTCGTCTACGATGGCTCGTCTACGACGGCGTCGACGACGGCCTCGTCTACGGCGTTGTCTACAACGGCCTAGTCTATGACTCCTCGTCTACGACAGCATAGTCTGACAGCGATCTCGTCGACAGGCTCGTCGGCGAGGGAAATTCCGACAATTCTGGAATCTCTTATAAGGTGGTGGAGAAGGCTGCTCAACGTTTTAAGATCTCGATGGTCTCTCAAGAACAGGACTGCGTCTTGTATGACTTCAAAGAACCTCTCAAGAAGGCAGTAAGGTCAATACTGATTATCGATTACCTATAGTCAGAAGGGGTAAAGGTCATGCAGAACCCCTCTTTATCACCAGTGATCCCTCTATTGGATAAGAAGTATAGGGCACCAGATACAGCACCGGCGTGTTTGACAGGACATCCTAAGCCGGACTCCCTAGTGACCGAGGTGACCCAGAAGAACTCCAGGAATCCTTCTGCCCCTTTGTCGGTTCTCCTGATAAGAAGGAAGAAGAATGGACAACATTGGGAAAAGGTTTTCCTCAATGTTGGCAATGACGGTAAAGGCCGCGAACGCCCTAGCGCTCTTGGGACGCTATAATAGACAATTGTGGGCACACATAGCCCAATACCTGTTGGAATTGCCAGATTCATCCAAAGAGGAAGTGAAGAAGATTATGCTAGATGGTGAAGCATCGGCATCAGAAACTATAGACAGCGCAATGGATATCGCTATGACAGGGTTCCGCCAGTTGGCTGGAGGAGCAGTCTAGCGGTGCCAAGGATGGCTAAAGGCAACCTCTTTCCGTCCTGAGGTGCAAACAAAGATTTTGGACATGCCATATGATGGCCAGTTACTATTTGGCACAAAAATTGACGAAGCATTGCAAACTATAATCAAGGACACAGACACTGAGAGAGCTTTGGGCACTCTTCAGTATAAGAACCAGTCCTTTCATGGAAATAGAGGAAGAGGACAGTCTTCCTACAGAGAAAATTATCAATACAAGTCTTCCTACTCTTCAGGCCAGAGTAGACCGCAATACCAACAGCGCCAACAACAGCAAAACCAGCAATCCTCTTTTGGGAAGTTGTCCTTTCGAGGTAAAGGACCGTGAAAAAACAACAGGCGCAGACAATGACATGTTTATTCAGCCAGTCCAGACTTCTTTTCACTCATTAAGAATTGGAGGAAAGATTTTCCACTTCTTACAAAATTGGAGAAAGATTACTACAGACCGTTGGGTCCTTCAATTAGTACAAGTTGGCCACTCTATGGAATTCATACATATCCCTCCACAAACTCCGCCCCGCCCCATGCATCACAAAAATCTACGGCTGCTTCTACGAGAGATCTTGATTATGCTGCAGAAAGGTGCAATAGGGAGAGTACCTCCATCTCATAAGGGAAAAGGGTTTTATTCCAGCTTCTTTTTGATCCAGAAAAAAGAAGTGGAGCCCAATCTTGGACCTCAGGGCCCTCAACAAATTCCTAAAGAAGCAGTCATTTCGCATGGTAACGATCCAGGAGGTCTTGCAACTACTGAAAGAAGAGGATTTTATGGCGTCCCTAGACCTACAGGATGCTTACTTCACTATCCCAATTCACAGGAATCACAAAAAGTACTTGCGATTTGCAGTAGCGGGCACACTCTTTCAGTTTCGCGTCCTGCCCTTCGGGCTCAAGTCTGCACCGCGTATATTCACGAAATGTCTTTCCCCGGTGGTGGCATATCTCAGACAGTGCCATCACCAAGTCTTCCCGTATCTGAACGACTGGCTGGTCAAGGCTCCATCCTTAGAAGACGCTTCCAGGTCTTCCAACGCCTGTTTAAAGCTTTTCGATTGCTTGGGTCTCACCCTCAATCAGTAAAAATCGGTCATACAACCTTCTCAGTGCATCGGTTTCCTAGGTGCAACCCTGGACACACGGTCAGCAAAAGCTTTCCCATCCAGAGAGAGGATGAACAAGCTCCTTGCACTAGCTGCTACAGTCTGCCTCTTCAAATCCCTCCTGGGGATGATGTCATTGTGTATCCTCCTGATTCCTCACTGTTGACTACGAATGAGACCTCTACAGGAGGCGCTCTCGAAGCAGTGGGTCCAATGCACAGGATCATTCGACGACCACATAAAAGTGAATCCTCAGATGGTCAGAACCCTGCAATGGTGGATGTCATCTCAAAACCTGTCTCAAGGCTTGTCATTCATGCTCCCGGCTGCTCTTCATGTTATCACAACAGACGACTCCTTGGAAGGCTGGGGAGCTTTTCTGCAAGAGCTGCAGATAAGCGGGAAGTGGTCTCCTATGGAGAAGAAGCTACATATCAATCTGCTCGAAATGCGGGTGGTCTTCCTGGCCCTTCAAGCTTTCCTGCCTAGAATCAAACATTCCCTGGTGCTTGTCCGGACAGACAACACCACGACAATGCACTACCTCAACAAACAGGGAGGGACACGCTCGCTGACACTCTCTCGTGAATTGCAGAGAATCTGGAATTGGCTATTCTCAAACAAGATATCCCTTAGAGCGGAGTATGTCCCAGGCATGGACAATGTACTCGTCGACTCCTTGAGCAGACCGAAATCAGCATCTCACGAGTGAGAACTGGATCAGAAGATACTCGACCAAATATTCTCAAGATGGGGCACTCCACAAATCGACCTATTCGCGACAAGAGACAACGCCAAATGCCCACACTTCGCAAGTTGCCATCCCCAGTCAGGGTCTCTAGGGAATGCATTTTCGATCGCATGGCGCAACATCTTTGCCTACGCCTTTCCGCCGTTCCCGATATCTTCCCAGAGTCCTCAGAAAAATGAAAGCGGAACCTTGTACTCTCGTTTTAATAGCCCCAACTTGGCCACGACAGCATTGGTTCACGGAACTCCACCGCCTATCTCTGGAGCCACCGATCCATCTGAAGCAGTGTCCATCTCTACTCACAATGAGCAACCCGCAAGTCCAACATCCGAATCTACCATCTCTCAGGTTAGCCGCCTGGCTCTTGAGTTCCGAGAGCTTCGGAATTTGAATATTTCAGCTGACTGTAGAGCCATCCTAGCTCGGGCTCGAGCGGATAGCACCAACAAAACATACTCTCTGAAATGGAAGAGGTTTTGTATATGGTGTAGAGATCGAGGAGTACACCCTTTCTCTTCCTCCCCGGAGCAGGTTTTACCTTATCTTTTACACTTGGCAACGTCGGGCCTTGCTCACTCCTCCATCAGGGTCCACTTGGCTGCAATATCCCGCTTCAAGAGATCTTCAGCGGGTCCTTCTCTCTGGTCTCATAGACTGATCAAACAATTTTTAAAAAAGATTGTACAGGACTTTCCCTCCGGTGAAAATGTTGCCACCTACCTGGCACCTTAATATAGTCTTTAATCAACTCATGAAGCATCCCTTTTAGCCAGTGCACAAGGCTGACCTGAAATACTTATCTTGGAAGACAGCTCTCCTTCTTGCGCTCACCTCCACGATAAGGGTGAGTGACCTGCAGGCATTCTCGATTCAAGATCCTTTCCTACAATGTAAACAAGACAGAGTGATCTGAAGTTTATTCCAAAAGTCCCATCGGATTTCCATCTTAATGAGCCTGTGGTTTTGCGCTCTTTCTTCCCGAATCCCAGTACGGCAGCGGAAAGGTTGTTACATTCATTGGATCTCAAAAGGTGCTTACATTTTATATAGACAAGATAAAAGCTTTCAGAAAGTCAAATCAGCTATTTGTAGCTTACAGCACGCCCAGGAAAGGTCTTCCACTCACTAAACAGAGCATTTCCCACTGGATCTCGGCGGCTATCTCTTTTTGTCATGAACAAGCAGGACATCCGCTGCATTCCAGAGTACAAGCCCATTCTACAAGGGCGATGTCCACGACCATGGCACTTTTCGCAGGTGTGCCTGTCATTGACATTGGCAGAGCGGCAACATGGAAGTCGCCACATACCTAGGCATCACTAGGCATTACTGCATGGACACAGAACTTATGAAGGACGCAGCGGTGGAACAAGCAGTACTTCGCCATCTATTTCACTAGAGGTGAGCCTTCGGTCATCCCTCCATCCTTTTCATGTACGTACATTTCTCTACTATGTAATTTATTGGTACTTTTTGTTTGCAAATATTTGCTCTGGCTAGTCGCTTGATATGTTATTATCTAATGACTTGTATATAATGTACCATCGGAAATGTGCTCTCTGCATTGCTTGCTACTCTGATTCAGGCATGTGAATCTATGAAAGACACCCATAATACTGGATAAGAAATGCGTTACTTGCCTGTAACTGCAGTTATCCAGTATTGGTGTCTTTCATAGATTCACATGCAACCCTACCGCCTCCCCTGGAAGGACTCACCTAATTCTCTCAGTGGCACGACTACTTAGCTTTGTGCTTACGAAAATCTGAGGGACTGAGGCCCCTTCCAGGAAGGTTCTAGAGGGAGGTGACAGCTGATTGGCTCTCTTCTAAAGTTTGGTCCTTTTTAGAAAAGGACATGGATATGTTACTAATGTAAGGCCTGTAGGCCTATTTTTCTATATGTCTATAGGACATTACTTTATTTATGTACCGGGGACTCCCATCCCGATGATGGGAAATGATTCAGGCATGTGAATCTATGAAAGTCACCAATACTGGATAACTGCAGTTACAGGTAAGTAACGCATTTCCTAACACAACCTCTTTATGAGGTCAGAGGCCAAAGCACATAACCAGTTACTTAATTATCATACAATAAGTTGTACAAAATACAGTCAAGCCCTAGGGGCCTTGCAAACCATATAATAAAAAAGTGGTATAAGAAACACGTCACGAACAGGGAATAGGTCAAGGGCCTAGGGAATCGTTGGGGCTACACTGGACTACCAAAGGTTAGGAAGCAGGAGGCCCAGGGGAAGCGTGTGCAGTGTCTAAACACACACACGAGTTACCCTAGGGATACAATGGGAACGTAAGAGTTAGAAACTAGTTGATACTTCCGGATGGACTAGGAGAAAGCTACTTAAAACTAGGACACTTGGATAGTTAATACCCACAGGAGCACCGGAGTACTCTCATTACCTCACCCAGGGAAGCCGGGTGCATAGGTGTCTTTTGGTGTCGGGTTTCGTCGCTGAATCCTATGGAGACCGGTAAAAAGATGCTGCTGGCGACCAGGAGAGAAGTGTCCGGTTGGATCCAAGGGTGGATCGAGGATGAAGAGTACCTGAAAGCAGAGGGGACAGAGTCTGGGTCACTAGCCAGTGACCAGGAAGGAACCAGGCGATGTCGTGAAGAAATCAGGGGATGTTGTGAAGCTTGTCTCTGCAGCCACGAGGTCCAGGAGGCGTCGACGACGACCATGCACTGGAATCGAGCTGTCCCATGATGGATCCTGATGTCTGTGGTGTCCGGACCCAGATTGGACCCAACAAGCCTTGGCAAATACAACCCACGCAGGAATCTGATATTGGCTTCGAGTCAGACCAGCAAGGTCTGGGGCGCTTCTCTTTTTCAGGGGAGCAGGAGCAAGCCTGGAGCAACCAGGCAAGCGGTGTAGATTCGATAGATCGCCTTCAGAGGGGCCACTAGCCAACAGGCAAGTGACCGGGAAGGCGCGTCGAGCTCAAAGGCAACAGCAGGCCCCACGCGGAACTCGTGGAGTGTGGAGGGCTTTGCGTCGGTGCAAATGTGGCTCGGGCTGGGGCTTCTCAATCCCAAATGCACAACTTCGAGGGTGCCTCAGAAGCTACACAGTTAGCAATAAGCAGGTTTTCCAGGGTGTCCGGTCCCACGTCTCTCGTCGCCCCAACGGGTCTCAGCTTTGCTGTAGATGTAGCTCGGGGTCAGAGAAGTCTGGAAGTCCAGGTCCTGTCTAGCTCTGTGCTCGGGCTCCGGCAGGAGCGTCGACAAAGCAAACTGTCAAATCACTGGTGGTGCCTGTTTGCACAGGGTGGTCACTCCTTGAACACAAGGGAGATTCTTCAGTCTTCTAGTTGCAGTAGAATGTCGAAGGTCCAGAGTTTCGTTTCAAGTTTCAGTTCAGGATAATCTAAAGTCTCTAGACTCAGCTCCTAGCTTTATACTGATTAAAGGGGCTGGATTACCTGCTAGGTCCCTCCTATGGGTGGGACCAGGGAAGGGGTGGTTACACCCCTTTCCCTTTGTCCAGTTTTGCGCCAGAGCTGGGGCTGGAGTGCCCCAGCAACTGGTTTGAACCGGGCTATGCACGGAGCACCTTGTGTGCCCCAGGCAGTGTCTCATTTCATTCAGCCCTCCCTGCCCCAATGCACTTTGGCCTGTCTGGGGTGGTGCTAGCACCTCCCAAGACAGGAAACCTATTGTCCAAGTCTCCCTCGCTGGAAGGACTCCCGGCAGCAGGAGGTCAGACTTGTGTCTGTGGCAGCAGCATCCATTTTGTGATGCTGAGGCTCTGGTTAACTTTAACCGGGATTAACAGGAACAACATGTCTTCTCCCTCTAGAAGGGTGGAATGCTACCCCCATCGCCAGAACTGGCGAGGGTGTAGTATTCCAAAGCGTATGACATCTTACACGACATGTTTTGATAAAGCTAAACCAAAGTTAGCATTAACCGCGAGCATTATAATGCACTTAAGAGAATATGGTATGGCTATATCATAGAACAGCTATAAGGACATGGTTCCGAAAGCTGCAGACAGGCTCAGCTCATGCTAGAGCACCATCTCCCATAAAACCAAGCACTCTGCCTTCAGGGTTGTTAAGGCCTGCCATAGGGGTGACTTATAGGTGCATATGTGTCTATATATAAGGTTAGATATAGGAATACTATATCTAAGCAAGGGGTGATTACACGACCTTGCCCCAGCTGAGTGATCAGCCAGTTGTGACAATTTGGATGCCAGCCAGGTGTGGCATAATACATGCTGCAGCCCCTGGTAGGCCTTGGATGCACCTATGCCCTGGGTACCTAGGGTAAACTATACAGGGGCTCATAAGGTGACCCAATATCCAATTGGAGATGTACCTAAAGTACATGGAGTTCATTTTACAGTGAGAGCAGATAGCCTGGGGACCTGATTAGCAGGATCCCAGGCCAACTAAGTTGAAAACCAGCTAAATCACTAGGCAAAAAGTTGGGGTAACCATATAGTCAGATATCCACCTTCCTACACCGAGAATACATTTGGCTCCCTAGGTGAGCCCCCCTCAGTACATGGATACTACATTCAACACTCAAATCGGTGTTGGGTTAGGATTCCAACATGTTTGATACCGGTTTCCGTGCAGCCAATATGCTGACCGCACTTACAAAAAGCATGGAGAATCGTCTCCTGGGTTTGTAGGTGGTGTTCTGCTCTTTCAAGGAACCCTCACACTTATAACAAAGCACCCTGCCTTCAGGATTTAAAAGCCTGCCTTAGGGTTGACTTATTGGTTTTAAGTGCTGTGACCCCCGATAAAATCTGTTGTAAGTGGGGCTAGGACCAGCTCACACAGGCTGCAAGGGCAGGCCTTTAGTCACAGCTTAAGTGGTCTCACATGGGTGGCATAATACATGCTGCAGCCCATGGGAGACCCCTGGTGGACCTATGCCCTGGGTACATTAGTACCATATACTCGGGACTTAGAAGGGTACACCAGTAGCCAATTAGGAAGGTACCAAAGTACTCACCATAGTCTAATTTAGGGACCGAGCACACTGACTCGGGTACTGATTGGCAGGATCCCAGTCAGTCTAGTCAGAAAACAGAAGGACACCACCAAGAAAGCGGGGGGAGGGAGGAGGGGGTAACCATGAAAGCAGATTCTACTTTTCTACAATGGTATGAAATCTTACCCAGACAACAGTAATGTAACCAATAAAGTATGGTCGAAAAAAATGTATGGGGATATTAGAGAGGCAATATAGTGATATACAACTGACTATGTTAATTAACATTGTTCAAGTTGACTGTAGGAGGGTGAATATCGGACTATATGGTTACCCAACTTTTTGCCTAGTGTTTAGCTGGTTTTCGACTTAGTTGGCCTGGGATCCTGCTAATCAGGGCCCCAGGCTATCTGCTCTCACTATAAAATGGACTCCATGTACTTTAGGTACATCTCCAATTGGATATTGGGTCACCTTTGTGAGCTCCTGTATAGTGTACCATAGGTACCCAGGGCATAGGTGCATCCAAGGCCTATAAGGGGCTGCAACATGTATTATATGAAATGATTTTGTACTTGTATAGCGCACGTATACCCTGAGGCGTCTTGGCGCTGTACGCATACCGCTGTGGAACCCTTCCTGTCTTTTCCCTGGGAAATGTCCACTCCTGGGCACCCACAAGGTGAAGCCAGGCATCCCAGCGCTGTTGGGGCCGTTGTGGAGATTAAGCAAGCTATTGCCCAGAGTTGCAGAGTGGGGCCCATGATTAGAATAGGCACTGAGACGAGAATGATCGGGTCCGAGGAAATTGAACCCAAGACCCGCCGAGGCGGAAATTAAACCCTGGTCCCGGGCCAGACCCCTGCATCAGGGTCTGCCGCTCTAACCATTGAGCCACACTTCTCCACGAAGTGGCCATCCAAACTGACACAACTGGCTGATCACTCAGCTGGGGCAAGGTTGTGTAATCACCCCTTGCTTAGATATAATATTCCTATATCTAACCTTATATATAGACACATATGCACCTATAAGTCACTCCTATGGCAGGCCTTGACAATCCTGAAGGCAGAGTGCTTGGTTTTATGTGAGATGGTGCTCTAGCATGAGCTGAGCCTGTCTGCAGCTTTCAGAACCATGTCCCTATAACTGTTCTATGATATAGCCATACCATATACTGTTAAGTGCATTAAAATCCGCGTGGTTAATGCTAACTTTTGTTTGGCTTTATCAAAACAAGTCGTGTAAGGTGTCATACTCCTCCCCCCCCCCCCCCCCCCCCCCCCACACCACTCCTGGCGGCGGGGTTAGCATTCCACCCTTCTAGAGGGAGAAGACATGTAGTTGTAGCTTTCCCCTGTTAAAGGTAAACAGAGCCTCAGCATCACAGAATGGATGCTGCTGCCACAGACACAAGTCTGACCCCCTGCAGCTGGGAGCCCTTCCAGCAAGGGAGGCCTGGACAATAGGTTTCCTACCTTGGGAGGTGCTAGCACCTCCCCAGACAGGCTATAGTATATTGGGGCAGGGTGGGTTGAATGAAATGAGACACTGCCTGGGGCACACAAGGTGCTCCATGCATAGCCCGGTTCAAACCAGTTGCTGGAGCACTCCAGCCCCAGCGCGAAACTGGACAAAGGGAAAGACGTGTAACCACCCCCTTTCCAGGTTCCACCCATAGGAGGGACCTAGCTGGTAATCCAGCCCCTTTAATCAGTATAAAGCTAGGAGCTGAGTTTAGAGACTTTAGATTATCCTGAACTGAAACTCTGAAACGAAACTCTGGACCTTTGATATTCTACTGCAACTAGAAGACTGAAGAATCTCCCTTGTGGTCAAGGAGTTACCACCCTGTGCAAACAGGCACCAACTAGTGAATTGGCGGTTTGCTTTGTCGATGCTCCCGAAGGATCCCAATGACTCTGCTTCACAGGACTGGACTTCCAGACTTCTCGGACACGACCCACACCTCCAGCAAAGCTGATACCCGTGGCGGACACGAGAGACGTGGGACCGTACATCTGGCCATTTTGCTCTTTGCTAAACTGTGCAGTTTCTGAGGCGTCCTCTAAGTTGTGCATGGGGGATTGAGAAGTCCCAACTCCGAGCAGTAAGAAGCTCAGTCCTCCACACTCCATGAGTGCCATGTGGGGCTTGCTCTTGCATTTCTCCTCGACGCGTCTTTGCGGTTGCTAGCCCGTTGGCTAGTGGCCATATTGAAGACACCATTTTGAATCAACGCTGCTTGCCTGGTTGCTCTGGGCTTGCTCTTACTTTCCTGTAAAGGGGAAGCTCCACAGACCTTGCTGGTCTGTACAAGAAGCCAATCTACACAGCCTGCGTGGGTTGCCTTTGCCAAGGCTTGTTGACTCCAATCTGGAAGCCGGCACCGCCAACAGATAGAGCCTTCGTGGGCAGTCAATATCCAGCTCCTGGTCGTCGTCGACGCCTCCTGGTCCACGTGGCTGCAGAGACAAGCTTCACTTCTTCACCTGTTTGCAGCTTGACATCGCCTGGTTCCTTCCTGGTTACTGGCTAGTGACCCAGACTCTGTCCCCTCTGCTTTCAGATTCTTCACTTCTTCGATCCACCCTTGGATCCGTCCGGACATCTTCCTCCTTCGCCTGCAGCATCTTCTTGCAACTCTCCATAGGATTCGACGACGAAACTCGACACATCTTCACACCTATGCCCTCGGCCTCCCTGGGTGAGGTAACTCGAGTACTCCGGTGCTCCCGTGGGTAATAAGTATCCAAGTGTCCTACTTTAACTGGGTTTTCCCGTAGTCCGACCGGAATTCTCCGAAATCAAGTACTTTGTTAACTTTATGTTCCGTTTGAAAGTCTATGAGAACTCGCGTGTGTGTTTAGACACTGCACACGCATCCTGTGAGACTCCTACTTCCTAACCTGTGGTTGTTCAGTGTAGTCCCAGCGATTTCTTAGGCCCTAGGCCTATTCACCTGTTCTGAAGTGGTTCTTATACCACTTACTTAGTATAAGGTTCGTGAGGCCCCTACGGCAGAATTGTATTTGTGCAACTTATAGTATGCTTATTGAGTCATTTTTGCTGTATCTCGAACTCTGACCTCATAAAGAGTGCAGAGGTGTTGTGTTAGTAATAAATACATATATATTCGATATATACCTTGTGTGGTGTCCTTTCATTTATTTGGTATTCAAGGGATTATTATTGGTAAAACAATTGGCTTCACATGCTCTCTGAAGTATTAGCCTAAGACTGCTTTGTCCATGCTACCACTAGGATAGCTGGTCTATAAGGTTGACTTTACAACCATCACCATAAGGGTTGTTTGGACTGATACAGGGTGCCCACTAGAATAGTGGACATCACATATCAGGCCAACTTATCACATTGACTTCCAGTCCTTCTGTCCCAATTACATATTCACACTCAGGTCTGCATACAGACCCATCTTGGCATCTCGAGGTAGGATTGGTATGTGAGCTTTCAAGAACTGTAAAGCACCTTGAAAGTCATAGTACTTCGCTAAACTACCTCCTCCTGGCCTCTAAACCTCCCACGTCCAATCCCTGATCCCACTCCTGTGGAAACTCTTTCTCTCTTAGTCCTTAACAACAGACTATGGGTTCCTAGGCTAGGTAAAGGTCTGGACCTCTCATTTGATCAGTTCCAAACTTGACTAGGGACCATAGTTCCTCATTTCCTTCCTAGCAATCGTTGTACACAGTGAAACCCTGTAGCCATCATAAAGATTGAGCATCATGGTTCTCACTAATAAAGTAGGTAACAGATTGGTCTATTACTATTGCCTTATTATTATCTCACTTCATTTTGCTCTGCCTCATCCGTATTTTCCTGGTGTCAGCTAATCCAGTTTTACTTGCTGGTTAAAATTGCATGCAGCTTTGGTTGCAATCACCCAAGACTTGTCACCTGGTCCTTTAGAAAGTTTTTCTTTAGCAAGAGGAGAGCAATGCCAAAACTGATGATTCCTTCCCCTCCCCAAACCGGTCAGCACTTTTGCCTTCACTCCATCCCACTGGGAAGCCACTACTCCTTTTACCACCTTGTCAGAGGAGGTAGTAACTGGGCATGTTAAATCTATCGGATTAGGTGATACGGTACAGCATACCACACAGTAATTCTGTGTCTACATGGTTTTCCCCATTCTCAAGGGTTCAACTCCTAATAGGTGGAATTTCATGCCAAGATCTGTCCGGTAACAGTAATTCCAGCTTCTGGGAATCTGTATGGTATTCCATCAAACACATTATCAGGGCTTTGTAGCGATTGAGTGCATCCACTGTGACTTGGATTTGCCCCTGTCTGTTCTATTGTTTATGCATATCTGATAGAGACATCTAACCGCAGATTCCTTATGTTAGAATTCACCTCAGGGGCCACACTGGATCTGGAAACTTTTCCAGCAGTACCCCTGCTCTTCGGTTGAGGTCATCGAGTGACTCTGTAGTGACGTTGTCTACAGGATTTGACGTCGACGGAGTCCATATGAACCCATCCCGACGTGCTAATGTCAGTTTCTTCTTTTGCACTTTATAACGTGGATCCAGAGTAGTGGTTCCTCTGGCCGTTTTATAGCCTACTACTATGTTTTTTCATCTGGAAGTGTGCCTTTTTTCTATTCCGTCTGGTTTTAAACCTTATGCGTCTTTTGCTCTATAGATTTCGGGCACGCACCCTCATTCTGTTTGTATGTGGTGCTTGAGTTTGCATCACAACTCCGAGAAGTGCGACATATGTCAATAAATGTAGCCAAAGGCGTTGCTGGAGCGACCGATTAATCCCCTGGTGGCACGTTTGTCGAAATCCTCTGAGTTTCACTGATCTCTTTTCCCTTACTCATGAACGGTCCCTTCTTCTTTGCCATTCCAGGAGCTATTCCAGTGGATGTTGCTTACCGTTGAAGTCCAGTGGTAAATCGCATCGCAAACTATCTAAGTCACTGTATTCGTTGTCTCACGGTGTGGTTTCCCAAGGCTCCTCACTCCCTCAAGTTGAGGACCCCGTGCAAGAGTCTCTCCTGTGCCTTCCTGACTTTTCTGGAGCCTGTTCTACTTTAACCCAAATGAGATTATTTTTGTGCTCTCCACACCATCTTTGGGTCTTCCCTTTCTCCTGGAGTCCCTTCGGGCCCTACGCAGGTGACTGGTGCTTTGACTGTGCCCGTGCTGGTTGGTTCTCCTACGGCAGCTGTTAGGCCCTTAAACATATCGATGTCAGTACACAGCCCTTCGGGTTTCCCTCATGCATGCTTATCGACTCGGACTTGGCTCCAGGAGCTCCTTTCTGCAGTGCTGATCTGAAAGAAACACGTTAGTTAGACTCCTTACCTTAGAATATCCCCAGGCGCCAGACTGGATCCGGAAGGTTTTCTACAGCAGTACCCCTGCGCATCGGTAGGCGCCGTCTGCCGCTCCGTGTCCATCGTCTGCGTCGTGATCGCCGGAATGTCATCGGAGTACTTAGACGCCGCCCTCGCTCGCTGACGTCTGTTATTATTTTTTCTGCACCAGCAAGAGCAGATCCGAGAAGAGCTAGTACCCTTAGTCACTTTTTGACTAACTTTTTGGTCTTTTCGACTTCGACTCCTGGTTCCGGTAGGGATGCCCGGTTTTAAGCCATGTGACGTCTGTCACCGACTGATGTCGGTTACTGACCCCCACCGCAGTTGTCTCTACTGTCTAGGGGCCGACCACGACGATAAGTTGTGCCCTGACTGTTGGGCCTTGACCTCGAAAGCTAGGAGGGAGCGGTCTCGTAGGCTTCTCGAGATCCGACAGTCAGCTCCGCACCGCTCTATGTCCCCGTCGAGGAGGAAGTCGAGGGACCGGTCGCGGAGCCGTAGCCACCAACGCCCGTCAGGGTCCAAGTCCTGGCATTCAGGTAAGTTGAGGCATGGAAAGAAGTCAAACCATGAGAATGGACAGTGGATATAGCATGGAAAGAAGTCGTCGAAGAGGCAATATCGCTCCTCTGGCTCCCCTTGCGCGACTCGGCCAAGGGTTTGGGTGGCACCACCCACGCAGGTCCGACGGAGCCGCAGGTGTCGCTTCCAGCTCCACACCCTCCGGTCCCTAGGCTCAATGCGACGCCGGTCGAGATTCAAGACTTCCTCTTCGCCATGAGGACTCTTTCCGACATAGAGACCCGCTGGAGCGCCTTCGGGCCCCACGGGTCCGACTGGAGGTCCTTGCGTGCCAGCGGCTTCGGCCCCGGCGCCGCATGACCCCCTGGGATCCAGGCCTGGATCCCGGTTGACGCCAGTCGACCTCACGACTCCTCCGCTGGCGCCGACCCCTATGGTGCCACTCTCAGCCCCGTCCTCGGACGCCGACGCCGCCGCCTCCGGTTTCAGTCCGGGTCCAGCGTCCAAGCGCCGCCGTCTCCGGTGTCAGTGGGTGAGCAATTTATCTATGACCCGGCTTCGTCATTTATGCCTGTTTATCAGCACACGGATGAAGGGGAGGACTGGGAGGGGTCTGAGGACCCTCTGGCACAACAGTGCCAGTTAAGTCAGGACTGGGCAGATGAGCTGGGGAGGCCAGTGGTCTTGACACATTGCCTGACGCAGGTTTCATCTCTCCTCCCTCCATGGCTGCGGGGAGGGTGCTACATATGGTGTGGTGTGGCGCAGGGCTGCCAAGGGCTTGGCTCTTGAGCTCCCTGTTGCGGCCGTAAGGACTAATCTCCTCACTGAGGTGCTTCAACCGCCAGTAAGCTCTTTGGAGCCTATGCTGCCGTTCAATGAGGCCCTCACTGACGTTCTGATGGGCACCTGGTCCAAGCCCTCCACAGTGCCCCCTGTGAATCAGAACGTTGGCCAACGCCACTGCCCGGCTCTGGGCGACTCCTGCTTTCTGTCCGTACACCCCACCCCCGAGATTCTGGTGATCCAGGCCTCTACATCCCAGACCGCATTCCCGACCGCTCCTGCGGATCGGGAATCCGAAAGGCTTGATCAGTTTGGGAAGAAACTGTTCTCCTGTCAGCTTGGGGTTGCGGTCCATTAATATCGCATGCTTTTTGGGCCATTACACCCACTCTCTGTGGGATATGGTGGCGGGCGTGCTGCCTCAGTGTCCGGAGGAGGCCCAGACACGGCTTGCCCAGGCTCTTGCTGAGGGGCGGGGATGCAGCACAGCATTGCATCCGATGTGGACTTGTTGCCGTGGACCTGCTAGGCAGAGCGATCTGCACAACGGTGGCGATCCATTGCCATGCCTGGCTGAGAGCGGGAATTTTTCGGGGGGTGTCCAGAGCACGCTCATGGACGTGCCCTTCAATGGTCGTCACCTTTTTGGCGACAAAGCAGATAGTGCGCTTGAGCGTTTCAAGGACTGCAGGAAAACAGCCAAGTCCTTGGGCCTGTCGGGCCAGGGCCAGTAGACTTCTGCTTTTTGTCCCTTTCGTGGCCAAGGAAGGGGCGCCCCCACACGTTCGTCCAGCCACAGGCCGCAGAACCAAACTCAATGCGGTCGCGGATGTGGTAACCACTGTGGCGGTGCAGGGGGACAGAGGCCCGGTCAGTCCACATCCACTCCCGCAGCATCCGCCTTAAACCCTTCCTAGTCCGAGCTTTCATGCCCATTCAACGCCCGTTGGAGGCTGGGTTTGCAATCACCCACTCCACTGGAGTACCATCACTTCGGACAGGTGGGTGCTGAAAATCATCTGAAGGGGCTACTCCCTCCCCTTCGAGGCAACCCCTCCAGCCATGCCACCGCAGTACCACAGCATGTCCGGGGGATCACTTGCAACTTCTGCAGGAAGAAGTTATGGCCCTCTTGGCCAAGGGGGCCATTGAGCGCGTTCCTGGGCTAGAAGTAGGTTGTGGTTGCTACACCCACTACTTTCTGGTTCCCAAGAAGGTCAAAGGGGGCCTGCGCCTTATCTTGGGCCTCCGGAGCGTCAACCGCTTCCTCCGGAAGGAGAAGTTCAAGATGCTGACTTTAGCTCAGGTTCTGGCTGCCCTGGAGCCTGGATGGTTGTGTTGGACTTGCAGGACGCTTATTACCACATCCTGGTCCTGCCAGCCCACCGGCGCTACCTGCGGTTCACGGTAGGCCGCGAGCACTTTCAGTTTACCGTGCTCCCCTTTGGCCTCTCCAGCGCCCCTCAGGTGTTTATGAAAGTGATGGCGGTGGTCGTAGCTCATCTGCGCAGTTTAAGGGTTCCAGTCTTCCTCTATCTGGACGACTGGTTGTTGAAGACGAGCTCGCCCCAGACAGTTGTCTCCCACCTCCGGACTACGACCGATCTCCTGCACTTGCTGGGGTTCTCCGTCAACGTGCCGAAGTCATACTTGAGTCTCTCTCTTCTTCATCGGAGTGGTTCTGGACTCGACGCAGTTTCGGGTTTATCCTCCTGAGCAGTCGTTCGGGATATTTAGGCTCTGATTCCGATCTTTCGGCCTTTATCCCGAGTTTCGGTCAGGCTGACGCTGCGGCTCCTGGGGCTGCTGGCCTGCTGGTACATCAGGCCAGGTGGCGGATGCGGGCTCTGCAGTGGGACCTGAAGTTCCAGTGGGCACATCATCAGGGCACCCTGTCCGACCACGTCCTGATCTCGGAGGGCACTGCAAGTCAGTTGCAGTGGTGGCTCACGGACCGCGATTAGGTCAGTGGCAGATCCCTCTCCCTTCCCCAACCGGAGCACACAGTGGTGACTGATGCGTCCCTCCTGGGATGGTGGGCCACATTGGATAGGCGGAGATTAGAGGCCTCTGGTCTCCGGCGGAGTCCTGGCTCCATATCAACCTTCTGGAGCTGCGGGCGATCTCGCTTGCACTGAAGGCATTCCTTCCCTCTGTCCGGGAAAGTGTCGTGCAGGTGTTCACGTACAACACCACCACCATGTGGTACTGCAACAAACAGGGCGGGTGGGGTCGTGGACCCTTTGTTAGGAGGCTCTGTGCCTCTGGACATGGCTGGAACACCGGGGCATTACCCTGGTGGTTCAACACCTGGCAGGTTCCCTGAACACCATGGTGGACGAACACAGCCGCCGGTGCATGATGGATCACGAATGGCATCTGAACTCGGACATGGTGCAAGGTCTCTTTCAGTAGTGGTGAGAGCTTTGGTTGGATCTATTTGCCACCGAAGAGAACGAGCAGTGTCATCAGTTCTGCACGTTGGAATTTCCAAGGTGGCACTCGCTCAGAGACGCTTTTCGTCGCGAGTGGACCTGCGGTCTATTGTACGCCTTTCCACCTATACCACTTCTGCCCAGAGTGCTGAAGAAGATCAGGCGTGACCGGGCCCAAGTCATCCTTGTGGCTCCGAATTGGGCATGATGGTACTGGTATCCCGAGGTACTCAATAGGTCAGTCGATCCCCCGATTCGTCTGCCTCTTCAGGAGGACCTTCTGTCGTAGCAACAGGACGGTCCTCCACCCAAACCTGTCCGATCTCCACCTACATGCGTGGAGATTGAGCGGCGACAGTTGAGGCCATTTGACTTGCCTCCAGAAGTCTGTGATGTCACTCTGGCAGCCAGGCGCCCCTCCACAATAACGGTATATGCCTGCAGGTGGAACAGATTTTTGGCGTGGTGCACAGCAAAGGCTGTGGATCCAATCTCTGCCCCTCTTTCAGAGGTTCTCCTCTTTCTTCTTTCTCTTGCCCAGCAGGGCTCAGCTCTGGGCACTATTGAGGGCTACCTTTCGGCCATTTCAGCCTTCTTAAGGCTTCATGATCAGCCTTCTCTTTTCAAGTCCCCTGTTGTAAATAGGTTTTTGAAAGGCATCAAGCATATGTTCCCACCTGTTCCTTTTGTGATGCCTCAGTGGGACTTGAACCTGGTTCTTACTTATGTGATGTGCGCTCCCTTTGACCCACTTCATAATTGCCCTCTTTGTCTTCTGACTCTTAAAACTGCTTTCCTGGTCGCCATCACCTCTGCCAGAAGAGTGAGTGAGCTCCAGGCTCTTTTATCTAAGTTTCCTTTCCTCTCAGTCCATCCAGACAAAGTTGTTCTGAGGACTCGTCCTTCTTTTCGGCTCAAGGTTGTTCCTGCCTTTCACATCGGCCAGTCCATTACCTTGCCCACCTTCTTTCCGCCTCCACATCCCTCGAAAGAGGATGAGAGGCTCCACCGCCTGGACCCAAAACGTGCGCTCTGCTTTTACCTGAACCGCACACAACAGTTCCGGGTAGACGACCAACTCTTTGTTGGCTACGTGGGCGATAAGGAGGGACGGGCGGTGCACAAGCAGACCATCTCTCGGTGGGTCGATTTGTGCATCAAGGTCTGTTATTCCTTGGCTAAAAAGGAACATCCTGTGGGGCTGCGTGCCCATTCCACTTGGGCCACGGCGGCTACTACTGCCCTGGGTCGGGGAGTCCCTTTGCAGGACATTTGTCAAGCAGCTACCTGGGCCTCGCTGCACACGTTTGCCAAGCACTACTGCCTGGACAGCCAAGTCCGGAGAGATTGCTTTTTTGGTTGTTCCGTTCTCCAGGACTTCCTGGTGTGATCTTGGTTTGCAGACCCACCACTGGGGTTGGTAGTGCTGGGGTATCTATTCTAAGGTAAGGAATCTAACTAACGTGTTTCTTTCAGATGCACAAGTTACTTACCTTTGGTAACGATATATCTGTAAGAAACATTAGTTAGTTAGATTCCTTACCGCCCCACCCATCCTCCCCGTTCTGTGAACCGATATCTAGGTTTAAGGTATCTCCCTTTGAGGGCCCTAGTTTCATGGCCCCAGTGTCGGTTTCTTGTATGGCTCTGCGATCCTGGCACGGAAAGCTATGTATAGAACTGACGTCAGTGCGCAAGGGCGGCGTCTAAGTACTCCGACGTCATTCCAGCGATCACGACGACTGGCGCGGAGCCGCAGACGGCGCCTGCCGACGCGTAGGGTACTGCTGATGAAAACTTTCCGGATCCAGTCTGTCGCCTGGGGATATTCTAAGGTAAGGAATCTATGTAACTAATGTTTCTTACAGATATATTGTTACCAAAGGTAAGGAACTTGTACATCAACTCTAATGCTGCACCGATGCACGACCCTTCGGCGCTCACTCCGGAGTTGTCTGCCTCCTCCTGTCTCATTCTGTACACGCCCTGTTGGTGCCGTCAGAGGCCCTTCCACTGTCTTCTCCTGACATTATTACGTTGCCGGTTTTGTGTCATTGTTGGGTCCAGAGCTGTTGCATCAGGGTTCGGTGGTACAATTTTGGGAAGAAAATGAGGAAGGGATTGGACTTGGACTTGATGAATAGTTGGATTGCTGATCTGGGTTTAAGCAAGCAGGTTAGAGACTTCCCCTGCTTCTAGGCTTTGCTGTGATGAGGCACTGTATGATGTTAGTCTAAGATAGATACTTGTGCTCCTGTGGACTTTTTTATTGCCCACCAGCGCCGCCGTGCCCTGCCCTGACTGACCCAGATTGTCTCCTCCGTCATCCCACACACCGCAGTTTAGTGGTGGAGGTCGATACGGTTTTTCATGGTTGGATTGTTTACCTCATTCATCGCTTGACAAAGATTCCCGGAGACAGGACTCTTGTGGAAAGCATATTTTCTCTTTTACCAGTACTGCTTTATGTTCCATTCCATCCTCAGACATTTTTCTCTTTCCTTATTGGATTCATTGATACAGCAATTGCCATCGCTCCCTGATGCTACTTGGAATGATCTGGCCCAGTCGATTTCGGATGGGCAGCAGGCTGCTAAATTAATAATTCAGTGTGGGATGGACACCATTGATTCGGTTGGCCAGCCGTGGCTTCTTCTGTGGCTTTACACTGGCTGTCTTGGATTCGCACCACTGGGTTTTCGGAGTTAGTCCATTCCACTTTAGGTGACATATCTTTTGATGGCCTCCTTTAATGTTGGCACCTATGCGGCCTTATTAGTGATTTCTGTTGGGACATAATTTTCTCTTGTATCCCCATTTTCTTTTGGTGACCATTCTTTCCTTTATTCACCAGGTTACGGAGTGTTATTTCCTCTATTCTGTTATCATCCTCTGGATCTTTATTTGTCAGGTTCTGACAGGTCAGCGGAGTACTACAGCCACTAACCTTCAAGAACAGCTCCAACGGGGACAATCATAGTTTCTCAATTCCACTTCAAGCACCCCCAGGGAGTGTGTTCGTGACCTCTGCCCTGCAAGAATGTGCACAGGGAAAGGGATAAAATAACAAAAAAACAGAAATCCACCACCACAACTTTTCCTATATCTTCTCTCTTGAATACCAGAAATCCTCTTTCTCACCAAGATATGTGATCTGGATTGCCCTGTAGGTAAAAGGACATAACAACTAGATATTACCTCCAACACCAGCCTAATGTCACACAAGCAATATATGTCATGTACCTACCACCCCCTACTGTAATCCCATACATTCCTCATTGAGTCGGGTTGTAGAATTAAACTGCATTCACATCCACTTGATACACAGTCAAGATTTGTGAGGAGACTGTTTGCAAAAATAGCATAAGTTCTCAAACCGACGAATGCATAGTTAGCGTCAGCTACTGGTAGGAAAAACAATACCTCTGATTCCTTATTGTCCTGGTAACCAAGAAAGCTCATTGAAACTTAAGTCACAACGGAAAGAATGGCCTACTTCACAGGATACACTTTAAGCGCGCTCTAACTCCTGAACATAATCTGCTCAACAGACCCCAAAAATTAAATGCCTGCAAACAAATGATTCGTTGGGCACTAAACTCTTACTCCCCGCGGCTACGACCATGATTGTCAAGCACTAGCCTGCTCAATGGGAGTGGCTTATATATTCTAGTTTCTCCCTTCTGGGCCTGTAGAGGTGACTTGCCCCAATGTCTTCTGGGTAAGGTAGTTCTACCTGATGTGCTATTGCGCTTTCCTCATCAGCCATTCACATCTCAAGCAAACACTCCTCAAAAGGTTTAAGGTTACATCTAGGGAAACCTATGTGTTCATTTTCCTTGCCTTAAGACCCAGCCTACCATGAAGGACCATGACAGTACCCCTCTGCAAAGACTGCCGTCCCGGCGGATACCTAGGTTTGAAGGGGTGTAGTGTATGGAATTGTCTGAGCAGAAGCAGACAGTTGAGGTTAAGAACAGGTTCCCAGGAATGGTCCTCTGAACTGAACCCTTTCCAATCAACAAGGTAGTAAACCCTCTCACTCAACCTTCTGGAATCGAGGATACATCTCACTTCATATTCCTGTTCACCGTTAATCTTCACAGGTAATGGAGCACTAGATACTCTTGTATGTGGCGGGGAAGGACGCAACAGGGAGACATGGAAGACAGGGTGTATGTGCCAAGAAAGGGGGAGAGCCAGTTTCATGGCTACAGGGTTTATTACTTTCACAATCAGGCGTGGCCCTACGTACTTAGGGTTCAACTTTTAACCCCCTTTAATTTCAAATTCTTTGTAGCTAGCCATACCTTATCCCTCAACTTATATAATGGCTCCTTTGTGCGTTTTTTGTCTGCAAAGTGCCGACAGGCTTCTTGCTCTTTAGCAAGCTAACCCTTGGCATCTAGGAGAATTGCACGAAGATGCACATGATGTTCCTGTATGGAAGGGTACTTTGATTGAACTGGCCACTCAAAAGGAAGCATGTTTGGATGAAATCCATATGAACAAAAGAATGAAGAACACCCCACAGAGTTATGTTCTCCGTTGCTGTATGCGAATTCAGCAGTCCAAAGAAGAGTTCTCCATTCTGTTGCATGTTGTACAGAGAAGCATCGCAAGTACTGACCCAGCGTTTGGTTTAGGTGTTCCGTCTTTCCGTCTGTTTGCGGATGATAACTGGTGGCCAGCTGAGCGTCTACTTTCATGGTCTTGCACAGTTCTTGCCAGACTCGTGAAGTGAATTGTGACACTCTGTCGGTTATTAACGTAGCTGGTACTCCATGAGCTCTTACAACATGCTGTAGGAAAGTGTCTGCTAATTCAGTGGATGAGGTATCCTCTTCATCGGGATGAAATGACCCATTTGGTCAGGTGATCCACCACTACCTGGATAGTGGTGTATCCATCACTGGGTGGCATCTCCACTATAAAGTCCATAGACTCTGTGTGCCAAGGACTGGGAGGTATGGGAATAGGACAAAGCAGTCCTACTGGTTTTGTATGACTTGATTTTCCGTTGGCACAAACCGCACACATCTTCACGTACAATTTAACTGCCTGCCGCATCTTAGACTACCAGAAGTATACTTCTACGGCTTTGATGGTCTTGTACATTCTCATGTTCCATCCCAAAGTAGAATTGTGGGCCCAGGTCAGAACTCGCTCTTGCAGGGCCTCACCAGGAATTTATAACGCATGACATCGATAGAGCATATCGTCCTTCTCAACTCGATTTTGTGATTCTTCCAGCACCCAAACTTTCTTCTCAACCAACGTTAAACACAGTCTTAAATTCTCCAAACAGCGCAATTTCCTATTCCAGGAATGAAGCCTTATGAAGGATACGTCAGGGTTCGACGACAGGAAGTACTTCTTCCAGTTCTTCTGTAGGTTCAGGCCTGGATAAAGCATCAACCTTGGCTTTTTGGGGTCCTGGGCGATACTTAAGACAAAATCATAATCTGAGAAGAATAGGGTCTATTGCAGCTGTTGTGGAGTGTCCTGGCTGTATTCAAGAACAACATTTCCGATAGTCTGTATATATCTCAACCGTGTGTTTCGCACTCAGTAGGTGATGCCTTAGCAGTTGCTTGAGTAAAACATGTGTTCGAGGCATGTGAGCTGTAGATCACATGCTTTGCATACTCCTGCCATCTAGTGTTGGGTCTGGATGTTTGCAAGTTGTTTTTACAGGAACCTTCCAAGGCCTATGGACATCCGAGACACCTGAAGGAACCACCCTTGAAGTGAAGGAGTCGCTTCCCTGCATCTGCAGGCACCGCAAGTACGCTGACCGGTGTGCTGATCTAGGGCTCCAACAGACTCCGAAAGGCTCAGGAACACAGGTGCTGGTTCTTCACATCTTTCAAGGCCTGCCCTGTCCTCTCACCAAGTTTGAGCCCAGTATCCCTCGTCACAGCTGTAGGAACCAAACCCCTGTACACTGCACCAACTTGCTTTTACAAAGGCTTGTTGGCTTCCTTCCTCCAAGATCTTCAGGCTTCAAGCAGCCCTAACCTCAATCATCTCCTGTGACCAAGATTGTCGTCCTCACCGAATCACTTGCATCCTGGGCTTGCATCTGGGGTGAGCTGCTCGAGGTCCTCTTGTGACTCTAGTGCCTCCGGTCTGTGAGTCCTCTTGAGGGTCTTCTTTGATTTCAGTAGGCTCCCCTGATTATTCAGGGCCTGCTCCGACTCCCCTGCTCGTGGTGAGTCACCTGTACCTTGCTCGTCCTGAGACTGCACCTTCTCTGCTTTCCACATTGTTTGCAGTTGCAAAGGCTTGTTGGTGCTCCCGACAGACACCGACCCCTCAACTCTCGACATCCGACATGGGACAGCTCATGAACTGCTCCTGGTTTTCCACAGAGTTGCCTGGTCCGCACAGCTGCTGCTTCAAGGTCCCCATCAGCTCTCCTGCAACCCTCGACTTAGGTGGGCATTCTTCTTCGGGCCTCCTGGTCACTTCTAGGTGGCATAGACTCTGTCCCCCCTGTTTGGAGGTACTTCTCACCTTGAATCTACCTTTTGGTTCCACCGGGCACTTTCACCTTCTCCAGCAGCGGCCTCTTCCTGAAGTCCTCCATTGAGTGTGACTGCGGTTTCCAATGTCACTTCACACCTATGCACCCGGCTTCCCTGGTGTAGGTATCCTGGTTTCTAGGGCATCCACGGGTAGGGTGGCTCTCCAACCTTCTATCTTCCACAGGGTTTTCTTCAGGGTTCACTGGGAAGGATCCTTCTTCTTTAAAATGGCAAAAACAACTTACCTGTTGAATTGTTTTAGGCCCGCGGTCGTGTTCCCACTCTGCACACAGCCTCCGTGGGGTTCCTGGTTACTTACCTTTGGTAGTTCCTTGGGTCCCTGGCACTCCCGCGTCTTCTGGGTATAGTCTTGACGACTATAGTCATTGTTCGCACAGCACTATTTTTTGTATATGGTTTGGTCTCCCCCCTGGCTACCACTGTGTATTTGTGCTACTTACCCGTTTGTATTGAAAAGTATTGTGTGCATTGTGTATGTCTCCGGCTAGGAGATATCTGCATGTTTTAGTGAGTGTCTTTTAATAAATACACATTTTTATAAATACCCTGTGTGGTTCTTTTTCAATTAATCTATATCATATATTATGCTCTGGTAAAACAAGCTAATTTACACTCATTCTGGGCTAAGCCTGAAGGCTGCTCTCCACAGCTACCTCTTAGAGAGCTTTCTAAGGTTGTCTAAGACCTCTAAAATCACCATAATGGTTGTCTGGATTTGTGCAGGGTGCCCACTTACATAAGTGTGCACCATATATTTATTTATTTATTTATTGAACAGTTTTCTATAGCGCGAACATGACCCTTGGGTATCAGAGCGCTTAACAACAAAAGTGGCAGATTATAAAACACAACATATAAATATACAATATGCCTGTTAGGAAATTGGTTAAAAGAATTTCCATATAGGGGTACATAAGGATCGGTACTTGTTTCAACATGAGTATACAATGCTGTGAGATTTGTTAGTAACTGATTAATATATATAGATAGATTGGCTCTTTCCATAATATGAATGATTTTAGTTACTCTACATCTGGTCACTATCTTCTCCAGACCCAAGTTGGCATCATTGTCATCCTAACGTTGGAGTATTTCTATATATTTCCCTAGTTTTTATCTAACAGTGATCATCACAGTACCAAGTCATAGATGGTGGGGAGTCTTGCCAATGGAAGGAACTTATTCATAAGAAAGAACTTAGTTTCCCTCTTAAATGTTGTAATGTTTGTGATTGATTTTTCTGAGGCTCGGAGGAAGAGAGTTCCAGATTCTGGGAGCCGCTCCTGAGAACGTCCTCTCATAGGTGTTTTTCTTCCTGAAGATAGGTGGTCTTAGTAACAGATCTTTGGCACTCCTGGCAGATCTGTTTCCTCCTGAGATTTCTATTTTCTGGGCGAGGTATTTCGGTGTGTTGTAATGAATCGCTTTGTGTGTGATACATGCCATTTTTAGCTGTATCCTCGCTTCGTAAGGTAGCCAGTTTAAAGCTTTCAGGTGAGGGGAGATATGGTCAAATGTCCTCGTTCCTGTTAGAAGTCTTGCCGCTGCATTGAGGCATGCTTTTAATGGTGCTGTTGAGATTTTTGGTAGTCCTGCTAGCGTTGTACATCCATATTCGATCCTTGAGATAACCAGTGATTGTACTGCTAGTTTTAGATCCGTCTCCGTTAAAAATGGTTTCATTTTTCTCAAATAGTTCAGATGTAAACGGGCGTTTTTTGCCATTGCTTTAATGTGGGATTTCATGTCTAGATTCTCATCCAGTGTGATTCCAAGTGATTTCGCTGTTCCAACTAGTGTGGGGGTGCAATTTAACGCTGTAATCATTTCGGACCATTCCCTCACTTCTGCCTGGTTCTTTTGAGGCGAGATAAGTAAGAATTCTGTTTTATTTGCATTTAACTTGAGATGATTGATAGTTAGCCATTTTAGTGTCTTTTTGAGGGCCTGATTCATTTAGATAATGTCCTCCAGGGACTCGATCTTGATGTATAACTGAGTGTCGTCCACGTACATGTGGTAAGATATTTTGGCATTTCTCAGAATTTCTGTGAGGGGTTCAATGTATAAGTTGAACAGTGAAGGAGATAAAGTAGATCCTTGGGGTACTCCTATTGTGTTTGGCCTAGCAGATGAAAGTGCTTGATTTACTAGGAATCTCTGAGATCTATTCTGTAGGAATGATTCGAACCATTTCAGTACAATACCCGATATTCCCATCCTGTCTTGAAGTCTGTTCAGTAATTTTTCATGGTTAACTGTATCAAATGCCGAAGACAGGTCTAGGAGGATGAGTAGACAAGATTGATTGTGGTCTAGTGCCTGCAATGCATCATCGACAATGTGAAGGATTGCTGTTTCCGTGCTGTGACCTGTTCTGAATCCCGATTGGCAGTCATCCAACAGTGAGAAGTTGTCTATGTGCTGGCTCAGCTGTTTCTGAACACATTTCTCTATTAATTTGGCAAGAAGAGGAATGTTGGTCACTGGGCGGTTGTTGTTTGGATCTGTTGGGTCAACTGTAGGTTTTTTTATGATTGGGACTACTTGTACAGTCTTAAGGCATTCTGGAAGGATCCCCTGGGAGAGAGAGGCGTTTCTAATTTCTGTCCATATTGGAATCACTAGGTGGCTAATTTCTTTCAGGCATTTTGATGGTAAAGGGTCGTTGTAGTGGTTGTTGGGTTTGGCGACAGCCAGCGTTTCAGCAATCTCGATCTGGTCTAGTAATATGAAGGTGTCCCATTTTGCCTTGTTTTTTGTCGCATCATTCATATAATTCAGTGTTTGTTGTGGTGATGTTGTATTGTATTCAGGATTATCTGCTGCGATCCGGAGTTCTCTTTCCAGCTTGATGGCTTTGTTGATGAAAAAGGTAGAGAATTCTTCACAACTTAGTTGCGTTTTGGTGACTTCTTGGACAGATTTAGCCAGCTTGTTTGATTGTTGTTTTATAATCTCAAACATTTTCCGTGGTCTGTTTTTGGCGTTATCCAGTTCTGTTCTGATAAATTCCTTTTTGGCGTTGAGGATCTTTTTGTTGTATTCATTTCTAATTTTTCTGAGGGATTTCAGCTCAGGTAATGAAGGGTGTTTTCTCCACTTTCTTTCGGCATGTCTCAGTTTTCGCCTGTCTTCATTCAGTAATCCGTTGAACCATGGGTTTTTAATCTTTTCTGTAACTTTTTTCAATGTAAGTGGAATGGTGTCATTGACTATATTCGTTACTGCGGTAGTGTAGTGGTTCGTTAGATCATTCAACATTCTGCGTGTTGGCTGGAAGGTATAGTTCTTTCTTGCAGCTTTCCAATAATAGATCCATATTCGAGTCTCTGGTATCTCGTATGCATCTTTTGATTATTCTAGGTTGAGTGGTTTTTATCTTTTCCCAAGTGGGAATTCTGAATGTTATGGCGTGATGATCTGACCAGTCACATGGGTCTATTGCGAGGATCGAAATGTTCTCCTTTTTAGATATAATCCAGTCCAAAGTTGCTCCTTTCGCATGTGTTGGTTGTAGGCATGCTTGGGATAGGTTCAGTTCTGTTAGAAAGTCTTTAAACTCGTTGACCTGTTTGTCGTTGATGTCGTTCAAGTGTAAATTGAAATCACCTAAAAATATATTATTAGTGTCGGTGTTAGCGTAAGCTGTGATGATCTCCATAAGCTGGTCTATGAAGTTCGTATTATTTCCCGGTGGGTGATACAAGGCATGTAGATTGCAAATCTGTTTGTTCTCCGATCTTAAATTGAGTCCTAGATATTCGCATGAATCAAGAGGGTCGGATTGAAATTGTCCAACTTCTAAGTCCGATCTGTGTATACAGGCTATACCACCTCCTGTCTTTTTTTGTCTATCAAGTCTCATTATGTTATAGTGCGGTGGCACCAGAAGGTCCATGAGTGGGGATGAGGATTCCGATAGCCAAGTTTCAGTAAGGATTGGATGTCTATATCCTGGCTGATAATGGTGTCGGCTATGTCTGAGGCATGTTTAGCTGCAGATCGACAGTTGAGCAGTAGGCATTTTAAAGATGTCTCTGTTTTATCTGTGTTCGTGTTTGTCGACTTAGTGGTTAGTTGGATTTGTTGTAGGTTGTTGGGATTGGGTTTCCTCTCATTCCTCTTGGATATTCTGTTGGTGTCTATCAGTACTTTTTTGATTTCTTATCCTCTGAGTCGGTCTTTAGGCTCATAATCCCGGAGTAGGGATATTATTTCTTCTTCCGTTAGATAATTCTGAATTCTATCCGGTCTGTGTTGTCTGTTTACAAATGGCATCGCCCTCTTATTGCTCTCAGCTTTGGATGTATTTAACAGATCTCGTATTTTCTCAATTTCGGTATGAGTGATTTCCGTGATATCACACAACTTTTCTATCCCTTTCATAGTGTTTAGTAAATCCTGCGACAGATTGTTTATTTGTGTTTGGATCTCTGATTTTTCTCATGACCTTAGGTGACGTAATGTGATTACTCCTTCTTATATTTTGATGTTCACATTTATTATTCCTGTGTTTACGTTCTGTACTTTTCATATGGGTCTTCTTACAATTACCCTTAAATCGGTTATCTTTTCCCTTTTTGTCTGCCATGTTGGAAGCTCTGTCTAAGTTTCGTGTCTCTCGACTGTTGCTGCTGTTCGCGATTTGTCTGTCTGCATCTTTCCCTGACAACGTTATTTGTGTTCCGCTTATGGTTCTTATTTGAGTTATATGTTCTGGTTCCTGGCGGACTCTAGTTGGGGTGCTAATTGTGTTGGAAGCTCTATCTAAATTTCGTGTTCCCAAACTGTTGTTGCTGTTAGCATTTAGTGTTCTCTCAGCATCCTCATTCTCACAGCACGTGAGTTCCAATCCATTTACGACTCCTAGTTGAGTAATTTTTTCCGGATCCTGTTGATCTCTAATTGGGGTGCTAATTATTGAAATCGTGTCTGATGGGATTGGGTTGATTTCTAAAGGACTCTGGAGTTGCATACGTCTTGTTTCTCTTATTTGCGTACCTAATTCTGGTTCCTGGATGTCTCTAGTTGTTATGTTATACCTAGCCAGCTTCTCAGATTGGTGTGCAGCGGTTGGGATTCAAGCCTGCATTGTTTTACCAGATAATCTTGGTGTGGATCAGTTGAAAAACCATCACTAATACTAGGTACATATAATACAGCTTAGAATAAGTAGGTACTACAGAACTTAGGGTTGGGTTTTTACGGGTCTTTCACAGCTCTTTCTTCAACCTCAGAGAGTTTAGTAGGGAGGTGCAACACCTCACTACACCTAGAACCATGTATTTAGTTGGGTATACTAGTGTACCCCAATCTGCTAAGTACAGTGGTCTAAATTTCAAGGAACTAATGACCCTTTGTAGTCTTGGAAAGATAAAGACAGGTGGCAACCCCACCATTAAGCTGCTTTTAGAGCTGCTACATCAGGATGATAGCTATCCTTTAGGGGCAGAAAAACAGGATAACATGGGTGGGAATACTCCTGGAGAAAGAGCATCAGGGGTTCTCCCTGATGATCTCAACTCTGAGTATGGGCAGGAGGACTCAAATAATGTTTACCTGCCAAACTCTGACCCATCAGGGAATAGTACAGATGGCACAAAGGACATACCCTTATGTAGCGGGGAGCCCAGTAATGGGCAACAAACGGGTTTTTGTACGTGCTGGCTTTATTTGTTGGAACAAAATGTCAGTACATGTTTTCCTCAGGTGGGGACGTCTCGGTGATCTGCTTCTATCGGGACGCTGTTTCCTGAGGGTAGCCTCCGCCTTTTTCCGGATCGGAGTCAGTCTCGTTTCGCCTTGATCCGTCTCCGTGGTTACTCTGGACGCCGCCTCGGAGGAAGAGACAAGAGAGGGCGCCTCAGTACTAGGTAATATTTCACTAGTGAGGGGAAAGGAGTGATGGGAGCCACCAGTGCCTATATACAACAGGTGAAGGAACGGGTGGGGAGTGCTGGAAGGGTTCCCGGGGAAAAGGAAGGGATAGGGATTTAATCACACTCGGTTCCCTCTCCTCTTAAACCAACCCGAGATACGATCACGTACCTCGGTAAGCCACACGCCTCCAGGTCGCGTGCGGCTGGGCGGCTCGTGATGCCGTTGCCCTCCTGGCTCCCTCGCCGTCAACGGGTCTCTCAACTCCTCCTCTGCCTCGGTAGGTGGTATTCTGGGTCTTTTCTCGTCTGTAAATCCTTCGTTCCGCTCTCTCCTCCACTCGTCTCTCCGCTCTGCGTCCTCCACTCCAACTCCCACGCCGGTGAACAAGCACACCTGGCTCACCTCTCCTGACATATTTACTTCTCGTCGAGGCTCCTCCTCCGCCCCGGAGCATTTCCAGTTAAAGGGCCAGTCCACGCTGTCTTCCTCATCGCAGCTATACCACTCGGCCGGCCCCGGCGAGACCATTTGCTGTGAAGGCTGAAAAGACAGGAGGGGGGGGGTCACAAGGTGAATACCCGCGTGGGGAGGTACCAGCCTTCGAGGTGTCTGCCGGCAAGCCGTCCCCGTTACACCTTAGTTCCTCCTGGAAGGGTCCATAGTAGATGAAGGAGGTCTAGATCCTCCTCTAGAGAATCCAATGCTTCAGGAACTTCCATAGGAAACACCATATCTAGTAAGAGGGCCAGCTCTTTGAGCAGGGATTACCAAATACTCAAACTTGGGAAAGTCAGACTTAAGCTCAGGAGAGATCAGTTGGCCCTTGACAAAGTCCCTGGAAGTACAGAAGAGTGGGAAGAGATTGGGACAAGAGTCCCATGGTGCTAGGAACAGTGTCCCTAGAATCAGAGACACTTCGTTTGACAATAGGAACCTGAGCAGGATAGTCCCTCCCTACCAGGTGGGGAATGATGTCCATCAATGGATCACTGCTTTGGAGAGGGGGTCCAAGGTTCAAAGGGTCCCCCAAGTGCAGTGGGCAGCTACCCTGTGGCTCCTCTTTGACAACAAAGGTAGAGATAAGCTCCTTGCTGTTAGAGATGAGGATGCTGACATTTACTCCATACTGAAGAGTGCTCTCATAGATGGGTATGGCTTAACCACTGAACAGTGTTGGATTAAGTTCAGAGATACCCAGAAGGCACACACCCAGGACTGGGTAGATGTTGTAGATAGCACTATTGAGGCTCTGGAAGTATGGCTTCATGGAAGCAAGTTACAGGACTATGAATGATTAAACAATTTGATTATGAGGGAGCACATCCTTAATAACTGTCAGAACCAACTGTACCTGATAAACTCTGATCTGACCTCTCCCCAAGAATTGCAAAAGAAGGCAGGCAAAGGGGTCTATACCAAGGTTAAGCAGAAAAACCATGGCAATGGAGGTGACCAGAAGAAGCAAGGGTCTTCTAAATCCCAGGATAAGGGTGGGGATAAGGGTAAAGATTTAAAAAAAGAGTCTTCACAAGGGCCCCCAAAACCTGCATCTGGGGGTTAGTCCCAAGATTCCAAGAAAGGCAATAAAAAAAACCTTGCTGCTGCATTTGTAAGGTGAAGACCCATTGAACAAGGGATGCTGATTGTCCAAAGGCCAAGGAAACTCCTACTCCCCCTAAGGCACCTGCTCCCTCTCAGCACAAGTACAGGAGGTAGTACAGCAACCAAGTGATTAGTAGGGTTATCCTTGGGTTCTGAGATGTGTTCTGACTTAGTCAGGACTCCGGTTGAGGCGGTTGTAGTCTGTGATGCGGGCATGGACCTTGCCACCTTACTGGGAAGTTCCACTAACCTGGGCAAGTAGACAACAGCCTTTGATAAATTGAAAATAAGCAATGGCTTACAGGGACACACGGGCCAGTGTCACTATGGTGACAGAGAAACGTGTGTCCCCCTGATCAGTTCATACTTGGACAACTGTACCAAGTCACCAACACTAGCCATGTCATGCCTGAGCAATCCTTGGCAGTTGTGAACCTTAGCTGGGAGGGGTAACTGGACCTTAGAGGGCTGTGGTATCTCCAGACCTTCCTGTAGATGGCCTGTTGGACAATGATCTGGAAACTTCAGTCTGGGCTGAAGTAGAGTTCAGGACTCATGCAGAGATGATGGGCATCTCTGCCAGTGTGTTTGCTGTCACCATGGCTCAGGCCAAACAGCTCAGCACTGACAGAGCACTTGATCCTGGAAAAATGGACCAGGTGCTTCCCAAGAGAAGGAGCAGAAAAGGTAAGACGTAATCCTCCTCACAAACTCTCAGTGAAGATCAGGCTCCTGAGGGAGATGATGACAGCCCCTGTGAAGGTACTGTCCCAGAGGAACTTGGGTCTGACTAGGCCGAGTTCTTGGGGGCAGGGGGGCCTTCAAGGGCAGACTTGAGTTTGTAGCAGCAGACCAGCTCCTCTCTTGAACCCCTCAGACAGCAAGCTGCTGCTGAAGAAGCAGCAAATATCAGTGGATCTGGTAGGATCTATTGGGAGGATGGGCTTTTGTACTCTGACGGTAGACACCCCAAGCCTGGTGCCACTAGAAGGTTGGTAAGACACAGAGGGGTTTTGTTGTTCCTGTGCCACTTGCCACACCAGTGGTAAGTCAGGTAGCACTACCAAGGACACTTTAACTCAACTTCCAGTGCTTGCGGTCCCCTTTGAAAGAGCCGGGATTGACATTGTTAGTACCTTGAACCCTCCAACGGTATCTGGGCACAGTTGCATCCTAGTGGGGGTGGGCCATGCCACTAGGTACCCAGAAACTATTTCTCTTAGAACCACTACAGCCGCTGTAGTGGCCAGAGCCCTCCTGGGAATCTTTTTCAGAGTGGGCTTCCCTAAGGAAGTCTTAACAGACAGAGGTACCAAATTCATGGCTAGTTATATCACTGCCATGTGGAAAGAGTGTGGAGTAAACTACAAGTTTACAACACTCTACCATCCGCAGTGCAATTGGCTTGTTGAAAGGTTCAACAAGACTCTCAAGGGTATTTTCATAGGACTCCCAGAAAGCTTAGGCAAAAATGGGATGTCTTACAACCCTGCTACAGAGAGGTTCTTCAGAACATTTGAACTTCCGTTTGGACATCCCGTTAGGGGTCCATTGTGTCTAGTGAAGGAAGGCTGGGAGCTACCTCGCAAGCCTCTTAAACAGGACATTGTGGACCATGTCCTTGGCCTCTTGACAGTTTACCAGCCAGGCCAGAAAGTGTGGGCATTGGAGCATGTGGCTCCAGCAGCTCTCCAAGACAAGTGGAGTGTCCCCCACACTATCCTTGAACAAAATGGTGAGGTTACCTACTTGGTGGACCTAGGCACTCCAAGATGTCCCCATA
Organism: Lissotriton vulgaris; assembly: GCF_964263255.1. Taxonomy (NCBI): domain Eukaryota; kingdom Metazoa; phylum Chordata; class Amphibia; order Caudata; family Salamandridae; genus Lissotriton; species Lissotriton vulgaris. Next base: position 1,184,125,636 of record NC_141685.1, on the reverse strand, counting down.
GGGTACTTCATGTGAACCACCTGAAACCTTTTGTGTACAGGGCTGGCATGAGCTGCCTCATGGCAACTGATGAAGGACAGGAGGAAGAAAGTGACCTTCTCCCTGATCTCCTCTCTCAGAACCCTGATGATGGGTCAGTGGATGGAGTAGCCTTGGCAGGCAGCCTCAATGACCAACCACAAGCTGATTCTAGGCAAGTACTCAATCAATTCAATTTATAAAGCTTTATTCGACAATTGTCATAAAAGCATCTTTCCTATCCCTATACAATAAATACTAAGACTAAAAATAATTTTAAAACACATATTAAACAGTTTGACAGCCGAATATTAACAAATAAATACAGTGCGGTTAAAATTCAGTTAATTTTTAAAAAAGATCAATTCATACAATGCAATAGAATAATTTTTTAAACGACACTAAATCATGATATATTGAGGTTTGTCTTTAAAGTGCGTGTTCGTATTGACCATGCCCAGGCAAGAAATTTAGCTACGGCGACTACAAAAAGTGTGGAGCAGTCCGTTTCCAGTATTCTCAATGCTGTTGATTGACTACGTGTGCCAATGTTTTGGCAGACTGGCTTCAGCCATTTGCGTCTTGGGGTAGCATATTGTGGACAGCAAAACAACAGATGGGAAATGTGCTCAATTTTGTCCTTGCAAAAATAGCAATGTTCATCCCACATCGGGGACCAATGTTTTTTAAAAGCATTTACTGGCAGGGTCCCAATACGGAATTGGAAATACAGTTTCCTATCGAATGGGCGTTCAATGATGTCCCAATATATTTCACATGACGGAAACATTTTAATGTCCCAGAAACGGGTTGTCAATGCTGAATTGGAACCTTTACAGAACATTACTGCATACACCATTTCCCAATACAATTCTTTTAGTTTTGCTTTTGATGGAAAGCTGGTCACATCGCAATTACCCCATAGATGGTCCAATTTTAGTAATGCAAGAAGCCCCTTAAGTTCTTTTAGCCATTTGATGCAATGGAATCGGTCACACTCAATGACGTCCTTCAGAGCTTCAGCATAATGACACAGCTCTGGGGTCACCATCAAGCGCCTCCAATATAGGAGTGGCCGTAGCCTGGCTATGTCCTCTATGTTTTTCTTGCCAAGGTCCAATTTCAGAGTGAGCATAGGTGTGCTTTGTGGGACCATAACTAACCCTCGCAGAAACCTGTTTTCGGCACAGCTCAACTCTTTTAGATTAGAAAACCCCCATAGTTCGGACCCATACAAGCAGGCACCTAACACTTTCATATTGTATATCTCTAGTGCAGACTTAACCGGCTTGGTTAGTGATTTACGATGTTTCAGTGCTACTGCACCAGCAAGCTGGTTAAACTTTAATAGAGTATTATCAATATGCGATTGCCACTTCATGTTTCCTTGCATGGTGATGCCTAAATAAGTAAAGGCGTCTACTTTTTCTAGGGGGGTGCCTTTATATTTAATTACTCCTTTAAATGAGGATTGATAGTTTAGGCACATGAATTTAGTTTTGTTAGTATTCAATTCAAGTCCTTTACTATCACAAAATTCCCCAAAGGCATCGACCACTTTCTGCAGACCGCTCGGAGTTCGTGAAAGTAGGAGCGTGTCGTCCGCGAACATTAAAACTGGGACGTGGCGACCTGCTATAATTGGGGCATCACTTGGGGATTTCATTAGGTGGTCAACAATTCCATTAATATAAATAGAAAATAGTGTTGGGGCTAGCACGCAACCTTGTCTGACTCCTCGTTCTACTGGGAAAGGATCTGTGGTTTCACCCTGCTTGCCCCACCTAATTTTGGCAAAATTGTTATCATGAAGGCGGACAAGGAGGGTAATAAATTCCTGGCTTAGACCTACATCAGCCAGGGTCTGCCACAATTTTTCTCTGGGGACTAAGTCAAAGGCCGCTTTTAGGTCTACAAAGACAGCATACAACGATCCCTTTTTCAGTGTGACGTTTCTCCAGTAAATTGTTAAAAAGTAGAGAACTTGGTCAACGCTGCTAGTCAGTGGGCGAAACCCTGCCTGATAGGGGGATAGTATGTTTTTATCGTCAATCCATTGTTGTAGCTTATTCTGGACTAGGCGACCCATTACTTTTTGCGCCGTGTCTATAAGACTTATAGGTCTATAGTTTTGGGCTAACGTTTTGTCTCCTTTTTTGAAAATGGGGATTATTTCTGCTCCCTTCCATGAGTGGGGTACTTCCCCACCCATTGCCACAGCATTGGCCAGCATTTCAAAATATGAGCACCACGCATTCTTGTCCGACAGAAACACGTCGGCCGGGATGCCATCAATGCCTGGTGCTTTCCCTCCTGCTATGCCGTCTAATGCTTTAATTACATCATTCTTATCAAAGATTTGGTTTCTGAAAAAGACAGAAGGCGGAGGTTGGGCAGAAGCATGGACCTCATTGCGGGCATACTGTGGTCTAAAAAACTCAGTCCATTTGTTAACAGGGACATTATTTTGTGGCTCGGCAGCTATTCCTCCCCTCTCCCATTTTACAATTGCCCAAAAACGCTTGGAGTCCTTGGCAGCACAAGCTTCCTTCAGTTCCTGCCACCCTTCTTCGTCCCAACATTTCTTTGCCTTTTTTTGGGCTTGTCTATATGCATCTCTTGCTTTTCTAATTTCTATTGCATTGCCAGCTTTTAATTCTAAGCTTAATTTAAGTCGTGCCAGTCTGCAACTTTTGTCGTACCAGCCTTGTCTCTGTTGGGTTTTGGCCACTTTACTAGAATCTACTTTTTTGAGAAAAAAGCTTTTTAATTCTGAAAAAAGTTTTCCGTGAGCCTCCATCATGTAATCCTTAAAACTTGGGATCCCTTGCTTAGACTTGATGGTGTTTACTTTGTTTACCACTAACGCTTTGAGTGCCTCTAATTTTATTTTATCTTTTATCATCATTCCCCATTTCAGGTGGCGCTGGTTGTTGGAACATACTACATCCTGCGTCACCATTCCATTATCATTGGGGTATGGTGAGGACTTACCATGGAAAAAAAAGGTTAGTTTCAGGGGATTATGGTCGCTTTCTAGTCTTGATTCTACAACCATATCTTGCATTGTGCTCCAAAGTTTTACATCTATTAATATATAATCGATCCTACTGGATGAACGCCCATTGTCAAACGTGTTTTTACCTAGTAGATCAGAGGGCATGCGCCCGTTTGCTGCTCTCAAGCCTCTAGCTAAGCATAGGCTTTTTAACTGAATTGCTACATTACTCCATTTTTTGATAGCAGGCAGATCCAACTGGGGAATACCCCACTTGGCATCCTCATCCTCGGACAAAATCCGGTCCTCTTCACCCAGGGGCTCATAAGTTACATTAAAGTCACCACCTATTATTAGTTGGTTTTGTGGTGGCAATAAGTCTATGTACTGCTCTAAAACTGCTAGAGTGTTGGAAGATTGTCCCCTAGACACTCCCCTAGCATAGACGTTAAATATACTAAGCTCTTGGCCGTTATCCCCTCTGACTGTAAGGGCCATGATATCGTTTGATGGTATTGATATTTGTGTTATCACGGCATTTAGAGATTGTCGTACCCAAATTAACAAACCTCCTGAGGGTCGTCCGAGGCGGTTTCTAGTTGCAGGGATGTAATAATTTAGATATCCCACTTTAAATGATGGTGTAAGTGACCATGTTTCTTGCAGCATAATAATGTCTTGCTGGTTAACATATTCAGCCCATTCCAATGTGTTAATCTTGCTTGCTATGCCTGCAATGTTCCATGATACTAGGGATAGTGTATTAGATTTGCATTGATCGGATAGGTGATCGTGCTGATTTCTTACATTAGTTTGCACCTCTAATAGAGAAGTTTGTCCAGCCCTTGGGCTGATCTCAATCTCACTAGCCCCCATGGCACATACATGAGCTTCTGTTGCTAGATTTAGCCCTTTTGGGACAGATTTGTTACACATCGATTGCAATTGTTTTGTTTTCTCTGTAATCGGGTAACCCAGATTGGTGCTGCTTGTATTTCCTTCTCTAATGTGATTTTGTTGCATCAGCCCAATATGAGTGGCAGGGTCATAGCTTTCGAGTCAATCGCATTCATTTAGATCCGATAGAGCCGAAAAGCAGTTTTCCAAATTTAGCCCCCAGTCACCATTAGTACCGCCCCTATCCCTTCTAGGGCCTACCACTGACCACTTCGTTCTGAGAATAGTTGGTTTTGCTAGTAGACCTCTTCTACTATAGAAGAAGTCTAACGTTAGCGGGACTATTTCTGCCGTTCTTCTTTGGGGTGGGAGAATGTTTTGTAGGATGTCTGGCAATACATCCGGACCCTTCAGATTTAAAACCACACAGTCCCCAACAAATTTCTTGGGTTTGGCCCCTATCCACTTTACTCTTCGGGCTGATAACAAATCCTCGGTCAATTTTTCTCTACCCCAGGGAGTTGCTTGGATATTATTACCTAGCCACTGCAGTGATTTGTTTAAAAGTGAATCTGGGGTCTCAATCTGGTCTTTTCTCAATACCGGGACATTGGCAAGTACCAGCACTAGGGGTGATGCTTCCACTATCAACTCGACAGGATTTGAGTCAAGGAGGGGATCAGATATGGACCCATGTTCTGTTGTTGGGGGAGGGACCACATCAACTGGGTTGACAGGGACACCCGCGACACTGGGAGCACTAGGCTGCACTGCTGCCAATGTAGTTTTTGCGTTCTCAATCATATTTTCCTGGAGCTCATCTATTTTATTTATGATTGAGTTAGGAATGTCCCCCAAATTGTCATTTGCTGCTTTTAGTAGGGCTTCTAATTTGTGCACTTTATCCGACAAGTGATCTATTTTGGATATGAGTGGTTTAACTATTCGTACCAACCTAGATTCTAACATACCCATGAATTTATTAGACAACAAATCATCCCAATCTATAGAGCTGCTCCCTTCCTCCACTATGTCATCAATTACATTTTTATGTTCAGCACTGGTTATAGTTAGAGGTTTTTTACTATTTGACCGTAATCCCGGCCTTTTAGAGGTAACTTTGGTGGATTTCTTGACTGCTCTAGGCGCAGGGACTGGCGTTGGCGAGGTGATGCTGCCATCAACTAACACCAGATCATTACAGTGCTGGTTGGGTTCAATGGTCACTAATGGATCTATGTTCGTGACAAGTTGTGGGGAATTAATAGAAATATTCGGTGCAAAACAATCAACATTTTCCACATTATCAATGTCACTTGGGTTCGTAGTTTCAATGTCCAAGTCTATTAGGCATGGCACCTCTGTTTGGGCACAAGGTGGGGAGTCATTTAGCCCTAGGGAGGACCGCCGATCAATGATTATTTTATTCACTCTGTGCACTAAATAGTTCTCCATGGTATTAGCAGGTGTAACAGGTATTTTCTGTTTTGACATTGTAGATCAAAGAGGCACAGTTAAAAAACAAATAAGCTCCGTACGTGTACACAGTCAAAAACAGGTAGGGCACTATGGCAAGTAACTCACGGTACAACAGATGTTAGTGACCCGGTCCAGTCCAGTCGTGGCCAGTCTTAGACTGTCCGCCCTTTGTCCGGGCTTCGTCCGGGCGTCCCGCTCGCGTCCCGCGACGCGGAGGACGGCGGGATTTTCAAGCGCCTCCGGGCGCGATGACCCCAGGGAAGGTGTTCCGGGTCAGGGAGCAGGCTGGGAAATGTAGTTCCCTTCAACCGGCGGCCGCGAGTGAGACTCGAGCGGCGGCGGGGAGGGAACCAGCAGGCGTCCAAACAGGTAGGCGAGGAGCGTGACTCTTGGCACCCACAGGCAGGATTCGACAGAATGCTGGCAAGACACCCGCTCCACCGAGGACGGCGGGATTTTCAAGCGCCTCCGGGCGCGATGACCCCAGGGAAGGTGTTCCGGGTCAGGGAGCAGGCTGGGAAATGTAGTTCCCTTCAACCGGCGGCCGCGAGTGAGACTCGAGCGGCGGCGGGGAGGGAACCAGCAGGCGTCCAAACAGGTAGGCGAGGAGCGTGACTCTTGGCACCCACAGGCAGGATTCGACAGAATGCTGGCAAGACACCCGCTCCACCGAGGACGGCGGGATTTTCAAGCGCCTCCGGGCGCGATGACCCCAGGGAAGGTGTTCCGGGTCAGGGAGCAGGCTGGGAAATGTAGTTCCCTTCAACCGGCGGCCGCGAGTGAGACTCGAGCGGCGGCGGGGAGGGAACCAGCAGGCGTCCAAACAGGTAGGCGAGGAGCGTGACTCTTGGCACCCACAGGCAGGATTCGACAGAATGCTGGCAAGACACCCCACAGAATGCTGGCAAGACACCCCAATCAGTACAGACACATTTCTTCCTGACACCCAGACAACCCACCTCACCTGGTGTACCTATGAAGTGTAGCCAAAAAACAGAAAGAAAAAATGTCTTTCTTGAGTCCCCTCACTCACCGGAGTTTCCTCACGGTGACATGCTTCATCATTGGGGCCATCCCAGTTCTCTACAAAAAGGGGCGTGCTACGACGTGCGAACTACGTAGGAGCACTTTAGTTGTGAAGGACTATGTGTGGTGCAGAAAAAGTGTAGTGAGGTGGAGTGGGTGAGTGAGTACATTTTAAAAATACCGTGCTAGTGGGCCTCAATAATTTATTCTGCTCCTAGGTTGGTATATTAAAATGGGGTTTATACTGTGGACCGACCGACTATGAAGGTAGGTTCAGTATATGGTCAACATGTTTCCCGCTACCCCTGGCGTTTCTTCAGGACCATACAGGGACCAGCCCTGTATATGCCACTCCTAGAAACCTAAATCAAGGTTAAGGATTGATTAATGTAAAGAAAGTATTTACAATGGGGAACGCTGCTCAATATAAACACATGCGTGGTTCAAAATACATACGCGGTAGCTTACTGACGTATGTATTGCTCATTGAAGAACCTGTAAGAAACGAATATCAAAGTTTAAAACACCTTACCCCTTTCTCTAAGAATCGGGGACATGCAAGTCCTTCATGACGCACGTTTTGGATACATATACATATATATGCATACTCTATATGGTGCAATTTGCCCCATATTGGTGCGTGCAAGTTCTCGGGTCCAGCGTGTGATGAATAAAAACACGCAAAGTGATTGTGACGTGAAAATACTTGTACAAACACTAAGAAGTGACTTACTGTGAGTTTTTCAGAAAACCAAAGATTTTTACGAGCGGGCAGGTTTTAGGAGCCTTGCTCTCTCGTCTCTGATAGGAGAAATGGGGTAGTTCACTTACTTCCTGATTAGCAACGCCGCACGGTATTACCTAGCTGTTGCCCCCTCGGACCGCATCAAACCAACTTCAAGTAACTGCCTGCTGACTTACAACAGTGTCCATCCAAGACACCTAAAACAGAATCTCCCGTTTGGACAGTTCCTACGGTTGAGACGAAACTGTTCAAACAAACTGGATTACCAATCACAAGCTGAAGATTTGAGTAAAAAACTGAAACAACAAGACTACCCTAAAAAGTAATAAAGGATGCCAACAAAAGGGCAAGCAACAATAACAGAGATGCCCTTTTGGAACCTAAAGTCAAGAACCCCTCAACAAATGAAAGACCCATTTGCATTACCACCTTTGACAGAGTATCTGACCGGGTCACGAAAATAGTTATAAAACATTGGCCCATACTGAACAGCGGCGATCTTGACATCCCCACACCGATGTTCAGTCATCGTAGAGGGATGAATCTGAAAAACTACTTGATCCATACACGACCAAAGCCATCTGAAAGCACCAACAGACTGCACCCACTGCCAAACGGTCACTACCCGTACAATAATTGTAGTGTTTGCCATCTGACGTCAGGTACAAAGTCGGTAACCTTCAACAACAACACGACATGGCAACTCAAGCACTTCTCCAATTGCAATACAAGCGGAGTAGGCTACCTGATCACCTGCACCTGCAATCTGCACTATGTGGGCATGACCTCGAGAAAAGTCAGTACCCGAATTGTGGAGCACAGAAGTCATATTCAGTGCAAAAGGGCCACCACACGCATGACCAACCAGTTTATAGAAAAAAATCACACACCAAATGATCTCAGATGGGTGGTGTTGGAATGCGTAAAGAACAAAGAGAATTTAGAGAGAACCCTGCATGAACGTGAACAACGTTGGGTGTTCAAGCTTCAAACGGATGTACATGGGATAAACAATGACATACCCTGGGGTGCATTTAACCATTAAGACCTGAAACCTGAAACACAAAATGCATTTACAAAGTCGCTGGAACCATACAGAATCGAATTCCCATAAGAACACATGGGATCCAGATAGGCCCTCTAAGATATGACATTTTTACCAAGAGAACCCAGTAATGCAACTATGATCACCATATGAATTCAGCCCAAAAAACCCAAAAAATAACAGAGTCCTAACATAAGAAAAAAAAATTCCACTCTCGTCATGGCTTTTTTCTGTAACATTAGCCTAACATCTGCGTTCCTCGAGATTTGTGGAGATTCCCCATTCAATTACGATAAGTGACAATTCCTTCATTTGAATAAAAAACGAGTCAGTAGAAAATCACTTCCGCGTAATGAGAAATTGCATCCTCCCAAGATGGCCTCCGAGACAGAGCGGTCCAGTCTCTTTCCAGTGACAAAACCCGGAAGCGAAAGAGAACATAAGCGATCCTCGCAGAACTCACTCTAAGATGCGGTCCGAGGGGACAACAGCTAGGTAATACCGTGCGGCGTTGCTGATCAGGAAGTAAGTGAACTACCCCATTTCTCCTATCAGAGACAAGAGAGCAAGGCTCCTAAAACCTGCCCGCTCGTAAAAAACTTTGTTTGGTTTTCTGAAAAACTAACCGCGCTTTATTAATTCCGCAATTGCAGCATTGCTTCCACCAAAGCGACACCGCCCCTCTCAGAGACCATGAAGTGCTATTAAGCACCCACAAATGTAAATATTGAGATTCTACTTTGATTTATGTGTTATATGTAGTGTATGTACACCGTCTTTGTCACAGTAAGTCACTTCTTAGTGTTTGTACAGGTATTTTCAGGTCACAATCACTTTGCGTGTTTTTATTCATCACACGCTGGACCCGAGAGCTTGCACGCACCAATATGGGGCAAATTGCACCATATAGAGTATGCATATATATGTATATGTATCCAAAACGTGCGTCATGAAGGACTTACATGTCCCCGATCTCTTAGAGAAAGGGGTAAGGTGTTTTAAACTTTGTTTATTCTTTTCCTTACAGGTTCTTCAATGAGCAATACATACGTCAGTAAGCTACCGCGTATGTATTTTGAACCACGCATGTGTTTATATTGAGCAGCGTTCACCATTGTAAATACTTTCTTTACATTAATCAATCCTTAACCTTGATTTAGGTTTCTAGGAGTGGCATATACAGGGCTGGTCCCTGTATGGTCCTGAAGAAACGCCAAGGGTAGCGTGAAACATGTTGACCATATACTGAACCTGACCATCTTGCCTTCCACACGAGTGGTCGCTCCCCTCGCATCCTCCTCACCTGATACTTCTGGTATCGTAGCGCTTATCTCTGCTCGCAATTCGAACCGCTTGCGCGCACCTCTGGGCATTATCTCTGTGCATTATTGTGTTTAAAATGTTCATAGCGCTTTGACTGCGTGCACCTCTGGGCATTATCTCAGTGCTTTATTGTGTTTACATTTTCATCGATTTTGTTTAAATTTTCATAGCGCTTTGACTGCGTGCACCTCTGGGCATTATCTCTGTGCATTATTGTGTTCAAATTTTCATAGCGCTTTGACTGCGTGCATTTGGCTGTACATTACCTTGTGTTGTTTTGACCATCAGCATAGCGCTTTTACTCCGCGCTTGAATCCGCTTCCACTGCGGCAGTACCCTTAACTATATCTGGCCCTCATAGCGCCCCATTGCTCCCACTGCCTGTGCACCTTCTCGCCCTGATTTGCAGCGTTTGTTGTTGTTGTTGCTGCCATTTTGTTTGTTGACCCGAGCCCTCCTTCGACCTCGCTCCCGCCTCCCAGCTGCCCCTCCCACCCACGAGAGCTACAGGCCGTCCTCATCCTCACGAAGAGCTGTGACTATCTTGCCTTCCACATGAGTGGTCGCTCCCCTCACATCCTCCTCACCTGATACTTCTGGTATCGTAGCGCTTATCTCTGCTCGCAATTCGAACCGCTTGCCCGCACCTCTGGGCATTATCTCTGTGTATTATTGTGTTTAATATTTTCATAGCACTTTGACTGCGTGCACCTCTGGGCATTATCTCTGTGCTGTATTGTGTTTAAATTTTCATAGATTGTGTTTAAATTTTCATAGCGCTTTGACCGTGCACCTCTGGGCATTATCTCTGTGCATTATTGTGTTCAAATTTTCATAGCGCTTTGACTGCGTGCATTTGGCTGTACATTACCTTGTGTTGTTTTGACCATCAGCATAGCGCTTTCACACCGCGCTTGAATCCGCTTCCACTGCGGCAGTACCCTTAACTATATCTGGCCCTCATAGTGCCCCATTGCTCCCACTGCCTGTGCCCCTTCTCGCCCTGCCTTGCAGCGTTTGTTGTTGTTGCTGCCATTTTGTTTGTTGACCCGAGCCCTCCTTCGACCTCGCTCCCACCTCCCAGCTGCCCCTCCCACGCTCCGCCCCTTGACTATCCATTTAAGACAGATGTCCCAACGCGCAGCGTCCACGCGCTGCGGCCGCGCCGAAGGTGCGCCAAAGGTAAGCCTGTCTACGCACGTCCGCGCCTAGACCGCGCCCAACGCCAGACCCCCTGGCCCCCGCAAACCCATCACCTCCCGCATCACATATGATTCATCCACCCTCCTAGCACTTAACCCCGGCCGACTCCCTAACTGTGCCCAAGCCGCCCCAGGACACACCCATGGACCCTTCACCTGCCACTCCTGCAAATACGGCTCCATCAAGACCCACACCAAATCCACAAACACCAAACAGAGATCCGACACCAACCACCTTAAATGCATCCTCCTCAACACCCGCTCGGTCCACAAACACGCCATCGACCTTTGGAATCTACTCGACACCCCTTCTCCGGACATCGCCTTCCTAACAGAAACCTGGATGAAGACCTCTTCAGCCCCAGACATCACCATAGCCATCCCGGACAGCTACAAGATCACCCGTAAGGACCGCACCCTCCAAACAGGAGGAGGCATCGCCATTGTCCACAAGAACACCATCCGCGTCTCAACCAGCTCAGAAGACAAACTAGCTATCGCCGAACACCTTCACTTCCAGATCCACACCGACCCCAAGACCACACTCAGAGGCACCCTCCTCTACAGGCCACCAGGACTCCGTACAAAATTCAGCGAGGTCATCACTGACTTCATCACCCCACACGCCCTCCCCTCGGAAGAATACATTCTACTGGGAGACCTCAAATTCCATCTAGAAAAGAGCAACGACAGTAACACTACCACCCTTCTGGACAATCTCGCCAATCTCGGACTCAAACAACTCGTCCACACCCCCACACACTATGCAGGAAACACCCTCGACCCTATCTTCACTTCCAGCAAGCACATCTCCTTTACTCACACCACACCCCTCCACTGGACGGACCACAGTTGCATCCACTTCATTTACAACAAAACCACAATCCACAACCACCCTCAACCAACTCTGCGAAGAAATTGGAACAAAATCACCATCGACCAGATCTCCACATCGCTTCTTCAAAAACCCCCTGCCTACTCAACGAACCCTAACCAAGCCGCCATCAACCTCACACAATGGCTAACCCAATCCGCCGACAAACTAGCACCCTTGAAAAAACATCAAATCAAGCAAGGAAGCAAGAACGCCCCCCTGGTTCAACGATGACCTCAAGAAATCCAAGAAGCTCTGTCGCTCCCTTGAGAAAACTTGGAAAAAAGACCCAAACACTATCACCCAAGCCGCCTTCAAAAACGCCACCCGCAAACACCACCAACTAATCCGGACAGCCAAGAAATCGGCACTCAAAGAACGACTAGACAACAACGCTCGCAACAGCAAGGAACTTTTCAACATCATCAAAGAATTCACCAACCCCACCGCCAGCTCAAATGACATCACCCCCTCTCAAGTCCTCTGCGACTCCCTCGCCTCATTCTTCCATGACAAAATCGCCGACATTCATAACAGCTTTGACAACCATCCCGTAAACCAGTCCACCCCACTCATCTCCGAACCTGTACCTCCTCCGAATAGCCTTTTCAACTGGAACCCAATCACCAAAGAAGACACCATCCACCTGATGAACTCCATCCACTCAGGATCCCCCACAGACCCTTGCCCCCATCACATCTTCAACAAAGCAAACGCCATTATCGCACCCCATCTCAGAGACGTCATCAACTGCTCCCTCAACTCCGCCACATTCCCAGAAAGCTGGAAACACGCCGAACTCAGCGCCCTTCTGAAGAAGCCCACAGCTGACCCCACCGAACTCAAAAACTACCGCCCCATCTCGCTCCTCCCATTCCCTGCCAAAGTCATTGAGAAGGCCGTCAACAATCAGCTCGCCGCCTTCCTCGAAACCAACAAATCACTTGACTCCTCACAGTCTGGCTTCCGAGCCAAACACAGCACCGAGACCGCCCTCATCGCAGCAACAGACGACATTCGCACACTACTAGACAACGGAGACAGTCGCCCTCATCCTCCTTGACCTCTCCGCAGCCTTCGACACAGTCTGCCATAGCACCCTGATACTACGCCTCAGAAACATCGGAATTCAAGGAAAAGCATTGGACTGGATCATCTCATTCCTCGCCGGAAGAACTCAGAGAGTTCGCCTCCCCCCTTTTAAATCAGAGGCCTCCGAAGTCATCTGCGGCGTCCCGCAAGGGTCCTCACTCAGCCCCACCCTCTTCAACGTCTACATGAGCCCCCTCGCAACCATCGCACGTCAACACAACCTCAACATCATCTCCTACGCTGATGACACCCAGCTGATCCTCTCACTCACCAAAGACCCAATCACCGCCAAAACCAACCTACATGAAGGAATGAAAGAAGTAGCCGAGTGGATGAAGCACGGCCGTCTGAAACTAAACTCGGACAAAACGGAAGTCCTCATCCTAGGTGCATCCCCTTCCGCCTGGGACGACTCTTGGTGGCCAACGGCCCTAGGAAAAGCCCCCATACCAACGGACCATGCACGGAACCTGGGCATCATCCTAGACTCTTCACTCTCGATGGCCAGACAAGTCAACGCCGTCTCATCTTCATGCTTCAACATCCTACGTATGCTCAAAAAAACTTTCCGCTGGATCCCCACCGAAACAAGAAAAACGGTCACCCACGCACTGATTACAAGCCGTCTGGACTACGGAAACACCCTCTACGCCGGTACCACCGCAAAACTGCAAAATAAACTCCAACGCATCCAAAATGCTTCAGCCAGACTCATACTAGATATCCCTCGCAAAGACCACATTTCCGGTCACCTGAAAGACCTGCAGTGGCTTCCCGTCAACAAAAGGATAACGTTCCGTCTCCTCACCCACGCACACAAAGCCCTCTACGAACTAGGACCGGAATGCCTCAACAGGCGCCTTTCCTTTTACACCCCCACCCGCCAGCTGCGTTCGTCCAACCAAGCCCTCGCCGCCGTCCCGCGCATCCACAAATCCACCTTGGGGGAAAGATCCTTCTCCTACTTAGCGGCCAAACCCTGGAATTCCCTTTCTGTCCACCTCCGCCTCACTCAAAACCACCTCGCCTTCAGAAAACAGCTCAAAACCTGGATATTCGATAAGTAAACTCCCCCTGCCCCCCCCCCCCCCCCCCTTCCTCAAGCGCCTTGAGACCCTCTGGGTATGTAGTGCGCTATATAAATTCTGACTTGACTTCACTTCACTTCACTTCATAGTCGGTCGGTCCACAGTATAAACCCTATTTTAATAAACCAACCTAGGAGCAGAATAAATTGAGGCCCACTAGCACAGTAGTTTTAAAATTTACTCACTCACCCACTCCACCTCACTACACTTTTCTGCACCACACATAGTCCTTCACAACTAAAGTGCTCCTACGTAGTTCGCAAGTCGTAGCACGCCCCTTTTCGTAGAAAACTGGGATGGCCCCAATGATGAAGCATGTCACCGTGAGGAAACTCCGGTGAGTGAGGGGACTCAAAAAAAGAAATTTTTTCTTTGTTTTTTGGCTACACTAAATATTATTTTGTGTTTAGCCACAATACAAGACAGGTCTCCGAACCCAGATTTTGGGCTCACTTTTTTCATATGACGCTTTAGGAGGGCGACCTATTCTTAAGTACCTCCATTTCCCTCTGGTTATACATGTACCTATGAAGTGGACACAGGTGACAGCCTGCCTGATAAGAGTAAAATCTACTGACATCCTAACCATGTCCTGGATTGCATCAGTACAGAAGTCCAGAATATGCTGTAATTAGGGGGGATAGGGCTTTCAGATAGCCCCTGGGATAGTTAAGTAGTCCTTGTGCCAAAACCTCACACCAAGGGTGGAAAAAGAGGGATGAGCTTTTGTGTGGACTACAGAGGCCTCCATGCAGTCACTAGGACTGATGCCCATCCTATTCCAAGGGCAGATGAACTCACAGCTACTTTGACCTCAGCCAAGTTTCTGAGAATGTTTGACCTGACTGCTAGCTACTTGCAAATCTGAGTAGCTGAGGATGTCAAAGCCAAAGACAGCATTGCCAACCCTAGTGGGCATTATCAATTGATTGTGATGCCCTTTGGTCTGAAGAATGCACCTACCACATTTCAGAGGTTGGTGAAAAAAGTCCTAATAGGTCTGGAAGCCTGTAATGTAGCATAACTAGATGATAAAGATGTATTTAGCTCCACCTGGGAGGATCCCCTGGTCCACCTCAGAAATGTTCTGAAGGCCCTGCTGAAGGCAGGCCTCGCTGTCAAGGCCACCCAGGGCCAGATAGGATAGAGCAAAGTTGTATAGGTGGAGGCCAGGTTCAACCATTGGAGAGCAAACTCCAGACCATTGTGAACTGGATTTCTCCCTCTACCCAGACTCTGTTCAGAGCTTTCTTTGTCCTGACTGGGTACTACACAAGATTTGTCAAGGGATCAGGGGTCCATAGTGACTCCCATGAATTATTTTATCTCAAAGAAAATGCTCAAGGAAGTTTACTGGACAGTAAGCTGAAAAGCATTTGATAACCTGAAGCAGGCCATGTTCACTGAACCCCTCAGCTCTCGACATTCGAAGTGGGACAGCTTGTGAACGGCTCCTGGTCTTCCACAGCTTTGCCTGGTCTGCACAACTCTGCAGGTACTTCTCACCTTGAATCCACCTTTGGGTTCCACTGGACACTTTCATCTTGTCCAGCAGCCGCATCTTCCTGAAGTCCTCCATTGAGTTTGACCACAGTTTCTGATGCCACTTTACACCTATGCACCTGGCTTCCCCGGTGTAGGTATCCTGGTTCCTACCGTATCCACGGGTGGAGTGGCTCTTCAATCTTCGGTCTTTAACAGGGTTTCTTCAGTTTCCACCGGGATGGGCCCTTCTTTAAAATTGCAACCACTACTTACCCCTTGACTTGTATTGAGCCCGCAGTCTTGTTCCCACTCTGCACACACCTCAGTGGGGTTCCTGGTTATTGACCTTGGGTGGTTCTTTGGGTCCCCGGCACTCCTATGTCTTCTGGGTATAGTCGTATCTTGAGTCGGGGTTCGCATACCACTATTTTAGTATATGGTTTGGCGACCACTGTGTATATGTGCTACTTACCTGTTTCTATTGAAAACTATTGTGTGCATTGTGAACATCTCCGGCTAGGAGATATCT
This sequence comes from Lissotriton vulgaris, assembly GCF_964263255.1. Lineage (NCBI taxonomy): Eukaryota > Metazoa > Chordata > Amphibia > Caudata > Salamandridae > Lissotriton > Lissotriton vulgaris. Next base: position 1,184,109,835 of record NC_141685.1, on the reverse strand, counting down.
GTATGTGTTAGTGAGTGTCTTATAATAAATACATATTTTTATTAATACAATGTGTGGTTCTTTTTCACTTAATCTCTATCAATAAGATTATGCTCTGGTAAAACAAGCTGCCTCCACTCCTTTTGGACTAAGCCTGAAGGGTGCCCAATTACGTAAGTGTGCACCATATACCAAGCCAGCTTCTCACATGATCAAACACAAGGAACAAAGTACCCACGATCGCCATGGTTGTTATCGCTCTTTCTTTCCTGCAACCTATGATCAAGTTGGACCGTGAGTTCAATCAGCTCCTCACAGGTATGCGGTAACCGAATTACTTGGGCAAGTAAGTCTTTCATCTCTCCTTATAATCCTTGATAGAATAAAGTGGTTCTCTTTTCTAGTGGCCACTCCGTTTCAGCCAGAAGGCGATTGAACGTGGTGATGCAAGTCAGGAGATCTTGCGATCCCAGTTTTAGAGTGATTAGTTCACAATCACAGGTGCGTAGATGTGATTTCCTATCAAACATCTTTTCACATCTCCGTGCATAGTAATAAAACTGGTCGTCGTGAAATATTGTGGGTTTGAATAAGAAATGCAGCCAACACTGACTGGGAAAAAAGATCCCATACTTTTTAGGATCCTCGTAAAAGCGTTCTGTTGCAGCTAATAGTATTTGTATTGACTGAATAACCTGAATAGATTCCGGGCCTTAGGCCGATTGAGGGGGAGCCGCGAAATATTCAGATCCCGGTGCCCTTCCTCCTGTTGAGACCTATATCGAATGCTCTATAGGTGCACCTGATGTTTGTGTCTATGTGGGTGGGGGCAACATCCAATCTCTAATGTAAGACCTACCCCCATGTGGTTTGCCCTTTATAGCTTGGCCCATCACCTCTCTCCTTATAGAACCCATTTCCTTCCATAAGTCTTTATTTTCTGCTCAGAAGGCATTAACCGCCAGCTGCATTGCGGGCGTGGTTTCTAGGATAGAGGTAAGGATTAAGTTGGTATCCATCTCCCATTGGGCTCGTCAATCAGTCAAGTCCTGACAGGTCAGCGGAGTACTACAGGCACTAACCTTCAGGAACAGATCCAACAGGGGTGACTATAGTTTCCCAATTCCACCCCACTCACCCCCAGAGAGAGTGTTACTGGCCTCTACCCTGCCAAAATGGCGTAGGGGAAGGGGAAATGAGATAAAATAACAAAACGGCAGCAGTCCACCATCACAAGTTTTCCTATATCTTCTTTCTTGAATACAAGAAATCCTTCTTTCTCACCAAGACGTATGTTATATGAATTGCTCTGTAGGTGAAAGGAAATGACAACTAAGTATTACCATCAACATCAGCCTACTATCATACAAGCATTATGCGTCTTGCACTTACCTACCCTCCACTGTACACTGTACTCACATGCATTCAACCCGGAGTAGGGTTGTAGAGTGAAACTGCATTCACATCCACTTGATACTCAGTCAAGATTTGTGTCCACTAGCTGACGAACGTTATCTAGCGTCAGCTACTGATAAGAAAATCAATGACTCGGATACCGTATTGTTTTTGAAACTTAAATCACAACTGAATCAAATCAAAATACGCTTTATTCGATTTAAAAACAATTAAATCATTACAGCACATCATAAAAACAAAGCCTTAAAGATATAATGTGTCAATTCATGTAAGAGCATTAGAAGTACAATACAGATTTCTTTAAACATCCCTGACATGAATAAAATCGAGAATCAGTTACGCTGGACGCTGTTTACATCAAGTTTCTACATCTAAACACCCCTTTTAGAAATATAGCTATATGGCCAGTAAAGATTTCATCATCCAAAAATTGCAGTTTAATAAATGCAGGTCGACACGGTCTCAAACCTTGTGATTTTAAAATGGGTATGATCCATCTCTTCCTGATTATGGTGTAAAACTTATAGAAAAAGATGGCCTGTATTGTCGACTGTGGGGAGATGTCATCGCACGGGCAGAGGCACAAAAGACGTGACCAATCATTAATTTGGGGAAATGAAACCATGTTATGAAAATTGCCTAGACGTAAACGCGTCAAAAGCATCCTAGCGTATATACTCAAATTAAAAAGACAAATGAGGTTGTAACCCTGGTTCGGTCAGAATCAATTGATTGGCACTGACCGTTGATTTCATAATGTTAGAGGAAAATCGAAGCATTCTTCTTTAAAGCACTCAATTTCTCCCATTCCTCCCTTGCTGTCCCACTTAGAAGGGGGGTATCGGGAAATAATGAGGGACCAGCTAAAATGGCAGCTATTTGCTCATCTGTAAATGCTAGGCAATTTTTATCCATTAGGGAATTATTGTAAAAAAAAACTCAGGATATTGAGTCCTATACTTCCCTAATCAATGTACTGTGGTGGCGAGAGTAATATTCCCTAAAACAGTGTGTCTAAATAAAAGGAAGAAAATGGGGATAACCATTCGAAATTATATTGATAAAATTGCTCTCACAGCGGATCCGCCGCTGTCTCCTATATGCCACGGGTCGCCTTGCATTAGTGCCTCATTCTCCTCCTTTGAAGGTTTTATTATTTTTTGGCAAACCAGGATTTGGTTCGGCAAACCTGGTTTGCCAAAAATAAAGAATCTGTGCAAAAGCCTCCCCCAGTGAGTGCGGTACATACATGGAGAGAAAATTATACATATATATATATATATTGCCCATAGGGTACCCTTTTTTCTACATCTCCACCTCTTTTCGCTGCTGCGAGGTCTGGTCCTATGTCTCCGTGTTTCAAGGAGTATATCAGTGCTGTACTCGAGCTTGCCTTGTTCTGCACGGCAGTGTCTCTTTTCAGTACGTTTAAGTGCACTTCATTGCTTTTTCCTGCATCTTCGGAAATAAGGGTTCATACAATCGGAGGAGGTGGTTTGCAGATTTGAGGTTCTTTCAAACGTTATGCCTGTTCTTCACAACTCCTATTGGCGCTTTTGGTGCCTCTGCTGCCACTCCCTTCGGATGTGTCTTTTTCATTGACTGTCACTCTAGTCTATGCCTGCTGTGCCTTGTGGGACAGCTCCTCTGATGCAGGTCGTTCCAGGTGCTGCACCCTACGTCCCTGTATTTCGTGGGTGTGTTCTCACCTTGGCTTTCAAGCTGCCTAGTTGGGCAGTCCCGTGCTCATTTTACCTACCCCACCTTGTTGTCTCCGCGGCTGTCTACTCTGTGCATGTTTCGTTGTGGTCTGCATCAGCGTGCTTCAGCGTGATGCTGTTCACCCCTGTCGCCCCCTGTGGCGACTAGGTGAGCACTTGACGTGTCTTTTTTTTCCTGCCTGTACTTCTGAGGCGTTGTGGAGTTCCTGCCTCTTGCCCTTCGCTCCTGGATGTGGCTTCTCTGGCCTCCCTTGCGTGGGCTAGCCTGGTTGGCTCTGGTTACATCTTTTCATGTTATCCTCTAGCGTTGGTTGGTGTCCACTTAGTTCACCATTGAGTTGGGAGTAGTCCTTCTTCCTCCCTTTGTTCTGGACTCTCTCTTCTGTTCTGGGATATGGCTAGTGCCGTTTCTGCATCTCATACTCATACGGGTATGGTGTCGCGCCATTCTGGCAGTTTGTGATGCCTTGTCTCCCGTTGTCTTGTGCTCTTCCGAGCTCTTTGGGTTGCTGTCTGGCTGTTCCGCCACAGCCTTCTCCATAGTCGGTCACTCTGTTGACGGCTCAGTGCTTCGGGCACTTTCTGTTCTTTCGCAGACCCACCTCCATCCTTGGGGTATGGCTGTGGTATCTATTCTAAGTTAAGGAATCTGCGGCTAGATGTCTCTATCAGATGTACGAGTTACTTACCTTCGGTAACGATGTATCTGGTAGAGACGTTGTCTAGCCGCAGATTCCTTAACGCCCACCCATCCTCTCCTTTCTGCGAGGACCTTGCCAGGTGGGCTTCTCCACTTGCCTCCTTTCAGTTGCCATTGGTTTTCTTTCAGGGGTGCTCACATTATTGCGCCCCCTTAAACAATTACCGTATGCGTCTTACTCCTGCCAGGTGGTGTATTTCCTGTAAGATGGTGCTTTTTGATTCACCTTCATCAGGAGATTCTTGCTGCCTTCCCTCCCTCCCTCTCGCTTTCTCCAATTACTCCGGGCTCTTTTCTCTCCTCTATATTCGTCTTCTTTAGCGATCTCTTGAGCTGTGCTTTAGTCTTCCTTTAATATAGGGGAAGTGTCAGTCTTTTCATCCTTCTTGCGGTGGATTGTTGTTCTTTCTGTGCTCCATCCTTGTTGGACGACACGGTTCTATGTGGTAATAACAGTCTATCTTTGTCTGTTGAGCTATTCTTCCCTTGTTGCTCGTACTTTGGGAACAGTCTACGCTTAGCTTTGCGAGGTTCTTTCTCACAGATTTGTTCCACTTTTGCTTTTTCACTTATATATGGATAGTGTCTGATACTGTCTTTTGTGACGGTGTTTTACACCATCCGCCTTCTTTGTTTTACGCATTTTTTATCCTTTGCACACTGTTCCCATACTTTCACAGTTTTGTTGGTGGTATTGCGTTGTACAGCGGAAACGTTTCTCCGAAGAAAACTGACATCAGCGTGCCAGGAGGGACTTATATGACTCAGGGCGGGTTGTGTGGCGCCTGAGGATATTCTAAGTTAAGGAATCTGCGGCTAGACAACGTCTCTACCAGATACATCTTTACCGAAGGTAAGTAACTCATACTATGAACATCATGGCCACATTTTGACGTGCTTAACAAAGTGATTTCAAAGTAAGAATTGCTGAGAAGTTTTCAAAATGTGTTTTTGCTTAAAGTAGTATGACTTATTACTGTTTATCTTGCAGCTCAGCAAGAGGATGATGAATTTGTCTGCCAAATCGTGTATGTTTTTTACCAGATGGTTTTTCACCAAGCCACCCGAGATGTCATTATTAAGGAAACACGTATCCTTTAATTTTGTAATTGATAATACGATATATGAACATGTGCAACCTTCTGTTTTTGAAGGATACTATAACCTCAGATTCCTAACTTTTTTTAATACACCCCAAGCATCCGACTGGATCTGGAAAATCTTAAGCAGAACAAATACACCCCGGTTGGTGGTGTTGTGCCGCAGGTACCCCCACCCCCATGCATACCGATGTCAGGTCCTTTCTTTCTGCACCACCAAACGCTTATCCAGAGCCACCCCTAGTTTCTTCACTAGACTGTTTTCTCTGTTTTAAAAAAAAAAAAATGTTTTATTGGTCTTAGAGTAAACAATTAATAGCAATTCATACAGGATAAACTTATTGAAAAAAACTGTCCAAATAGTCACAATTATAGTTAACAAATTCATACATGGGTTCGTAAAAAAATGAAAAAACTGACCAAGATTATATTATATTACATTCCAGGGATATAAACATATATAAGACCATTTCACCTTCCAATCAATCATTATCGACATAAAAAAAAATCATGTCTAAAATATTTCAAGATCTTATCACATTTTTGGAGCAAAGATAGACCCCTTTCTTTAGCCAAAGCAAGCTCCAATTCATATGGCTGAGATACCCGCCACCCCCTCTCAACACAATCCCCAAGGATGGGAAACCGGAAACGGTTCTGAACTTTTGGAAGGCGGGAGGGAGTGACCCTCCCGGCCGTATTTATTAAAATATGAAACAAAATCAAAAACATTAAAATAACAGTTTCATATTATGTACAATTTCATTTCCACATTACGATGTTTGGCTAACCTTAACAGATCTCTAATACAAAGGTTCTCCTAGCCGAACTAACATCCTACAAAACATTTGACTTGAAATTGTACATCCTAACGTTAAGGGCCAACGGCAAGGTCGTAACCGGTGTCAGATCCCTAAACCAGAAATACCCCCCTCACTTGTGAGGGGAGCGACCGCACAGAGGCGTACCTCAAGTGCATCTACCAATTTCCCTTGTACTTGACGGGGGCCCCAATGAACTCGACGCCATTTAACGGTCGTGCGAGGACTCGTGTGAGGTGTCTAAAAGGTAGCGTAAACCCCCTCCCGAACCCCACACAACTTACCCCATCTGCCGTCGCAGATGTCCTGGCCCCGGGAAATTCCCCAGGAGGGCCCGTAGCCCCTCCTATCCAGGAAGGGGCCTTGACCACCTTTCCTTTCCTTCCGGCGGCCTATCCTTAGAAGGGACCGCCTCCCCGTTGAGGGGCCAATGGCCACCTCCCCCGAGCGCTCCCATCCGTAATGGGTGACGCCCCCCCATAGGGATCTTCCAATTACTGCTCACCGATCATGACCTTACCGCCACAGGCCGGATAGTTGACCGGCTATCCGGACCCCCCACAACAACTCCTGCCTAAAGGTCATGTTTTAAACTCTTTAGCCAAGCTATGAGGTCTCCTATGAGTAACTCATTCCCCACCCGGGACAAATGGACCCCATCTTCCAGATACATACTGTCCCCCTTGATACAACCATGCGGAATAGAATGCAGTGTACTTGAACGAAACAATCTACCCAATTTGTTATTTACTTTCTTCACTGAGTGATTCAGAGCAGAAACCGAATTCGCCCCCGCCACACTTTCCGTGGAATCATATGGGACCATGCAATTGTGCACCCTGGAACTCTTCTCGCCAACCAACTTACTGTGGAGAGTATTGCCTCGAGAAGAAGTTGTCTACCAGTGGCCACCAAATCGTTGCCCCCAAGATGGACTATGATTATAGACGGCGGTGACCTCGTCCGCCCTAACAAACCCTCTAAAAAGGATTGAAACTGGTCAATACAGAGCCCGCCCCTTCCGTGGAAGGTCACCCTGTACCCGTATTCCCCAGCCATGTGAATCATGTCACCTGCTTTGAATACGTCCGCGGCACGCCTCACGTATGAGTGGCCCACGACCCACACCTCTCTTTCCGCAGCCGGTGATGTCTGACCGCTGGTTCCCAGGTGTCGGATCGTCTGCACAGTACGCCCCGCCTCGTAAGCTTGCGAAACTGAAAAACCAAACAAAAACAAGAAGCGTGAGTACATCATTACAGCTTCACAACATGTGCAACCGCACATACCTTTTGTAACAATTCGAGGACCAACGCCCCAAACGTTTCACTTCTTCCACACTCAGACCCCTGGCTGTAGCCTCAGTAGCAGCCCCTATCCGAAAGGAATGGGTCCCGAACTCGCCGGGGTTCAAGCCCGCGGCCGAAATTGACATCGCAAGCACCCGCTGGAACTGAAACCTCGTCAGTGGGGTGGCGTCAGCGTGTCTCAACAAGGTCCCCCCCCCATGATGCCACCCTCTGCGCCAAATATTCCTCTACGCACACAACAGGGCACATGGGAGACCCGGGAATCCTATGCATGACTATGCAATCCCCCATCGCACCCTGATCGGTCTTGGACCTGACAAACGAGACAGTCATCGTCTCCACCTTAACCTGAATGTGCTCTCGGCACAGTCCCCCCATTGCATCCTGCTTGTTCTTCGCCACCAGTTCGCTTACCCGCATAGCCCCATGGAATGCTAGCGCAAAAGCGGCTCGGAATAACACTGTTTCATACTGGGATGAACATGTCGCAGGGAGTACAGAAAATAACAGGGCCAATCTATCCAGACCTATCGGGTGTCTCTCATCTACTCTGCGACCCTCTAGGCGTTGCCACCCACGTAGAGCTTTCTGTACAACGAAAGACGCAGTCGGGTCCTGGATCCCATGAGCCCTTGCCATAAAGGAAATGGCGGCCCGATGCCTCTGGGCCGTAGCTACTGATTTGCCTGCCTGATGTAAAGACAGCAAAAATTTTACGACCAGCTCCTCCTGGCCCCAAAGCTCCCCCCTAGCAGAACCCAAAAAGGACCAATAGGAACGAAACGCCCCTTCATATGCCTTCCTTGTCCTGGGTGCTAAACTCTCTCCCACGAGGTTTTGTAGTTCGGGGCACCGAGAGACCAGTGAGCTTCGGGGAAGGGTGCCGCCACCGGGTCCGCTGTGGGCAGAAAACCCCAGAAGGCCTGCATACGGAAACGAGAAAGCGCATCAGCCGCTTGGTTCAGTACCCCCGGCACATGTCTTGCCCTAAATAGCACATTCAATTGCATACACAATAACACAATTTCTTTGAGCAATCTCAGAATCCATTTGCATCGTGCTGCCTGACTATTGATACACTCAACCACGGTCATGTTATCAGACCAGAACACCACAGAGTGATCCCGGAACCCCTCAGGCCAAGTTTTCAGGGCCACCAAAATAGGGAAAAGTTCGAGAAAAGCAATGTTACTCGTCAGCCCGCACTCGTGCCACCATGACGGCCATTTTTGAGCCGACCATTGTGTACCAAATATGGCACCAAAACCTATACTCCCCGCCGAATCTGTCCAAAGCCCCAGCTCCTCGGAGGACACCGCCGGTTTGTTCCAGACAATTCGACCATTGAAATCCGCCAAAAATGCCAACCAAATGCGCATGTCCTGGCGAACCTCTGCCGAGAGCCTCGTGCGATGATGACCTTCCTTTAGGCCGACCATGGCTTGTGCAATCGAGCGGGAAAAGGGGCGCGCCATTGGCATCACTCTCAGGGCAAAATTCAACTGACCCACCACCTGTTGCAATTGATGCAGGTTTACTTTCGTTGCACGAATACATGTTTCAAGGGATAACCTGAATTTTAACACTTTTTCCTTGGGTAATCTAAAACAACCTTCTTCCGAGTCGAGCTCGATCCCCAGAAACTCGAGCAAAGTCGAGGGACCCACAGTCTTACCTGGCGCCAATGGCACACCGAATTGATTCATTAAGACACAAAATTCATGTAAAGCCTGTCCACACTCAGGATCCCCGGCTGCCCCCAAAAACAGAAAGTCATCGAGATAATGCATAACATGGTGAAAACCTGTCTTCCTTGTGAATACCCATTGCAGAAAACAACTGAACTTTTCGAAATAGGCACAGGATATCGAGCACCCCATTGGCATACATCTATCCATGTAATAGCGACCCTGAAACATAAAACCAAGGAGACGCTGATCGTCTGGGTGCACCGGGAGCAACCGGAACGCTGACTCGATGTCTGATTTTGCCATCAGCGCCCCGGGCCCCAGGCGATTCAACATGGCAACGGCCTCATCGAAAGATGCGTACCGCACCGAACACACTTCCGGGTCTATCGCTTCATTCACGGAAAGACCACGTGGGGCTGACAAGTTATGTATCAGTGGAAACTCACCCGGGTCCTTCTTGGGGACTACCCCTAGAGGGGAACAAACAAAGTTAGCAACTGGTGGCAAATCAAATGGACCGGCGACACTACCTCGAGTCACCTCCTTACCAATCTTTACCTGTACCACCGCCGTATGCTGCAAGACCGACAGTTGATTCTTACAGTTTGCTACCCCCTGAAAATCCCCCACTGGGATGCGGAAACCATATGAAAACCCGTCCCGCAACACCCCAGCGGAAGCATGATCCGGGTATTCGCTGAGCCAAGGAATCATTGCCATGGTATCAATCGGAGTAGGTAAAGGCGCCCCTCGGACTATTTCAGACCTGTTTGGCGCTTCCCCTACCACCGTTATCACCCGTTTTGGCTCTGCACATGGACTCAGGATGGGATGGCTGCCCACACCCCCCACATTCATGTCTGAACTTGCACGACCCCTGGGGCCTCGTACATTTTCCCCTGTTAAAATTCCAACAAATCCCCTTTTTACCTGTGTTGCCACTCGGCTTCGAGTGGTACTCGTTACCTGCACCCGTCCGAAAGGGTGTCCCAGAGTATTGGCGGGAAGATTCACCCCCGTTACTCCCTGACAATGGCACTTTTAACATTCCTGAACTCTCCATTTTTTGCCATGAAACGGAGTCGTAACAATCCCAAGTCAGCACTGGGTCGTGCTCCTTAGCTTTTCTAAAAATATTGTCATAACAGAACCACTGATTGCCCCCGTACGATACGGCATACTCCATGATACGTGAATGATAAATAGGCAACTCGGTCAGCAACTCGGGCCTGCGCTCGCCCATGATGGAGGTAAAAATGCCCCACGCTCTGCCCCAAGTACCTATGTTTTCATCAACCTTAAAGGCGGCCATTTTTGCGCGCCAAACACTCGGATGCATGAGCTCCTTTTGGCTCTTAACATGCTCCATCTCGTAATGGTCGGTAAGCAAAGAAAAGATGTTCACATACTTATTCGCCCAAATCTTTTCCTTAATTTCCAGTGGAACATGCTGAGCCACCTTCTCCCTTCGAGAAGGTACAGACCCCTCCCCCGCAATCGGCAATGGCCGCTTACCTGAACCAGATGCTGCATTTGCCGCCGAACTTGGGCCTGTTGCATTTTCCGCCGCCGGAACTGGCGGGGTAACAGGAGATGGTGCCTTCGCAGCCTCTCTAGAATCCCGCAGTTGTCTCGTTGCTGCCCGGGCGTCGTCCGCCGTGGTCCCCTCACTATCTTTTCCCAACCACGCTGCCAATTGTGCCGCTAACTCGGGAGGCATATCTTCCCCGGTCACGGGGGTGACCACTCCGGGGATCGGATGCCCCTCCTTCGGAACCGGGGTTGGCTCCTCAAGTGGGGTATCGGGAACCGGGGTTTCCCCCCCAAGTGCCCCCCTTCTGGACCTCTTGCCTCTCCCACCAGGGACTACTCCTGGCAAAGCTCGCTTCGGTCCTCCTTCCCCGTTCTTAGCCGCCATCTGCTTCTTCAAATCGGCTACCTCCTTTATGAGCATGCGGAGCATCTGATCGGTACCGACCCGCTTTCCGACTTTCTTGCCTGGCATTCTCAAACGAGATATCTGTAAGACAAAAAGAAAGATTACAACGCTCAAAATTGGCTCTTCGTTCCGTCTCGAGCTCACGTGAAGCGGGGAGGTGCAGCTTCAGAGCACAGGAACAAGAGGATGCTTTCTTGGCTTGTTGCTCCTTTTATCCGTCTTCGGGCGGGCGTAAACCCGCCCCCGCCTGCCTCCGAGGGCGTGGCCGGCCGCGTCAGTGTCTAGGACAACCCACTCCAGGGCGGGAAAAAGGCGCGCCCCGGCTACGCCGCTTCGGGCATACCAGCCGAGACTCGCCTCCCGCCCAAGATGGCTTCCCGGGGGGATCGTGGTACTCCACCATACGTTCGGGGGGACCGAATGGTCGCCCCTTTCCATATATTTGATAAATAAGGGTACACCACTCTGAGTCATAAGGAGCCCTCCCTGAGATCCATGCCCTAGCAATACAGAGACAGGCGGATTCCAGCATAATACATTTCTGAGAGCCCCCCACAAATTCATACTTAATGCACATCGTTTTCTCCTTAACCGATAAATTTACAGGCGAGCCCAAGATTAGTGACATATAATTCAACACCCCATCCCAGAATTTTTATAAACAGGGGCAGAGTGTAAAAATATGTAGGATATCAGCCGCAAAAGCACTTTAACATCTTTTTCTGCCTGTTCTACCTGTCGGGGCAGTTACTCCCCATTTTAAAATGACATCTGGGGTGTAGTATAAAAGACACAATATGCGCTGCTGTTGTAACTTAAAGTTAACAGGGTGAACTGAACGTTCTAGCAGATCTAAGGCCATCTGAATTTCATCAGACAATACTTCAGACAATAAAAGTCTGCTCCATTTTGATGCTATTAATAGAGTATCTTCCACAACAAACTGCAGAAATGCTTGATACATCATGCTTGTAGTGGGTTTGATACCAGGCTTGAAATAGTATGAAGAAAGATTGGACCTATCGATTTCCTGTGGTTGCTCAGTGCTCTTCCTCATGTATTCCCTCAGTTGAAGATATTTGAAGAAAGAATGGCGGGTAGTGCAAAAGCATCTTGTAAAGCGGAAAAGGCTCCAAAGCCACCTGGATCAAATAATTGACCCATTGTTGTAATTCCACAATCTGCCCAGACTCTACAAGTTGAGTCCTGAGAAGAAAGGGGAAAAGCAGGGTTGCCCCCTTTCGGAGTGCCTTTGTTAATAAAGCCAACAGAGTGTTTCTTACAGATCCCCATTCAAATTGAGATAATAACTTTAAGTATCTTAAAGCACACCCTTTTATAGTAGTTGGGATCATTAATTCGAAAAAAAAATAGACTAACATCAGCACCAAGAGCAAGCTGGTAGGAGAATGATGCTGAGTCCGGCTTCCCATAAATCAATAAACCGCTCAATCGTCCTGTAAAAGGGGCCAGAAAATAAAGCTTAAAATCTGGAAATGAGAGCCCTCCTCTCTTACAGGAAGATTTCAAAAATCCGATGGCACGCATTGACCGACTGTAACCCCAACTAAAGCTACCAATTTCACCTTTCAGTCTCTTGAAATCAGAATCCAAAATAGACATTTTGGAAGATAACTCATTTTAATAAGATTTATTCGTCCTAATATAGTAAGTGGTATCTTACTCCATGATTTAAATGTAGCAATAGTTGCAGCTAACAAAGTTTCGTAGTTTAATTTAACCATATTAGAAACCACAGAGCAAAGCCTAAAGCCTAGATAAACCGCTGAGGTAGTGTTCCCTGGAATTGGAGCATCAGTGGTAAAATTCAAAAGAACCTAGGGCGAAGATTTTAGCGAACCATTTAGCATCCGTGTTAATGAGTGAAATGGGCCTATATGATCCCAAATCCTCTGCCGGTTTCACCTTTTTTAAAAAGACCACATTAGTTATGTACCAGCTTGCTGGGACCGGCTCTCCTGCCTGAATAAATTGAATAACAAAGACAAATTCCAAGCTCAATATATCTCTGAATAACAAAACTCCATTGGGCAGCGAGTCTCCTCCTCCAGCTTTACCGGAAGGCAGGGCCATTAATGCATCCTCAATTTCCAGCCTTGACATTTCTGACTGTAGGTCCTCTACCTGGTCCTCCGCCAGAGACAGAGATTGCAGTGTTAAATATATTCTATATATTTACATCAATCGAACTCCTGTGGCTGGCTGTTTAGCTTTTCATAAAACAGCGAAAATTGTTCCAGGATGAGAGTAGTATTTGTGTTGAGCTTCCCATCTATTCCCTTGATGGCCTGAATTTTACCCTTATTTTGTTTTTCTGTAATTTGATATGCTAATACTCTGCCAACCCTTTCCAAATTCCTACTGAAGACTCTTATATTTTACAAATCTATCAGCCATGTGCTCCCTCCGTTGGCATCCAACACAGGACCGCATCTCTAGAAGTTGAGTAAATACTTCACATGCATCAGTAGCAGCCTGTATAACTTAAAGTGCATGAAGTAATTCGAGGTGGCGGACTGTTTGATGTAGAGGATTAACTTCTTTGGTAGTTGCTCTATTTTGTTTGTCTACAACATATTAAAGCGAGATACCACAGACATATGCCTTCATAGTGTCCCATATTATTGAAGGCAAATCCGACCCTCTATTAGTAGTAAAAAATTCCCTAAGAGAACCGGAGATAAAATTATTGTATTCGCTATTAGTCAATAAATGGCAAGGGAACGTGAACTTAGGAGTATTGGGCCCATCACAATTTAAATCCAGCGAAAATTGGAGGTAGATCACATTATGATCTGAGACTACCCATGGACATAATGACAATTCCATAGTTTCAAGCCGCATACATTTAAAAAAGACCATGTCACTGCCTTTCATATTGTGCAGACCATCACTTTGCACACCTTCTTTCTGCCTCCGCATCCTTCGAAAGAGGAAGAGAGGCTCCACCGTCTGGACCTAAAACGTGCGCTTTCCTTTTATCTGGATCGCATCAAAAAGTTCTGGGTGGATGACCAGCTCTTTTTTGGCTACGTGGGTGCCAAGAAAGGTCGGGCCGCACCCAAGCAGACTATCTCCAGATGAGTTGTTTTGTGTATAAAAGCCTGTATTCTTGGTTAATGCTTGTGAGGGTGGAAATAATATGTATTGCCTGGATCCGTTCGATCTAAAGTCCACCAGGCATCGCAAATGGTTCTAGGTTTACGAACAGTAGCCCTAGGAGTCAGTACCGTAATTCATTACATAGTTGAAGTCCTCCATTAAAGTCAATTTCCCCACGCAGCTCAATAATTCCAGGGAAAGTGTATCAAATATTTCGGGGTCATCAGTATTTGGTACGTAGACAAGACAAAATACAAATTTGACGGAATATAAGAGCAACTGTACCAAAACTAGCTCCCCCTAGAATCAGTTGCACTTTTTAATACCTGGCCCTGAAACTTTTTTGAAGACAGCACCGCCACCCCCCGAATTGCTGTAGTCTGTGTGTTACCCTGGATCCTTATGTAGGGTCCTGTCTTTGTATGCCAAGTGAGTCACTGTCAAGGCCAGTAAAGGGGGTTTATAATATCTGATCTCTTCCCCTACCAATCGCCGCTTGGACCGTGCCTTAATCCCTGACACATTCCAACACATACATTTAATCTTAGCCAACTTGGCCATCTGAATTCCCATGTTTGGATATTCCAATTTAAAGTTTACATATCCATCTGTGCACCAGGAAGCTCCCGCCGTGAGGGAAACTGCTGCGAGGCTTCTGAGCTCCGCCATCCACCACCGTGAGGGCAGCGGCTTGGAACTACAAGTCCCAGGTGCCCCAGGGACCACCGGCGCACCGGTGACCACACAGCCTGCGCCCGGAGGCGCTATTAATCAGCAGAGTGCCGAGCGCTCAGGTGGGACGACACTCTGTGCACCAGGAAGCTCCCGCAGTGAGGGAAACGGCTGCGAGGCTTCTGAGCTCCGCCATCGACCGCGGTGGGGGCAACGGCTTGGAACTACAAGTCCCAGGTGCCCCAGGGACCACCGGCGCACCGGTGACCACACAGCCTGCGCCCGGAGGCGCTAATAATCAGCGGAACGCCTCCCGTCCCGCGGGACGCGTGCGGGCGGCGCTGGGCTAAGCCCGGGCAAAGGACAGGCTGTCTGTGGCCGTCAGGGGCTGAAGGAGGCTGGGCTGGGCCACCCCACTAAGCCCCAACGGAACTGACTGATTGAGGTTGAGAACTTTTAGTTCCGTAACGATAACCACTATATTGCTCATTTGCTATATATATATATATTCAATGAAAAAACCATTGGTTTTAGGCCATATATAGTTAGGAATTAGCATTTACAAAACCTTATTTTACTCGCATAAAACCATTGAAATTCCATATATAGTTAGAAGCGCTAACTATATATCGCGCACCCGCAATCCACTGCTGATGATGTCACATATTACATCATTCATGACATGGTCAGTGACATCACTGATGACATCACTGATCACAACATCCAGTGATTGTATGTGTCTGTAAAGTTTAAATATGTTTCACATATTGAAGAATGAGTGGATGTATAAGTGTCTGGATGAAGAATTTAGTAGGTGCATGACTGACTGTATGAGTGAGTGATTAAATGTGTCTCACTGAGTGCATGGGTTAGTGACTAAACTGTCTTAATTTGTGCATCAGTATGTTTGTTGTTGTGTAAGCTGCTGCATGTGTTGATCAGTAGCTATAAGAGTGGCCATATGGGTTATTGATTGGTTGCCCAAGTATTTGAATGGGAGGCTGAGTGTGTGTGTGGGTGGCTGGGAGGTGCGTGACTCTGTGCATAGATGTGTAAGCAGTTGATTCACTAGGAGTATGAGTTCAAGAGTGCATGTGGAAACAGCTATATGGGCGGTTGACTATGCATGGGTGTGTTGGTGAGTGAATGGATTTCTCATTGCTACATGTGCAAGTAAGTACGTATGTAAAACACAATACATGTGAGAGTTGAGATATATAAATAACTGAACATAAGAGCCAGTGAATGTGTGAGTGGCTGTATCGATCACTGTGAGCTTGTATCAGGGATTATATAAGAGAATAAATATGTGTTATTATATGTTTGAATAAGTAAGATGTGTATAACTTTATAGTTGAGGAAATGGAGGTGTGATTGATTCTTTGCATGACTGACTAGGTGTGTGAGTAACTCCATGGATGAGTGACAGTCTGTGAGTGTCTGTTTATACTGAGTGTATGTAAGGTTATATTAGAGTCTGAAGAGGTTCATTGTATTATCACATGAGTGATGTGATCAGTGATGACAAATGAGATGTCATCAGTGATGTCATTTGAGTTGTCATCAGTGATGTCATCAGTGATGTCATTTGAGATGTCATCAGTGATGTCATTTGAGTTGTCATCAGTGATGTCATTTGAGATGTCATCAGTGATGTCACTGACCATGTCATGAATGATGTAATATGTGACATCATCAGCAGTGGATTGCGGGTGCGCGATATATAGTTAGCGCTTCTAACTATATATGGAATTTCAATGGTTTTATGCGAGTAAAATAAGGTTTTGTAAATGCTAATTCCTAACTATATATGGCCTAAAACCAATGGTTTTTTCATTGAATTTTCAAGGTTTTGTAAATGCAAATTCCTAACTATATATCCACTATAACCTATGGTTTTTTCTGTGAATTTCATTGGTTTTTTAATAGCAAATATGAAAAGCTTTAAAATGTCAAGTACGTGATAGATAAAAACATTTTCGTATTTATGCACGCTGATGTGCTTTGAACGCTGCACCCCCCCCCCTCTCCCCTCTTTTGTCTTAGTAGTACTCTCTCTTTGCAGATACTGAAGGGTAGTTAACGCAGGCCTTTACCCCCGTTGTAATCCGTCGTGCCCCCTTGTCTCTCCATTTGATTGATTGTTGTCCAAGCATTTACTGTTTTAGAATTGGTTCTCTTTGGATCATTCTCTATTTACAAACAAGCACAAAGTCGCAATACTCTGTTTAGTCTTTGCAGATAGTGAAAAATCGTGTAAAAAAATAAAAGTAATCGAGCAAAATCAGTAGGCCACTAATTGGATCTCTTTTTGACCTCGCTAAAATAGAAATATTAGGAACAACCCTTCATGAGAAATACGAAAATAGTGAGATGAACTGAGCTCCACACCATGAGGGCTGCAAGACAGCTCGGCTCCATCACCCATCCCGCACAAAATAACGACAAACCCTATGCAAATATTAAAAATATAGACAACACACCAGCAAAGAAACAGGGTAAAACATTTTATTAAAAAACTATTTACATAACGTTGGTTTATAAGATGATGTCAGTAGTGGACCGATGTGTGAATAGATCGAAAACAGCACAAGGCTCCAAGATCCGGATGGCAAGCTCCTGGATGTTGGGTGCCATAGTTTAGAGTTCTGAATTTCAGCCTTTTTCAATGCCTGTGCTTTGTTGAATCAAAATGGCGGCTTGACACAAAGCTGACTCAAGCGTTGCTACTGATGCTATGCAGACCAAAACTGGTTTTCAGTTTGTACATTTTTCTAGATTTTTCAATCCAAGTTTGGTTGACTTTGTAGAACGATGGCTTCAGATTTTCAACATACGGTGTGGTGGCGCTGACTGGGAGGGGGCGCTTCGCTCCTGCCCCCTCCCCAAGTAAGATTTTCATACGTGAAAGTACGTTAATGGTTTTGGTCCCTGAGATGCTTCGATGTCACTACCATTCTCAAATAGCATAAGTTCTGGATGTTGGGTGCCATAGTTAAGAGTTCTGAGCAGTGCTTGTAACACTGTCTGAAGCTTATTTCCACCTACTGCAGCTTCACTATTCTCAAAGTAAGTGAGTGTCGTTTGTGGACCTGACTGCATTAGAAAACAATGTGATATGTTACCTTCCTAAACAGCTTGACGGAGGCCCCTGAGGGGCGGTGTGATGGCCATGGAATCGGAGAAGACGCTTGGCTCCGACACCCTCCCCAAGTCTTATAGCACTGGTGTAGCCTGAGATCGCCCCCGACATAGGCGGCCGGCTCCCGGGGTCCGGCGGAACTTTTTGCCTTTTGATGACTCTTCAATTCTGGACCTTGTCCCACAATCCGTTTGACCTGAAGACAAGCTGTAGTGGGGCGCCCCTTTATCGTTTTAGTTGCCATTCCGCCCGCTTTTGCTACACTGTGCCTCTTCCGCCATTCAGCTGTTTACCGCCCGCTCTTGCGACTACAGCGTCTCGCTCACCATGTAGTTGAGATGCGCCCGCTCTTGCGGTGCAGCGATAGGCGGCTGCCACAGGACTCTCAAAATGGCGGCCGGCTCTTCGGTTTTGGGCCTGGTCCACTAAAATGGCCCTGGGACACCTTGGAACTCGGACGCTTGTCTGCTAGGGCTTGGGTCCCATTCTCGAAAAGCGTCCCCTCAGCCGTGAAGATTCTACAAAAGTCTTGGGGGCCTCCGACTCCCGCAGGCTTCTGGTGGGGAGCGGCTGCCATGATTGCTCGTGGAATGGCCACGACGGAGCTACGAGATGGTAGTGGTCTCATGCTGACGCCAGCTTTAGTCTGAAACATCCAGAAACACTATAGACTACCAATTCGATCAGTTCCGGTAGCGCCCCAACATGACCCGGAAGAGAAGAACTTGCCCTCCCCTCTTTGACTGATGGTTCTTGTTGCCTGTCCCCTCTGTTGTCATTTAACAGAACTTTTTGGACTGCTGAAAGGGGTTGTGTTCTGAACGCTGGTTGGTGGAGACATTTAGACTATATTCTTGACCTACGTTGTCGCGTAATGCGTTTTATGACACGCCGCGTTAGCGCACCCGGAAGTGATCCGAGGCGCGGCGCGGCGCGCAGCGCGTAACGTAAGCATAACAGGTCATGTGACTTGTTAATAAAACTTTTCATTGGTTCATTTTACTTTTGTTAATTTAATGATGAAAAGCTTGGTCATATGACCTAAAAATTACGCTTTTTATTATTTTCGAACAATATTTTTTTTTCAAACATATGTTATAATATTCCAGGCTAATGTACTTTCCCGGAAAATTTACAACTGTCTTGCAAGTAAAATATATTCCTTTTTCGAGAAAAAGGGCGTTTCTTCCTTCCATGACGGAGCCGTTGAGTAAAAGAGATTCGGCCTGCTGTCTTAGTCGCCGATACGCCTGATTATCAGATTCTTATCGATCACTTTATGTTGCAGACATGAAAAACACAACTGCCCTTGACCATTTATCTTTACTGCGTTCCTACATATTATACCTTTTATCCGTCATGTAATTGGACTGCTTTATTTCACTTGCCTTTTACTGATTCGAAAACAGTCACTAAAAGTAAAAACTTTACAAATGTAAATACTACTACCGTGTTTTGTTTTAAAAACCTTTATTGTGAAAATGTCAGTATACAAATACGGGCCTATAACCACGTGGGCCGGCCACGGAGCAAACTGAAATCGTATATGATGAGGAGACATTTACACTGTAGAAGAACGTAACGAGCGGGCCATTAGGTGACAAGAACAAAGGTGTCTAACAGTTGCGGAATCGGTGGACGTACATTTTGTAATTAAAATACGACAGGGCCACTTACAATAACATTTTCTAGATATACATTTGCGGGCAAGGAGTTACGAGTCCCATTTATACCGGCGCCATTTTGGGCGAGGCCGGGCAGGTCCAAGATATAGTCAAAATGTCTCCACCAACCATCGGCCAGACCAGAACCCCTTTCGGCCCTTTATGCTACAAGATGGTGTCTTCCATTAAGAAAATATTGGTGGCAGCATTTTGAAAGGAAACAGAAACAGCCGTTCTCCTAGTGAGTTTCACATTGTTACATTTAGGAAGAATGTTGAAGAGTAGTATGTGGAAAATCTGAAGCCATTTTTCTACAAACTCTCAATCAGACTTGGATGGAAAAAAAAAACCTGAAGAATGTACAAACTGAAAACCAATTTTTGTCTGTATAGCACCAACAGTAACGCTTGAGTCAGCTTTGTGTCAAGCCGCCATTTTCATTCAATCAATAGCGTCCCCCTGCACACATTCAGGGACCTGGTCGTGTCTTCAGATGAAACGCATTGTAGGAAAAGAAGCAGAAAGGAAAAGGAAAAAAGTTCCGCCGGACCTAGTGAAGCTGCAGCAGGTGCAAATAAGCTTCAGACAGTCTTACAAGCACTGCTCAGAACTCTCAACTGAGGCACTCAACATCCAGGACTTGCCATTCGGATCTTGGTGCCTTGTGCTGGTTCCGACCTATTCACACATCGGTCCACTACTGACATCACCTCATAAGCCAACGGGGCACCCCACGCCGACTTTCGGCGCAGCATTGTAGGATGGCCACACCAGTGCGGCAACTTGCTGGACACAACATCGGGGCCATCCAGATCTCGGCGCGTTCGACTCACTGTACCGCAACAGTGACCGCAACTCAGCTGGACACGCCGTCTTTCGGCGCAGCATTGTAGGATGGCCACACCAGTGCGGCAATTTGCTGGACACCACCTCGGTGCCATCCGGATCTCGGCGCGTTCGAGTCACTGTACCGCAACAGTGACCGCAATTCAGCTGGACACGCCGTCTTTCGGCGCAGCATTGTAGGATGGCCACACCAGTGCGGCAATTTGCTGGACACCACCTCGGTGCCATCCGGATCTCGGCGCGTTCGAGTCACTGTACCGCAACAGTGACCGCAATTCAGCTGGACACGCCGTCTTTCGGCGCAGCATTGTAGGATGGCCACACCAGTGCGGCAATTTGCTGGACACCACCTCGGTGCCATCCGGATCTCGGCGCGTTCGAGTCACTGTACCGCAACAGTGACCGCAACTCAGCTGGACACGCCGTCTTTCGGCGCAGCATTGTAGGATGGCCACACCAGTGCGGCAATTTGCTGGACACCACCTCGGTACCATCCGGATCTCTGCCCGTTGTGCTGCCTTCGGCCTATTCGCACATCGGTCCGCTACTGACGCCGCCTCACGTGCCAACGGATTTTCTACGCTTTTTGTAGCCCTATGCCGCATAACAGGTCATGTGACTTGTTTATAAAACTTTTCATTGGTTCATTTTACTTTTGGTTTCCTAAAGATGGAAGGCTTGGTCATATGACCTAAAAATAACACTTTTCATTGGTTTAGAACATTTTTTTTTCCCAAACGATGAAAGCCCCACCTTGTTTCTGGATCATTCAGACTGAAGCTGGCGTCAGCATGAGAGCACCACCATCTCGTGGCTCCGTCGTGGTCATTCCGCGAGCAATCATGGCAGCCGCTCCCCACCGGAAGCCTGCGGGAGTCGGGGGCCCCCCAAGACTTTTATACAATCTTCACGGCTGAGGGGACGCTTTTTGAGAATGGAGCCCAAGCCCTAGCAGGCAAGCGTCCGAGTTCCAAAGTGTCCCAGGGCCATTTCAGTGGACCAGGCCTAAAACCGAGGAGCTGTCCGCCATTTTAAGAGCCATGTGGCAGCCGCCTATCGCTGCACTGCAAGAGTGGGAGCAACTCAACAACATGGTGAGCGAGACGCTGTGGCCGCAAGAGCGAGCGCAACTCAGCTAGATGGCCGCCACCTGGGGAGGCCCGTTCACGCCGGCTCCCCCACGCCCCCCCCCCGGGCCGCCGCACGCCAATTTTCGGAGCAGCATTGTAGGATACCAAAACCAGTGCGGCAGTTTACTGGACATCACCTGGGTGCCTGTCGTACATGTTGTGTCAGCCATGTGACACTGGACACAGACCGCTACTGACGAGGCCTCCCCCCGCACCACCCGGGACGCCCCACGCTGTTTTTCTGTGCTGCATTGTAGGATCCCTAAACCAGTGCGGCACCCAGGCGACATCACCTGGGTGCCGTCCAGAACTCTGCACGTTGTGCTGCCTTGGGACTATTCGCACAACAGACCGCTACTGACGAGGCCTCCCCCCGCACCACCCGGGACGCCCCACGCCAATTTTCGGAGCAGCATTGTAGGATCCCTAAACCAGTGCGGCACCCAGGCGACATCACCTGGGTGCCGTCCAGAACTCTGCACGTTGTGCTGCCTTGGGACTATTCGCACAAAAGACAGCTTCTAACCATTGTTGCTTTTTGTGTTGAGAAATGTTTAAATGTTTTTAGTTTTTGTTCCGTTCGTTAAAGTTAGTAGTTAATAAAGTTGTATAACCTTACTTTGTTGGAGTGTTATCTATTTTTTTAAAAACGGGTGAATGGGGCCTTGAATCGGGTTATTGTCATGTCTGGGCTTTGGAAGTGTGCTGCTGCAGGATCGGACATTTCAAACTCAAATGCACGTTCTTTTTCTTACCTTTCCGAAGCATGGAGCGCAATAGCAGGCAGAGAAAGGGTGATGCACTTGTTGAACACTACCTGACCTGGCAAGTTGCTGGCAGTGCCCCCCCGCCCGCTCCTGAAAGAGGGCACACACACACCGCCGCCCCGAGTACTTCACAAATCTTTAAAAGACCATGCGCTTGTTCATGAGGCTTAAATGGTTTATCACCTCTTCTAGAACCCCTGCATCGACCCTCTGACGTTTCATGGAAAAATTACCATGTAACACAATACCAAGCCCTGTCAGCTGAAACCCCCAAGGAATCGTGGGGCATATTATCAAGGGGGTTTATCTCCGCTTTTTTGGCTTTAAAAGCCATGAAAGCGGAGATAAAATTATTTCCCTATTACCAAGCTGTCGCTAACACCAGTTAGTGACAGCTAAAAGGAGATAGCGACCATCTTGGGCCCCGCTTTGCGTGTCAGTGATACTTATCACTAATGACATGCAAAGTGGCGTGCCAAGATGTTAGCGACTGGAAACAGTCCCTAACATCGCTACCTTCTATTACCAACTTTTGGAGATATTCGCGCTAAGCGCGAATATCTCCAAAATCTAACACCTGCCCTGAGCAGTTCTTAGCCATGTTATCCAATGGGAGGTGGATAACATGGCTAAGAGCATTAGGTCGATAATACATGAATATCGCTGACTTTTCTGCGATAATAGCAAGGTTTATCTGCGATAAAAATCGCCGATGTGCGGCGATAATTTTTGTCTCTAAACAAGTTAGAGACAAAAATTATCGCTAGTTGTTCGTAATATGCCCCCGGGTTTTTGCTTGCAGAAATCGGGAGGCGGGAGACTAGCACTGAAATCAGTAGTCACACGCCTGAATCAGGAGGATTGGCATGTCTGAATTCTCTACAGCTGGGGCCATAAACTACATCCGCAGGGTTAGGTGATAGCCTGGGACCAGCCTGGCATCTAAAATGGCTGCCGTGCACGACAAAATTGTGGCATTCGAAAAAAGGCAAGATGGCGCAGCCGCTGGAAGAGATGTATCAACATATATCAGCCTCCTCAGCCACCCTCAGGAAACATAGGGGATTAGGATACGTCTCCCGCACCCCCTTATACCTAGTACTTTAATTAACGAAGCACAAAATGGCGAATTCCCGTTTCGCTACCAGTTTGCGGCCCAGTTCGCGGCCCGTGAAGCGCTTCTACCGTGAAAAATCATTTTTTTTTTATTTTCCCCACGGGACCCTTTAATAACCCCAACAACATTCCTAGGGGGTCAAGAGGGGGATACCTTGCCCCCTTTCATTAAATTCCCCCTTAGTTTTTCACCTTTTCTTCTCTCTCGATCCTACCGAGAGACAAGATGGCGGCCGCTCCGGACTGTCACGCAGCAAAAAAAAAAAAAAAGCTCACGCACAGCCGCTGGAAGAGATGTATCAACATATATCAGCCTCCTCAGCCACCCTCAGGAAACATAGGGGATTAGGATACGTCTCCCGCACCCACTTATAACTAGTAATTTAATTAACGAAGCACAAAATGGCGAATTCCCGTTTCGCTACCAGTTCGCGGCCGCGCTTCTACCGTGAAAAATCATTTTTTTTTTATTTTCCCCACGGGACCCTTTAATAACCCCAACAACATTCCTAGGGGGTCAAGAGGGGGATACCTTGCCCCCTTTCATTAAATTCCCCCTTAGTTTTTCACCTTTTCTTCTCTCTCGATCCTACCGAGAGACAAGATGGCGGCCGCTCCGGACTGTCACGCAGCAAAAAAAAAAAAAAAGCTCACGCACAGCCGCTGGAAGAGATGTATCAACATATATCAGCCTCCTCAGCCACCCTCAGGAAACATAGGGGATTAGGATACGTCTCCCGCACCCACTTATAACTAGTAATTTAATTAACGAAGCACAAAATGGCGAATTCCCGTTTCGCTACCAGTTCGCGGCCGCGCTTCTACCGTGAAAAATCATTTTTTTTTTATTTTCCCCACGGGACCCTTTAATAACCCCAACAACATTCCTAGGGGGTCAAGAGGGGGATACCTTGCCCCCTTTCATTAAATTCCCCTTTCGTTTTTCACCTCTTCTTCTCTCTCGATCCTACCGAGAGACAAGATGGCGTCCGCTCCGGACTGTTTAGAATGTTGACAGACACCGGAGAGCCAATCAGCTTTCTGCGCGCAAAGTTCCGATAAGCGAAAAGTAAGCGGACCGGATCGCTGCCCGGAGCGCTGTTACAGATATATATCTTGATTTAAACGTTAATTTCTCAAAATCCACTGAAGCACATATATTGAGACCTAGCAAAGGCACATCGGGCTAACAGTCCCTACAATTTTGCCAAGTTTCGTGCAAATCCATTCAGCCGTTCGAGCTAAAAGTGAGTCCAACCGCCCTATGGAAAACTCAATGCAAAAAACGCGTTTTGGGACCCCCCTTTTTTCTCAGCCCCCCCTTGACGAAACCCCACCAAATTTTCAGGGGCTGCTCAGAAACAAAATGTGCCATTTTCCTGAAAATTTCAGCCGATTCCGTCCACAAACGCAAAAGTTATTAGACATAGAATTTTCAGAAATCCCATAGGGAAAAAATCCTAACTATATATACCTACTGGCTATTGCCAGTAGGTAATATATATATATATATATATATATATATATATATATATATATATATATATATATATATATATATATATATATATATATATTTTGAAACCAGTCAAAGCCTGGCTCGATAATGTTTTGTCTCTATTTGACTGTTCTTGTTGTTGGCCCCTTGCCATATTATCTTTTATTGGTTTTTAAATTGTAAGTTGTGAAACATATATTCCCTTTAACTATTTAGGTTGAGCACTATGGGCAAACCTAATCCCACAACTTCTCGTCCCTTGACTAGGCAAACCGCGGCAGCTAACTAACCATTGCCGACTTTAACCGCTACAGATAAAATGCTTCAAAAAACAATAGGGGTGGTGGTAACTGCAATTGAGAATACCGAAAGGCGACTCTCACTTACCCCTGCTATGCCCCCCCCCAATGTCTACGGGGGATTTCTCTGCAGTCACAGTTAACCTCCTTGAATCCACGTCATTTTTTATGCCCTCCTTTTCTGAGCTTCCATGTGCTCAGTTACTACCTGACGTGAATGTTTCTATAGAGGCTGCACCGCTCTCCCTCTCTTCGGTAGCCACAAAGGCCCACAAACCCTGTGGCAGAAGTAAGAAGTCGAAACCCGCCAAAAAAACAGCCAGGAGAGTAGTATCCTTTGTTGAGGCTCCCTCGCTCGATCCTGGTCTCCCTCTTCCCAGTATAGGACCTCCAGTCTGGGCTACTCACTTATTGATTGATCTTCAGGCCCACATGGAACAGCTTATCAACTCTCATTTTAAGACCTTGTCCAGTAGGATTCATAGACTAGTTTCATTGATAAACAACAAAGGCCCAAGTGGAGCACAACCAGTCACCATGAAGGGGAATCCTTCTATCAAAAGGGCCCCAGGCACAACCATCTCGGCCACTAAAGGTCTAAATACAGCTGATACCATTTGCCTTGATAATTCCATACTTGATTCAACTCCTCTAAAACGCAGAAACCTAGCGCTGCTCCGACTGGTTCTGGTTTAGCTAATCGACCTAATGTGCCTCCAGCCTCTTCAGGCTTGACATCTAGCACCACGCTCCTCACGCCATTAACACAAGACAAACAGTGCCCAGACCCTGCAAGGTTACAGACTAACTCCTCTCGGAAATCGTATGATAACGGACCTTTAAAATCCCCCCCCCCCCTTGTCCCCAGTTACCTCCTGAGGCATCCCTGTATGTGGTTGTGCTCACAAGATTACCCCCACTGGCTAACGAACGAGGCGAAACATATCCCGAGCTCAAGAACAAAGTCATTTTTTGGCTAAATAGATACAGACCCTTAATGAGCCCCGGACAGGGTGAGATTCTATTTGCCCGACGAGTTAGCTGGTTAGGGATCAGAGACAAAGATATCTGTGGTGACTGTGTAATTGTCAACTTTAGGGATCCTGATGTAGTTAAATATATACTAGGTAATGTAGGGCCCCCTAATGCTTGTTCAATTAATACTTGTCACTTGGGGTATTTCTACCCACATTTACTTGCACCGGGTAGGCCTTCCCGACCCTATTTTCATCAGGGCGGCCAAGATTCAGTCTACAACATACCCGTGGCTAATACATATAGTGCCTTAAGTAATGTGGATTGACTACCACTGCCCCCAGGCCAAGCCAGCTTCGCTTCGAATTCACCAAGCAGCAATGCTGTGGAGGGCTCGAGTGCTGAGGTAGGATCTACCAAGTTGGTCGCTATGTATAGGGTGGTTAGCATCGGCCCAATAATCCCTTCACCACCCCAAAACTCCAGCTCATACAAAGCGAAAGGGAGTTGGACAGGCATTTCCTCCTAACCTGCGGCCTCATAGATGGTGAAAGTGAGTTGGACTCAGGCACACATATGGTACTTTCACCCTTAAACTTGCCCCACCCCACTGAGAAGCTCCTCCATTTCAACCGGCGACATGTAGGCCACTAATTGGGAGTTGGAATGTTGCAGGGCTTGGGTCTAAGCTACGTAACCCGGAGTGGGGAGAGCTGATGGATGGTTATGACCTATGCCTGCTACAAGAGACTTGGCTTCTGTCTTCCCCTGTTAGGGTTGGCTTCGCGACATTCCACTCCCTAGCCGTCCAGGGACCCAGGGGAAGACCTTTGGGGGGCTGTGTATTTGGGTTGCTGTGCACTTGGGGTGCTCAATTAAGGTAATGGACACCCATTGCCCGGACATCCTTTGCATTGTACTTAACTTTTTGGATGGTTTCACCCCGTCAGTGATTAATATATATCTACGTGCCTCACCTCACCAGCTGGGCATGTCTATTTTAGAGGCCTTAGAGGTCCTCCTTTCTTCATTTCCCTCGTCGTACCACAAAATTATCTTTGCAGATTTTAATTGTCACTTTGAAGCGTTCCTTGGGATCCCCCCTGTAACTTCAGATGAGGATGACATTTGGCTTATTCCGGAATGTATTATGTATCCAGTAAAGCGTTTATCGCCCTTGGCTCTAATGATAAACAA
This sequence comes from Lissotriton vulgaris, assembly GCF_964263255.1. Lineage (NCBI taxonomy): Eukaryota > Metazoa > Chordata > Amphibia > Caudata > Salamandridae > Lissotriton > Lissotriton vulgaris. The sequence continues at coordinate 1,184,082,729 of NC_141685.1, read as the reverse complement.
GCTGGTTGTAACCTATTCGCTTAGGGCCTGTAATGGCAGACTTCCTCCAGATGTCCCAGGAACTAGTACCTTTAATAGACCAGGGAAAAGTACAATTATTGATTACATCCTGATTAATGTAGAATTCTGGGCTCGTCTAAAAGCTTTCTCTGTCATCACAAGGATCGATAGCGACCATAACCTTCAGTTACTAGAATTAACTAACGTATTGGGTCACCGTAATGAACTGAGAGCAGCGGAGAGCATTGATAACTCAAACCTTGTTACAGTGGCGGGTGGTTGACGTATTAGGTGGGCGAAGATTGCGCTAGCTCCTGAGAAGCTATCTGGAATATACAACCTTGTCGCAAACTCACTAGAGTGGCTCACCGGTTAGAGGAGACAGTCCCTGATGCAGAGGTCAGACCCGGGACCAGGGTTCAGTCCCCAACGCGGCAGGGCCTTGAGCTCAAAATGTCCACGGACTTGATAATTCTCGCCTCGGTACCTACTCGAATCGTGGGTTTACACTCTGCAACTCTGGGCAATAGCTTGCTTAATCTCCACACCGGCCCCATCGCAATGGGATGCCTGGTCTTCACCTTGGGGATGCCCATTAGGGGTAATCTCGCAGGGAAAGGCCGGGACGGGTTCCCAAAGCAAGCGCCTTGAGACCTTGCGGTGAAAGGCGCTATATAACGTATGATTTACGATTTTATTTACTAGTAGAGGTTTGCTATCTCTTGAGCCCTAATTGTGACCTGTCCTGTCTCCAGGGGCTACAGCGCATCCATAATAAGCTCCTTCACACCTTGGCCGACTATTTTTATATTAATGTTACCAAGAGGCAAGGGAAAAAAAGCAGGCTAACTGGTTTAACAAAAGCTGTAGGGCGGCTAAAAATATCCTTCTAAAAGAGGTAAAATCGGGGCCCCAGTCAAGTATTAGAAATGCTAGGCAAACATATAAAAAAATGATCATAGATACCAGGTTGGAGTGGGAGGCAGCAAGGTGGGAAAGCATCAAAGCAGCCCTGGACGATCGTGACTTTAGGTCCTTTTGGAATCTGGTTCGAGGAGGGGTGGCAGAGGGGTCATCCGCTATTATTCCTAATCTTTGTGAGGAGGTTTGGTTAGCTCACTTCAAGCCTCTCTACTCACTCACTGACCCTGTACCTCTGATTGATTTAGCTGCCCAAAAGAGCATACTTGTCCTTGCACCCTCCTGGAAATTCAGGTGACACTCAAAAGCCTGACCGCGGGTAAAGCGCCGGGCCTAGACAGGATCCCTGGTGACCTCTGTTTGAGTGAACAGAAGGTGTGGGCCCCGTATATATGGGCATACTTCAATGCCATTCTCCAGGGTATGGAGTTCCCTCCAACATGGCTGGGTGCAGAAATTATACCCATCCATAAAAAGGCTTCCCCTCTCGACCCGGCCAACTACAGCCCCATCAGTTTGATTGACGTCCTCCAGAAACTATTTGCCCGCTTCTTACTAGCAAGGTTGCAGAGTTGGATGGATGATCACCACATCTTAACCTCCCTCCAAGCGGGCTTTGGTGCAAAGGTTTCCACCATTGACCAACTGTTTAGATTACAGTTGGTCTACTGGAAGACCGTTACCCTGGGGGCGGGGAGTTTATACTTGATTTTCGTGGACTTACAGTCCGCATTTGACCTGGTCCAGAGGGATAAGCTTTGGGCCGTTTTATTAGAGATGGGTGCCCCGGCCACTTATTTAAACGAATGCATCAAGGCACATATGCAAGGGTGAGGTATGGAAGGAATGGGGAGTTGTCTGCTCCGTTTCTGGTGGAAAGGGGAGTGAGGCAGGGGTGCGTTCTGGCGCCCACGCTCTTCTCGCTTTTCCTCAACAGGCTGATAGAACATTTACTCAGAGCAAAAGACCTAGACTCTCCTAGTCTAGCAGGTCGTAAGATACCCGCCCTAATGTTCGCTGATGATACCCTTTTATTATCTAAATCATCTACGGGCATTTAGCGTACATTAGAGGTATTTTGCTCCTTTTGTAGACTGAGGAACGTGGAGATTAACCTTTCTAAAACCAAGTTCATGGTCTACAATACCAAACATTCTAACTGTCCTCACCCCCATCTAGATGGAACGGTGTTGGATCGTTTGTCTACCTTTGATTATCTGGGGGTCACACTCAACGACCGAATCGACTGGGGGTCCCACATGGCTAAGGCTAACCTGAAGCTGGCTCAATCATCTGGCGGTATCCTAAAAGTTTTTAACGAGACAACATTAAAACTGTTGGGTCCGCCTATGGAAACCTATAAAGCGCAGGTGAGAGGGGGTGTGCTTTACGGTGCAGACCTTTGGGGCCACGTTGGCGCTGCCCCGCTCTCACTTACTGAGAATAGTTTCATCAGGCGCCTCTTGAGACTTCCTCCGAGCACTCCCCTGACCCCCTTACGGCTGGATCTAGGTGTGGTACCTATACAGAAGATTGTGTAAAACTGTCCCCTCCTGTACTGGAGACGACTTTGGTTCACCCCAGAGCTTATAAGCTATAGGGAGTACTTGGGGGATCTACTGTCCAGAAGGGGTGTGGGGAGAACTCCTTGGCTAAATTATATTAAGCACCTTTGTCAGGCGCTTGGACTGGGGGACATGTGGTCCTCACCTGAGGAGACCTGCGCCTCGACTTCCTAGAAATCGTTGATCATGGTTCTCAAGCGATATCGAACTGATCTTACATTAACAAACTCTTCTTTGGGTAGATTGACCAACACCTTTTTGGATATTAATGCCCATCCTTACTTTGAGAAATATTTGGATGATATTCAGCCCCTCCTCTGGCTAAAAAACTATATATTCAGTTCAGACATGGTTCACTGCCAATCAGGGCTGTAACATACAAGCGGTCTAAAGCACAACGAGAAGGGAATTCTTGCCCTGGGTGCGAGGGCAGTAGTGAGACAGATCTGCACGTTCTGCTCTTCTGTCCCTCCTACTTTAAGGCAAGAGCCAAATGGATCATTCAACTCTGTAAATCTAGGGGCCTTAGGGATTACAGGGAGTTATTTAGGATTCTCAAATATGATACCCCCCCCTCTGACAGTGTTTGCAACCGCTAGATTTCTTTTATCGATGTGGCATGTAAGATGTGCAAAACTAAAAATTGGCAGTCCACAAACTATTGATTCTCTAGCAATTTAAATAGCGTGCTATGAGGCTCGTTACTAATAAAACACCTATGGTTTGTACAATGTGACTGCTATTTAAACCATGTAGTCCTCTTTTATGATTGTACTCTTTTAACTTTTAATCTTTTATCCATTGATATGTATTCACTATGCTTCTGGACTTATGTGTAACTTTTACGTAACCTTGTCTTAAACTATCCATCTTATCTGTAAATGTGTATATATGTCTTTTTATGGTTCTTAACCGATAATAAAAGCTTTTGACTGACTGACTGACATATCCATTAAAAGACATAGTATAAATGCTGTTTGAATTCACTCTATTGTGACCTATTTCCCCCACCCTGTGCATGTGGGCTGATTTAGCCTGAGTATCCTGAGTGAGGCCATCTGTAACTTTGATATCTGAATCCCTCTGGTATTAAGGCAACACAACCCAACCTATACTGATCTATATCGGGAACTTCCTCCTTAGACAAGCTGTCTCTCTTACAGCCCGACCAACATCACCAGTCTTAGTTGACAATTTGTCGATTGTTGCTCGTTCAGATTTATGTAGACCCACAATGGGCCAGCAATGGACCGGAGATAGAAGCTTTGGCAGTTTATCAATCCATTAAAAGCTGCAGGTGCTCAAGCTTTCCTGCAGGAACCTGCCTGTCTCAAAATTATGCAGGATGGTCATTCTCGGATGTGCTTCTCTGAAGATGTGTCCCAGGCCTTGGCTTAGGTCAGAGGAGTCAACAATCATGCTCTACAATCAAATGATATATAAAAATGATCTATGATATAATGACAGTATAGCTTTGCTTTTTCTTCTCCCTTTTCTGTTTCTCTTTCCCCCCCCCTTTTTTTATTTATACCTTAATTACTTTATTTTTATTTCTGATGTGCTGTTATTTTTCTCTTCAAATTTCTATATTCTTATTACTTGGTGGGTGGGTGTTCCGGGGTGAACCGGTTGGGGACTCTCTTGGGCTGTTTTCCATCAAAGGCTCCAGAGCGGGGTGATTCCTTACCTAGGGCACTGGGGGAATGTGGGGGTGGTTGTGTGTGTGTGGTGGTTTTTGCAGGGAGCACTAGCTTTAAAGAACAAGTTACCTTCAGTAACAATATGTCTGTAAGAGTTTTATATATTAGTTATGGATTCCTTACCTTAGAATTACACCCATGCGTCACTCGATTCAGAGAATTTTTCTTCAGCAGTACCCTTGCACGTCGATAGGTGGCGTTGGTCAACTCCACGTTTGCATTGGCGTTGTGAGCACCGGAATGACATTGCAGTATCTACTTAGACGCCGGCCCTGCATGCTGACGTCAGTTTTTGCTTTTTCCACACCAGCCAGCGCAGAGAGCGGTACCCTCACTCTTTTTTTCACTGCTTTTTCGACATTTTGTCGACTTCTTTTTTCGAGTCGTTTGACTGCTGGTGCAAGGGATGTCACATCGACGGACCGGCTTCAAACCATGTGACTCCTGTCACAAGATAATATTGGTCACGGACCCACATCTCATGTGCCTCTGATACGTGGAGCGCAACCATGACCCGAAGTCGTGTTCCAACTGCTGGGCCATTCACTCGAACTTTCTTGAGGCCCAGCAGTCAGCTCTGTGCCTCTCGAGGTCCCGTGGAGAAGGAGGTGGCAGGACTGGTTGCGTAGTCCCCACCATCACCCCTCTTCGAAATCTTTGTCTTCAGATAAGTCGAAGCACAAGAAGAAGGCGAAAAAGCACCATCGCTCTTCGCCTTCTCCAAGTCTGTAGGCCAACGCGACAAGGGATGCGGAAGGTAGTTGTCCGGCTCCACCTGCAGAGCCTGTTTCAGCTCCAAGCTTCCCTCCCTTCCCGAGAGGCGGGGTGACCCTTGCCCAACTTCGTATCTTTTACGAAGCCCTCACCTCCATCTTTGGGCAGCCTGACTCGGGCAGCGCTCCTTCGGGCCCCGCGGACTCAGCTGGGGGTTTTAGGCCTTCGATGCCGGCGGCTCCGAGGCCGCAGGTCCCCCAGATATCCAGGCCAGGATCTGGATCTTGATCAGGATCAGCGCCGTTAGACCTTGCAACACCTCCTCCAACCCCGAATCCATTGACGACACCTCTACAACACCGGTTGTGTCCTCAGCCGGCTTCGACCCGGCCTCCCCCCTCGAAATGGACACAGAGTTGGACCGGCGTCGACCGACGCCGGTAATATCACCCACCAGTACTTTTGTACCTCTGTTCTATCCCGGCGTTTTTTATCTCCCTGAGTGGCAGCCAGAGGAAGGTGAAGTGGACTGGGAGGGTTCTATTGATCCTCTAGCAAACTAGCTGGAAGAGCCGGACTGTAGATAGGAACTCGGTGATGCTAGTGATTTGGATACAGCCCCAGATCTTGGTATGCTTTCTCCCCCTACCGTGGCTACAGAGGAGGGAGCCTCCTACGTTGTGGTGCTGCGTAGGGCAGCTGGGGCCATGGGCCTTGAGCTACCTACGGTGACAATCTAAAAGAAACATGTGAGTTATAGACTCCTTAGCTTCCATTCCGTGCCCCTGTTCGCTCCTGGGGTCCCTTTGGCACCCAGAGAATGAGGAGGAGGACTGGAAGACTGACCAGCTCGACTCTGAGCAGGACTGGAGCGAGGAAGTGGGGGGTGCCAGTGGTCTAGACACGTCCCCTGACCTTGGCATGATGTCTCCTCCAACCGTGGCTACGGAGGAGGGGACGTTGAACGCAGTGGTGTTACGTAGGGCGGCCTAGGCTCTCAACCTCGAGCTCCTTACAGTGGGGGTCAGGATTAACCTCCCAACAGAGTTGCTTCAGCCAGCAGCGAACTCTTTGGAGCCCCTTCTGCCGTTTAATGAGGCCCTTATCGACATCTTTTTGGTCAACTGGTCCAGGCCCAACACGGGGGCTCCCGTGGATAGGATGATTGCCCGACGCCACCTCCCAGCGGCCCCACTTTCCTCTCCCAACACCCCTCCACTGAGAGCTTGGTGGCCCAAGGCTCAACTTCAAAGAGTGCATTCCCTACCGCCCCACCAGAAAGGGAATCCAAGAAGCTGGACCATCTTGGGAAGAAGATTTTCTCTTCCGCCAGCTTGGGACTGCGGTCAGTAAACACTGCATGACTATTGGGCCGTTATTCCCACTCTGTGTGGGATACTGTTGTGCAGATGCTGCCTCAGTGTCCGGAGGAGGCCCGGACAGTGCTCTCCCAGGCTATTGCCGCCGGAAGGGATGAGGCGAAGTTTACCATCCGTTTTGGTCTGGATACCGCCTACTCTCTAGGCAGGGGGGTTTACCGTTGGTATCCCTTCGACACTACGCCTCGATGAGATCGACTGGCTTTTCTGGGGATGTCTAAAATACCCTCATGGACATGCCTTTTGATGGCCGTCGCCTTTTTGGCAACAAAGCGGACAACGCTCTAGAGCTTTTCAAGGACTCACGGGCTACGGCCAAGTCCTTGGGCCTCTCCACCCGCCCAGCGCAGTCTGTTTTTCGCCCCTTTTGTGGCTACGGAAGGGATGCCCCACTATGTCCAGCCCAGAGCCACAGGCCGCAGCAAGTTTCCTAATTTTCACATGGCCGGGGACGTGGGACCACTGCAGCGGTTCAGGGGTCCAGCAAGCAGGCCAGTCCACCAACCTCACTCTGCAGCAGCCTCCAAGAATTCCTAGTCCGACATTTCAGGCCCATCAAATACCAGTGGGGCTTCAGGATTACCTTCACCTCCCCCACTGGTGCACAATCCCGTCGGACAGGTGGGTTTTGTAGATAGTCTGAAGGGGCTACTGCCTCCATTACGAGGCTACCCCTCCAGCCATCCACCCCAATACCACTGTATGTCGGAGGATCATCTGGGCCTTCTCCAACAGGGAGTCACAGCTCTTTATGCAAAGGGGGCGATTGAGCGCGTTCCTGTCCCAGAAGTAGGTTGTGATTATTACTCCCACTACTTTCTGGTGCCCAAGAAGGACAAGAGCCTGTGTCCTATCATGGATCTCAGGAATGTCAACCTCTTCCTCCGGAAGGGGAAGTTCAAGATGTTGACGCTCGCTCAGGTCTTGTCTGCCATCGACCCTGGAGACTGGTTGGTAGCGTTGGACTAGCAGGACGCTTATTTCCACATTCCCACCCTGCCGGCCCACTGGCATTACCTGCGGTTCACGATAGGCCATGGGCATTTTCAGTTTACCGTGCTCCCCTTTGGCCTTACCAGCGCCCCTCGTGTGTTCACGAAAGTGATGGCGGTGGTCGCAGCTCATCTGCGAAGATCAGGGGTACCAGTCTTCCCCTATATCGACGATTGGCTGTTGAAGGCGGGCTCCCCCAGACTGTGGTTTCCCACCTCCAGACTACGGCTGACCTCCTGAATTCGCTGAGGTTCACCATCAATGTACCAAAGTCACACCCGATTCCCTCTCAGAAGCTCCTCTTCATCAGAGCAGTGCTGGATAAGATGCCGTTTTGGGTTTATTCTCCCGAAATGCGAGTCCGGAATATTTGGGCTTTGATTACGATTTTTCTGCCTCTATCCCGGGTTTTGGTCAGGATGACCCTGAGGCTGCTGGGCCTCATGGCCTCCTGCATCCCGCTGATCTATTATGCCAGGTGGCATATGTGGGCTCTGCAGTGGGTCCTGAAGTTCCAGTGGGTGCAGCATCAGGGAAATCTGTCTGGTTGCATACAGAACTCGGAGGGCACTGCACTCCAACTGCAGTGGTGGCTCACGAACTAGGATTGGGTCAACAGCAGATCCTTCTCCCTTCCCCAACCAGATCACACAGTGGTGACAGACTCATCCCTTGTGGGATGGGGCGGCCACATGGGAGAGGTGGAGATCAGAGGCCTCTGGTCTCCGGCGGAGTCCAAGCTCCACATTAACCTTCTGGAGCTTCGGGCGATCTGTCTTGCAGTCAAATCATTCCTTCCTTCTGTCCAGGAAAGAGTAGTACAGGTGTTCATGGACAACACCACCCCCATGTGGTACTGCAACAAACAGGGCGGGTGGAGTCATGGACCCTATATCAGGAGGCCCTGTGCCTCTGGGCATGGCTGGAACATCAGGGCATGTCTCTGGTTGTTCAACACCTGGCAGGTTCTCTGAATGCCAGGGTGGACAAACTTAGCCCCAGGTGCATGATGGGTCACGAATGGCGTCTTCACTCAAAGTTGGTGCAAGGTCTCTTTCAACAGTGGGGAGAACCTTGGTTAGATCTATTTGCCACCGAAGAAAACGCGCAATGTCCACAATTCTGCGCTTTGGAATTTCCAAGGTAGCACTCGCTTGGCGATGCTTTTCATCACAAGTGGAGTTGCGGTCTGCTGTATGCCTTTCCCCTATTCCACTTCTGCCCAGAGTGCTGAAGAAGATCAGGCTGGACCGGGCCCAAGTCATCCTGGTGGCTCCGGATTGGGCACGAAGAGTCTGGAATCTCGAGCTGGCCATTGATACCCCGATTCGACTGCCTCTTCAGGAGGATCTTCTGTCGCAGCAGCAGGGGACATTCCCCCCACCCGAACCTGTCCAGCCTCCACCTCCTTGCGGTGGCAGTTAACATCTTTTGACTTGCCTCCCGAGGTTTGTGATATAATCTTGGCCGCCAGGCGTCCCTCCTCTAAGACGGTATACGCCTGCCGGTGGGAGAGAATTTATGGCATGGTGCACAGCAAAGGCTGTGGATCCCCTTTCTGTTCCTCCTTTTGAGGTTCTTTTGTTTCTCCTCTTTTTGGCACAGCAGGTTCTGCTCTGGGCACTATCAAGGGTTATCTTTCAGCCATCTCTGCCTTCCTTCGGCTTCCTGATCAGCCTTCTCCCTTCAAGTCCCCGGTTGTAAATCGTTTCTTAAAAGGCATAACTCATCTCTTTCCTCCTATTCCTTTTGTTATGCCGCAGTGGGACTTGAATCTAGTCTTAACCTATTTAATGTGCGCTCCCTTTGAGCTGCTTCACAACTGTCTTTTAAGGCTTTTGACTCTTAAGACTGCATTCCTAGTGGCCATCACATCTGCCAGAAGAGTGAGTGAGCTCCAGGCTCTGTCATCTAAGCCTCCTTTTCTGTCTGTACAATCCGGACAAGGTGGTTCTCAGGACACGTCCATCCTTTCTTCCCAAAATTGTCACTGCCTTTCACATTGGGCAGACCATCACTTTGCGCACTTTCTTTCTGCCTCTGCATCCTTCGAAAGAGGAAGAGAGGCTCCACCGTCTTGACCTAAAACTTGTGCTTTCCTTTTATCTGGATCACCCCAAAAAGTTCCGGGTGGATGACCAGCTCTTTGTTGGCTACGTGGGTGCCAAGAAAGGTCGGGCCGCACACAAGGGGACTATCTCCAGATGGGTCGTTTTGTGTATTAAAGCCTGTTATTCTCTGGCGAAGGACCCTCCAGTGGGGTTTCACTCCCATTCCACCAGGGCGATGGCAGCCACTTCTGGTTTGGGACGAGGAGTCCCTCTAAATCACATCTGTCTGGCAGCTACGTGGGCATCATTGCACACATTTATGAAACACTACTGCCTCAACAGCCACGCCCGGAGAGACTGCTTCTTTGGCCGTTCTGTTCTCCAGTACTTTCTGGTGTGATCTTGGTTCGCAGACCCACCTCCGGGGTTGGTATTGCTGGGGTATCTATTCTAAGGTAGGGAATCTATAACTAACATGTTTCTTTCAGATGAACAAGTTACTTGCCTTCAGTAACGATGTATATGTAAGAATCATAGGTAGGCTGTGGGGTTTTAGGTTTAAACCTATAATAACTGATAAAACCCCATTGAAAGAAAAGTAGCCCTCAACGGTGAAAACATATAAACACTGAAAAAAGACCTGCACAACGACAAACTAAATGCCATTCAAAGAAAGGAAAAAGAGAGTGAATGAGTCATTGTTTTCTTCCTGAAGGGTTCAATACAATGTAACTTTGTTATACAAGCTAGCAGTAAGAAAGACTGGCTAACATTATTCTGCTTGAGTTTTGTTCTTTAGGGATGCCACTAAAATATTATTTCTTCTTCCTTTTACTTTTTTCAGTTTTGTGGCCTTTGGTCTAAAGATGCAGGATTTAGTTTCATGTTTTAGGTCTAGTTTAATTATTTTATAAACTGTAGAGAATAAGGATATATCAAACTCAATTTAATATTTTGGCTTCATTTGATTCTTTCACTGATAGGTAAAATGGTGCACTGCAATGCAAAAAGGCATCCCTGGAATCTTCCGCTTCAGGCTCGGTCCCACACACCCTCACAGTGAGAATCCCCTCCCCAATCACAATACAGGATCGTTATCAGATAGTAGGAACGCGTGTGGTGTGACGGATCTCATGGGGTGGGGGCCTTGATCTACTGTAACTCCTTTGAAGAGGGGTGATTCTTTACAGTTGATGCCATAAACTACATCCGCAGGGCTAGGTGATAGCCTGGGACCGGCCTGGACAATCAGACACAAAGGAAGAGGAGTGTCAGAGGGTGCGGTAGTGAATAGGGTGGAAGGGAGGTGTTGGGCGGGCACAGGGTGTGATTCTCAGGGAAGAGCAGCGCAGATGGGGGGAGGTTTATGGCCCATGCATAACACAGAGAGCGGGGGTGACCAATGCGTGGGGGAGATGCTTGCGAGGGTGGGGAGCCATGCTGAGGATCGGCGGCGTGCAGAGAGTGGGTCTGGTCAAGGCATCTAAAATGGCTGCCGTACACGACAAAAGTGTGGCATTGGAAAAAAAGCAAGATGGCGCAGACAATGTTTATCAATACGGATTAATTTATAACAATTATTGTTAACAATATATTTACTCGCAGTGTCAAAATGGCGGTCAACACTTCCTGATTTCCTTCGAATCGAACGTTAGCAGACATCACGGTCGGCGTCGTGCAGAGAGTGGGTCTGGTCAAGGCATCTAAAATGGCTGCCGTGCACGACAAAAGTGTGGCATTGGAAAAAAAGCAAGATTGCGCAGACAATGTTTATCAATACGGATTAATTTATAACAATTATTTTTAACAATATATTTACTCGCAGTGTCAAAATGGCGGTCAACACTTCTTGATTTCCTTCGAATCGAACGTTAACAGACGTCACGCAGCAAAAAAAAAAAAAAACGCTCACGCGCAGCCGCTGGAAGACATGTATCAACATATATGAGCATCCTCAGCCACCCTCAGAAAACATAGGGGGTCAGGATACGTCTCCCGTACCCCCTTATACCCATTTCTCACATTGTTTTTCCTCCATCTTGTAATTTAATTAAAACGAAACACAAAATGGCGAATTCCCGTTTCGCGTCCCGATTCGCTACCCGGTTCGCGTACCGGAAAGCGCTTCTACCGCAAAAAATCAATTTTTTTTTATTTGCCCCACGGGACCCTTTAATAACCCCAACATCATTCCTAGGGGGTCAAGAAGGGTCTACCTTGCCCCCTTTCATTAAATTCCCCCTTCGTTTTTCTCCTCTTCTTGTCTCTCGATCCTACTGAGAGACAAGATGGCGGCCGCTCCGGACTGTTTAGAATGTTGACAGACACCGTAGAGCCAATCAGCTTCGCTTCGCAAAGCTCCGTTACGCGAAAAGTTCGCGAACCGGAGCGCTACCCGGGACGCTGTCACAGATATATCTGTTTTTTAAAACGTTAATTTCTCAAAATCCACTGGAGCACATATATTGAGACCCAGCAAAGGCACATCGGGCTAACAGTCCCTACAATTTTGCCAAGTTTCGTGCAAATCCATTCAGCCGTTCGAGCTAAAAGTGAGGCCAACCGCCCTATGGAAAACTCAATGTTAAAAACGCGTTTTGGGACCCCTCTTTTTTCTCGGCCCCCCCCTTGACGAAACCCCCCCAAATTTTCAGGGGCTGCTCAGAAACAAAATGTGCCATTTTCCTGAACATTTCAGCCGATTCCGTCCACAAACGCCAAAGTTATTAGACATAGAATTTTCAAAAGTCCCATAGAGAAAAAATCCTAACTATATATACCTACTCGCGACCGCCAGTAGGTAATATATATATATATATTCACTGAAAAAAACATAGGTTTCACACCAGTTATAGTTAGCTGGAAATTTTACTGACATAAAACCATTGAATTTCCACGTTATAGTTAGTTGGACTCACTATAACTTGCGCGTGTAATGCACTGCTGATGACGTTGCATATTACATCACTCATGACATGCTCAGTGACATCACTCATGACATCACTGATGACACCATCCAGTGAATGTGTGTCTTTCTGAAAAATAAATGTTTTATATATGTATATGTAAAGGTCGATGGAAGAATAAATGTTTAAATAAGTGTCTAAAAGGATGTTTTTAAAAAAAAAATGGATTGGTTAACTGGCTTATTAAGTGTATCTTAGGGAATACATATATTAGTGAGTTATGTTTAAATATTTAAATATATGTATCAGTGTTTCACTTTGTGTATAATTAGCTGCATGGGTTGGTGAGTAGCTACATGTGTGTGTATATGGGTTATTAGATGTTTTTTAAGTATCAGTATGAGTGTCTATGGTTTGGTGGGGGTATTACTTAGCACATAGATGCATCAATGACTGACTCACTGTTTGTATGTGTTTTGGAGACAGCATATGTGCAGGACTTTATGGGTGGATGAGTGTGTATATGTGTGTGTTAGTGAGTGAATGACTGTCTCACTAGTGTCTTTATCAGTAACGACATATGTTTTAATCTAGTATATGTGAGTATTGATGTATATAAGTGAGTATATGTGAGAGTGAGAGATTGTAAGAGTTCCTGTTTAAATAAGTATGTGTTTCTATAAGTGATTGTTTTAGAGAGTAAGTATGTGTAAGTTTCCTTAGAAGTAAAGTGGTAGTGGATGTATAGCTGTATATGCAAATAAATGGATGTTCAATAGTTTATTTGCATGTGTGAGTATGTGTGTGAGTAACTTTTGGATGACTGTCGGTGTGTAAAGGATGTATAGGTGTTTCACTACATATGATGAGTGAATATATGTATAAGTGACTACATAGAACTGTTGGTGAATGAGTGGATGTGTATATAGATGGTGGTATTACTGAATTGGTTGTTGTAACTGGTATGGGTATCTCTATTTTATTGAAAATTATAGTTTCTATTTTTGAACATGTGTTTCTAGGGTTACATTACACTGAAAGGAGATCTGTCACTCTGTCACAAGGATGGTGTCATCAGTGATGTCATGAGTGATGTCACTGACCATGTCATGAGTGATGTAATATGTGACGTCATCAGCAGTGCATTACACGCGCAAGTTATAGTGAGTCCAACTAACTATAACGTGGAATTTCAATGGTTTTATGTCAGTAAAATTTCCAGTCAGGGGGGGTCTATCCCTGCCCCCTTATGGTCATTTCCCCCTTTGATTTTTCCACCTCTTATGTCTCGATTTTACCGAGACACAAGTTGGCGGCCGCTCCGGACTGTTTCGAATGTTTACAGACACCCGACAGCCAATCAGCTTTCCGTGCGCAAGTCGCGTGGCGCGCCCGGAGCGCTCCCCGGTGCGCGTACTGGAGCGCTGCTATAGATATATATATTTTTTTTGACCTAAATTACTCAAAATCCACTGGAGCACATATCTTGAGACATAGCAAAGGCACATCGGGCTACCAGTCCCTACAATTTTGCCAAGTTTGGTGTAAATCCATTCAGCCGTTCGGGCTAAAAGTGAGGTCGACCGCCCTATGGAAATTAACATGGGGAAAACGCGTTTTGGGACCCCCCTTTTATCTCGGCCCCCGCTTGACGCATCCCCCCCCAAACTTTCAGGGAAGGACCGTAGCTCGACGAGGCCATTTTGAGGAAATTTTCAGGCAGATTCGTCAACCGGCACCAAAGTTATTCCAAATAGAATTTTGAGATTGACCATTGAAAAAAATCCTAACTATAACTACCTACTGGCGACTGCCAGTAGGTGTGTATATACAAATATATATATATATATATATATATATATATATATATATATATATATGTGTGTGTGTATATATATATATATATGTGTGTGTATATATGTATGTGTATATATATGTGTGTGTATATATGTATATATATATATATGTGTGTGTATATATGTATATATATATATATATATTCACTGAAAAACCATAGGTTATAGACCATATATAGTTAGGGATTAGCATTTACAAAACCTTATTTTACTCGCATAAAACCATTGAAATTCGCATATATAGTTAGTTGCGCTAACTATATATCGCGCACCCGCAATCCACTGCTGATGATGTCACATATTACATCATTCATGACATGGTCAGTGACATCACTGATGACATCACTGATGACATCTCAAATGACATCACTGATGACATCACTGATGACATCTCATTTGACATTACTGATCACATCACTGATGACATCATTCATGTGATTATACGATGAACCTCTTCAGACTCTGATATAACCTTAGATACACTCAGTGTAAACAGACACTCACAGACTGTCAGTCATCCATGGAGTTACTCACACACCTAGTCAGTCATGCAAAGAATCAATCACACCTCCATTTCCTCAACTATACAGTTATACACACCTTACTTATTCGAACATATACTAACACATATTTACTCTTTTATACAATCCCTGATACAAGTTCACAATGATCCATACAGCCACTCACACATTCACTGGCTCTTATGCACAGTAATTTATATATGTGAACTCTCACATGTACTGTGTTTTACATATGTACTTACTTTGACATGTAGCACTGAGATATCCATTCACTCACCAATACACTCGTACACACAGTCAACCGCCCATACAGCTGTTTCCACATGCACTTTTGAACCCATACATCTAGTGAATCAACTGCTCACACATCTATGCACAGAGTCATACACCTCCCAGCCACCCCCACACACACACTCAGTCTCCCATACAAATACTTGGGCAACCAATCAATAACCCATATAGTTACTCATATAGCTACTGATCAACACATGCAGCAGTTTACAGAACAACAGACATAATGATGCACAAATTAAGACAGTTTAGTCACTAACCCATGCACTCAGTGAGACACATTTAATCACTCACTTATACAGTCAGTCATGCACCTACTAAATCCTTCATCCAGACACTTATACATCCACTCATTCTTCAATATGTAATACATATTTTTACTTTACAGAAACATACAGCCACTGGATAATGTCATCAGTGATGTCATCAGTGATGTCATTTGAGATGTCATCGGTGATGTCATCAGTGATGTCACTGACCATGTCATGAATGATGTAATATGTGACATCATCAGCAGTGGATTGCGGGTGCGCGATATATAGTTAGCGCAACTAACTATAGATGCGAATTTCAATGGTTTTATGCGAGTAAAATAAGGTTTTGTAAATGCTAATCCCTAACTATATATGGTCTATAACCTATGGTTTTTTCAGTGAATTTTCAAGGTTTTGTAAATGCTAATCCCTAGCTATATATGGCCTATAACCTATGGTTTTTCATTGAATTTCAATGGTTTTTTAATAGCAAATATCAAAAGCTGTCAAATGTCAAGTACGTGATAGGTAAAAACATTTTCGTGTTTATGCACGCTGATGTGCTTTGAACGCTGCCCCCCCCCCTCTTTTCTCTTAGAAGTACTCTCTCTTTGCAGATAGTGAAGGGTAGTTAACGCAGGCCTTTGCCCCCGTTGTAATCCGTCGTGCCTGCTTGTCTCTCCATTTGATTGATTGTTATCCAAGCATTTACTATTTTAGAATTTATTCTCTTTGGTTCATTCTCAATTTACTAACAAGCACAAAGCCGCAATACTCTGTTTAGTCTTTGCAGATAGTGAAAAATCGTGTAAAAAAAAATAATAATAATCGAGCAAAATCAGTAGGCCACTAATGGGATCCGTTTTTGACCTTGCTAAAATAGAAACATTAGGAACAACCCTTCATGAGAAATACGAAACTAGTGAGATGAACTGAGCTCCACACCATGATGGCTGCAAGACAGCTCGGCTCCGCCACCCACCCCGCCCAAAATAACGATAAACTCTATGCAAATATTATAAATATATACAACACACCAGCAAAGTAACAGGGTAAAACATTTTATTAAATAACTATTTACATAACTATTTTATACTTTTTGTTGCCTGATCCGGCTAGCTCATACGATCGAGCATGAAACTCATGCACTCTGATAGCAAGCGTTGCTGCTGATGCTATGCAAACAAAAACTGGTTTTCAGTTTGTACATTCTTCAAGATTTTTCATCCAAGGCTGGTTGAGAGTTTGTAGAACGATGGCTTCAGATTTTCAACATACGGTGTGGTGGCGCGGACTGGGAGGGTGCGCTTGACTTCTGCCCCCTCCCCAAGTCGTGTTGCCCTGGCGTGGCCTAAGATCGCCCCCGACATAGGCGGCCGGCTCCCGTGGTCCGGCGGAACTTTTTGCCTTTTGATGACTCTTCTATTCTGGACCTTATCCCACAATCCGTTTGACCTGAAGACACGCTGTAGTGGGGCGCCCCTTTACCGTTTCAGTTGCCATTCCGCCCGCTTTTGCTATACTGTGCCTCTCCGCCATTCAGCTGTTTACCGCCCGCTCTTGCGACTACAGCGTCTCACTCGCCATGTAGTTGAGTTGCTCCCGCTCTTGCGATGCAGCTATAGGCGGCTGCCACAGGACTCTCAAAATGGCGGCCGCCTCTTCAGATTTGGGCGTGGTCCACTAAAATGGCCATGGGACACCTTGGAACTCGGACGCTTGTCTGCTAGGGCTTGGGCCCCATTCTCGAAAGCGTCCACTGAGCCTTGAAGATTCTACAAAAGTCTTGGGGGCCCCCGACTCCCGCAGGCTTCTGGTGGGGAGCGGCTGCCATGATTGCTTGTGGAATGGCCACGACTGAGATACGAGATGGTGGTGCTCTCATGCTAACGCCAGCTTCAGTCTGAAACATCCAGAAACACTGTAGACTACCAATTCGATCAGTTCCGGTAGCGCCCCAATGTGACCCGGTAGGGAAGAACTTGCCCTCCCCTCTTTGACTGATAGTTCTTGTTGCCTGTCCCTTCTGTTGTCATTTAACAGAACTTTTTAGACTGCTGAAAGGGGTTGTGTTCCGACCGCTGGTTGGTGGAGACATTTTGACTATATTCTGGACCTACGTTGTCGCGTAATGCGTTATATGACACGCCGCGTTAGCGCACCCGGAAGTACTCCAGTGCGCGAAGCGCAGCTTCCCGGAAGGGATCCGGGGCGCGGCGCGCAGCACGTAACGTAAGCATAACAGGTCATGTGACTTGTTAATAAAACTTTTCATTGGTTCATTTTACTTTTGTTATTCTAATGATGAAAGGCTTGGTCATATGATCTAAAAATGAAGCTTTTTATTGCTTTCGAACTTTATTTTTTCTTAAACATATATGTTATAATGTTCCAGGCTAATGTATTTTCCCGGAAAATTTACAACTGTCCTGCAAGTAAAATATATTCCTTTTTCTAGAAAAAGGGCGTTTCTTCGTCCCATGACGGAGCCGTTGAGCAAAAGATGCTCGGCCTGCTGTCTTAGTCGCCGATACGCCTGAATATCAGATTCTTATCGATCTCTTTATGTTGCAGGAGTAAAAAACACAACAGCCCTTGACCATTTATCTTTACTGCGTTCCTGCGTATTATACCTTTTATCCGTCATGTAATTGGACTGCTTTATTTCACTTGCCTTTTACTGATTCGAAAACAGTGACTAAAATTAAAAACTTTACCAATGTAAATACTACTACCATGTTTTGTTTTAAAAACCTTTATTGTGAAAATGTCAGTATACAAATACGGGCCTATAACCACGTGGGTAGGCCACGGAGCAAACTGGAATCGTATATGATGAGGAGACATTTACACTGTAGAGGAACGCAAAGAGCGGGCCATTAGGTTGCAAGAACTAAGGTGTCTAACAGTTGCGGAATCGGTGGACGTACATTTTGTAATTAAAATACGACAGGGCCACTTACAATAAAATTATCTAGATATACATTTGCGGGCAAGTACCATGGGTGACGTTAATTCGAACTTTCAATAGTACAGTAATCAATAACACATCAGAACTTAATATCAATAGGGATGTCGAAATATTCAATCAATTCTCGTTCCCGCCCACCATGTGCTTCAAAACTGCATACGTATCTCGTGATATCAAGGTTGTGCAACCAGTACACAACAAGGAGTTACGAGTCCCATTTATACCGGCGCCATTTTGGGCGAGGCCGGGCAGGTCCAGGATATAGTCAAAATGTCTCCACCAACCAGCGGTCGGACCAGAACGCCTTTCGGCAGTCAAAAAAGGTTCAGTTAAATGACAACAGAAGAGATAGGCAACAAGAACCAACAGTCAAAAGAGGGGAGGGCAAGATCTAAAGCCATTGTTCTACAAACTCTCAAGCAGACTTGGATGGAAAAATCCTGAAGAATGTACAAACTGAAAACCATTTTTTGTCTGTATAGCATCACCAGCAACGCTTGAGTCAGCTTTGTGTGAAGCCGCCATTTTGATTCAATCCATAGCGTCCCCCTGCACACATTCAGGGACCTGGTCGTGTCTAAAGGTCAAACGGATTGTGGGACAAGATGCAGAAAGGAAAAGGAAAAAAGTTCCGCGGGACCATGGGAGCCGGCCGCCTATGTCATGGGTGATCTTTGGCCACACCAGGGCAATAGTGAAGCTGCAGCAGGTGCAAATAAGCTTCAGACAGTGTTACAAGCGCTGCTCAGAACTCTCAACTATGACACCACCTCCGTGCCATCCGGATCTTGGCGCCTTGTGCTGGTTCCGACCTATTCACACATCGGTCCGCTACTGACACCACCTCATAGGCCAACGGGACACCCCACGCCGACTTTCGGCGCAGCATTGTAGGATGGCCACACCAGTGCGGCAACTTGCTAGACACCACCTCAGTGCCATCCAGATCTCGGCGCGTTGTGCTTCCTTCGGCCTACTGTAGCCGCAAGTGCGGACGCAACTCAGCTGGATAGCGAGTGAAACACCAAGGGGCGCCCCACTGCAGCCGAGGAGCCTCCATCTTGGGGGCGACGCACAGCATCACATTGCTTTCTCAAACAGCTCCCACTGACTGACGCGACCTCACAGGCCAACGGGGCGCCCCACGCCGACTTTCGGCGCAGCATTGTAGGATGGCCACACCAGTGCGGCAACTTGCTGGACACCACCTCGGTGCCATCCGGATCTTGGCGCGTTGTGCTGCCTTCGGCCTACTGTAGCAGCAAGTGCGGGCGCAACTCTGCTGGACGGCGAGTGAAACGGTAAGGGGCGCCGCACTGCTCATCAGGTGCCTCCACCTGGGGAGGCGAGAGAGGCCAGTTTGCGCCACCTCCCCCCCCCCCCCCCCAGGCACCCCACGCCGACTTTCGGCGCAGCATTGCAGGTTGGCCACACCAGTGCAACTTGCTGGACACCACGTCGGTGCCATCCGGATCTCGGCGCGTTGTGCTGCCTTCGGCCTATTCGCACATTGGTCCGCTACTGACGCCGCCTCACGTGCCAACGGATTTTCTACGCTTTTTATAGCAGCGCGTAACGTAAGCATAACAGGTCATGTGACTTCTTTATAAAACTTTTCATTGGTTCATTTTACTTTTGGTTTCCTAATGATGGAAGGCTTGATCATATGACCTAAAAATAACACTTTTCATTGGATTAAAACATTTTTTTTTCCCAAACGATGAAAGCCCCACCTTGTTTCTAGATGTTTCAGACTGAAGCTGGCGTCAGCCTGAGAGCACCACCATCTCGTGGCTCCGTCGTGGTCATTCCGCGAGCAATCATGGCAGCCGCTCCCCACCGGAAGCCTGCAGGAGTCGGGAGCCCCCAAGACTTTTGTAAAATCTTCAAGGCTCAGGGGACGTCCGAGTTCCAAGGTGTCCCAGGGCCATTTTAGTGGACCAGGCCCAAATCCGAAGAACCGTCCGCCATTTTAAGAGTCCTGTGGCAGCCGCCTATCGCTGCACCGCAAGAGTGGGCGCAACTCAACTACATGGTGAGCGAGATGCTGTAGCCGCAAGAGCGGGCGATAAACAGCTGAATGGAGGATGAGGCACAGTGTAGCAAAAGCGGGCGGAATGGCAACTGAAACGGTAAAGGGGCGCCCCAGTACAGCAGACGAGCCTCCACCTGGGGAGACCCGTTCACGCCCCCCCCCCCCCCCCCCCCCCCACCCCGGGGCGCCCCACGCCGTTTTTCGGAGCAGCATTGTAGGATGCCAAAACCAGTGCGACAACTTACTGG
This sequence comes from Lissotriton vulgaris, assembly GCF_964263255.1. Classification (NCBI taxonomy): domain Eukaryota; kingdom Metazoa; phylum Chordata; class Amphibia; order Caudata; family Salamandridae; genus Lissotriton; species Lissotriton vulgaris. Next base: position 1,184,062,324 of record NC_141685.1, on the reverse strand, counting down.
ACATCACCTGGGTGCCATCCACATCTCAGCGCGTTCTGCTGCCTTGGGACTATTCACACAACAGACCGCTACTGACGAGGCCTCCCCGCGCACCCCCCGGGACGCCCCACGCCATTTTTCGGAGCTGCATTGTAGGATACCAAAAACCAGTGCGGCACCCAGGTAACATCACCTGGGTGCCGTCCAGAACTCAGCACGTTGTGCTGCCTTGGGACTATTCGCACAAAACACAGCTACTGACCATTGTTGCTTCTTTTTTCAAAAAAATGTTTAAATGTATTTACTGTTTTTGTTGCGTTCTATATATTTATAAGTTATTAAAGTGTTATAATCCTACTACTTTGTTGGAGTGCTACATATTTTTTATGTGACACATAATTGTAAAAACTTTGATGTACAAAGAGGCATCCCTGGAATCTTCCGCTTCAGGCTCGGTCCCACACACCCTCACAGTGAGAATCCCCTCCCCAAGCACAATACAGGATGGTTATCAGATAGTAGGAACGCGTGTGGTGTGACGGATCTCATCGGGTGGGGGCCTTGATCTACTGTAACTCCTTTGAAGAGGGGTGATTCTCTACAGCTGGGGCCATAAACTACATCTGCAGGCCTAGGTGATAGCCTGGGACCGGCCTGGACAATCGGACACAGAGGAAGAGGAGTGTCAGAGGGTGCGGTAGTGAATAGGGTGAAAGGGTGGTGTCGGGCGGGCACAGGGTGTGATTCTCAGGGAAGAGCAGCGCACATGGGAGGAGGTTTCTGGCCCATGCATGAGAGAGAGAGCGGGGGTGACCAGTGCGTGGGGGAGATGCTTGCGAGGGTGGGGAGCCATGCTGAGGATCGGCGGCGTGCAAGGCATCTAAAATGGCTGCCGTGCTCAACAAAAGTGTGGCATTGCAAAAAAGACAAGATGGCGCAGACAATGTTTATCAATAAGGATTAATTTATAACAATTATTTTTAACAAAATATTTACTCGCAGTGACAAAATGGCGGTCAACAGTTCCTGATTTCCATCGAATCGAACGTTAACAGACGTCACGCAGCAACAAAAAAAAAACGCTCACGCACAGCCGCTGGAAGACATGTATCAACATATATGAGCCTCCTCAGCCACCCTCAGAAAACAAAAGGGGTCAGGATTCGTCTCCCGTACCCCCTTATACCTAGTAATTTAATGAAATCGAAACACAAAATGGCGAATTCACGTTTCGCTACCAGTTTGCGACCCGGTTCGCGAACCGAGAAGCGCTTCTACCGCGAAAAATCAAATTTGTATTATTTGCCCCACGGGACCCTTTAATAACCCCAACATCATTCCTAGGGGGTCAAGAGGGGTCTACCTAGCCCCCTTTCATTAAATTCCCCCTTCGTTTTTCTCCTCCTCTTGTCTCTCGATCCTACCGACAGACAAGATGGCGGCCGCACCGGACTGTTTAGAATGTTGACAGACACCGGAGAGCCAATCAGCTTCGCTACGCAAAGCTCCATTACGCGAAAAGTACGCGATCTGGAGCGCTATCTGGGACGCTGTCACAGATATATCTGTTTTTTAAACGTTAATTTCTAAAATCCACTGGAGCACATATATTGAGACCCAGCAAAGGCACATCAGGCTAACAGTCCCTATAATTTTGCCAAGTTTCGTGCAAATCCATTCAGCCGTTCGAGCTAAAAGTGAGGCCAAACGCCCTATGGAAATTAACATGGGAAAAACGCGTTTTGGGACCCCCCTTTTTTCTCGGCCCCCCCTTGACGAACCCCCCCCCCCCAAAATTTTCAGGGGCTGCTCAGAAACAAAATGTGCCATTTTCCTGAAAATTTCAGCCGATTCCGTCCACAAACGCCAAAGTTATTAGACATAGAATTTTCAAAAGTTCCATAGAGAAATAATCCTAACTATATATACCTACTGGCTATCGCCAGTAGGTAATGTGTGTGTATATATGTATATATATATATTCACTGAAAAAACCATTGGTTATAGACCATATATAGTTAGGGATTAGCCTTTTCAAAACCTTATTTTACTCACACAAAACCATTGAAATTTCATATATAGTTAGTTCCACTAACTATATATCGCGCACCCGCAATCCACTGCTGATGATGTCACATATTACATCATTCATGACATGGTTAGTGACATCACTGATGACATCACTGATGACATCTCAAATGACATCACTGATGACATCACTGATGACAACATCCAGTGACTGTATGTTTCTGTAAAGTTAAAATATGTCTTACATATTGAAGAATGAGTGGATGTATAAGTGTCTGGATGAAGGATTTAGTAGGTGCATGACTGACTGTATGAGTGAGTGATTAAATGTGTCTCACTGAGTGCATGGGTTAGTGACTAAACTGTTTTAATTTGTGCATCATTATATCTGTTGTTCTACAAACTGCTGCATATGTTGATCAGTAGCTATATGAGTAACTGTATGGGTTATTCATTGGTTGTCCAAGTATTTGTATGGGAAACTGAGTGTGTGTGTATGGGTGGCTTGGAGGTGTGTGACTCTGTACATAGATGTGTGAGTAGTTGATTCACTATATGTATGGGTTCAAAAGTGCATGTGGAAACAGCTGTATGGGCGGTTGACTGTGCATGAGTGTATTAGTGAGTGAATGGATATCTCAGTGCTACATGTCAAAGTAAGTACATATGTAAAACACAGTACATGTGAGAGTTGACATATATAAATAACTGTGCATAAGAGCCAGGGAATGTGTGAGTGGCTGTATGGATCATTGTGAACATGTATTAGGGATTGTATAAGAGAGTAAAGTAAATATGTGTTAGTATATGTTTGAATAAGTAAGGTGTGTATAACTGTATAGTTGAGAAAATGGAGGTGTGATTGATTTTTTGCATAACTGACTAGGTGTGTGAGTAACTCCATGGATGAGTGACAGTCTGTGACTGTCTGTTTACACTGATTGTATCTAAGGTTATATTAGAGTCTGAAGAGGTTCATGGTATTATCACATGAATGATATCATCAGTGATGTGATCAGTCATGTCAAATGAGATGTTATCAGTGATTTTATCAGTGATGTCATTTGAGATGTCATCAGTGATGTCATTTGAGATATCATCAGTGATGTCATTTGAGATGTCATCAGTGATGTCATCAGTGATGTCACTAACCATGTCATGAATGATGTAATATGTGACATCATCAGCAGTGGATTGCGGGTGCGCGATATATAGTTAGTGGAACTAACTATATATGAAATTTCAATGGTTTTGTGTGAGTAAAATAAGGTTTTGAAAAGGCTAATCCCTAACTATATATGGTCTATAACCAATGGTTTTTTCAGTGAATTTTCAAGGTTTTGTAAATGCAAATTCCTAACTATATATGGCCTATAACCTATGGTTTTTTCAGTGAATTTCATTGGTTTTTTAATAGCAAATATCAAAAGCTGTAAAATGTCAAGTACGTGATAGGTAAAAACTTTTTCGTGTTTATGCACGCTGATGTGCTTTGAACGCTGCCCCCCTCCCCTCTTTTCTCTTAGTAGTACTCTCTCTTTGCAGATAGTGAAGAGTAGTTAACGCAGGCCTTTACCCCCGTTGTAATCCGTCGTGCCTGCTTGTCTATCCATTTGATTGATTGTTATCCAAGCATTTACTGTTTTACAATTGATTCTCTTTGGTTCATTCTCTATTTACAAACAAGCACAAAGTCGCAATACTCTGTTTAGTCTTTGCAGATAGTGAAAAATCGTAAAAAATTGTGTAAAAAAATTAAATTAATCGAGCAAAATCAGTAGGCCACTAATTGGATCTCTTTTTGACCTCGCTAAAATAGAAATATTAGGAACAACCCTTCATGAGAAATACGAAAATAGTGAGATGAACTGAGCTCCACACCATGAGGGCTGCCAGACAGCTCGGCTCCGTCACCCACCCCGCCCAAAATAACGACAAACCCTATGCAAATATTAAAAATATAGACAACACACCAGCAAAGAAACAGGGTAAAACATTTTATTAAATAACTATTTACATAACTATTTTATACTTTTTATTGCCCGATCCGGCTAGCTCAATCGATCGAGCATGAAACTCATGCACTCTGATAGCAAGCGTTGCTACTGATGCTATGCAGACCAAAACTGGTTTTCAGTTTGTACATTTTTCTAGATTTTTCCATCCAAGGTTGGTTGAGTTTGTAGAACGATGGCTTCAGATTTTCAACATACGGTGTGGTGGCGCAGACTGGGAGGGGGCACTTCGCTCCTGCCCCCTCCCCAAGTAAGATTTTCATACGTGAAAGTACGTTAATGGTTTTGGTCCCTGAGTTGCTTCAATGTCACTGCCATTCTCAAATGGCATAAGTTCTGGATGTTGGGTGCCATAGTTCAGAGTTCTGAGCAGCGCTTGTAACACTGTCTGAAGCTTATTTCCACCTACTGCAGCTTCACTATTCTCAAAGTAAGTGAGTGTCGTTTGTGGACCTGACTGCATTTGAAAACAATGTGATATGGTACCTCCCTAAACCGCTTGACGGAGGCCCCCACGGGGCGGTGTGATGGCACGGACTCGGAGAAGACGCTTGGCTCCGACCCCCTCCCCAAGTCTTATAGCACCGGTTTAGCCTGAGATCGCCCCCGACATAGGCGGCCGGCTCCCGGGGTCCGGCGGAACTTTTTGCCTTTTGATGACTCTTCTATTCTGGACCTTGTCCCACAATCCGTTTGACCTGAAGACACGCTGTAGTGGGGCGCCCCTTTACCGTTTTAGTTGTCATTCCGCCCGCTTTTGCTACACTGTGCCTCTTCCGCCATTCAGCTGTTTACCGCCCGCTCTTGCGACTACAGCGTCTCGCTCACCATGTAGTTGAGTTGCTCCCGCTCTTGCGGTGCAGCGATAGGCGACTGCCACAGGACTCTCAAAATGGCGGCCGGCTCTTCAGATTTGGGCGTGGTCCACTAAAATGGCCCTGGGACACCTTGGAACTCGGACGCTTCCCTGATAGGGCTTGGGTCCCAGTCTCGAAAGCGTCCCCTCAGCCGTGAAGATTCTACAAAAGTCTTGGGGGCCCCCGACTCCCGCAGGCTTCTGGTGGGGAGCGGCTGCCATGTCTGCTCGTGGAATGGCCACGACGGAGCTACGAGATGGTAGTGCTCTCATGCTGACGCCAGCTTTAGTCTGAAACATCCAGAAACACTGTAGACTACCAATGCGATCAGTTCCGGTAGCGCCCCAACATGACCCGGTAGAGAAGAACTTGCCCTCCCCTCTTTGACTGATGGTTCTTGTTGCCTGTCCCCTCTGTTGTCATTTTACAGAACTTTTTGGACTGCTGAAAGGGGTTGTGTTCCGAACGCTGGTTGGTGGAGACATTTTGACTATATTCTTGACCTACGTTGTCGCGTAATGCGTTATATGACACGCCGCGTTAGCGCACCCGGAAGTGATCCGGGGCGCGGCGCGCAGCGCGTAACGTAAGCATAACAGGTCATGTGACTTGTTAATAAAACTTTTTATTGGTTCATTTTACTTTTGTTATTTTAATAATGAAAAGCTTGGTCATATGACCTAAAAAATACGCTTTTTATTGATTTCGAACTTTTTTTTTTATAACATATATGTTATAATATTCCAGGCTAATGTACTTTCCAGGAAAATTTACAACTGTCCTGCAAATAAAATATATTCCTTTTTCGAGAAAAAGGGCGTTTCTTCGTTCCATGACGGAGCCGTTGAGTAAAAGAGACTCGGCCTGCTGTCTTAGTCGCCGATACGCCTGATTATCAGATTCTTATCGATCACTTTATGTTGCAGGAGTGGAAAACACAACTGCCCTTGACCATTTATCTTTACTGCGTTTCTACATATTATACCTTTTATCCGTCATGTAATTGGACTGCTTTATTTCACTTGCCTTTTACTGATTCGAAAACAGTGACTAAAAGTAAAAACTTTACCAATGTAAATACTACTACCATGTTTTCTTTTAAAAACCTTTATTGTGAAAATGTCAGTATACAAATACGGGCCTATAACCACGTGGGCCGGCCACGGAGCAAACTGAAATCGTATATGATGAGGAGACATTTACATTATAGAGGAACGTAACGAGCGAGCCATTAGGTTGCAAGAACTAAGATGTCTAACAGTTGCGGAATCGGTGGACGTACATTTTGTAATTAAAATACGACATGGCCACTTACAAAAAAGTTATCTAGATATACATTTGCGTGCAAGTACCATGGGTGACGTTAATTCGAACTTTAAATAGTACAGTAATCAATAACACATCAGAACTTATTATCAATAGGGATGTCGAAATATTTAATCAATTCTCGTCCCCGCCCGCCATGAGCATCAAAACTGCATTCATATCTCGTGATATCAAGGTTGTTCAACCAGTACACAACAAGGAGTTACGAGTCCCATTTATACCGGCGCCATTTTGGGCGAGGCCGGGCAGGTCCAAGTTATAGTCAAAATGTCTCCACCAACCATCGGCCAGACCAGAACCCCTTTCGGCCCTTTATGCTACAAGATGGTGTCTTCCATTCAGAAAATATTGTTGGCAGCATTTTGAAAGGAAAGATAAACAGCCGTTCTCCTAGTGAGTCTCACATTGTTACATTTAGGAAGAATGTTGAAGAGTAATATGTGGAAAATCTGAAGCCATTTTTCTACAAACTCTCAATCAGCCTTGGATGGAAAAAAAAATCCTGAAGAATGTACAAACTGAAAAACAATTTTTGTCTGTATAGCATCAACAGCAACGCTTGAGTCAGCTTTGTGTCAAGCCGCCATTTTCATTCAATCAATAGCGTCCCCCTGCACACATTCAGGGACCTGGTCGTGTCTTCAGGTGAAACGGATTGTGGGGCAAGAAGCAGAAAGGAAAAGGAAAAAAGTTCCGCCGGACCTCGGGAGCCGGCCGCCTAGGTCATGGGCGATCTTTGGCCACACCAGGGCAATAGTGAAGCTGCAGCAGGTGCAAATAAGCTTCAGACAGTCTTACAAGCACTGCTCAGAACTCTCAACGATGGCACTCAACATCCAGGACTTGCCATCCGGATCTTGGCGCCTTGTGCTGGTTCCGACCTATTCACACATCGGTCCACTACTGACATCACCTCATAAGCCAACGGGGCACCCCACACCGACTTTCGGCGCAGCATTGTAGGATGGCCACACCAGTGCGGCAACTTGCTGGACACAACCTCGGTGCCATCCGGATCTCGGCGCGTTCGAGTCACTGTACCGCAAGAGTGACCGGAACTCAGCTGAACACGCCGTCTTTCGGCGCAGCATTGTAGGATGGCCACACCAGTGCGGCAATTTGCTGGACACCACCTCGGGCAATAGTGAAGCTGCAGCAGGTGCAAATAAGCTTCAGATAGTCTTACAAGCACTGCTCAGAACTCTCAACTATGGCACTCAACATCCAGGACTTGCCATTCGGATCTTGGCGCCTTGTGCTGGTTCCGACCTATTCACACATCGGTCCACTACTGACATCACCTCATAAGCCAATGGGGCACCCCACGCCGACTTTCGGCGCAGCATTGTAGGATGGCCACACCAGTGCAGCAACTTGCTGGACACCACCTCGGTGCCATCCAGATCTCGGCGCGTTGTGCTGCCTTCGGCCTATTCGCACACCGGTCCGCTACTGACGCCGCCTCACGTGCCAACGGATTTTCTACGCTTTTTGTAGCCCTATGCCGCATAACAGGTCATGTGACTTGTTTATAAAACTTTTCATTGGTTCATTTTACTTTTGGTTTCCTAAAGATGGAAGGCTTGGTCATATGACCTAAAAATAACACTGTTCATTGGTTTAGAACATTTTTTTTTCCCAAACGATGAAAGCCCCACCTTGTTTCTGGATGATTCAGACTGAAGCTGGCGTCCGCATGAGAGCACCACCATCTCGTGGCTCCGTCGTGGTCATTCCGCGAGCAATCATGGCAGCCGCTCCCCACCGAAAGCCTGCAGGAGTCGAGGGCCCCCAAGACTTTTGTAGAATCTTCACGGCTGAGGGGATGCTTTCGAGAATGGAGCCCAAGCCCTAGCAGGCAAGCGTCCGAGTTCCAAGGTGTCCCAGGGCCATTTTAGTGGACCAGGCCCAAAACCGAAGAGCCGGCCGCCATTTTAAGAGTCCTGTGGCAGCCGCCTATCGCTGCACTGCAAGAGTGGGAGCAACTCAACTACATGGTGAGCGAGACGCTGTAGCCGCAAGAGCGGGCGCAACTCAGCTGGATAGCCGCCACCTGGGGAGGCCCGTTCACGCCGCCTCCCCCACGCCCCCCCCCGGGCCGCCCCATGCCAATTTTCGGAGCAGCATTGTAGGATACTAAAACCAGTGCGGCAGTTTACTGGACATCACCTGGGTGCCATCCACATCTCAGCGTGTTCTGCTGCCTTGGGACTATTCGCACAACAGACCGCTACTGACGAGGCCTCCCCCCGCACCACCCGGGATGCCCCACGCTGTTTTTCTGAGCTGCATTGTAGGATCCCAAAAACCAGTGCGGCACCCAGGTGACATCACCTGGGTGCCGTCCAGAACTCAGCACGTTGTGCTGCCTTGGGACTATTCGCACAAAAGACAGCTTCTGACCATTGTTGCTTTTTTTTGTCAAAAATGTTTAAATGTTTGTTACAGTTTTTGTTCCGTTCGTTATATTTAAAAGTTAATAAAGTTTTATAATCCTACATTGTTGGAGTGCTATATATTTTTAAAAAATCGGGTGAATGAGGCCTTGAATCGGGTTATTGTCATGTGTGGGCTTTGCAAGTGTACTGCTACAGGATCGGACATTTCAAACTCAAATGCACGTTCTTTTTCTTACCTTTCCGAAGCATGGAGCGCAATAGCAGGCAGAGAAAGGGTGATGCAAGTGTTGAACACTGCCTGGCAAGTTGCTGGCAGTGCCCCCCCCCCCCCCGCCCGCTCCTGAAAGAGGACACACACACACCGCCGCCCCGAGTACTTCACAGATCTTTAAAAGACCATGCGCTTGTTCATGAGGCTTAAATGGTTTATCACCCCTTCTAGAACCCCTGCATCGACCCTCTGAGGTTTCCTGGAAGAATTACCACGTAACACAATACCAAGCCTTGTCAGCTGAAACCCCCGAGGAATCGTGGGGCATAATATCAAGGGGGTTTATCTCCGCTTTTTTGGCTTTAAAAGCCAAGAAAGCGGAGATAAAATTATCTCCCTATTACCAAGCTGTCGCTAACACCAGTTAGTGACAGCTAAAAGGAGATAGCGACCATCTTGGGCCCCGCTTTGCATGTCAGTGATATTTATCACTAATGACATGCAAAGTGGGCGTGCCAAGATGTTAGCGACTGGAAACAGTCCCTAACATCGCTATCTCCTATTACCAACTTTTGGAGATATTCGCGCTAAGCGCGAATATCTCAAAAAGCTAACACCTGCCCTGAGCAGTTCTTAGCCATGTTATCCAATGGGAGGTGGATAACATGGCTAAGAGCATTTGCTCGATAATGCATGAATATCGCTGACTTTTCAGCGATATTCATGCATTGCGGCCGGTTTTTATTGCATTTGCGATAAACCTTGCTAATAGCAAGGTTTATCTGCGATAAAAATCGCCGATGTGCGGCGATAATTTTTGTCTCTAAACAAGTTAGAGACAAAAATTATCGCTAGTTGTTGGTAATATGCACCCGGGTTTTTGCTTGCAGAAATCGGGAGGCGGGAGACTAGCACTGAAATCAGTAGTCTCACGCCTGAATCGGGAGGGTTGGCATGTCTGGATTCTCTACAGCTGGGGCCATAAACTACATCCGCAGGGCTTGGTGATAGCCTGGGACCGGCCTGGCATCTAAAATGGCTGCCGTGCACGACAAAATTGTGGCATTGGAAAAAAGGCAAGATGGCGCAGACAATGTTTATCAATAAGGATTCATTTATAACAAAATATTTTATCGCAGTGACAAATTGGCGGTCAACACTTCCTGATTTCCATCGAATCGAACGTTAACAGACGTCACGCAGCAAAAAAAAAAAAAAAGCTCACGCACAGCCGCTGGAAGACATGTATCAACATATATGAGCCTCCTCAGCCACCCTCAGAAAACATAAGGGATTAGGATACGTCTCCCGCACCCCCTTATACCTAGTAATTTAATTAAAACGAAGCACAAAATGGCGAATACCCGTTTCGCTACCAGTTCGCGGCCCGTGAAGCGCTTCTACCGTGAAAAATAAATTTTTTTTGTATTTTCCCCACGGGACCCTTTAATAACCCCAACAACATTCCTAGGGGGTCAAGAGGGGTATACCTTGCCCCCTTTCATTAAATTCCCCCTTCGTTTTTCACCTCTTCTTCTCTCTCGATCCTACCGAGAGATAAGATGGCGGCCGCTCCGGACTGTTTAGAATGTTGACAGACACCGGGGAGTTAATCAGCTTCGCATCGCAAAGTTCAGTTTCGCGAAAAGTAAGCGGACCGGAGCGCAGCCCGGAGCGCTGTTACAGATATATATCTTGTTTTGAACGTTAATTTCTCAAAATCCACTGGAGCACATATATTGAGACCTAGCAAAGGCACATCAGGCTAACAGTCCCTACAATTTTGCCAAGTTTCGTGCAAATCCATTCAGCCGTTCGAGCTAAAAGTGAGGCCAAAGGCCCTACGGAAATTAACATGGGAAAAACGCGTTTTGGGACCCCCCTTTTTTCTCGGCCCCCCCTTGACGAAACCCCCCCAAATTTTCAGGGGCTTCCGTCCACAAACGCCAAAGTTATTAGGCATAGAATTTTCAAAAGTCCCATAGACAAAAAATCCTAACTATATATACCTACTGGCGAGACGCCAGTAGGTAATATATATGTGTGTGTATATATGTATATATATATATATGTGTGTGTATATATGTATATATATATATGTGTGTGTATATATATATATGTGTGTGTATATATATATATATGTGTGTGTATATATGTATATATATATATATATGTGTATATATGTATGTATATATATATATATATATGTGTGTGTATATATGTATATATATGTGTGTGTGTGTATATATGTATATATATATATATGTGTGTGTGTGTATATATGTATATATATATATTTGTGTGTGTGTATATATGTATATATATATATATATTTGTGTGTGTGTATATATGTATATATATATATATATATATGTGTGTGTATATATGTATATATATATATATCTGTGTGTATATATGTATGTATATATATATATATATGTGTGTGTATATATGTATGTATATATATGTTAGGCAGTGCCCTGGTCAGCAACACTCTCGAGGTCCCAAAAAAGTGGTGGGAGAGAATCACAGGCTTCAAGAAATGTCAAACATGCAAAGCCTGTAAGCATGCAATAAACAAAACCCACTACCAGAGTCCCTTTCAACAAAAACCAACAGCCATCAAACAGAAATTAGGATGCAAAACTGAATTCGTAGTCTACATTTTGTTATGTCCATGTGGTCTACAATATGTCGGCAGCACTCGGCTGCCGGCACACAAACGCATCCTACAACATCTAGAAGCCATCACGGGGAAGGACCAATCCTATCCTGTTGCGAGACATTTCGAGAGTTCACATAATAGCAATCCAGACCTACTACAGTACTATCTGATAGATTCAGTCCTGCCCCTTAAAAGAGGAGGGGATAGAGATGGCAAGTTGCGCCTCCTGGAAACACGCTATATATTAGAGCTTAATAGCAAACAACCAGGAGGGCTCAACAGTAGTGAGGATCTTTACACCTGTCTGTGAGACAACATATAGGGTCCACTACTAGTTGTGATGTTCATATGCATATTTTTATATACTGATTCGGCAACCTGAAATTTATAACTTTGTCTATTATGATTTTATTGCTTTACGACACTATCACTTTAAACACTTTCTTTAATACAACCCTGTAGGAGTTTTCATACATTGTGCAATAATCATACTTCAATCTATGGACGATTGATAGACACTTTTCACCCACTTTGGGTAAGATGGTGAATCACAGTACAATGTATACATTTCATTTTTTTCCCTGACCAATGTGCAATACCAAACGAATAATGAATTCCATACTGATTTTTAGGCAACAAAATGTTATTGTTCTAAAATGAAATGGTTTTTATAACAGTTTTTCCTTTTTCTACTTTTTTAAGGAAATCAATAAGATTTATACTGTGTACATATATTAACTTCATATTTTTATATGTATATATATATATATATTTATGTTTTTTAAGAAAAACGACTTTTTCTAAACATAGATTATAATGTATTTAACTGTTTGCGTATTTTGCACATCAATGTATTTTTCACACTGTTATTCAGTGTGGGAAACAGGGACTTTTTGAATGTTTTAAATTAGGGCACTATGCCCAGTATTATTTCTTGTATTGCTACTGTGACTTTAAAAATGTATGAATTTGCACTGGTCACATGACCACCCAAACTATATATGTCACCTCCTACTTTCCTTGCATGACATGTGATCAAGCCTCGGCTGAGGCGAAACGCGTCATGACGACTGGTGGGCTGCATATTCACAAATAAATGCACTGAGAAACTGGAAACGCGCTTATTTGGTGGCTTTATTCTCTTTTCCGAGTTGCTTCACATGCGGTGTTTAAACTTCGGAAACTCAAAGGAATATATATATATGTGTGTGTATATATATATATATATATATATGTGTGTGTGTATATATGTATATATATGTGTGTGTGTATATATGTATATATATGTGTGTGTGTATATATGTATATATATATATATGTGTGTGTGTATATATGTATATATATATATATGTGTGTGTGTATATATGTATATATATATATGTGTGTGTGTGTATATATGTATATATATATATATGTGTGTGTGTATATATGTATATATATATATATGTGTGTGTGTATATATGTATATATGTATATATATGTGTGTGTGTGTATATGTATATATGTATATATATATATGTGTGTGTGTATATATGTATATATATATGTGTGTGTGTATATATGTATATATATATGTGTGTGTGTATATATGTATATATATATAAATATATGTGTGTGTGTATATATGTATATATATATATATATATATATATATGTGTGTGTGTATATATGTATATATATATATTCAATGAAAAAACCATAGGTTATAGACCATATATAGTTAGGGATTTGCATTTACAAAACCTTATTTTACTCGCATAAAACCATTGAAATTCCATATATAGTTAGTTGCGCTAACTATATATCGCGCACCCGCAATCCACTGCTGATGATGTCACATATTACATCATTCATGACATGGTCAGTGACATCACTGATGACATCACTGATGACATCTCAAATGACATCACTGATGACATCTCAAATGACATCACTGATGACATCACTGATGACATCTCATTTGACATTACTGATCACATCACTGATGATATCATTCATGTGATAATACGATGAACCTCTTCAGACTCTAATATAACCTTAGATACAATCAGTGTAAACAGACACTCACAGACTGTCACTCATCCATGGAGTTACTCACACACCTAGTCAGTCATGCAAAGAATCAATCATACCTCCATTTCCTCAACTATACAGTTATACAAACTTTACTTATTTAAACATATACTAACACATATTTACTCTCTTATACAATCCCTGATACAAGTTCACAATGATCCATACAGCCACTCACACATTCACTGGCTCTTATGCACAGTTATTTATATATGTCAACTCTCACATGTACTGTGTTTTAAATATGTACTTACTTTGACATGTAGCACTGAGATATCCATTCACTCACCAATACACTCATGCACACAGTCAACCGCCCATACAGCTGTTTCCACATGCACTTTTGAACCCATACATCTAGTGTATCAACTGCTCACACATCTATGCACAGAGTCATACACCTCCCAGCCACCCACACACACACTCAGTCTCCCATACAAATACTTGGGCAACCAATCAATAATCCATATAGTTACTCATATAGCTACTGATCAACACATGCAGCAGTTTACAGAACAACAGACATAATGATGCACAAATTAAGACAGTTTAGTCACTAACCCATGCACTCAGTGAGACACATTTAATCACTCACTCATACAGTCAGTCATGCACCTACTAAATCCTTCATCCAGACACTTATACATCCACTCATTCTTCAATATGTAAGACATATTTTAACTTCACAGAAACATACAGTCACTGGATGTTGTCATCAGTGATGTCATCAGTGATGTCACTGACCATGTCATGAATGATGTAATATGTGACATCATCAGCAGTGGATTGCGGGTGCGCGATATATAGTTAGCGCAACTAACTATATATGGAATTTCAATGGTTTTATGCGAGTAAAATAAGGTTTTGTAAATGCAAATCCCTAACTATATATGGTCTATAACCTATGGTTTTTTCATTGAATTTCAATGGTTTTTTAAATGCAAATTTCTAACTATATATGGTCTATAACCTATGGTTTTTTCTGTGAATTTCATTGGTTTTTTAAAAGCTAACATCTGTAGCTGTAAAATGTATTCTTCTTTAAATCCCAAAATATATTTAGATGTTTATTGATAATTTTTTTTTTAATATTTTTTTTCTTCGCTTCTAGTTCGCGAACCGGGAAGCTTTCCGTTAGCTCATCTTGATGCCGCGATCTAGTCCGCGAACCGGTCAACGTTACGTTAGCGGAACTGTGACGCGTCGCGGAAGCGCGACGTATCACGTTATCGCGTAATGCGTCTAATGACGCGCCGCGTTAGCGCTCCCGGAAGTGCTCCGGACCGCGAACCGGAAGCGATCTGGGACGCGGCGCGCGCCGCGTAACGTAAGCGGAACAGGTCATGTGACTTGTTTATCAAACTTTTCATTGGTTCATTTCACTTTTGGTTTCCAAATGATGTATGACTAGGTCATGTGACCTAAAAATAACACTTTTCATTGGTTCAGAACTTTTGCTTTCCCCAAATCATGTAAACCCCTCCTTATTTCCTCACTCTGACTTTCATCTTGGTGAGAGAAAGACCATTTAGCTAGAATTGAACAATGGCTTCTGTACTTGCTGCAGCTGGTGGAACCCCACCACCACCTCCACCTCCTCATAAGAAGAGAGGACCACCTAGTCAATTTATCACTAACAGAGAGGAGGAAGAGGAGGAAGAAGAAGAAGAGGACAGAGAGGAACAACAATTTGTCGAAGAGTTGCCCCGGGTTTCAAAGCGAAAAACAAGTTTCATCTGGCAGTTTTTCTCCATCCCTCCTGGATCAAAGAAGGTGAATGCTAAATATGCCACCTGCCTCATCTGTGATTACAGATTGTCGAGAGGCACAGAGAAGAAATACAGTATGGGCAACTATACGATGCATCGACACATGAGCAGGTGGCATCCCTTAAACTACAGCCGGGCTGAGTTAAGGGATCTTCAAGACAATCCCACAACAACTCCTGTGGCCAGATCTACCTCCACAATGTCTTTGACGGGAAGAGAGGCACAAGAAACTGTGCCAAACATTCAACCCAACTTCCAGCATATGAAGTTAACTTGTATATACTATGGTGGTATGCTGTCGTATGGCAACATGAGCGTCAACCTGATGAACATGGCGTTCGAAAATCATAAATGCCCTAATGCACCCAAGAAGTAATTTTTTTTTTTGCTCCAGTTGAGCCGTTTTCAATGCCTGTTTTTTGTTGTCTCCCCTCCATAAAAAACACAAAAAAAACATAAAACAGTTCTAAAAATACAAAAAAATCAAAAAATGTTCAAAAAAAAAAAAAATAAATAAAACAACAAAAACAAAAAAAAACAGTTCTTTTCAGAACTACCTCCCCTTTCAAACAAAATTGCTAGAATGTTTATCACTCTGGCAAGCTCTATTTCTTTTGGTTCGCTTCAAGTTCGCTGACCGGTTCGCGAACTTTAAGCGAACTAAAAAAATATTTTTTTTAAAAAAAGAAGAGTTAGTATAAGGGAAGTAAACAGAGAATAATGTAAAAAGAAAGACAGCTATAGAGAGTAAATGAGAGATACTGTCAATGACATCATCAGCAGTGCATTGCGGGTAAAAAGAGTAGAAAACATTTACCTTATAATTCTTGTTACCTTTTTTAAATATTTTTTCATACTTTCAATCTGTAAAACAAAGAACAAACATTTCCAAAAATATTAAAACATGTATTTAAAAATTAGAAAAGACAAGGGAAAAGGTTCAAAAACAAACAGTTTTTAAACACAGCATATAAATCAATTGTATACCTGCATTCATGAAGAAATGACTAAAAATGTCCTTGAGACACATGAAAGTGTTTTCTGCAATTCCCTAGCACCATTTTTGGGACACTATTAACATGGCTAGGTAACTCCCATAATCAAAATCTAAATTTGCCAAGCACAAGTGGGAGCGTATTTACAAGACACTTGCCCCATGAGGAACACTTTACATTTTAAAAGGAAAACATAACATCTTAGACACTCAAATACCTTATAAATATGGCTCAAAACAACCTATGAAGCTCTAGCAGTACATATCCAGAAATGAAATTGATTTCTTAAATCGTTTTTAAAAGCAACATCTCTGTTTCAGCTTACATAACAGACCATAAAATGGGCTCCATGTACCACAATAACTTGTGTTACTGCATGCCAGAATGTTACACCAAATATGCAATTACAATTTCTCTATGAAACTAATTCTATTAGTATATCACTAGAGACAAAACCACATTTTAAGAACACAGCTTTCTTCATCATTTTCTCCTTAAATCATACTATTCTCTATCTAAATTAAATAAATCTTTTCTCACCTTAGCAAATATTTTTTGAGTTTTGAAAACAGTCTAAGAAATACACCAAATTGTCTTCAGCAGAAGAAAAAGGATGCACTCCAAAGGCTGCAGCTATTGAAAGCACAGAAATACAGATATTCTTTTCACATATCTCTCATATTAGCCAATCATACCTCTTCCCTCACTTTTTTCAAATCAAAACCCTTCCCCCCTCTGCCCTGTCTGCCTTGTTTCCATAGCAACCACCTCCTGGAAGACCTCTCATGTTTGCAAATTCACACAACAATGTTTCAATTGAACTCTGAACTCTCAGTGCACCTGCGTATCCAGTGCAATCTTTCATTAAATGTTTCTTCCTTGACCATTCAAATTACATCTTTCAAAGAACACATCCATGCACCCTAACTTTCTGTTTTCAGAAATGGAAATGCACCAATCACTGCTAATGAATCATTAGCATTGTAAATCCACAGTTTTTTTCTTTAGAAACTCCTACTGTTTCAACTGCCCTTTCATTACCACACTTCATCTGACTGCAGAACAACCTTCTCCCACCATGTTTAAGGTCTGGATTGTTGGACATAGTTACATCCACTGGGCTCAAAGGTATGCTGAGAGCAGAAATTTACCTAACCTCAATTTACAAGATGTGGAAATTAAGTGGTTGGGCCAAAGAGGATTAAAATGTCACCAATTGATACCATTGGTGAAAACCTTTATGCATTTGCCAAAACCTGACCTGTTAATAGTGCACTGTGGAGGTAATGATTTGGGCACTTTGACAGGGGTAGGTCTGGAAATGCTTTTAAAGGACACCTTTGAGCAATTAATGGCACTTTTTCCTCAAACTGCCTTGGTATATTCCAATATATGCCAAAGACAGAAATGGAGGTGGTCCAACCAATTTTGTCCACAAATTGAGAAAGCGAGGAAGCATGTAAACAAATCTGTTTCAGCTTACATGAGAGACCATGGAATGGGCTCTCTGTACAACAATAACTTGCGTTACTACATGCAAGATATCTACAGAGGAGATGGAGTTCACTTCTCAGATGAGGGCAACAGAATTTTCATTCTGAATTTAAGACTGTGCATTGGTACCTACTTATAAGTACCTAAATGTACCATAAACCCAAAAGCTCTTCTCAGAGCTACCCTACATCTGATCACTCACAATTATTATTTTTCTCTAACTTTTTTCACTAATTTTCCACAAAATTCGCTCCCCGGAGCGCTACCCGGTTCGCTAACCGAAAGCTAACCTCGCGGAATTTTTTTAAAAAAAGTTTTTTTTTCCGCACATATAAGCCTCCTCAGCCACGCTCAGAAAACCTAGGGGGTCAAGATAAGTCTACCATGACCCCTTCTACCCATTCTAAACATTAT